>NC_086317.1:343519145-344142645 GCF_036172605.1 Pelobates fuscus | reverse complement strand
TCCACCCAGGATCACTGGGTGAGGGCTCTAACATTAAAGATAATGTATTCATTGGTTTAAGACCTAATACGGGGTCATACTGACTTTTGGAATGATTAACTCGGTTAGAC
Organism: Pelobates fuscus; assembly: GCF_036172605.1. Lineage (NCBI taxonomy): Eukaryota > Metazoa > Chordata > Amphibia > Anura > Pelobatidae > Pelobates > Pelobates fuscus. Next base: position 344,142,535 of record NC_086317.1, on the reverse strand, counting down.
ATTAAAAAGTCAATTAGATGAGTTTACAAATATTTTTTTAGCTGCACATACATGTTAATAAATATTTTTTTAAGCTGTACATACATGTTTAATAGTAGTGTACTTTGACTTTTATAGTACCAAGTATCTAATCTAAGTCATAAAACTTTGTGCAGAATACTTGTTCTGATACATTTCTTTAACATAAATATAAAACATAGTCAAGGTGTATGAAAAAAAAATCAAAACTAAGAACAAAATACAAAAACAAAAACTAAAGCTAATAACATCTACAACCATGTGGCTTCTGAGGAAACAGTACATTAACATTGCTCTACGTGATCCAGGAGGGAATCATGCACAGGGAGTTATCTATGATACCTAGATAGTTTGCAGATATCCTGTATCCTATGTGGATCTCAGAATCAGATTGTTCTCTCACTTGTGCCCCTCCCCTTGAGCCCTCCATTCCCTGTATAAAAGTCAGCCAAGGATGTCAAATCTTCATATATTTATTACATTTACATAACAATGTCCACCTCAGTTCTTTATAGGAGCAATACCATATTTTGAGTAACAAATCCCTCTTGCAAGGTAACTTTGTGGTCCTTTACTGGTTATCTCACATTTTGCTGCTGTCAGCATGAAATACAGTAGATAATTTTTGTATTTAGCAGGTGAGATAGAGAATACATGGAAAAGAAGTGTGCCTAAATTGGAAGGTATGTTGATACGAGTAACTGTTGCTGTCTCTCCAACCTCCCTCCAGAATCTGCTTACGCCTGCACATGTCCACTAGATATGTTGTGTTGGAATGTGCCTGTTTCTTTCCCGCATCTCCAAAATATGGTAGACTGTGCTGGGTTATTCCTATAGACATTGACATTTGTCATATACTACCTAAAGAGTAATTTATGATTAGTGATTAGCTTCTCATGGTGGGACACTAGAGTGGGATTGAAAGATAACAAAAATAGTTTTATCCTGTCTGTCTCCATTAAGGAAGTGGGTAATTGTTTGTTTCAGTTCTCTGTAAAATAAGGTAATTGAGTGGATAATTGGTTGTAGGAGGTGACAACACTGAGATATAACCTCATTGCTTGATCATGAAGGCATAGTTGCTCAAATTTAGCTTCCCTCCTTGGACTAGAATTAGGAAAATGTTTCACTTGAGAGTATTGAAAAGTTTGTAAGACTGTAGGTCTTCCCATTTTAGTTAACTCCGAAATAGGTTTTAGTTTACTATCCCCGAAAAGGCTAGTAAGATGTAAAAATGTGGTTTGTTAGTGATAATACTCTCATTTTTACTAGAAATAATGGGTTATGCTTTGCGCGATTTCGAGAGAAGAAAGTCAGAGATATGTCCGTAAAATGTGCTATTTTTTTCGAGCCTGCAGTGCTGTAATTATGGTTGGGTAGAAAGGAATGATCTGTGGAGGTAGATAGCATGGAATGGCGTGGAACGTCTAGGTGTGATTGCTTTATGGAGATCTATAATTTGGAAAAGGGTTGTTTGGACCAATCTACTGTTCTACCCTAGCGGAGTGCATAGTGATAGCATAAAATGTTGTGGAACGCCACTCCCCCCCTTCCCTTTGGTCGAGTAAAGATATGATATTTGATATGTGGTCTCTTGCCTGCCCAAATTAAATGAATGGAGGGGGATTTATATTTTAAAGAAAATTCTAGGCAATGGTATAGGCAAAGTGCTATATAAATATCATAGTGAGTATATTCACTCTGACCAGCCAGCGAAAATGGGGAAGGTTCCATTTTACTAGATCCCCTTTAATGGAGTCTAAGTGTGGGAAATTAGCAGTCAATAGAGCTTTAGGGGAGATATAAATGTTTACTCCCACATATTTTATACTGGTAGAAGCCCACTGGAATGTGAATTAATTTTGAATGTGATCTACTTCTGCCTGTTTGACTGACATGTTGAGGATTTTACTCTATTTTATGTTGACTTTAAGTTTGTAAATGGAGGTACCGTATATACACACACACTGCATTCATTATATACACACTGCATTCATGCAAACACACACTGCAATATATACACACAAACTGTATTCATTATATACACACACTACCCACAAACACACACACACTGCATTCATTATATACACACACTGTAAATAAATATTCAATTAATGTAATTTTATTGGGATCTAATTTTATTTAGAAATTTACCAGTAGCTGCTGCATTTCCCACCCTAGGCTTATACTCGAGTCAATAAGTTTTCCCATTTTTTTGTGGTAAAATTAGGGGCCTTGGCTTATATTCGGGTCGACTTATAGTTACATAGTTACATAGTTACATAGCTGAAAAGAGGCTTGCGTCCATCAAGTTCAGCCTTCCTCATATTTGTTTTTTGCTGTTGATCCAAAAGAAGGCAAAAAAACCCAGTTTGAAGCACAATTTTGCAACAAGCTAGGAAAAAAAAATCCTTCTTGACCACAGAATGGCAGTCAGATTTATCCTTGGATCAAGGGTAATAACAGCTCGCTGCCAGCCCCCAACAGGAACGCCGGGCTTCTAATGAGCCTGGCAGTCCTGGTGTGTATTATGGCAATGTAAGTTGCCATAATACAGACATTGACTCGAGTATAAGCCGAGTGGGTGTTTTTCAGCACAAAAAATGTGCCGAAAAACTTGGTTTATACTCGTGTATATTCGGTATATCTGGTGAACTCATCCATAAGTTTGGGAAAGGATGAAGACAGATTCACTAGTACAAATAAATGGACATCTACAAAAAGACCTTGAATTTGTGTCTATTTATCTTCATGCCTTCAATTGTTTTTTTTCTAAGACTGAAATAAATAACAGGGATGATTTGGGGAAGGACTGGGAGAATTACGTGAGTTTAGCTGTAAAAGGAGCGTGAAGAGCAAAAATCCAACTCATCCACCTAGACCAAAACACACTGCCTCAAGGGTTGACAAGAGGAAGCATCAATCCACCCTGTCAAAAGTTTCTTTACCTTATGTCTATTGATAAGAGAATAGAGGGAGATGAGGAGGTGAGAAGCTTAAAGGGATTATATAGTGTTAGGAAAAGAACTTTGTATTCCTAACACTATAGGGCCCTCTGGTCGCCTCCTCCCTTTGGCCCTCCCCTGGCATGTAAAGGTTAAAAACCCTTTTGTAACAGATTGCCTGGCACTCCGACTGGGTACTTCCATTGAAGGATGCTCCTAGCGCTTCCTGAGGGCTCCAAGCACTCCAGCCGACACCATAACCACCATAGACTCCTTCAGAGAGCAAGACAGGAACAAGCTCTTATAGCAAAAGAGTATGACTAGCATAGCAATCCCTTGTAGCAGATTCCCCCAATAAGAGATGGAACTCCAAATTGAGGGTGAAGTAGAACTGAAGTTTTAATGAAACACTCTGCTTTTATGCACATTTGACACAACTAGTACTGCCCAGAGGGTTTTGAAGAACAACCAATCAAACACGTAATAGGGGGCGGGGCCGGGCCGCCGAGCTGAGCGGCAGCCATCCACGCTAGCTCCAACCTTAAACGGCACAAAAACTTTAAAAAAGCCGAAAACACCCAAAAAGGCCAAATGAAATATTACCTTTTAAGAGCACTGAGAGCCGGGGCAGCATATAAGAAGAGCCCAAGCGATGAATAAGCAACCGCTGCAACCGTGAAACCCGTAAGGCGCATGAGGGAGAGAGAGGGGCGCTGGCCCGGTCCCGCTTCCCCCCCGGCCGGTGGGGGTAATCCTGGCCCATAAGTCAGACCTTCAAAGGCTGGGGGCGAAGACCCGCATGGCGCGGGGCCCCATCCTAACGGGAAACCAATATGGCGGAAACACACACGCGGCTGAGAGCCACGCTGGGTCACCTGGACCCCCAGGATACCGGTGTCAGGATCGGGACAGGGATCCAACACGCAGAATACAAACAGGAGCTAGGTACATATACCGGACCTTAGAATGGCTGGACTAACGTAAGGAGTAAGCAAAGAATGGTCAGAGACAAGCCGAGGTCGAGGGAACGAGAGAGCAGGTAAGCGAGAGACAAGCCGAGGTCAAAGGATAAGAGAGGTAAGCAGGAATGAAAACACAAAGCCGAGTCAGAACCAAAAAGACAAACAGTAATAAGAGCACTGAGTGACCAGACTAGCTAGAACCACGACAGGGCAATGAACCATTACACACATCCCTATTTTATACCTTGGCTCTTTAATTGCTGACTCCGCCCCTGACGAGCCCTGATTCGTTGTTCGGGATTAGATTGACAGGTCGGGACGTGATTGCCGTCATGACGTTGGCTACTGAGCGCCGCGTCATAAAAGGAGGCGGAGCTATCGCGGCCGGCGTGTAAACGGCCGGGAGAGCTGCGAGGATCAGGTGATTCAGCCCCCCTGAGAGGACGGCCGTCTGAAAGTCTAACCTCCTCTGAGGTAGAGACTCCAGGTACCCTGACAGTACCCCCCTCTCAGAAACGCCCACCGGGCGGAAGGAACCGGGGCGAGACGGAAAATGAGCATGATATGCCCTGAGGAGACGAGGAGACGAGGAGCATGCACATCTTCCCGGACCACCCAAGACCTTTCTTCAGGACCATACCCTTTCCAGTCAACAAGATATTGCAACTTCCCCCGAGAAACACGAGAATCGAGAATGGATTTGACTTCATACTCATCCTGACCCTCAACCTGGACAGAACGAGGGGAGGACACAGCGGAGGAAAACCTGTTACAAACCAAAGGTTTCAACAAGGAAACATGAAAGGAGTTCGGGATGCGCAGGGCAGGCGGAAGGGCCAGACCATACGCAACCGGGTTTATACGAGACAGAACCTTGTAAGGACCTATGTAACGAGGAGCAAATTTCATGGAAGGAACCTTCAAGCAGATGTTTCTGGTACTCAACCATACCCTATCACCCGGGGCAAAAACCGGAGCCATACGTTTGTCAGCGTGTCGTTTGGACACCGTGGAATTGTGAAGAAGAATTCGTCGAGTCTGATCCCACAACTTTCTCAGATTGGCAACATGAACATCAACCGACGGTATCCCTTGGGAAGGGGAAACCGACGGAAGAACGGAAGTGTCAGGGTACCTGAGGCCTCTACCTCTAAGGGAGGTAGAGACTTGATGGTTTATCCGTCCAGGCGAGCCGTTTCCTCCGTTCCTCGCGGTTCATCCAGCCACTTAAACACCGGCCGCGAGGAATCCACGTCCTTTTCTAGCAGGACGCTCAATACGTGACGTCATGACGCTATCACGAGCGACCTGTCACTCAAGTGTCCGATATCCAATCGGCACTTGTCAGAGGCGTGCTTACCATCCGGAGCCAGGGTATTTAAGCTTACTTCTCTCTTCAGCTCATTGCCCTGTCGTGGTTCTAGCTTGTCTAGTCACTCAGTGCTCTGGTATTCTAGTTTGCTCTATTTGGTTTTGACTCGGCTTGTTGTACTTTCCTGCTTCTCTGTTCTCCCTTGACCCGGCTTGTCTCTCGCTTATCTGTCTTCCCGTTCCCTCGACCTCGGCTTGTCTCTGACTATTCTCTATTACTCTCGGTACGTTAGTCCGGCCATTCTAAGGCCCGGTATACGTACCTTTCCACTCTTTGTACTCTGCGTGTTGGATCCCTGTCCCGATCCTGACATTACGACAGGGCCAATGGATCCTGCAGGTACAAACAGTCAGCTTGGTTCTTCTGATCCCAGGTTTGACGCCATGGAGCATAGGATGGATCAGATGGCTCTAGCACTACAGGCACTTTTGTCTCGTGCTAGTAACCCACCTGAGGAGACACGTACTCCTTCTATTTCTCCTGCAGTCTCAGGTCTAGAGGTAGCCACTGTAGGTGCTTCTTCCCGTATTACCCCACCAGTACGTTATGGCGGGTCACCGGAGAAGTGCCGTGGTTTTCTGAACCAGATTAGCATCCATTTCGAATTACAACCTCGATCTTATCCTACAGATAGAGCGAAGGTTGGATTTGTTATTACTTTACTCATTGAGAAAGCTCTGAGATGGGCCAATCCTTTATGGGAGAATGATAATCCACTAGTCTATAATTATAATGCCTTTGTAGCTGCGTTTAGAAGAACTTTTGACCCTCCTGGTAGAAAGGTCAATGCAGCTAGATTACTGTTGCGCTTTAGACAGGACAATCGAACACTTGTGGACTATGCACTAGAGTTCAGGTCCTTGGCGGCAGAAGTTAAGTGGAACGAACAGGCTTATATAGATGTGTTTCTGAATGGGTTATCAGATGTAATTCTTGACGAGGTCGCTACTAGAGAACTCCCTGAGAATTTGGAGGATTTAATTTCTTTTATATCTCGTATTGATGAACGCATAAGAGAGAGGCAGAACACTCGAGATAGGACCCGTAGACCCTCCTTTAAACTAGCACCTACCTTTCAAAATTCTGAGTTCGAGGACTTACGTATTTCTGAACCTATGCAGATAGGCAGTACTCATCTCACAGAGAGAGAGAGACAGTACAGAAGAAGGGAGGGTTTATGTATGTATTGTGGAGTCAGAGGACATTTACGCCTAAATTGTCCTAATCGTTCGGGAAACGCTCGCACCTAAGTTTCTCTAGAGGACAGGCCTTGGGTGTTTCTACTTTGTCCTCTATTCACAACTACAAAGAGTTCAGGCTTCTGTTACCCGTTTCTTTGAGGTGGGAGAAGGGAGTAGTAAAGACTATGGCACTAATCGATTCTGGAGCTGCTGAGAGCTTTATAGATCAGGGTTTTGTTGCCAAGCATGCTATCCCATCCCAGTTAAAAGAGACACCACTGGCTGTTGAGGCCATCGATGGTAGACCGTTACTTGAGCCTGTTATTTTCCATGAGACCATACCGATTAACTTAACTGTTGGCATCCTACATAAAGAGGATATATCCTTAATGCTCATTTCTTCTCCGTCTATTCCCATAGTCCTGGGGTACTCCTGGTTGAGGAGACACAACCCTATTATTAATTGGGAGTCAGGGGAGATAGTTTCGTGGGGAGAGAATTGTCAAGAAAAATGCTTGCGGAAGGTCTTACCTCTCGGATTAACTAACACATCGACTACCTCTGACAATCCTACAGAGACACAAATTCCGCCTCAGTATCTAGATTTAAAGGCAGTATTTGACAAAAAGAAAGCCGATACCTTACCTCCTCACAGGTCCTTTGATTGCAAAATTAACCTACTCCCTGGTACCATGCCTCCCAGAGGTCATGTATATCCATTATCTACAAAAGAGAACTCAGTTCTAGAGGAGTATATTCACGAGAATTTAGACAAGGGATTCATCAGGAGGTCCTCCTCCCCTGCCGGGGCTGGATTTTTTTTTGTTAAAAAGAAAGATGGTTCTTTGAGACCTTGTATTGATTATCGAGGCTTGAATAAGATAACCATTAAAAATGCCTACCCGATTCCCTTGATCACCGAACTCTTCGATCGTTTGAAGGGCTCTACAATTTTCACCAAGTTAGACCTCAGAGGGGCATATAACTTGGTGAGAATCCAGCAGGGTCATGAGTGGATGACGGCATTCAATACTCGATATGGTCACTATGAATATACTGTTATGCCTTTTGGGTTATGCAATGCGCCAGCTGTATTCCAGGATCTGATAAATGAGGTTCTTAGGGAATTTCAGCAAGAGTGCGTCATTGTATACCTAGATGATATACTCATTCATTCTAGTGAGATTGAGACTCATCACAAGCAAGTCAGGAGGGTTTTGCACAAGCTTCTCCAGCATGGCTTGTACTGTAAGTTGGAGAAATGTAGCTTTGATCAAACCCAGGTAACCTTTCTCGGCTATGTGATCTCTGGGGAGGGATTTAAGATGGATCCGGATAAGCTCCAATCCATTCTAGAGTGGCCTTTACCCAAAGGTCTTAAAGCCGTACAGAGATTTATTGGTTTTTCTAATTATTATAGGCGCTTTATTAAGGGCTATTCTTCCATTATCGCACCTATCACTAATATGACCAAACAGGGGGCTGATACTAAGAATTGGACTACTGAAGCTCTCCTTGCGTTCAAAACTCTCAAGGAGCTTTTCGCTTCCGCTCCAATTTTAGTTCACCCCGACACTTCTCTGCCTTTTCTACTTGAGGTAGACGCATCAGAGACTGGTTTAGGTGCTGTCCTATCTCAAAGGTTGGGGGTTGATAAACCATTACATCCATGTGGATTTTTCTCTAAAAAATTGACCGGTACTGAAAGCAGATATGACATTGGTGACAGAGAATTACTAGCGGTTATCAAGGCTTTGAAAGAGTGGAGACATTTATTGGAAGGTACATTACATCCTGTTACCATTCTAACTGACCACAAAAATTTGTCTTATATCGGAGAGGCTAAGCGGTTGTCCTCCAGGCAGGCTCGTTGGTCGTTGTTTCTTACCCATTTCAATTACGTTCTGACTTACAGACCTGGGTCAAAGAATTCTAAAGCCGATGCGCTATCTCGCCAATATGAGCCCTCTGCTTCAGTTGAACCACTTATGTCCTCCATTGTACCCAAATGCAATATTATTGCTAATACCAGTCTCAAAATTCATTCTCCGCTACTTGACCAGATCTTGAAGTCACAACATCTAGCTCCCGGAAACACTCCTGAGGGAAGAAACTTTGTTCCTCCTGAACTTCAACTGGAGCTCTTACAATGTTTTCACGAAAGTAAAATAGCTGGTCATCCTGGTATTCGCAAGACATACTCTTTGATATCCAAGGATTTCTGGTGGTCTTCACTTCGAAAAGATATTGAGGAGTTCGTCGCAGCTTGTGAAACTTGTGCCAAGACTAAACTACCTCATGCATCTCCATGTGGCCTCTTACACCCCTTGGACATTCCTGAGAAACCTTGGTCCTGTTTGTCCATAGACTTTATCGTTGATTTGCCTGCTTCCAAGAGACAGACTGTTATTCTCACGGTGGTGGATAGATTTACTAAGATGGCCCATTTCGTGCCATTACCTAAACTTCCGACTTCTCCTGAATTGGCGGAGATTTTTGCAAGAGAGGTTTTTCGCCTACATGGGATTCCTTCGGAGATTGTTTCTGATAGAGGCTCTCAATTTGTCTCACGTTTCTGGAGATCCTTTTGTTCTCAAATGGGCATCAAATTGAACTTCTCCTCGGCCTATCACCCTCAGTCTAACGGAGCTGCTGAACGTACCAATCAAAAGATCGAACAGTATCTGCGTTGCTTTGTTTCCGAACACCAGGACGATTGGGTCGGTCTGATTCCTTGGGCGGAGTTCGCACACAATAACCTTGTTTGCGATTCAACTCGCTCTAGCCCTTTCTTCATGAACTATGGCTTTCATCCTTCGATTTTTCCTTCGGTTTCCTCTTCTCAGGGGATACCGTCGGTTGATGATCATGTCGCCAACCTGAAGAAATTATGGGATCAGACTCGGCAAATTCTGTTACATAGTTCCTCGTTGTTCAAGAAACACGCTGACAAGCATAGAAGAGCGGCTCCTGTTTTTGTTCCTGGGGATAGGGTATGGTTAAGTACTAAGAATATTCGACTAAAAGTTCCATCTATGAAATTTGCTCCTCGCTACATAGGTCCTTACAGGGTTCTCACTCGTATCAATCCGGTTGCGTATCGCCTTGCTCTGCCACCTGCCTTACGCATTCCTAACTCTTTTCATGTTTCCTTGTTGAAACCCCTTATTTGCAACAAATTCTCCTCTAAGGTCTCCTCGCCTCGTCCTGTTCAGGTGGAGGGTCGGGAGGAGTACGAGGTCAGCTCCATCGTTGATTCCAGAATTTCAAGGGGAAAATTGCAATATCTGGTCAACTGGAGGGGATATGGTCCTGAGGAGAGGAGTTGGGTACCTCAGGAGGACGTTCATGCTTCTCGCCTTCGCAGAGCATTTCACCTCCGCTTCCCATCTCGCCCCGGTTCCTTCCGCCCGGTGGGCGTATCTGAGAGGGGGGGTACTGTCAGGGTACCTGAGGCCTCTACCTCTAAGGGAGGTAGAGACTTGATGGTTTATCCGTCCAGGCGAGCCGTTTCCTCCGTTCCTCGCGGTTCATCCAGCCACTTAAACACCGGCCGCGAGGAATCCACGTCCTTTTCTAGCAGGACGCTCAATACGTGACGTCATGACGCTATCACGAGCGACCTGTCACTCAAGTGTCCGATATCCAATCGGCACTTGTCAGAGGCGTGCTTACCATCCGGAGCCAGGGTATTTAAGCTTACTTCTCTCTTCAGCTCATTGCCCTGTCGTGGTTCTAGCTTGTCTAGTCACTCAGTGCTCTGGTATTCTAGTTTGCTCTATTTGGTTTTGACTCGGCTTGTTGTACTTCCCTGCTTCTCTGTTCTCCCTTGACCCGGCTTGTCTCTCGCTTATCTGTCTTCCCGTTCCCTCGACCTCGGCTTGTCTCTGACTATTCTCTATTACTCTCGGTACGTTAGTCCGGCCATTCTAAGGCCCGGTATACGTACCTTTCCACTCTTTGTACTCTGCGTGTTGGATCCCTGTCCCGATCCTGACAGGAAGGATGAAAGCCATAATTCATGAAAAAGGGGCTAGAACGAGTAGAATCGCAAACGAGATTGTTGTGCACAAACTCCGCCCAAGGAATTAGACCGACCCAATCGTCCTGGTGTTCAGAAACAAAACAACGCAAATATTGTTCAACCTTTTGGTTGGTGCGTTCGGCAGCTCCGTTGGACTGGGGATAATAGGCAGAAGAGAAATTCAATTTGATGCCAAATTGAGAACAGAAGGACCTCCAAAACTGGGAAAAATTGGGAACCTCTATCAGAAACAATTTCAGAGGGAATACCATGTAAACGAAAAATCTCTTTCGCGAAAATCTCAGCCAATTCGGGAGAAGAGGGCAATTTAGGCAAGGGTACAAAATGAGCCATTTTAGTAAACCTGTCAATCACCGTGAGGATAACAGTATGTTTTTTAGAAACAGGCAAATCGACAATGAAGTCCATAGCCAAACAGGACCATGGTTTCTCGGGAATTTCTAGGGGGTGCAACAGCCCACATGGGAGTGTATGAGGTTGTTTAGTCTTCATACAGACATCACTTGCCCCGACGAAATTCCTAACATCCTTACGTAACGAAGGCCACCAGAAATCTTTAGAAATCAGAGAACACGTTTTGCGTATGCCAGGGTGTCCGGCAATTTTACTGTTATGAAAACAATGCAAGAGTTCCAGTTGGAGTTCAGGAGGAACGAAGTACCGATCCCCAGGAACATGTCTGGGAGCCAGATGTTGTACTTTCTTGATCTCGGCAAGCAACGGGGAGTGTATCTTGATACTCGTGTTGGCAACAATATTACACTTGGGAACTACAGAAGAAAAAACCATATCAGACATAGTAGAAGGTTCATGTTGGCGGGACAATGCATCAGCCTTAGAGTTTTTAGAACCAGGTCTATAAGTGAGCACGTAGTTGAAATGAGTGAGGAACAAGGACCAACGAGCTTGCCTGGCGGACAAGCGCTTGGCTTCCCCTATATAGGACAAGTTCTTGTGATCCGTCAAAATAGTAACCGGGTGTAAAGTCCCTTCCAACAAATGTCTCCATTCCTTTAAAGCCATAATGACCGCTAATAGTTCCCTGTCACCAATATCATATCTGCTTTCAGGCCCAGATAATTTCTTGGAAAAAAAAACACATGGATGCAACGGTTTATTCAAACCTAGCCTTTGGGACAAGATAGCGCCTACACCTGTCTCTGAGGCGTCTACCTCGAGTAAAAAAGGCAAAGAGGTGTCAGGATGAACTAATATCGGTGCTGAGGCAAACTGTTCCTTGAGTGTTCTGAAAGCAACAAGTGCCTCAGTAGACCAAGTCTTGGTATCAGCACCCTGTCTAGTCATATTGGTAATAGGAGCAATAATAGAAGAGTACCCCTTAATGAAACGCCTATAATAATTGGAGAATCCGATAAACCTCTGAATGGCCTTGAGTCCTTTGGGCAATGGCCAATCTAAAATTGATTGGAGTTTAACCGGGTCCATCATAAACCCGTCTCCAGAAATAACGTAACCAAGAAAGTTTATCTGAGATTGGTCAAAGCTACACTTCTCCAATTTGCAGTACAAACCATGTTGTAGAAGTTTGCGCAATACCCTTCTGACTTGTTTGTGGTGAGTCTCAGTCTCTCTAGAGTGTATTAATATATCATCCAAATATACAATAACACATTCATGTTGAAATTCCCTAAGAACCTCATTAATTAGGTCCTGGAATACTGCAGGTGCATTGCAAAGCCCGAAGGGCATTACCGTATACTCATAGTGGCCATACCGGGTATTGAAAGCCGTTTTCCATTCGTCTCCCTGCTGAATTCTCACCAAGTTATAAGCTCCCCTCAGATCTAACTTGGTAAAAATCTTGGAGCCTTTCAGTCCATCAAAGAGCTCAGTAATCAAGGGAATAGGATAAGCATTTCTAATCGTTATCTTATTCAAGCCCCGATAATCAATGCAAGGCCGTAGAGTGCCGTCTTTCTTATCCACAAAAAAGAAACCGGCCCCGGCTGGAGAAGAGGATCTCCTAATAAATCCCTTGTCTAGGTTCTCCCGTATATACTCCTCTAAGACTAAGTTCTCCTTAGTGGATAGAGGATATACCGTACCCCTCGGAGGCATAGTACCAGGCAGGAGTCTAATCTTACAGTCAAAAAACCTGTGTGGGGGTAAAGACTGCCTTTAAATCCAGGTACTGAGACGGTATCCGTAAATCTGTGGATTGGGTAGAGTTACTCGGTGCGTCAACTACGCAAACCGGTGAGATTTTCTGTAAACATCCTCTCTGGCAACCCTGACCCCATGAGACTATCTCACCCTGTTCCCAATCAATAATAGGGTTATGCTTCTTAAGCCAGGGATACCCCAAGACTATTGGAACTGAAGGAGATGAGATAAGCATGAGGGATATTCCTTCCTCGTGTAAAATACCAATGGTTAACTTAACTGGTATAGTCTCACGAAAAATAACAGGTTCTGATAATGGTCTACCATCTATGGCCTCAACGGCCAAGGGTGTATCCCTTAACTGAGATGGGATAGAGTGGTTCGTGACAAAGGCTTGGTCAATAAAGCTTTCAGCTGCTCCGGAATCTATCAATGCCATAGCATTAAGTACTCCCTTCTCCCAAGCTAAAAAAACAGGTAACAGGAGCCTATGATCTTTGTAATCATATATAGAGGACAAGATAGAAACACCCAAGGCCTGTCCTCTTGAGAAACTTAGGTGCGAGCGTTTCCCGGGCGGTTAGGGCAATTTAGGCGTAGGTGACCTATTACTCCACAATACATACACAGCCCCTCCCTTCTCCTGTATTGTCTTTCATTTTCTGAGAGACGAGTGTTACCTATTTGCATAGGTTCTGGGAGAGCTAAAGTTGTAGATTAAGAATTCTGAAATGCGGGAGCTAGTCTTATGGAAGGTCTACGAGTTTTATCTTGAGTGTTCTGCCTCTGTCTCATGCGTTCATCTATTCGAGAAATAAATGAAATTAAATCTTCCAAATTTTCAGGAAGATCTCTTGTGGCAACCTCGTCTAGGATCTCATCTGATAATCCGTTCAGAAATACGTCCATATAGGCCTGTTCATTCCACTTGACTTCTGCCGCCAAGGATCTGAACTCTAACGCATAATCCACAAGGGTTTGGCTATGCTGTCTAAGACGTAATAGTAGTCTAGCTGCATTGGCCTTTCTTCCTGGAGGGTCAAAAGTCCTCCTAAAAGCAGCGACAAATGCATTATAGTTATAGACTAACGGATTATCATTTTCCCACAGAGGGTTAGCCCATCTAAGAGCCTTGTCAATGAGTAACGAGATTATGAATCCAACCTTTGCCCTGTCTGTAGGGTAGGCGCGGGGTTGTAATTCAAAATGGATCCCTATCTGGTTTAGGAAACCTCGACAGGTATCCGGAGAGCCGCCATAGCGTAAAGGGGAAGTAACATGGGAAGAGGCTCTCACTGTGGCTACCTCTAGGCCTGTATTAACAAGAGAGATGGATGGCGTACGCATCTCCTCTGATTGATTACTAGGATGAGATAGCAATGCTTGCAGCGCTAGAGCCATCTGGTCCATTCTATGGTCCATGGCTTCAAATCTCGAGTCAGGAGAACCAATCTGAGCGTTTGTACCTGCAGGATCCATTGGCCCTGTCGTAATGTCAGGATCGGGACAGGGATCCAACACGCAGAATACAAACAGGAGCTAGGTACGTATACCGGACCTTAGAATGGCCGGACTAACGTAAGGAGTAAGCAAAGAATGGTCAGAGACAAGCCGAGGTCGAGGGAACGAGAGAGCAGGTAAGCGAGAGTCAAGCCGAGGTCAAAGGATAAGAGAGGTAAGCAGGAACGAAAACACAAAGCCGAGTCAGAACCAAAAAGACAAACAGTAATAAGAGCACTGAGTGACCAGACTAGCTAGAACCACGACAGGGCAATGAACCATTACACACATCCCTATTTTATACCTTGGCTCTGTAATTGATGACTCCACCCCTGACGAGCCCTGATTCGTTGTTCGGGATTAGATTGACAGGTCGGGACGTGATTGCCGTCATGACGTCAGCTACTGAGCGCCGCGTCACAAAAGGAGGCGGAGCTATCGCGGCCGTCGTGTAAACAGCCGGGAGAGCTGCGAGGATCGGGTGATTCAGCCCCCCTGGGGGACGGCCGTCTGAAAGTCTAACCTCCTCTGAGGTAGAGACTCCAGGTACCCTGACAACCGGATCACCTTGCAGGACCGCTCGAGACGGAGACCTGCATGGCAAGGAGCCAGTCTGGGCCCCAGGATTTGGTGGTGGTCCAGGGGCAGACGCCCCCAACTCTGTGAGCCCTGCGGCACCGGGGTGTGCTGACCCCTGGCGGACCAGTGGCCGGGACGGCGCGCACCGACGCCGAGCAATTGGCCAGAGAAGGGTGAGGTGTCAAAGGACTGGAGCTCCAGCAGAGGTCAGCAGGAGTTGGGAAGGTGCAGGGGACAGGGGGCCCGCTGACTTTTCAGGGGTGGGAGGCCGCCGGACTGCTTCTGACCCTGTGTGCCCACAACGCTGCAGGACTCTCTGATGCACAGCAGGGGCAAGCACTGAGTGGAACTGGGGGGGTCAGATATATGTGGGGCGCTGGGGGCCCCAAGCAGTGAGCAACCAGCTTGAAGCGCAAAAGACCGCCTGAGAAGCTATACACCATGGGATGAGGGATCCCCCCACAGCGGAGCTGATAAATCACCTTCAGAAAAGGGACTCATCCTTTTTCAATCCTGGGGACCAAGCACTGAGATGGCATAACACAAATGGTCTGCTGAAATAATGCACGTATTATACTTGCTACATACCTTACATACATATATCAGCTTTATAAAAGTTAATATGCTATTTGTGCCACAGTTGTGTCCTAGGGACCGAGCCCTGAATGATGCAAAAATGTGCAACGTTAATCCTGCCTGAGTAATTAGCGAGATACATGTTATTAATTGCCTGTATAGGCTAACATATGCATATTCACTATAAATTGACTACACATAAAATTTAGTGTTGGAAACAGCGTATATGCATCGGCTATGATTTAGCTGTTCATCTTACTGCTACCGCACGCAGACTGACATACACGGTACCCGCATATGTTTTAAAAATCTGCATCTAAAACTTTGACAGAGCAACTGATTTGATCCCTGCCGATACTGGCCTTTAATACAGTCCTACAAGAATGCATACAGCATCTAAACCCAACATGATTACGTTTGTTTTAGGTCTTTGTTAACTTAAAGTTACTTTACTTAATGCTCAATCTTTATAGTTCCGTAAAAACTTGTAACGTTAATCCTACCTGAGTAACTAGCTAGATAAATGCTATTAATTGCCTGTATAGGCCAACATATACAGACTTATTATAAATTGATTACTTATACAATCTAGTATTGGAAACAGCGTATCTGCCTCGACTATGATTTAGCCACTAATCTAATTGCTACCGCACGCAGACAGACATACATGGTACCCGCATATGTTCTTAACAATCTGCATTCGAAACTTTGACAGAGCAACTGACTAGATACCTGCCATTAATAGAGTCGTATAAACGTTTAAACCAGACACGATTACGTTGGTTCTATGCCTTTGCTAACTCAAAGTCACCCTACTCAATGCTTAATTTATATAGTTTCATACGTCAGCGCACACACGTAAAGTTAAACTGTTAAATGGTGGTCGGACGTTAACGTAAAGAGCCTCTGCGTAGGCAAATTTTTGAATACTTGCATTTATCAGCATTATGATTGCCTTAAATAATAATGTAAAAATAACAAACTATTTAAGGCTTGCCTTTCACGCAGACCTGCAGCGATTATTACCTGAGCTAAGTAAACGTAAAAGTGCTATGTTTAATATCAGCACTGAAATTGTTATTGTGAGCTTAGATATGGTTTTTAATGCATCGCACCATTTCCAGCCTCACATAAACTGCGCATTACCACTAAAACCCGTACGCTTATTGATGCGTTAGAAATATGTGATAGCGTTAGCATAATCTTTGTAATTTATGCTGTGATGCTTGTAAATATATCTCTGCAAAGTTTGATTACGTTTATATGTTTTGATTAAATACGCCTCTGCGTAGGCGATAATCTGCATTCCTCCTTATATGCGGACAGTTAAGCCTCTATGCAGGCGACAGTTCACCTTATCGAATGTTACTGCTTAAGCCCCTGCGTGGGCAACCACTTGCCTTAATATGAACCTGTTCATAACCCGCATTTATATTGTGAAACAATGAAAATATTCAAAACAAACACGTAATATAAAGTAAAACTCTCCCATTCATTCCCACAAAATCCTCCCCTCTGCCTGTGATATAATTTCTGAACACAATGGGCTAACGTAATTATCACAGGCAGAAAAATACACAGTTTTACACAATATTCATAACTTTAAAAGTATACATCACATTCACATAAACATTTTCAGAATCAGCGTACTCCAAATACAAACATATGTCAAAATCATACAAATTGGTCCAGTGATTCAAAAGTTAGATGGAAGTCCTATTTGACTGAGGAGATGGAGGACCACTGAGGGGGTGGGGGGAAGGAGGAGTAAAGGATCACTAGGGAGGTGGGGGGGAGGAGGGGTAAAGGACCACTTGGGAAGTGGGGTGGGGGGGAGGAGGGAGAAAGGACCACTAAGGTGGGTGGGAGGGAGGAGGGAGAAAGGACCACTAAGTAGGTGGGGGGAGGAGAGGGAAAGGACCACTAAAGGGGTGGGGTGGAAGGACCACTAAGGGGGGGAGAGGGTAAGGACCACTGAGGGGGGAAAGAGGGGAAGGACCACTAAGGGGTTTGGGAGAGTGGGGGAGATAGAGGACCATTAACCCCTTAAGGACCAAACTTCTGGAATAAAAGGGAATCATGACATGTCAGGCACATCATGTGTCCTTAAGGGGTTAAGGGGGTAGGTGGAGAGTATGACCACTAAGGGGGGGAGGGGGAGAGGGACAGGGTACAAGGGAGAGCACTAAGGGACAGAAGGGGATATCACTAATTGACAGGAGGGGAGAGCACTGTAAAAAAATAAAGAACTGCTCCCCTCTTAGTCCCTATCCTACCCCACAAACCCTCTCTTTTACACTACACACATATATAATGCATCCCTACTCCGAAACACATAATGAATCCCTTACGCGCACACACACTGATTATCTTACACACACATAAACAAAATGCATCTCTTACACACACTCTGCATTAAATTAAATACACAGAAACACCTTGCATCCCTTACACACACACACACACACACACAGAAACATACAATGCATTCCTTACAAACAAACACACACTACATCTCTTACACACACTCAATGCACCCCTTTAGACACACACTGCATTAGATTACATACACAGAAACACACATTGCATCCCTTATACACACCCACCCAGAAACATACAATGCATTCCTTACACACAAACACACACTACATCCCTTACACAAATTGGTATCCCTATACACTACATTCCATAAGAACACACACACATTAAATCCTCTACAATAACACATAATACATACCCTACACACATACACTCCACTCCCTGTGAGAGAACTCATGGGTGGGCCATGTAGGTGGATTTATGGGTGGGCCTTGTGGGCCTACTCACGGTCAGGCCCTGGGGGCCCATACTTTGAGCTGTGTAAGGGGCCCCCCCAAAAATGGAGCTGCTTCCTGTTCGTTAATTGTTGTGAGCACTGTTACAAACAGTCTCCAGAGAGCCTCTTCTACACCAGACCTGTGGAGCCAGACTGCAGCCTGAGCCCATCATCATCCTCTTGTCCTCATCTGGTGGTAAGTAGGCAATCAAATATATTATTAGTGGCACTAATCTCTAATTTACCTCACATTAAAGGGCCACTATAGTCACCAGAAGGACTACAGCTTAATGTAGAGGTTCTGGTGTCTATAGCCTGTGTCTGCAGGCTTTTTAATATAAACACACTGCCTTTTCAGATAAAAGACACTTTGTGCAGAACTGACGTTGGCCTATATGGAAGAGCATATGGGCGGGGCATTGTGACGTCACATGGTGGGCAGGACATATGGGGGGCAATTTTTGTTTTGCCTAGGACGGCCCTAGTTTTTGCACCGACCCTAGTTACATGATGCCCTTTCAGACCAGGTGGGAAGGATCAGGCTTGGCAGGAAAGAGGAATGGTATGAATGAGCAAAGCAAGGAGTATGAACATCTATGGTGGGAACTAGAGTTTAGCGCACCCGGACTGTAAAGTTCGGATTCGTACCGAACATTAAGTTTTTTAGTGTAGAGAGAGGACAGCTTAGGAAAGAATTCTGCAAACTAGTACATTAGTGGGGTGCACTTCATATCTGAGAGTCAAATAGAAGCGTCAAATACCGCGGTTACATCAGAGTTTTAAAAAGTAAATTTTTTTTGGTGCTAAATAGTACACTAGTGGGGTGCACTTCATATCTGAGAGTCAAATAGAATCGTCAAATACTGCTGTCACATTGCAGTTTTAAAACGTAATTTTTTTTGGTGCTAAATAGCACACTAGTGGGGTGCACTTCATACATGAGAGTCAAATAGAATCGTCAAATACTGCTGTCACATTGCAGTTTTAAAACTTAAAATTTTTTGGGTGCTAAAAAGTACACTAGTGGGGTGCACTTCATATCTGAGAGTCAAATAGAATCATCAAATACTGCTGTCACATTGCAATCAAATAGAAGCGTCTAGTAGGGCGCTTACAGCGCAGTTGTAAGCATTCTAATTTTCTGGGTGCTAATTTGCTAAATAATTCAATTTTGGGGCGTGCACTTCATATCTGAGAGTCAAATAGAAGCGTCAAATACTGCGGTTACAGTGCAGTTGTAAACATTCTAATTGTTTTGCTGCTAATCTGCTAAATAGTACATTTTGGGGCCTGCTCTTCATATCTGAGAGTCAACTCAAAGCGTCTAATAGTCCGCTTACAGCGCACTTGTAAACATTCGAATTGTTTTGCTGCTAATCTGCTAAATAGTACATTTTGGTACATATTACCTTTCTGTTTCTGTTTTGGTTTTAACTCTGTATGCAGCAGATAAAAAATTGTACAACTTTGCTAACATTCTACATTTAAATCTATATTATATCATAGTTGGATAGATATAATCGATTATCTGCAATTAAGGTTATGCACAAATAGGATTATCAAATGTATGTTAATTGACAAATGAGTGTCAGTTTAATACAATCTGCACAATCACTGCATTTTTTGCGTTTTTTCCCTTACATGTTCCATTGTTTTTTGGAAGAAATCATCGAATACCTAATGAGTTTGTATACAATTTTTTAATACTGTGTTTTATATTGCTCCACTCACTACTGCACATTTTTCTCTACTGGCGAATTTGGGGACTACACCTAAGTGTGAAGCATATTTATACACACTGTTTTAATAAGCACCACTTAGCACCCAGACTTTACTGTTTATTTATTTATTTATATACTTTATAGAAACACATACATACATGCAGACACACATACATACAGAGACACATACATACACACAGACACATACACACATACATACAGACACATACATAGAGACACACACACACACACAGACAGATACACACAGACACACACACACACACACATACATACAGACAGGCACACATACACACATACATACATACAGACAGACAGACACATACATACAGACAAACACACATACACACAGACATACAAAGATACATAAATAAAAAACAGACAGGCACACATACATACAGACAGACAGACAGACAGACACATAGACAGACAGACAGACACACACACACACATACAGACACATACATACAGACAGACAGAAACACACACACACGACACATATACATACAAAGACACATACATACATACATACAAACAGACAGGCACACATACATACACATACATGCAAAATGTTTAAGTCACCCTCCTGTTTCTTACCTTTTAGGGGCAGGAGGGTGACTTTCCCTGGGGTCCAGTGGTGGCTCAGGTTGAAGGGAATCAGAGTTCCCACTCTGACTCCCTCTCCTTCCTCCCCCTGGAGTGACGGGCCCAGTCGCAGCTGCGACTCCTGCAATCCCTATATGTACGCCATTGCTTAGAGTCATGTCTACAAATGCTCACAATAAGATAAAATAAGATCCATGAACTTGTGGCGATAATGGCAACTGAGAATGTTAATTTAGTGGCTGTTACGGAGACATGGTACAATGAAAAAAATGACTGGGACACTTTACATAGAAAAGACAGGGGAGGCAAGAAAGTGGGAAGGGTGGCCATGTATGTGAAGGATAGCATAAAATCTAGCCTAACAGCCTAAAATCTAGCCTAAGTTAGTGAGGCGAACATAGAGTTAGTTTGGGTTAGAATTTGGTAATCACACAGTAACTCGTGTAGGTGTGATTTATAGAACACCAGGACAAATAGTAGAGTTAGATAATCTACTAGTTGAGAAGATAGCTAAAATGACATTAAAGTGGGGAGTTATCATCATGGGTGACTTTAAACTTCCTGATGTGATCTGGGAAACCAAAATAGCTGCTTGTGCCAGGAACACACTGTAAAGGATCCTGTTATGCCTGTAGGACCGATCCTTGCAGCTTCTCCCAAAATCCCATCAGAATAATAGCAAAGTAGTGATTATAGCTCCCAATTCCCCACACATGAGTCGAAACTTCATGAAGGGGTAAAACGATCTGATTTAATGCTGGCCAAACTCGGCCTTTTTTGATGGTCTCCCACCAAGGGAACTCCCACAGGGGATCTTGTGGAATACTGTGACACAAAATACAGAACCAATCAGTGTACAGTACAATTATTAAACACACCCATGACAACTGTGAAACCCCATCTCTCTATCCTGGAGATAATTGGCTTAAGTGGTTGGAGAAAGCCTAATTATCTCCAGGTAGAGAGAAACATTTGCTTTTTACATTTCAACAAAACTGTATAAAAATCAATAACTCATATTTTGCCGATCAGAGTCCCCATGTTCAACACCCCCCCAGATAGCTTGGATCTGAGCGCACAATATAGCCGAATAGCGGTCAGATCCCACAAACACAGTTCAAATGCCATCAAGTTAAAGTTTTAGTTCTCCGGCTGTTTGTGCAAATGAATCCAAAAAGAGTTCCATAATTTCAGCTGCCTGGGGTTGGTCTCATCCGCCTGTTATGAAAGTCCTGAAAGATATTGTGTTCATGCGTTAAGAAACGACTTAATAGGAGGTTGGTAAGCTTCAGCGGTGTTCGGCTAAAAAAGTGTCCAAAAATAGTTCCAGAGCATCGATGACCATCTACCGCTGAGCGTTAAAATGGCCGCCACCACGTGTTGGGCAAATGAATGCCGGCCACCCAGGCATCGACAATTAAGCTGCGGTAAACCGCAGCTTCTGGGTGGCTAATAAGCAGCACACTCCACAGACAGGGTGGTCGGCCATTCGGCAGTTTGTTCATCTGTACGAACAGCATTATCCTGGTGGTAATGGAAGTTAAACTGCACGAACCAACATACAAATGTACCAGGGGAAATGTAAAATCCAAGCAAGTAAGGCAAATGATGCAATCCAAGGACAAAGGGCTCTGTCCCCAGTGCCTTAAGACCCAATAACTTAAAGGGGCCAGCATCCCAGGACAAGAGGCTAGTAATCCAGCTTCTCCATAAAACAGGAGGGCAGGGCATTTTGCCATGTGAAAACCCCATGGCAAAAGTAATTTTGTCACACACACATATTCTAAACTCCCTACTGGGATTATCTCTAAAACAAGTTGTTGAGGAGCCAACTCGTAAGGAGTCCATACTAGATTTACTGTTAACAAATAGAGATTTAGTATCAGATATTACTGTAGGTGAAAGTTTAGGATCTAGTGTTCACCAGTCAGTGTGGTTTAGAAACATAGAAACATAGAATGTGACGGCAGATAAGAACCAATCTGCCCATCTAGTCTGTCCAATTATCTAAATACTTTCATTAGTCCCTGGCCTTATCTTATACTTAGGACATCCTTATGCCTATCGCACAAATGCTTGAACTCATTTACTGTGTTAACCTCTACCACTTAAGCTGGAATGCTATTCCATGCATCCACTACCCTCTCAGTAAAATAATACTTCCTGATATTATTTTTAAACCTTTGTCCCTCTAATTTAAGACTATGTTCTCTGGTTAAGTTCCTTTAACCTTTCCTTGTAAGTTTTATCCTGCAATCCATGAACCAGTTTAATAGCCCTTCTCTGAAATCTCTCTAAAGTATCAATATGTTTCTGGATATCTCACCAGTTTCTGTACAATGGCATGAGCACTTCCCTATTTCTACTGCTATTACCTCTCCCTATACATCCAAGCAATCTGCTAGCATTTCCTGCTGCTCTATTACATTGTCTGTCTACCTTTAAGTCACCAGAAATAATCACCCCTAAATCCTTTTCCTCAGATGTGGAGGTTAGGACTCTATCAAATATTCTGTACTCTGCCCTCGGGTTTTTACATCCAAAATGCATTATCTTGCACTTATCCACATTAAATGTCAGTTGCCACAACGCTGACCAATTTTCTAGTTTACATAAATAATGTGTAATTTGACTTATCGCTCCTGGAACATCAACCCTGTTACATATATTAGTATCATCAGCAAAAAGACATACCTTACCATCAAGACCTGCAATTTCACTAATAAAAATATTAAAGAGAATGGGTCCAAGTACAGATCCCTGAGTTACTCCACTGGTGACAAACCCATGCTTCGAATATACTCCATTGACTACAACCCTCTGTTGCCTGTCACTTAGCCACTGCATTCATCTAAAGCTTTATCCCTGAAGAACCAGTAAACGGCGCTTCTATAAGGTGAATACCTGGGTATGCCTCTTCTATGTATTCCACCTTGTCTGGGGTTTGGTTTAATAATTCTCCCACTGGTGATGATCAATTGCATATGGGGTACAGATGGAAGCCTATAGTTTAAACAGTTTAGGATCTCAGTTGTTCAAATCCCCATTTTGCTGCTGAAACACAGTCCTGTTCAGGTAAGTGCATTAGTAATTTAGATTAAAACTAGTATAGGTACCTGGGTCTCTATTCTTTCAGTCCCTCCCAGCTGTTTACATAAGGATTCCTTCTATCAAATAGGTCACAATTAGGTTTGTGTGGTGAGCATTTAGGTAAGTTTATACATGAAAGGATGCATTGTGCAAAAGAATGCCGATAATGCAAGGAGGCATTGTGCAAAAAGTGCTAATAATGCAAGGAGGCATTGTGCAAAATAGTACTAAAAATAGATATCCTGGCTGTATATAGTCTGCTGAAATTCCACAGTCCTGAAGACAGAGAAATACCCATGGTAAAAGAATGGATGACTAATTAAAGTACACACATGTGTATGACATGTTTTAAAATCTAACTATAAGTCTGCACAGACTTTTTTTCTATCAAGACATGTGACATTGATTGCTGTTATCTGTGCGTTTTAGCAAATAGGCATGATTTTTCAGAGAGTGGAAGAAAGTATACCGCACATGAGACCACTGGGCCTCAGTATCTGTACATGAACAGGCTTGTGGTACAGCATCGGTATGTTTTCACTATATGTTCTATGTATGAATTGGTCTGAAGACTCAGTGTGTCCAGTATATGCTGTATGTAAGGGTTTTATGAGGACACAGCCTCATATAAGTATAAATTATATGATCTAGGTATGGGTTACTATGAGGACACAGCCTTAGTATAACTATCAACTATATGCTCTATGTATGGGTTACTATGTTGATCAGGTCAGTCATGATCACCAAAGGCCCATGCCATACACATGTGGTACCTTTTTCTATAAAGCTAGGTCCCTATACTCTTGTCTTTCTAACCATTGCTGGCACCAAATCCTACTTTTAAGCATGTAGGCCACTTTGGATAGTGGCCAGACATGTTATAGAACATTTTATGCTGTGTCATCTTAGTTGAATATCTTAGTGCGACACAGTTTAAGACAAGTGCCATCTTTGCTATCTATAATGGTTTAATTTGCTCAATGGTGGAAACATAAAAACATAGAATGGGACAGCAAATGAGAACCATTCGGCCCATCTAGTTTCCAATTTTTTTCAAATACTTTCATTAGTCCCTGGCCTTATTTTATAGTTAGGATAGCCTTATGCATAATACCTCTCCCTATACAACCAAGCAATCTGCTAGCATTTCATAGTTACATAGTTACATAGTTACATAGCTGAAAAGAGACTTGTGTCCATCAAGTTCAGCCTTTCTCACATATGCTTTTGCCGTTGATCCAAAAGAAGGCAAAAAACCCAGTCTGAAGCGCTTCCAATTTTGCAACAAACTAGGAAAAAATTCCTTCTTGACCCCAAAATAGCAGTCAGATGTCTCCTTGGATCAAGCAGCTATTAGCCCACTAATTAGAAATTGTATCCCTGTATGTTATGTTTTTTGCAAGTATTTATCCAATTGCAATTTAAACATCTGTATAGACTCTGACAAAACCACCTCTTCCGGCAATGAATTCCATATCCTTATTGCTCTTACTGTAAAAAAACCTTTTCTTTGCCTTAGATGAAATCTCCTTTCTTCAAGCCTAAATGTGTGACCTCGTGTCCTATGTATAGCCCTGTTTATGAATAGATTTCCAGATAATGGTTTGTACTGGCCCCGAATATATTTGTATAATGTTATCATATCCCCTCTAAGGCGCCGTTTTTCCAAACTGAAGAGATTTAAATGTTTTAACCTTTCTTCATAACTAAAATGCTCCATTCCTTTTATCAATTTTGTAGCTCGTTTCTGCACTTTTTCTAGTGCCATGATATCCTTCTTTAGAACAGGTGCCCAAAATTGCACAGCATATTCTAGGTGTGGTCTTACCAGCGATTTATAAAGAGGCAAAATTATATTTTCATCTCGAGAATTTATGCCCCTATTTATACATGACAACACCTTACTGGCCTTAGCAACGGCAGATTGACATTGCATATTGCTACCTAATTTGTTGTCTATAACAATTCCCAAATCCTTCTCGTGTGTGGTTATCCCTAGTTCACTACCATTTAGGGTGTAAATTGCTTGTGCATGCTTAACCCCGAAGTGCATAACTTTGCATTTTTCTACATTAAATTTCATCTGCCATTTTAGTGCCCAGTCCCCCAATCTATCCAAATCCCTCTGCAGCAAGACAATATCCTGCTCACATTTTATTACTTTACAAAGTTTTGTGTCATCTGCAAACACTGATACATGGCTTTCAATGCCCATTTCAAGATCATTTATAAATATGTTAAATAGAAGCGGTCCCAAAACAGAACCCTGAGGGACACCACTTACCACTTTTGTCCAGCTTGAAAATTTACCATTTAAGACAACTCGCTGTACTCTATCCTTTCCTGCTGCTCTATTACATTGTCTGCCTACCTTTAAGTCACCAGAAATAATCACCCCTAAATCCTTTTCCTCAGATGTGGAGGTTAGGACTCTATCAAATATTTTGTACTCTGCCCTTGGGTTGCACTTATCCACATGAAATGTCAGTTGCCACAACGCTGACCATTTTTCTAGTTTACGTAAATAATTTGTCATTTGGCTTATCCCTCCTGGAACATCAACTCTGTTACATATCTTAGTATCATCAGCAAAAATACATACCTTACCATCAAGACCTTCTGCAATATCACTAATAAAAATATTAAAGAGAATGGGTCCAAGTACAGATCCCTGAGCTACCCCACTGGTGACAAACCTGTGCTTCGAATATACTCCATTGACTACAACCCTCTGTTGCCTGTCACTTAGCCACTGCATTAACCATTCAACAATATTGGAATCCAAACTTAAAGATTGCAGTTTCTTGATAAGCCTTTGCAACAGTGTCAAAAGTCTTACTGAAATCTAATTAAGCAATATCTACTGCACCATCCTGATCTATTATTTTAGTTACCCAATCAAACAATCAATAAGATAAGTTTGGCATGATCTCCCTGAAGTAAACCCATGTTGTCTCTGATCTTGAAATCCATGTGATTTTTGATGTTAACAATCCTATCCTTTAACATGGTTTCCATTAATTCCCCCACTACTGAAGTAAGGCTTACTGGCCTATAGTTGCCCGACTCCTCCCTACTACCTTTCTTGGAAATGGACACAACATTTGCTAACTTCCAATCTTCTGAGACTTCTCCTGTTAACAATGATTGGTTAAATAAATCTGTTAATGGTTTTGCTAGTACACCACTAAGCTCTTTTAATAACTTTGGGTGTATTCCATCAGGTCCCATTGACTTATTTGTCTTTATTTTTGACAGTTGAAATAGAACCTCTTCCTCTGTAAACTCACTTGTAACAAATGACTAATTTGTCCTTTTTCCTAACTGAGGCCTCTTTCCTTCATTTTCATCTGTGAATACTGAACAAAAATATTAATTGAGGGAGTCAGCTAGACCTTTATCCTCTTCTATATACCTTCCTTATTTTGTTTTTAATCTAACTAATCCTTGTTTTACTTTCCTTTTCTCATTTATGTATCTAAACAAATGTTTTGTCCCCCTTTTTTACTGACTGGGCTATTTTTTCTTCTGTGAGTGATTTGGAAACTCTTATAACTTGCTTAGCCTCTTTCTGCCTAATCTTAAAGATCATTCTGTCTTCCTTACTTTGTGTTTTTTTATAATTAATAAATGCTAACTTTTAGTTTTTTACTATTTTGTCCACATCTGCGGAGTACCACAGTGGATTCTTTAATTTTTTGCTTTTACTGACAAGCCTAATGCAATTTTCTGTTGCCTTCACCAGTTTCCAATCCAATTTCTAGAGACAATCCCAGTAGGGAGTTTAGAATATGTGTGCTCCTGGCACAAGCAGCTAAAAAATCCCATTTCTCCCATTTAAATTGCTCCAGTATGATAATGACTCCTTTACAGTCTGTTTTTCTAAAGTCTAAAACTTTTGTTTTTGTGTGGTGTGACTCATTCACTGTTCTTATATTAAACCACACTGACTGATGATCACTGGATCCTAAACTTTCACCTACAGAAATATCTGATACCAAATCTCCATTTGTTAACACTAAATCTAGTATGGTCTCTTTACGAGTTGGTTCCTCAACGACTTGTTTCAGAGACAATCCAAGTAGGGAGTTTAGAATATGTGTGCTTCTGGCACAAGCAGCTATTTTGGTTTTCCAATTCACATCAGGAAGATTAAAGTCACCCATGATGATTACTTCCACCTTCATTGTCATTTTAGCTATTTCCTCAACTAGTAGATTATCAACCCTTTTTTTGTCTTGGTGTCCTATAAATCACACGTACATGAGTTACTGTGTGATTACCAAATTCTAACGTAACCCAAACTGACTCCATGTTCACCTCATTAACTTTTCTTAGGCAAGATTTTATGCTATCCATTACATATTAGAGTCACACCACCAAAAAACAAAAGTTTAGATTTTAGAAAAACAAACTTTTTGAAAATTAGAATACAGGTGATACTCGAAAAATTTGAATATCGTGCAAAAGTAAATTTATTTCAGTAATGCAACGTAAAAGGGGAAACAAATATATGAGATAGGCGCATTACATGCAAAGCAAGATAGTTCAAGCCGTGATTTGTCATAAGTGCGATGATTATGGCACACTCATGAATACCCCAAATCCACAATCTCAGTAAATTAGAATATTACATGCAATCAATAAAACAAGGAGTGTACATAGAACAATATCGGACCTCTGAAAAGTATAAGCATGCATATGGACTCAGTACTTGGTTTGGTCCCATTTTGCAGCAAATACTGCCTCAATGTGGCGTGGCATGGAAGCTATCAGCCTGTGTTAATGCTGAGGTGTTATGGAAGACCAGGATGCTTCAATAGCGGCCTTCAGCTCTTCTGCATTGTTCGGTCTCATGTCTCTCATCTTTCTCTTGGCAATTTCCCATAGATTCTCTATGGGGTTCAGGTCAGGTGAGTTTGCTGGCCAATCAAGCACAGTAATCCCACGGTCATTGAATCAGGCTTTGGTGCTTTTGGCAGTGTGCGCAGGTGCCAAGTCCTGCTTGAAAATGAAGTTAGCATCCCCGTCTGTGGAAGGAAGCATGAAGTGCTCCAAAATCTCCTGGTAGACGGTTGCATTGACCCTGGACTTAATGAAGCACAGTGGACCAACACCAGCAGATGACATGGCTCCCCAAATCAACACAGACTGTGGAAACTTCACACTGGACTTCAAGCATCTTGCAGTGTGTGCCTATCCATTCTTCCTCCAGATTCTGGGTCCTTGGTTTCCAAATGAGATGCAAAAGTTGCTCTCATCAGTAAAGACAACTTTGGACCACTGAGCAACAGACCAGGTCTGTTTTTTTTTTTTTAGCCCAGTTAAGAAGCTTCTGCCATTGTTTGTTGTTCAGGAGTGGCTTGAAAAGAGGAATACGACATCTGAAGCCCATGTCCAGGATCCGTCTGTGTATGGTGGCTCTTGATGCACTAACTCCAGCCTCAGTCCACTCCTTGTGAAAGTCCCCAACACTTTTGAATGGCCTTTTCCTGACAATCCTCTCCAGGCTGCGGTAATCCCTGCTGCTTGTGCACCTTTTTCTTCCACATGTTTCCCTTCCACATAACTTTCTATTAATGTGCTTTGATACAGCACTTTGAGAACATTCAGCTTCCTTCGCAATTACCTTTTGAGTCTTTCCCTCCTTATGGAGGGCGTCAATGTTGGTTTTCTGCACAACTGTCAGGTCAGCAGTCTTCCCCATGATTGTGATTCCTACTGAACCAGACTGAGAGATCATTTAAAGGCTCAGAAACCCTTTGCATGTGTTATGGCTTACTTAGCTGATTAGAGCAGGACACTGTGAGCCTTGGATATTGCACCTTTTCACAATATTCTAATTTACTGAGATTGTGAATTTGGGGTTTTCATGAGCTGTAAACCATAATCATGGCACATATGACAAATCACGGCTTGAACTATCTTGCTTTGCATGTAATGCGTCTATCTCATATATTAGTTTCCCCTTTTACGTTGCATTTCTGAAATAAATGAACTTTTGCACGATATTCTAATTTTTCGAGTATCACCTGTATGCGTAAAGGAGTCATTGTCAGACTGGAGAAGTTTAAATCGAGTCCAGGAGATATGGGATTATTTAAAGGTTGCTACAACAACAGGGCCAGATTAAGAGCCTAGTGGGCCTGGTGCTGACAATTATGATGGGGCCTAATTACAAAATCTTATCGACCAAAAACATTGAAACAGTCACACCTCTCAAGCGTCATGTATCTGATGGAGATGGTATTGGAGGGAAACTCAAAGGATGCAGCTATAAGAAAACACATACTCTATGCTAATCTCTCTCTAATTTATGCTTTCGTCTTTCAAGTAAATCCATACCCCCTAACAGCAGTGAAGCAGGAAGTCAATGGGCAGGGTAAAAGGGTGGACCACTAATGGGAATCACGTGACCAGAACTGCCAAAAGGGGCGAACATGCCCAAAAAGGCGGCATGTCTGTCCAAAGAATTGGAAGGCCAGTCTGGCATCAGTCTCCCTATATATCTAAGTGTCAGTGGCCCCAGTTCACCCAGTCCCCTAGTCTCCCAGTGTCTCAGTGTCCTCATTTCTCCCAGTGTCCCCATGCCTCAGTGTGTCCCGTGTCGCTAGGATACTAGAGGACACCGAGAGACATGGGGACACAGTGAGACCCGTGGACACTGAGAGACCCGGGGACACTTAGACACTTGGGGACACTGGAAGACATGGGGTCACATGTGGATACATGGGGAAGACATGGGGACACTGGGAGACATGGGGACACAGACATTTGGGGACACTGGGAGAAATGGGGACACAGACACTAGGGACACAGAGACACAGAAACTGGGAGACATGGGTACACGGAGACACTTGGGGACACTAAGACACAAGGGACACTGAGAGACATGGAAACACAGACACTGGGAGACTAGGAGACACATGGGGATACTGATATACTAGGGACACTGGCTGGGAGGCATGGGGACACAGACATTTGGGGACACAGAGACATGGGGACACAGACACTGGCAGACATGGGGACACTGAGGCACTATGGACACTGGCTGGGAGACATGGGGACACTGAGAGACATGGGGACACAGATACACTAGGGACACTGAGAGACATGGGGACACAGACACTGGGAGACTAGGGGACAATGGGAGCCATGGGGATACAGACACTAGGGACACATAGACATGGGGAAACAGACACTGGGAGACATGGGGACACTGATATATTTGGGGACACTAAGACACTAGGGACAGTGAGAGACATGGGAACATAGACACTGGGAGACTAGGGGACACATGGGGATACTGAGACACTAGGGACACTGGCTGGGAGGCATGGGGACACAGACATTTGGGGACACTGAGAGACATGGGGACACATACACTGGCAAACATGGGGACACTGAGACACTAGGGACACTTGCTGAGAGACATAGGGACACTGGGAAACATGGGGACACTGAGACACTAGGGACACTGAGAGACATGGGTACACAGATACTGGGAGACTAGGGGACACTGGGAGCCATGGGGACACAGAGACACTAGTAACATTGGCTGGGAGACATGGGGACACTGGGAGACATGGAGACACTGTGTCTCTAGTGTCTCCATGTCCCAATGTGTATCCCAATGTCCCTATGTCTCACAGCATCCCCACGTCTCTCAACGTCCCCATGTCTCACAGTGATGGATTGGAAAAAGGCAAATGTTGTGCCCATTCACAAGAAAAATAGTAGGGAGGAGTCAAGTATGGGCCAGTTAAGCCTAACTTCAGTAGTGGGGAAAGTGATGGAAACCATGTTAAAGGATACGATTGTTAAACATCTAAACTCACAAGGATTTCAAGATCAGAGACAACATTTACTTATGGGAGATCGTGTTAAACTAATCGTATTGATTTTTTTTACTGAGTAACTAAAATAATAGATCAGGGTGAGTAGCCATTGCTTACCTAGATTTCAGTAAGGCTTTTGACACTGTTGCACATAGAAGGCTCATCAATAAACTACAATCTTTAAGTTTGGATTCCAATATTGTTGAATAGGTTAGACAGTGGCTGAGTGACAAGCAACAGAGGATTGCAGTCAATGGAGTATATTCGAAGCAAGGTCTAGTTACCATTGGGATACCTCAGGGATCTGTACTTGAACCCATTCTCTTTAATATTTTTATTAGTGATATTGAAGAAGGTCTTGATGGTAAGGTATGTTTTTTGCTTATTATACAAATATTTGCACCAGGGTTGATGTTCCATGAGGGATAAGCAAATGGCAAATTATTTAGGTAAACTAGAAAATAGTCAGAGCTTTGGCAACTGACATTTAATGTGCATAAATGCAAGATAATGCATTTTGGGTGTAAAAACCCAATGGCAGTGTATAGAATATTTGATACAGTACTAACCTCAACATCTGAGGAAAGGGATTTAGGGGTAATTATTTCAGATTACTTAAAGGTAGGCAGACATGGTAATAGAGCAGCAGGAAATGCTAGCAGATTGCTTGGTTGTATAGGGATAGGTATTAGCAGTAGAAAGAGGGAAGTGCTCATGTCATGCCATTGTACAGAACACTGGTGAGACCTCATTTGGAATATTGTATGCAGTACTGAAGACCGTATCTCCAGAAGATATTAATACTTTGTAAAGAGTTCAGAGAAGAGTTTCTAAACTGGTCCATGAATTGCAGGATAAAACTTACTAGGAAAGGTTAACCCCTTAAGGACACATGACATGTGTGACATGCCATAATTCCCTTTTATTCCAGAAGTTTGGTCCTTAAGGGATTAAAGGATCTTAGCATGTATAGTTTGAAGTAAAGACGAGATGGGGGATATGATGGAATGATTTAAATACCTAAAGGGAATCAACATAGTAAAGGAGAAGACTATATTTAAAAAAAATAAAAAGTACCACAACAAGAGGGCACAGTCTTAAATTAGAGGGGCAAAGATTCAAAATAATTTCAGGAAGTATTACTTTACAGAGGGGGTAGCAGATGCATGGAAGAGCCTTCCAGCTGAAGTGGTAGAGATTAACACAGTGAGGGAGTTTAAGCATGCATGGGATAGGCATAAGGCTATCCTAGCTATAAGATAAGGTCACGGACTAATGAAAGAATTTTTAGAAAATTGGGCAGACTAGATGGGCCGAATAGTTCTTATCTGCCGTCACATTCTATGTTTCTATTGAATACATAAAAAGAGCGGTTACTGGAAGACTCGTGAGTAGTGCTATTGTGAGTAAACTCAGCCCAAGGAAGCCGGTCAGCCCAGTTGTTCAGGTGGTGAGAGAGAAAAAGTATACTGCACTAGGGACTGATCGGCATATTCAGCAGCCTCATTACTCTGGGCTGGTAGGCAGAGGAAACGACAAAATAATATCCATCTCTGAGCAAAAGGTTCTCCAGAATCAGGAAATAAACTGTTTACCCCTGTCATAAACTAAAAGATTCAGGTTTTCAGTGTAATATAAACGCCTCCTTGATGAAAATAATGTCCAATTCTTTAGAAGAGGGTAGTTTCTCAAGATGTATGAAATGGGCCATCTTTGAGAATTTACCTACTAACATAAGGATTACTGTAAAACCAAGGGGAAAGGTCAACAATAAAATCCATAGTTAGACTGGACCAGGCACAGGGTTATATCGTCCTGTATTGTCCTAGATGAGATCTCCACACTAGCACAAATGACACATGCGTGAACATATACTTTAATGTCCTTGTGAATAGAGGGCCACCAAAAGTTCTGTGCAACAGTAGCATGTGTTTTGAATATATGTCATCTTCACTTCTGTTGCTTACAGATCAAGCAGGGAATTAGTATATCAAATTGCAGAGACTTTTGTGACAATTGCCTTTTCTATATTGGCAAACATTGATGCATTAATATAATTCTAAAATGCTTGTAGCTGCAAATAGAGGTAACTGAAAAAACTATTTACAGACCACCATGATTTTTGTATGAATTCACTAGAATCAAATAGAATAACTTGTCAAGAAAATGTGCAAGTTGGGCTCTTTGAAGTGGTCTGCTGGAACAGTTCCTACCCCCTTAAAGAATAACTATAATGTCCATATTGCAGGGTTAAGGCTGCCTAGAGTTGCTGTCTACCAGACAGCTACTAGAGGTGATTCCTGCAATTTCACTGAGTTTAACTCTGTAAAGCTATGCTGGACTTCCTCACACGTTGCATGAGGATGTCCAGAGGCTTTCCAATCCCCCAAAGGAAAGCATTGAGTCAATGAATATATATTTTTTCTCTACCTCTCTTGTCTGTCTACCATTCTATTCAGCTTTATATAAGGTATTAAGCCACTTAAGATTGAATAATTTAATTATACAAACAGTGTATCAAATAGACTATAATCTAATTACAACAAAGCATCTATAATCAGTATTGTCAGAGGTCGTTGTGCATTTACTTGTCTTATGTTATTTTTAAATATAGTGTAACATTGAAAACCCTCACTTATCAGGTTAATTAGTTCATTAGACATTATAGGAAGTGTATTCATATTTGTGATATTTAGTCAGGTAAAGTAATAGTTATTATACACCTGTTATATTTGCATATATAATATGCTCATTTTTACATAGAGTATATTGAATATACTTCTACAAACAATGGCAAAGATGATTAATTTTTCATGGCACATGTAGTCTTGTCTAATTAAATAATTTAAATGTATAGTCAAAAATAATTATGTAATAAAATAATAGTGTTAAGTGCTGTATAGACTTACAAATGTATTCACATTTTTTCTGCTTACTTAATGACATTTAAAGATAATTTGATCAGCAAAGCATATTAGTAT
This sequence comes from Pelobates fuscus, assembly GCF_036172605.1. Classification (NCBI taxonomy): domain Eukaryota; kingdom Metazoa; phylum Chordata; class Amphibia; order Anura; family Pelobatidae; genus Pelobates; species Pelobates fuscus. Next base: position 344,108,164 of record NC_086317.1, on the reverse strand, counting down.
AGCTCCTATAACTATTTTCACATGTACTAATTAGCAATGTAACATTTTTATTCCATCAAATTTGCAATATATTCATTACAGTTTATTGAATTTATCAGACACAATACATTTAATTACACTCTGCTATCAATATTTAATGTGTACGTCATCTGGAAAAATACAGATTTGACAAAGGTCATGAAGATCTTGACCAGGCATTATAAAAATTGTCAGTTACAGACAAAGGGCATGGTGTACTCTTCGGGAGTCTCTAATTAAAGTATGACTTCCAGCTATATGATATGTAATACAATGATGTTCTAGAGTGGTGTATTTGATTGTACAGTGATAAGACAGTTTGTTAATTTACTCTTTTTATAGAATTTACTCTTTTTATAGAAAAACATTTACATGTTATTTAATTTGCAAATTACTTACTAGTTTTATCCTGGTGGCAAGGTGATGACAGTCAACTTGCTGTATTTTATTTGGTTCCTTGTCAACCAATTGAAAATTCCTCAACCTCATGATCATATGTGGACATATCTGACAAAAAAAGGTTCTAGTGCAAAGCAATGTCAATGAAATGCCTCAGCATATGGATATATTCAAGAAAATTAAAGCAGTTTTAAATTGGGAATATAATTCACGGTATACCCATGTCAATTCTTATTACATTTCACTACTATAAAAAATAAATTACCCTTTTTTTTATCTAATAGACTTCTTATTCATTAATCAATTATTACTTTTTTATTTTAAAACATATAATTAACTTTTTCAAAATTCTGAGTGAATTGTGAGTTATGGGATTAACTACTATTCCATATGTCTAGAATATCATCTACTTGTTAGTGAGTTAATGTGGACTTAAATGCCATTACGGTGACATATTATGCCGTATGAGTATGCATCCCCCTGGCCCGGCATACTTACCTTGCACAACGATCCCCACTGCCTACAACCCAGCTAATCCAGCCCTTCCTGGTCATGTGATTAGGATGATTATATATATATATATATATATATATATATATATATATTGGATTCTCAGATAACTCTGCAGAAGGAATATTCCATTCCCAGCTACTGCCAGGAAAGCAGAATTGTTCAGGCTACTGAATGTCAACACCGACAACTATAATGCCGGGAAAGGGCCTAGTGGTTCAGAGCTGCCTGATGTCCAAGCCATGATGACCTCATTGTTATCATACATTGGGCTAATTAATGATAGATTGGAGAAGTTAGAGTCAGGCAGCACCCCTAACTTATAAGCAAAAAATAGGGGATGAGCTGCTAAACCAATAACAAACAAATAAACATAGCGTATAACTGTGTATATGAATTAACCACACGGGCTGTATTCACAAATGGCCACTCACACATTCACTGAAGTTAGAAAGACCTTAAGTATAAATTCCTTCTCAGAATTCAATTCTTCCATCTGCATTTAAATCACCATGGATTGGCTGTGATATATGTGCTCAAGAGAGAAAGAATAATAAAATTGTAGTGCTCATTCAATAGTGTAGTAAAAAATTAATTTAATTACTTACATCAAGGTTAAAAACAATGGGTGTAGTATCTCCGAGTCACCACCAGGGGTCCTACACATTTTGTTCCTTTGAATCCTGTTACTGCACACTACCAAAGACCCTGAGGAAGTCCTGTACATGGACAAAACGTGTAGGACCCCTGGTGGTGACTCACAGATACTACAACCATTGTTTTTAACCTTGATGTAAAAAAAAGAAGAGGAGGATTCCTGTTGGTCTCTATATTCCTCAGATGCAACTTCTAGACTCAATGGTGATCTTTCTTAATTGTGAGTTGAATTTCTAGATTCTTCTGCAGTCCCTAATAGAGTTGGTTATAGAAGCAATTTCGGAATCAATATCCCTATGATCCCTTGTCAAGGTTCCTGTGTTGGTGGCATCTGGGTTCCTTCTTCTTGTGGATTCTGGATGGGATCTAGCTTCTCTCCCATGTGTTCTATTTTCTTCTATTAATTCTTCAGGAGTCCTGTCTCAATACATCACTATAGCTCCTATCAGGGTGATAACGTGGGGAGGTATTAAGGCTCCTGTCTGAGTGATGGTGCCCACGAGCAAATGTGGGAGGTGCCTTTTTTATGGGATCATTTCTCATTGGCACTTCTCTATGGAATTTTTATTGGATTATATCCCTATGATTATCATTGTGATGTTTATTCACATAGGGTAATCTAGTTGCCTCTTGTGTATGCCACTGTTCTGTTCTAATTTTGTGGCTGAATTTAATCCTATTAGAGTGGGATCTCTTGGGGAATCTGATATTACCAGTTTTGTAATCGTTTGTATCTCTCAGATATTTATTTTTCTTTATTTCAATAGTTTCTCTTTCCACTTTATCAATTTTGACCTTAATATCTTTTATTATTTGGTTAAATGTTTCTGGATTCGTTGTGTCACTAAGTTTCTGTTTCCATGTTGTAATCTCCTAATCTATCTGTACTGGGTTTTCTTACCCTACTCAACACAATGTAGCCTATCATGCTGAATGCAAAACCTTCAAGGAGTTTATTCAAACCTGTCATAAAGCATGCATCCTCTCTATTGAAAGTGGGATCTATCAAATCTGAGCCCTCTAGGGGTGATTTGTTCTCTCATATATTTCTTAAGAGTGGGTATTTCCCATTTAATCTTAATTTCACGGATCAGTGTTCTTTCTAGATTGTTTTTACAGTTCTCTGTGTCAACATAACCCATGTTGCTACTTGTTCCATTAGTCAATGTAATCTATATCTTCAACAGTTTAATTTCTATCCTCTTATTCATATAGACCCACACTGTAAAAAAGGGGATTTGATACAATATAATAGTGAAAAACAAACAAAATATACAGTGATGGTAGCAGAAATAGCTACAAACCACCTTAGTGGAAACTCCTTATACCCCTCAAAGTAATACTTAAAAATACATACAATAGGGGAGACATGTCTGATTCTATAAAACAAAGCAAAATGACATGGTACATGTAAAGGATCCTGCTATACGTGCAGCGCTGATCTCTGTAGCGTCTCCCGAAATCCAAGCTGAAGTAGAGCAAAGTAGTGATTATAGTTCCCAATCCCCCAAACATGAGTCAAGACTTCATGTAGGGGTAAAACGATCTGATTTATTGATGGCCAAACTCAGCCCTTTTATGATGGTCTCCTAGCAAGGGAACTCCCACATGGGACTTTGTGGAAGACTATGACAAAATATACAGAAAATACCCACATTAACAGTGCAACCCCTCCTCTCTGTCCTGGAGATAATTAACTTAAGTGGTTGAAGAGAACCTAATTATCTCCAGGTAGAGAAAAACATGTCCTTTTTATATTTTAACAAAACAGTATTAAAATCCATAACTTATATTTCGCCGAACGTAGTCTCTATGTTCCACATACTCCCAGGTAGCTTGGATCTGAGCGCACAATGTTTTACACCCCACCTCCTATAGAATGTAAGCTCGATTGAGCAGGGTCCTCTTCTACCTATTGTTCCTGTAAGTTTATTTGTAAATGTCCTATTTATAGTTAAATCCCCTCTCATAATATTGTAATGCGCTACGGAATCTGTTGGCGCCATATAAATGGCAATAATAAATAAATAAATAAACAATATAGACGAATAGCGCTCAGATCCCATGAACACAGTTCTCAATATCGTCGAGTAACGTTTTAGTTCACCGGTCGTTTGGGAAATTGAATCCAAAAAGAGTTCCATAACTGCAGCTACCTGGGGTCGGTCTATCTTGTATAGTAGGAAAGTCCCGAACGGTAAAGTGTTTAAAGGAACACTATAGTCACCTCAATTACTTTAGCTAAATAAAGCAGTTTTAGTGTATAGATCATTCTCCTGCAATTTCACTGCTCAATTCACTGTCATTTAGGAGTTAAATCACTTTGTTTCTGTTTATGCAGACCTAGCCACACCTCCCCTGGCTATGATTGACAGAGCCTGCATGAAAAAATAACTGAATTCACTTTCAAACAGATGTAATTTACCTTAAATAATTGTATCTCAATCTCTAAATTGAACTTTAATCACATACAGGAGGCTCTTGTAGGGTCTAGCAAGCTATTAACATAGCAGGGGATAATACAATCTTAATTAAACAGAACTCGCAATAAAGAAAGCCTAAATAGGGCTCTCTTTACAGGAAGTGCTTATGGAAGGTTGTGCAAGTCCCATGCAGGGAGGTGTGACTAGGGTTCATAAACAAAGGGATTTAACTCCTAAATGGCAGAGGATTGAGCAGTGAGGCTGCAGGGGCATGTTCTATACACCAAAACTGCTTCATTAAGCTAAAGTTGTTCAGATGACTATAGTGTCCCTTTAACGTGTTCGGGAGTTATTAGCCGGCAAACGAACGCGGACCACCAAGCCTTTCATCAATTACCTTGTGGTTAACCGCAAGATCTGGGTGGTAAATGAGCTGCACACGACCTCAGTGGGAGGTCGGGTGGATCGGTAGTTTGTTCGGTTCTTTGAAACTGCACGAAATAGCCATACATATGAATAATTAGACAAAATGCTGTTTCTCTGAGTCTGTTCAAACAGGGATTTCGTTACAGTACAGTATTGTCAAGTTCAATAATATAGCAGTATGGTGAATGTGAAGTACTCACAAACCTGGAGCCAAATTAGCATATGGCTCTCATGGACAGCGCATGATGTCCCCATCCTTCTTCTTGTTGATCTTTAGGTAACCTTAGCAGCTACTGGATAAAGATGAGATGTACAAACTCCTTTCTCCAACAAAGCTTTATTAAAAGGTAAGTAAAGTGCACTGTGTGCTGAAAATAAAATGATATAATAAAAAAGCCCAAATGTAACTTATCAGTCCATTAAAGATACTGCACAGTGGCCAGTCAATCCAAAAAGTGTTTCGCCCTATGGTGGGGGCATGTTCAGTAGAGATGTCCCGAATAGTTGGCTGGCGAATAGTTCCCGTTCACCACGGCAGGCGAACATATGCGATGTTCGGTCCGCCCCCTATTTGTCATCATTGAGTAAACTTTGACCCTGTACCTCACAGTCAGCAGACACATTCCAGCCAATCAGCAGCAGACCCTCCCTCCCAGACCCTCCCATCTCCTGGACAGCATCCATTTTAGATTCATTCGGAAGCTGCATTCTTAGTGAGAGGAGGGACAGTGTAGCTGCTGCTGATTTAATAGGGAAATCGATAGCTAGTCTAGTGTATTCAGTGTCCACTACAGTCCTGAAGGACTCATCTGATCTCTGCTGTAAGGACAGCACCCCAAAAAGCCCTTTTTAGGGCTAGAACATCAGTCTGCTTTTTTTTTGTGTGTAATCTAATTGCAGTTGCCTGCCTGCCTGCCAGCATGTGTGTCAGGCTCACAGCGTATACTGTGCCCACTTGCCCAGCGCCACCACTCATATCTGGTGTCACAATAGCTTGCATTTTAAAAAAAACTGTAATATAATAGCAGTCAGTTTCCTTCACATGTTTGCATTTCAGGGCCTGCCAGGGCACAGTGTCACACCAGTGCAACTCATATCTGGTGTAACAGTAGTGTACATTTTAAAAAAACAACACCTTTTTGACTGTGAAATAATAGCAGTCAGTTTCCTTCACACATGTGTCATGATCTGCTCTGCTCTGTTCTGATGTCTGGACTTGGCTTCTGGTATCCAGTACTCTTTTTGCTATTCTTGCTTAGTTTTCCTTGGTTTTTTGGTTTTCTAGTCTATGTCTGGTTTTCTTTATGCTGGGATTTCTGGGTTCATTCCTATAGTTCGTCCCTGGATTTCCCAGTCTCCAGGTTTCTTTTAAATGTTTGTTTTATGTTGCCACACCTGTTTGTTTTGCATCATTCCTTTCTGTTTTAGAGTCCTGCAGGCAGCTGCTCAAAGCTTCTGCCCTTTCTTGCAGGTAAGTGCTATATATGTCTAGCATACATTAGGCAGTGTAGGACCTGCTAGATATTGGGTACATTGGTGTTGTTGGCAGGCTTATGATCATATAGTGTGACTAAATCCCCATGATTTCCATATGTAGTACTTAGTTATTTCTCCTCTTGTTTTGCCTATGTTATCCTGTCTTGTTTTAGTTTGTATACCCAGTCCATGTACAGTCCTGTCCAGTCATGCCCATGTTATGTTCATGTTTTCCTCATGTCTTGTGTATATGTTCTGGGTTTAGCTTACTATCCTTCTCTGGTTCTGGGTTCTACTAGTTCTGTCTTGTTTTCATGTTTGGTGCCTATCTCTAGTCTAACCTTGTTTCTAGTACTGGATACAATCTTGCTGCAGAGCCTCCCTATTCAGCTCCTGGGAGGTCTGCTTAATTTCCAAGCTCCTAGTTCCTAGTATCCGCTGAAGCTGATTCAGGGTCTTGGTATGTGGCTGCACAAACGCTGGTGCTCAACACCAGGGGGCGTGCGGTTACCCTGCACCAGACCCTGCTAATCCACCTATACACTGTGACTCCTACTTAACATCAGGCATAATGGGTCCCGGTCCACGCGCCGCCGCCTGGACACTGTGTCTGGGTCCCAGGCACCGGACTACCACCCTGACAACGTGTGCGTTTCAGGGCCTGCCAGGGCACAGTGTCACACTAGTGCAACTCATATCTGGTGTAACAGTAGTGTACATTTAAAAAAAATAAAATAAAATTTTGACTATAATAGATTGAATAGCAGTTAGTTGTCTGCAAGCGTGTGTCAGGCCTACAGCCTCTACTCTGCCAACTTCTGCCAGTTCACAGTGCCACTCATATCTGTTGTCACAGTAGCTTGCACGCATAGTACCACTAATTGAAAAATAAATGACAGGCAGAGGCAGGCCACCCCGGAGGGGCTGTCATGGTCGTGGTGCTGTGATTCCCTTTGGTCCTAGAATAATGCCCAGTGTTCAGAGGCCACGTACCCTGAACTCAAAAAGTTCTGAGGACATAGTTGACGGGCTAACACAGGACACCAAATCTTCTACAGCCTCCTCCAGCTTAGCTTCGGGCACCTCTCCACTCGCCCCCTACCGCCACCATCAACACTAGCACCACAGCCGCTTCACTTCATCTGTCAGAGGAGTTATTTTCACATCAGTTGGAAGAAATGAGTGATGCGCAACCATTATTGCCAGAGGATGTAGATAACAGGGATATGTCTCAGTCAGGCAGCATTACACACATGGACGTACGGTGTGATGATGATGTTGTACCCGCTGCTGCTTCCTTTGCTGAGTTGTCAGATACAAGTGAAGTGGTTGATGATGACGATGCGTCCGTGGATTTCACGTAGGTGCCCGCTAGAAGAGAAGAAGAACAGGGGGAAAGTTCAGATGGGGAGACAGAGAGGAGGAGGAGACGAGTTGGAAGCAGGGGGAGGTCGTCTCAAGGAGCTAGTGGCACAGTCAGACAGGCATGCATCAGTACCCGGGGTCAGCCAGACAGCACGCCAATCAATGCATGCTGTTGCCACCACCAGAATGCCGACATTGCAGAGCTCAGCAGTGTGGCATTTTTTTGTGTGTGTCTGCCTCTGACAACAGAGATGCCATTTACAACCTGTTCCAAAAGAAACTGAGTCGTGGGAAGTCCAACACCCACCTAGGTACAACTGCTTTGCGAAGGCACATGATAGCACATCACAAACGCCTATGGGATCAACACATGAGTACAAGCAGCACACAAACTCAAAGCCGCCATCCTCCTCCTGGTCCAGCATCTTCAGCCACATCAACCACTGCTGTCCTCCTTGCCACCTCTCAACCATCCGCCACTCTGTCTCTCGCCTTGAGCAGTTCCTGCTCATCTGCCCACAGTCAGGTGTCTGTCAAGGACATGTTTGAGCGTAAGAAGCCAATGTCACAAAGTCACCCCCTTGCCCGGCATCTGACAGCTGGCTTGTCTGAACTCTTAGCCCGCCAGCTTTTACCATACAAGCTGGTGGAGTCTGAGGCGTTCCAAAAATGTGTAGCTATTGGGACACCGCAGTGGAAGGTACCCGGCCGAAATTTATTTGCACAAAAGGCAATCCCCAACCTGTACTTGATTGTGCAAAAGGAAGTAATGGCATGTCTGGCACACAGTGTTGGGGCAAGGGTCCATCTGACCACTGATACCTGGTCTGCAAAACATGGTCAGAGCAGGTATATCACCTACACTGAGCATTGGGTAAACCTACTGACGGCTGCCAAGCATGGAATGCGTCGCTCTGCAGAGGAGTTGGTGACACCGCCATGACCTGCAGGCAGGCCTGCTGCCACCTCCTCTACTCCTCCTACCATCCTCTTGCATAACCTCCCCGGCTGAGTCCTCTTCTGCTGCTGCGTCTTGCTCCACATCAACGGCACCCCCCAGCTCCCCAGTGTCATGCCGTCTTGGGGTTGACTTGCCTGAAAGCAGAGAGTCACACCGGACCAGCACTCCTGTCCGCCCTGAACGCACAGGTGGATCAGTGGCTGACTCCGCACCAACTGGAGATCGGCAAAGTGGTTTGTGACAACGGAAGAAATTTGTTGGCGGCATTGAATTTGGGCAAGTTGACACATGGCCCGTGCATGGCACATGTGTGTAATCTGATCGTACAACGCTTTGTGCATAAGTACCCAGTCTTATAGGATGTCCTAAAGCAGGCCAGGAAGGTGTGTGGCCATTTCAGGCGTTCCTACACGGCCATGGCGCACTTTTCATATATCCAGCGGCGAAACAGCATGCCAGTGAGGCGCTTGATTTGCGACAGCCCGACACATTGAAATTCAACACTCCTAATGTCCGACTGCCTTCTCCAACAAGAAAAAGTTGTTAACGAGTATTTGTATGGCTGGGGTGCTAGGACAGCCTCTGCGGAGCTGGGAATTTTTTTGCTATGTTACTGGATGCTCATGCGCAATGCCTGTAGGCTCATGCGTCCTTTTGAGGAGGTGACAAACCTAGTCAGTCGCAACAAAGGCACCATCAGCGACATCATACCATTTGTTTTCTTCCTGGAGCGTGCCCTGTGAAGAGTGCTGGATCAGGCCGTAGATGAGCGTGAAGAGGAAGAGGCAGAGTTTTGGTCACCATCACCACCAGAAACAGCCTTATCAGCATTGCTTGCTGGACCTGCGGCAACGCTGGAAGAGGATTGTGAGGAAGAGGAGTCAGAGGAGGAATGTGGCTTTGAGGAGGAGGAGGAAGACCAGCCACAACAGGCATCCCAGGGTGCTCGTTGTCACCTTTCTGGTACCCGTGTTGTTGTACGTTGCTGGGGGGAAGAACATACTTTCAGTGAGATCACTGAGGACGAGGAACGGGACATGAGTAGCTCGGCATCCAACCTTGTGCAAATGGGGTCTCTCATGCTGTCGTTCCTGTTGAGGGACCCTTGTATAAAAAGGCTGAAGGAGAACGACCTGTACTGGGTGTCCACGCTACTAGACCCCTGGTATAAGCAGAAAGTGCCTGAAATTTTACCGAATTACCGCAAATCGGAAAGGATGCAGCAGTTCCAAAATAAATTAAAAAGTATGCTTTACACAGCGTATAAGGGTGATGTCACAGCACAACGGGAATCTAACAGGGGAAGAGGTGAAAGTAATCCTCCTCCTCCCATGACCACGCCGGCAAGGACAGGACGCTTTACAGACGTGTTGTTGATGGAGGACATGCAGAGCTTTTTAAGTCCTATGCATCGCCACAGCCCTTCGGGGACCGCCCTCAGAGAACGACTCGACCAACAGGTAGCAGGCTACCTCGCCTTAACTGCCAGAGGATAGAAAGTATCATGTGACACAGAAGGTCAAGCAAAATAAAGCACCAGTTCAAAAGAGAGTTAACAGAAAAAGATCAAACTAGTCTGCATATTAAAAAACATTTTTATTTGAGACTGGTATATATATTGGACAATTTATATCATAATTGCAGTAACGGATTTTCTTTTAATATTGGATTTAAAAATATCCATTGCATGGAGGAGTACATTTTTAGTGTTTTGCTCTTGTATGGGTTACTTAGCATTTTTTCACCCTGTGTTTTGTTTATTAGTTATTCTGGATTTTTGGAGATATATGCCAGTAAAATCTAATAAAAATTATCTGTTAGCTACTCTTTACGAAGCTCCTGATCGTTTAATCAAACCCAAAACTACGACTTTACAAATGGATTAAATTGGATGGATTAAACTGTTAAAACCGAACACAATCATATAAGGGAAGAGCTTTGTCTTTCTATAATGATGATGTCTCTCTGACTTTAAATAAACGTATAACATTATGTTAAAGCCCTGATGTTGGAGATATGTTTATTAAAAAATATTAAATAGTTTGCTATATTAAAACATTATATATAGGACAGGAAAAAAGACTGCCTGGTGGGAAGGGGGGATGATCTATTTATACCAGTTTATATATATATATATATATATATATATATAAACTGCAAGAGAAGTCCCGAAGTGCTGAAGTCCCGAAATTCCGAAATCCCGAAGTTATGAAATTCCGAAGTTCCAAAGTGTCGAAGTGCCGAAGTTGCCGAAGTTCCGAAGTGCTGAAGTGCCGAATTGCCGAAGTCCAGAATTGTTCCCCATGCACATGCCTAACAAAAATATTGCCTGGTGAGCATAAAAGAAAAATCTAGGCCTGCTTAAGCAGACTCCTTCAAACTGCTGTGAAGGACAGGAAAAAAGACTGCCTGATGGGAAGGGGGGAGGATCTATTTATACCAGTTTATTTATATATATATATATATATATATATATATATATATATATAGATAAGTAAGTAAAAAATAAGTAAATAAGTATATAAAAATAAATATATATATATTAAAACATTATATAAATATATATATTAAAACATTATATATATATATATATATATATATATAATGTTTTAATATATATATATATATATATATATATATATATATATATATATATATATATATATATATATATATATATATATATATATAAACTGGTATAAATAGATCCTCCCCCCTTCCCATCAGGCAGTCTTTTTTCCTGTCCTTCACAGCAGTTTGAAGGAGTCTGCTTAAGCAGGCCTAGATTTTTCTTTTATGCTCACCAGGCAATATTTTTGTTAGGCATGTGCATGGGGAACAATTCGGGACTTCGGCAATTCGGCACTTCAGCACTTCGGAACTTCGGCAACTTCGGCACTTCAACACTTTGGAACTTCGGAATTTCATAACTTCGGGATTTCGGAATTTCGGGACTTCAGCACTTTGGGACTTCTCTTGCAGCCGCTTAGTAGATAACTCCCTAATTCCCACGGTATTAGGGAGTTATCTACCAAAAGGCTGAAAGACCTAAATTGGTCTTTCAGGCAAATTTACTAATACTAAGTAAAAATTAGCCTGTGGCTGCTCACTGTTAAAAAAAAAAAAAAAGTCCCCCTCCCGAGCCCCCACCCGCAACGCGCAAGTGGGGTTTTTAAACTAAAGGGGGGACCTATTGCCCCCCTGGGCCCCACCCCTGAGTGGCGGGTGGGGGCCCTTAATTATAATAAATGGTGGGACCTAATGTCCTCTCTCCTGACTCCCACCTCACCGCTCAGGGGTCCCCCCCTTATTCTGATTTAGGGCCCCCACCCGCCGCTCAGGGGTGGGGGGCCGGGGGGAGGACAATGGGTCCCCCCCCATTATTTTACTTTAGGGCCCCCACCTGCCGCTCAGGGGTGGGGGCCAGGGGGGAGGACAATAGGTCCACCCCCTTATTCTGATTTAGGGCCCCCACCCACCGCTCAGGGGTGGGGGCCAGGGGGGCAATAGGTTTTTTTTATAACAGTTTAATATACATGCCCTTACTCGCAGTATAGTGAGTAGGGGCATAATTTACTAATACTAAGTAATCTTTACTTAGCATTAGTAAATTTGGCTGAAAGACCAATTTAGGTCTTTCAGCCTTTTAGTAGATAGCTCCCTAATACCGTGGGAATTAGGGAGTTATCTACTTATTCATTCCTGTCATTACATTACATCATTACATTGACTGGCTAAGTAACTTACATTTTATATGAATGTATGTTACTTGATTGTTGTAACTTTTGCAAATGCTGACAGCTGAATCCTAGCTATGTTTGTATACTTTTTATTTAAAATTGTATACAGTGTAACATTATTCATTCTTCCACTGGGTAAGTATATTAGTTCTTAGGCAATACTGTGCTTCGTAACTTCGACACTTCGACACTTCGGAAATTCTGTAGTTTTGGAACTTCGGGACTTCGGCAATTCGGCAATTCATCTATTTGGACATTCGGAATTACCCGAATGTCCAAATTGCCCGAAATTATCCCTCTTATCCCTGAAGACCAAGCAAATAGCACATCTGTAAGAGTTGTCAGCCTGGATTTATTTCCCTGGCATCATGTAATGCATTTGGAAAGTAATGGTAACACAGAAGGTCAAGCAAAATAAAGCACGAGTTCAAAAGAGAGTTGATAAGTCAAACCCTTCAGGAACCAAGGGTTTGACCTATCTCTCTCCCTGAGGGGATGACAGCGGTCCACTGCATACATGAGGCACAGCTGAATCAATTTTAATCAAAATTTAATCAAAATTAATTTTACTTCCTACATTTTACAAGGTCCCATTGTAAAGCAAAGGTGAAACTTAGTTTACAACTGTCAATTTTAGAAATTATAACAGGAATTGTCGACTCACTGTCTGGAGAAAATCCAAAGAAACGCTTCGAACTGACAGCAAATTTAAGTTATAGGCAGTCATATAGATAAGCCAAATTATGTCAAAAACGTCATCAGGAAAAGTTAACTGTTTCCTGGATAGGAAGGTTTAGTGAGGCGAGACTGCCCTCTATGTACCAAATACCTAAATTGCAATCTGCAGGTTGACCACACCTTAAGTTTCCTATTGGCCTTATCAACTGATGGCGTACAGAGAATCTTTCCCTTTAAAAGTTAGGACAAAGGGAAGAGGGAAGAGTTGGAAGAGTTGAAGTTAGAGGAGGAATTCGGGCTTTCAGATTCGGACATGCAGAGAGATCCATGACAGATATTCACTCTGGGACTGACACTCAAACTCTCTTGGACACAACTCAGGAAACATTCCTTGACACTTAGCTACCTAAGAACATCTGATGAGAACATCTACTTAACTGGTAATTATGCTGCTTTTATTTAATTAATCTAAATTAATTACAAATCTAATAGCATGATATATGACTGGATAAATCACGGTCAGATTTCAAAATTTAGAAATCTTAGTTAACTAAAGAATATATACCGGTAGTTATAAACATTCCATTCTGCAGGTGGAATTAAGAATAATTATATATTGATGTGTTATCACATGTTAGCATACCGATGTTTTTATCCAGATGCATTGATTTGCTCTAAAACGGATAAGATACCTTTTTAGGCAAATAAAAATTCGGCTTATAGAATCTGGTAGATTATTCTTATTGGATGGTTCCAGGAAATGATTAATGAGCCGGTTTAAATGTTATTTTGATTGAAAATTACATAATAATAGGATATTAAATGCCTAGGAGGATCTAACCAGCATTGAAAGGGTTATTCAGTTAACTGTTAGCCAAGGTTTTACGACTCTTCGCTGCACTGTGTGAAGTTTTACTTTCTGTCTGTAAAGTACCTCATAAATCTTGTCTTGACAGCTGATGTTGTAGCTTTGTACTGTGTTAGCCATTGGAACTGTGTATAGTCATTCCATTGTATTGCATATTCATGTTATACTAAATATTCACTAATTATTATTATCATGCATGGTGCCTAATATTATTATTTTATTTGTCACAATAAATTATATCTATTTTTATAACAAATTGTGATTTTATTTGTATGGAATACATTTCACTTACATGATAACGATCTCTGAGATCTAAGAGAATTGAAATAGTGGGCAATTATCGACTGTTTAATATTATCATCCCATAAATATCCCCACAGTATGCCTCTTCTATGTATTCCACCTTGTCTGGGGTTTGGTTTAATACGTCTTCCACTGGTGATGATGAATGGCATATGGGGTACAGATGGAAGCCTATAGTTAAACAGTTTAGGCTCTCAGTTGTTCAAATCCCCATTTTGCTGCTGAAACACAGGCCTGTTCAGGTAAGTGCATTAGTAATTTAGATTAAAACTAGTATAGGCACCTGGGTCTCTATTCTTTCAGTCCCTCCCATTGTTTACATAAGGATTCCTTCTATCAAATAGGTCACAATTAGGTTTGTGTGGTGAGCATTTAGGTAAGTTTATACATGAAAGGATGCATTGTGCAAAAGAATGCTGATAATGCAAGGAGGCATTGTGCAAAAGAGTGCTAATAATGCAAGGAGGCATTGTGCAAAATAGTACTAAAAATGGATATCCTGGCTGTATAAAGTCTGCTGTAATTCCACAGTCCTGAAGACAGAGAAATACCCATGGTAAAAGAAAACTTTCCTGGATGACTAAAGTACACACATGTGTATGACATGTTTTAAAATCTAACTATAAGTCTGCACAGACTTTTTTCTATCAAGGCATGTGGCATTGATTGCTGTTATCTGTGCGTTTTAGCAAATAGGCATGATTTTTCAGAGAGTGGAAGAAAGTATACCGCACATGAGACCACTGGGCCTCAGTATCTGTACATGGACAGACTTGTGGTACAGCATCGGTATGTTTTCACTATATGTTCTATGTATGAATTGGTCTGAAGACTCAGTCTCAGTGTGTCCAGTATATGCTGTACGTAAGGGTTTTATGAGGACACAGTCTCATATAAGTATCAATTATTTGCTCTAGGTATGGGTTACTATGAGGGCACATCCTTAGTATAACTATCAACTATATGCTCTATGTATGGGTTACTATGTTGATCAGGTCAGTCATGATCACCTAAGGCCCATGCCATACACATGTGGTACCTTTTTCTATAAAGCTAGGTCCCTATACTCTTATCTTTCTAAACATTGCTGGCACCAAATCCCACTTTTAAGCATGTAGGCCACTTTGGATAGTGGCCAGACATGTTATAGAACATTTTTATGCGGTGTCATCTTAGTTGAATTTCTTAGTGCGACACAGTTTAAGACAAGTGCCATCTTTGCAATCTATAATGGTTTAATTTGCTCAATAGTAGAAACATAGAAACATAGAATGTGACAGCAGATGAGAACCATTCGGCCCATCTAGTTTCCAATTTTTTGGAAATACTTTCATTAGTCCCTGGCCTTATTTTATAGTTAGGATAGCCTTATGCATATCCCACACATGCTTAAACTCCTTTTCTGTGTTAACCTCTACCACTTCAGCTAGAAGTGGTAGAGGTTAACACATGCATCCACTACCCTCTCAGTAAAGTAATACTTCTGTATATTATTTTTAAACCTTTGTCCTTCTAATTTAAGACTTCTTCTTATTGTGGTAGTTTTTCTTCTTTTAAATATAGTCTCCTCCTTTACTGTGTTGATTTCCCTTTATGTATTTAAATGTTTCTCTCATATCCACCCTGTCTCATCTTACCTCCAGGCTATACATGTTAAGTTCCTTTAACCTTTCCTTGTAAGTTTTATCCTGCAATCCATGAACCAGTTTAGTAGCCCTTCTCTGAAATCAATATGTTTCTGGATATCTCACCAGTTTCTGTACAATGGCATGAGCACTTCTCTCTTTCTACTGCTAATACCCCTCCCTACACAACCAAGCATTCTGCTAGCATTTCCTGCTGCTCTATTACATTGTCTGCCTACCTTTAAGTCATCAGAAATAATCACCCCTACATTCCTTACCTCAGATGTTGCGGTTAGGACTCTATCAAATATTCTGTATTCTGCCCTTGGGTTTTTACATCCAAAATGCATCATCTTGCACTTATCCACATTAAATGTCAGTTGCCACAACTCTGACCATTTTTCTAGTTTACCTAAATCATTTGCCATTTGGCTTATCCCTCCTGGAACATCAAACTTGTTAGATATCTTAGTATCATCAGCAAAAATACATACCTTACCATCAAGCCCTGCAATATCACTAATACAAACATTAAAGAGAATGGGTCCATTTACAGATCCCATAGCTACCCCACTGGTGACAAGCCCATGCTTTGAATATATTCCATTGACTACAACCCTCTGTCGCCGGTCACTCAGCCACTGCCTTATCAATTCAACAATATGGCAATCCAAACTTAATGATTGCAGTTTATTGAAAAGCCTTCTATGTGCCACAGTGTCAAAAGCCTTACTGGAATCTAGGTAAGCAATGTCTACTGCACCACCCTGATCTATTATTTTAGTTACCCAATCAAAAAAATCAATAAGAATAGTTTGGCATGATCTCCCTGAAGTAAACCCATGTTGTCTCTGATCTTGAAATCCATGTGTTTTTAGATGTTCAACAATCCTATCCTTTGACATGGTTTCCATTACTTCCCCACTACTGAAGTAAGGCTTACTAGCCTATAGTTGCCCGACTCCTCCCTACTACCTTTCTTGTGAATGGGCACAAAATTCGCTAGCTTCCAATCGTCTGGGACTACTCCTGTTAACAATGATTGGTTAAATAAATCCGTTAATGGTTTTGCTAGTACACCACTAAGCTCTTTTAATATCTTTGGGTGTATTCCATCAGGTCCCATTGACTTATTTGTCTTTATTTTTGACAGTTGAAATAGAACCTCTTCCTGTGTGAACTCACATGTAACAAATGACTAATTTGTCCTTTTTCCTAACTGAGGCCCCTTTCCTTCATTTTCATCTGTAAATACTGAACAAAAATAGTAATTGAGGCAGTCAGCTAGACCTTTATCCTCTTCTATATACCTTCCTTCTTTTGTTTTTAATCTAACTAATCATTGTTTTACTTTCCTGTTTTCATTTATGTATCTAAAAAAAATGTTGTCCCCTTTTTTACTGACTGTGCTATTTTCTCTTCTGTGTGTGATTTGGAATATCTTATAACTTGCTTAGCCTCTTTCTGCCTAATCTTATAGATCATTCTGTCTTCCTCACTCTGGGTTTTTTTTTAAATTACTAAATGCTAACATTTAGTTTTCTACTATTTTGGCCACATCTGCAGAGTACCACAGTGTTTTTTTTGAATTTTTTGCTTTTACTGACAAGCCTAATGCAATTTTCTGTTGCCTTCACCAGTGCAACTTTTAAATAATCCCATTTCTAGAAACAATCCGAGTAGGGAGTTTAGAATATGTGTGCTCCTGGCACAAGCAGCTATTTTGGTTTTCCAATTCACATCAGGAAGATTAAAGTCACCCATGATGATAACTTCCCCCTTCATTGTCATTTTAGCTATTTCCTCATCTAGTAGATTACCTAACTCTTCTATTTGTCCTGGGGGCCGATAAATCACACCTACATGAGTTACTGTTTGATTACCAAATTCTAACGTAACCCAAACTGACTCTATATTCGCCTCACTAACTTTTATTAGGCTAGATTTTATGCTATCCTTCACATACAGGGACATATTGACTATTGCTATGTCCCAGTCATTTTTCTCATTATACCATGTCTCAGTAACAGCGACCAAATCTACATTATCAGTTGCCATTATTGCCACAAGTTCATGTATCTTATTCCTTAAACTGCAAGCATTTGTAGACATGACTCTAAGCTCATCAATTTTTAACACACTTGCTATAGGCACCTTCTGTCCTTGTTTTGGGGGGCAATTGGATTAATGTTTTATCATCCTTCCCCCCCCCCCCTCCTAGATAAATACATCCTAGTAAAACCTCTGAACTGCACACTGAGAACATTTGTTCCCTTTTAAGAAAGATGCAAACCATCTTTTTTGTACAGTTTTTTTCCATTCCAAACAGAGCTACCATGAGAAATAAAGCCAAATCCTTGCTCCTGACACCAGTTACTAGTGATGTCGCGAACATAACAATTTTTGTTCGAGAACGGCGAACGCGAACTTACGCAAATGTTCGAACGGGCGAACCCGGAGAACCGCCATAGACTTCAATAGGCAGGCGCATTTTAAAACCCACAGGGACTCTTTCTGGCCACAATAGTGATGGAAAAGTTGTTTCAAGGGGACTAACACCTGGACTGTGGCATGCCGGAGGGGGATCCATGGCAAAACTCCAACGGAAAATTACATAGTTGATGCAGAGTCTGGTTTTAATCCATAAAGGGCATAAATCACCTAATCATCAACATTCCTAAATTGTTTGGAATAACGTGCTTTAAAACTTCAGGTATGATGTTGTATCGATCAGGTAGTGTAAGGGTTACACCCGCTTCACAGTGACAGACCAAACTCCGCAAACAACCGCAAACAGTCCATTTGCACAACCGCAAACTCCCCATTTGCACAAGGTATGATACCAAGCTAGCCATGTCCCGTTCCTTGTCCTCACTGATGTCATTGAAGGTCTCTTCCTCCACCCAGCCACGTACAACACCAAGGGTCCCCGAAAGGTGACAACAAGCCCCCTGTATTTTTTTTTTTTTTTTAAATGTACACTACTGTTACACTAGATATGAGTTGCACTGGTGTGACACTGTGCCCTGGCAAGCCCTGAAATGCACACGTGTGAAGGAAACTGACTGCTATTATATTACAATCAAAAAAGTTTTTTTTTTTTAAATGCAAGCTATTGTGACACCAGATATGAGTGGTGGCACTGGGCAAGTGGGCACAGTATACGCTGTGAGCCTGACACACATGCTGGCAGGCAGACAACTGCAATTAGATTACACAGGGAAAAAAAAGCAGACTAATGTTCTAGCCCTAAAAAGGGCTTTTTGGGTTGCTGTCCTTACAGCAGAGATCAGATGAGTCCTTCAGGACTGTAGTGGACACTGAATACACTAGCCTAGCTATCGATTTCCCTATTAAATCAGCAGCAGCTACACTGTCCCTCCTCTCACTAAGAATGCAGCTTCCGGGGGGCGGGGCCTAGCTGTCATGGAGGACAGTGTGAGCTCCCTCAATATCTCACTTTAAGCAGCTATCAACAAGCGAATTTCACCACAGAAGGGGATGACCCAGCAATGTTGCTCCTACCTGACCGACCTGACATGCTTAATAGCGGTCAGGTAGATGGTAATCAGTCACACGGGCAAACAAGACAGGAAAGGGTTAAAGATAAATTCAGAGTCAAGAACAAAGCCATGGTCAATACCAAAATAAACAAAATAGACACACTAAAGGGTACTGACACTGAAACCATGATAGGACAAAGTGGATAGGGCTTGGGAAGTTTAAATATCCTTTAACATTTGATTGGCCCACGTCATGCCTACGCCCCCAAAACGTTCGTGTGTGGGGGTGCTGGAATGACGTGGGCCAATGGGAGCCTGAATCAACTTTTGGCTCCCACTGCCCTTTTAAGAGCGAGCTCGTGACTCGAGCCGTGCTCCTAGTGCCAGGCGGGCAACGTGACCGATCACTGCGGTCAGTGCACGTGGCCAAGTCAGAAGAGGAGATCAAGCCGCATGTGGCTCGTGTGAAGGCAGGAGTGATCCAGCCACGCGCGGCTCAAGCTTAGGAGCCAGGTCGGTCCCAGGATAAGGTACAGCCACAACAACTTATCCCAATCACACACCTTTCCTAACATCCTATCCCATTAAAAGCATATTGCCGCGTATTTAATAAAACAGATAGACCCCCTACTTCATCCAGGTTACCGATCGATGGTTCGATATTCTGAGCCCTCTCTGATTTACTGTACACGACTATTCGATATTCCCACAAATTTTATATAGCATTTTATGTTTGAGACCACCTTAAAAATATTGGATATCGCTAAAAATCATGATCACTATATACTTTCTCTACAAACCTCTAAAACGAACCAAACTACTCATCCATCTGCTATACCACTTTATCCCACCTAGAACTAGCGCCCAGTTAAAATACTTGACTTTTACTTACCCACATTTAGTCATGCCACACACATTTCACCACTACTCTCACTGAATCCTTCTGACTATGGCTAAATTCATCTTCTACATCAGAACACTACTCCTATTGGGTTGTATCCATGTCTCGGGTCTTTCATTTAGAATAGGGGCAGCTTCGGTCTCCTTCAACACTGACACTCCAGTGCATATTATTAAAAGATTGGGCAGATGGAAATCCTCAGTCTACAACAGATATATTCCTCATCCCGAGAAAGAAATGAGGAAAGCTTTTAACCCCTTAAGGACGCAGGACGGTTCAGGACCGTCATCGGCATTTTTCCCTTGCCGACCGACGACGGTCCTGAACCGTCCTAAATTTAAAATGTACTTACCCGATCGCCGTCGTTCCCCCGGCGGCGATCGGCGGTGCTCCCGGTGTGGGGAGACTGCCTGCAGCCCAGACAGTCTCCCCATGGCGGTTTAGGACCCCTGGGGCCATGTGATCGCCCAACAGGGCGACCACATGGTCACAATAGGTGTCCTAGTCTCTGCCTGCAGGGGGACTGTCTGTGCTGACAGGCAGTCTCCCTGCATGTGTAAAATCATAAAAAAATGTAAAGTTATAGTTAATAAAAAAAATATACATTATTATATATGTGTATATATATGATATATAGACATATATTATACCTATATAATATATGTCTATATATCATATATATAATGTCATGCTAAGTGTATTTTTATATTAATATGTACATATATTAATATAAAAATACACTTATAATTAATTTGCACACGTATATATATAATATATATAATAACTATATATATTGTATATATATATTATTATAAAATACGATTAATAAATAATTTAAATTAAATTTAAAAAATTAAAAATAATAATAAAAAATTGTAAAAAAATTATATATCTATACGAAATTTTATTCTAACTGTATTTTGATATTAATATATATATATTTATATCAAAATACACTTAGAATGAAAATGTATATATATCTATGTATATATAAATAAATAAAAAGAATGCGAACTATTCATATGTCGATATACAAAATTACATAAATAATTATATAAATATACACGTAGACTTCAAATATATAAATATGCATATATATTTAAATTCTACATGCGTATTTATGTAATATTTTTACATAATTAAGTTATTTTATTGATTGCAATTTAAGGGACCTGCCTGCCAACCCAGTCCGAAAGTCCAGAGAATTTAATTTGCTATCACTGTATTTTACCCTGTAACGTTCTACGACACCCTAAAACATGTACATGGGGGGTACTGTTTTACTCGGGAGACTTCGCTGAACACAAATATTAGTGATTCAAAACAGTAAAACATATCACAGCGATGATATTGTCAGTGAAAGTGACTTTTTTTGCATTTTTCACACACAAACAGCACTTTTACTGATGATATAATTGTTGTGATACATTTTCCAGTTTTGAAACACTAATATTTGTGTTCAGCAAAGTCTCCTGAGTAGGACAGGACCCCCCATGTACAGGTTTTATAGCATTTTTGAAAGTTACAGGGTCAAATATATGGGTCAAATATTTTTACATTGAAAATGGCCAGGTTGGTTACGTTGCCTTTGAGAGCGTATGGTAGCCCAGGAATGAGAATTACCCCCATGATGGCATACCATTTGCAAAAGAAGACAACCCAAGGTATTGCAAATGAGGTATGTCCAGTCTTTTTTAGTAACCACTTAGTCACAAACACTGGCCAAAATTAGCGTTCAATTTAGTTTTTTACTTTTTTCACACACAAACAAATATGAACGCTAACTTTGGCCAGTGTTTGCGACTAAATGGCTACTAAAAAAGTCTGGACATACCCCATATTGAATACCCTGGGTTGTCTACTTTTAAAAAAATATGTACATGTGGGGTGTTATTTAGCAATTTATGACAGATAATAGTGTTACAATGTCACTATTGATACATTTTAAAAATTTATGTTTTGAAACCGCAATATCCTACTTGTACTTATAGCCCTATAACATGCAAAAAAAAAGCAAAAAGCATGTAAACACTGGGTATTTTTGAACTCAGGACAACATTTTGAATCTATTTAGCAGTTTTTTTCATTCGCTTTTGTAGATGAGTAAAAGATTTTTCACATAAAATTCAAAAAACGTGTATTTTTTTCAATTTTTCATCATATTTTTTCATTTTTTTTAAATTAAATTACATGAGATTATATAAATAATGGTATGTAAAGAAAGCCCCTTTTGTCCTGAAAAAAACAATATATAATTTGTATGGGAACAGTAAATGAGAGAGCGGAAAATTACAGCTAAACACAAACACCACAAAAGTGTCAAAAAGATGCCTGGTCGCAAATGTACAACATCGCAAAAAAAGTCCAGTCCTTAAGGGGTTAAAAGTTTGGATTTGTAAATTTGATGCAATAAGTGTGTTTTTCTTTAATACCTTTTCACCCTCTTTGCATGAACCCGATTTACATATATTACTAATATGTTTCTGAACATATATATTATATTATTCACTCACTCACTCAATCTCTGGGCCGACCTAAGACATCATGCTGCCTAGGTCCAACGATAAATGACTATGGGGGATAATGTATAATAAGCACAGGTTACTGGTTATGTGGGGATAATGTATAATAAACACAGGTTACTGGCTATGGGGGATAATGTATAATAAACAGGTTACTGGCTATGGGGGGATAATGTATAATAAACACAGGTCACTGGCTATGGGGGATAATGTATAATAAACACAGGTTACTGGCTATGGGGGATAATGTATAATAAACACAGTTTACTGGCTATGGAGGATAATGTTTAATAAACACAAACACAAAAAAAAGGAAAAAAAGAATGCAGCTGCAGAATTAATCTAAATTGTATGCTGTCTAGGAGGTGGGAGGGTCTGGGAGGGAGGGTCTGCTGCTGATTGGCTGGAATGTGTCTGCTGACTGTGAGGTATAGGGTCAAAGTTTACTCAATGATGATGAATAGGGGGCGTACCGAACATCGCATATGTTCGCCATCCGTGGCGAACGCGAACATGCTATGTTCACCAGCGAACCGTTCGGGACATCACTACCAGTCACCAAGACACAAGTTAAATTCCCTAATAAGCATCCGCCTGCCGTTATGAGTGTTATGCACAGGCAGAATTTCAGAGAATGACAGTGTGGAAGTAACCTGCCATATATCATTGGCAAAATTACTAAAAACTTCCATTATCTCTAAAACCTCATTGCAAGCCAAGTAATTTGTCCCTAGATGGACAAGTACATCTAATTCCCCTTCCTGCTTTGCTTGCTTAACGATATTACAAATATGTCTCCTGTCTCTGTGAGCAGTATCTGCGGGAAGACATATCACAAGACCACCATTGTCTCTCTCCACACATTCTTATGATAGAATCCCTCAACAACAACTGCTTTCTATTAGGTCTCACCATAGTCTCCAAGCCTGTCTCCACAACACCACTACCCTCAGTGCCTGAGCCTGTCTCCACAACACCACTACCCTCAGTGCCTGAGCCTGTCTCCACAACACCACTACCCTCAGTGCCTGAGCCTGTCTCCACAACACCACTACCCTCAGTGACTGAGCCTGTCTCCACAACACCACTACCCTCCGTGCCTTAGCCTGTCTCCACAGCATCACTAACCTCAGTACCTGAGCCTGTCTCCATAACACCATTAGACTCTTAAAGTGCAGAAAATTAATTATGTAGAGCAACAGACTGTGCAATATGCCTTTTATCCACAACTCTAAGTCTACCAGATCCTACAGTAATCCATCTGCCAATTTATACTCACAAAAGAAAATTACTCCTTTTAGAGAAAATAGTAAAAGAATAATAGAAGTAGAAAAAGCAATCAACGATGCACTGATTAACAGAACGAATGAGATGTTGTACTTCATTAAAAGAATGGTATTAAAAGGGCAACAGACCTGATAAATTCTTAACTAATCAAACAAAAACAAAAAATCAAACCAATTTATTTCAAAGATTCAGCACAAAGATCAAATATTTATGCTACCAGAAAAGATAGGACAGGTATTTGAGGAATACTACAAAACTCTGTATAATCTTTCAATTACATCTACCATACAAGATATTGAAGAGTTTTTAGGAAAATATAATATACCACAAATTTCTCCAGTGGAGTTGAGTTTATTAAATACCCCTATTAGGACTGAGGAGATTGACTAAGTAATAGAAACATTTAAAATAAATACAATCACCTGGTTCTGATGGATTTTCAAACACATTTTATAAAATCTTAAAGGATAACATTAAAATACAACTTCTGGGGGTGACTGCCGACCCAAGTGGATGCTAGTTGGTACAGCTCTGACTCTGCATGACAATTATCACTAAAAATCACTGAAAAACTGCAAGATATTGTCTCATACAGACCGTGGTGCTTGTGGTGACACAGAGTTGCTCATGGTGATACCAAACATGCAACCCATCAGGCAAGATCCACCTAATGGCCTAGTGCGGCCTACACACATGGAGGGCGCGGGGGAGGCGAATGCTCTCTCGTCACCACACATGGCTGATAATCTGACTCTTGGCCCCCGCACCCTCCCTCTGGACTGGTGGGGCCTATCCTGGTCTGCCCCCTGGAGATACCCCCACAGCATAGAGAGAGTGCAGCTCTGCCGATGACACTCAAGGCCGATACAGGGGACAGGGGACTACCTGCAAAATGGAGGATCACATGTGTTCCCCCGACCTTTGCTGTATAAGCGCAGATGTGGCTCGCTTAAACCCTCCAGCACTGGAGATTCAGCCTACTTACTCACCTTCAGGTCCCCCACGTGCGTCTCCTACACAGGCTAACACGGGCAGGCAATGCAGGAGGGAGCTCTTAGCAGCATCACAGATATCTTCAAGGGTCAGCAGCTGCCTGAAGTTGGCACACCGGGTCAAGGCAGCAACTTTGCAGGTATGCCTGAGTCCACCCCACCGTTACGCTGGGACTCAGTGTGGGCCCCCACATTTGGACCGCGCATGAAATAGACATCGGGCCAGGGTGCTGAAGAAATCAACTAACCTCAACACAAGCAGGCCCTGCTCTACTATTTAGGAAGGGCGAAGAATGCTGCCATTTGCTCCACGTACACACCCCTGCAGCCTGCTACACTGGCTTCAGCAAAGGACATTTCACTGTTCAATGCTGAACTGCGATCTATCCCCGAGGGACATAGAATGAGGAGAGAAGGAGACTCCTGATGGAAGAATCACTAATGTTTTGAGGCAGTCTTGCTAGTTTTGTCTGTTTTAAGTCATCTATTTTAACCTTTTACTTTGCTTTACATCCCTCCATCTAATGAATTGACTGCCTGGGGTCTTGCTACTTACCTGTTCATTGAGGGGTCCTTCAGGGGTACTACCAATCTTTTGATCTGCTTACTAACCTGATTAACTCTAATATATAAGCATCTAGTGCATATGTCCTATTTTAACTTTAACTATGTGTGACAAATGATATGCATTGAGTTACTCTAGTCTTTATTTCTCACTTTCAAAAAAAACTAAATGTGCAGTTTCTTGCCTTATTCGTATTGTATGCTGTATAACCTTATACGTGACTTATTCTCCTGGGATGGTAAAATATCCATGCTATTGTGCTGCACTCAAAAATAAAGAATTAAAAAAAAAATACAACTTCTCAACGTCTTTAATTGTTTTTGTAGAAAAAATCCCACCCCAATGGAATGTTGCAATCCAATATAGTTCCTATTTCAAGACATAAAAAAAAAAATACTTAAAAGTCCGAAACTATAGGCCAATAGCGTTACAAAACGCTGATATAAAACTTTATTCTGCAACCTTCATGACTAGGCTAAATACAATCATCAATCACATTATACATCAGGATCAAGTGGGGTTTGTACAGGGCAGATCTTAAACACATACTATCCAGCGTCTGATATAATAGATGTGGCACAGGGACAGGGGACTCAATTTCTGGCCCTGTCATTGGATGCTGAGAAAGCACTTGTCAGGGTCAGATGGAGTTACTTACAAACCTCATTAAAATCATTTGGACTAGATGGACTTATTTTAGATGCTATTATGGCATTGTATACAAATCAGACTGCAAGGGTGGTGGGCAATGGGTTTGGTTCTGGGTGGTTTCCATTGGAAAATGGTACTAGACAGGGCTGCCCATTGTGCCCATTATTCTATGTAATGACTGTAGAACCACTTGCAATAGATATACAGGAAAATAAAGTTGGAGTCAAAGAGAACACCTAGGCAGTGAGGTAGAGGTGATGGTGGCACCATTGACTTGGAGACAGACAGACACGGGAGTAGCAACACTTGAGGGAGGAAAGACCAGAAGTTCTGTTTGGTTTGGTTCTGGGTGGTTTCCATTGAAAAATGGTACTAGACAGGGCTGCCAATTGTGCCCATTATTCTATATAATGACAGTAGAACCACTTGCAATAGATATAAGGGAAAATAAAGTTGGAGTCAAAAGAACACCTAGGCATCGAGGTAGAGGTGATGGTGGCACTATTGACTTGGAGACAGACAGACACGGGAGTAGCAAGATTTGAGGGAGGAAAGACCAGAAGTTCTGTTTTAGACAGGTTGAGTTTAAGGAAGTGAGCCATCCAGTTGGAAATAGTGGAGAGGCAGTCAGAGACATGGGTCAAGATGGGTGGAGAGAGATCAGGAGAGGACAGGTAGATTTGCGTGTCATCTGCATATAAATGATAATGGAAGCCAAAGGAGCTGATGAGTTTACCAAGGGAGGAAGTATAGATGGAGAGCAGTAGGGAACAAAGGAGCCAACAGAGAGGGGTTGGGGAGAAGAGGCAGAGCCAGAGAAAGAAACACTCAAAGAGGTAGGAGGAGCACCAGGAGAGAGCAGTATCTCGTATACCGAGATTACAGAGAGTGAGAAGAAGCTGTTGATGATCAACAGTGTCAAAGGCAGCAGAAAGATCAAGGAGAATTAGGATAGATTAATGGCTGCAAGATTTAGCAGCGATTAAATTGTTGGATACTTTGGTCACAGCTGTTACAACAGTGTGACGATTGTGGAATCCAGATTGAAGCGGGTGAAGCAGAGAGTTGGATTCGAGGAAGTCTGTCAATCTTGCATACGCAACTCTCTCAAGGATCTTGGAGGCAAATGGCAATAGCGATATAGGGCGGTAGTTGGATGTGGAGATGGAGGTCAAGTTTGGGCTTTTTCAGAATTGGCGTTATGGTTGCATGCTTGAAGGGTGAAGGAAATGTACCGGAGGAAAGGGAGCGATTGAACATTTTAGTGAGAGGGAGACAGGGTGAGGATGAGATATGAGGGAATAGGATTAAGGGAACAGGTGGTGGGGAGGAAGTACCAGAGCAGAGCAAAAACATCTTCCGTTGTAGTCAGGGTCGGATTAACATAGGGGCTGATGGAGCTGCAGCTCCAGGCCCAGGCCCATGGAATAGGCCCATTGAAAAAAAAAAAAAGTTTTTTTTTTTTTTTTTACATTTTTTTTTTTTTTTACACACACACTACTCTTAGGTTTGCCACCTGACTGGTATTTTACTGGCACAGCCGGTATTTGAGACTGCCTGGCCGTGCCGGTATTGCAGTAATACTGGCAATACAAATTCAGGTATTTTTCTCAGAATAAGTGGAGATTACTCTGCAATACCAGCACCGGCCAGTAGGGGTCACTGTGTGTGGAGAGAGGCAGGGATAGGAAGTTACAGCATATCCCCATAGACATATAATACCTAGACGCCGCATTCACCTCAGGGGGCCATGAAATGCGGGCGCCATTTTGGGCCGGTCACCCGGTGTAGTATTATATGTCTATATATTAGGACTTCTGTCCCTAATTTTTTTTTATTTACTTTGCCTTAGTGACAAATCTCACTTTACTAAATAGTGATGTGATTGTTTGTTCTCCTATTCTCTTTCTGCTATCTCCATGCGGACTTCAAAGTGCAAAAGACAGAGCTCACAATAATAAAGAGTTGTAAATATCTACATTTTATTTTGCACAGTTCCAAAATCCATATTAGTTAGAAATAGGTGAAAAGTAAATACATTACAAATCAGGCAAAGATCCAGTCCCACTTTAAAACATGTATATTAAGATGAGAGATTGTGGGGTTAGTTCACATACTTATAATTTTAGCAAACCTAAATCCAATTTTCAATCTGGAAATTCAAATAATTTCAATGTATTGAGTAAACTTAGTCGATAACGTAAATAACCACAGAGGTCTTAAAGCAGCAAATGTCAGTTAATTTTATTTAATATCCCAGGATTAAACATCCTGCTACTGGATCTATACACCCTCCAGGTGGATTTTAAGACTAACCATGTTTACTTTGAGGACCTTGCTCTGCAGATCATAGACATATATATTCTATATATGTCTATGCTGCAGATCACACTGTGACCGATCCAAGATGGCGGCCCGCGGCACATCAGCACCAATAGGAAGTAGCGGTCAATGCGGCGTCTAGGTATTATATGTCTATGCATATCCCTGCCTCTCTGTACTACTCACTGATCCGTGGGGACCAGCAACACAGCACAGAGTCCAGACAGCAGCTCTACAGCTCAGATAAGTGAGGGATGGGGGGGGAAGGCAGCAGGGACACATGGGGACACTGAGACACTAGGGGACACTGAGACACTAGGGAACATATGGGGACACTGAGACACATGGGGACACAGACACTAGGACACATGGGGACACAGACACTGGGAGACCTAGGAACACTGAGACACTTGGGGACACTGAGACACATGGGGATGCACATGGGGATGCTGAGACACATGGGGACGCTGTTTCTCCCAGTGTCCCCCATCCAGTGTCGCTAGTGTCTCAGTGTCCCCAAGTCTCCCAGTGTCTGTGTCCCATGTCTCTGTGTGCCTAGTGTCACCATGTCTATGTCCACAACTGTCCCCATGTCTCCCAGTGTCCCCAAGTGTCTGTCTCCCAGGCAGTGTCCCCTAGTCTCCCAGTTTCTGTGTTCCCATGTCTCTGTGTCCCTAGTGTCTTAGTGTCCCCAAATGGTTCAATGTCCCCATGTCTCCCAGTGTCTGTGTCCCTAGTGTCTGTGTCCCCATTTCTCCCAGTTTCCCTAAATGTCTGTGTCCCCATGTCTCCCAGTGTCCCTGGGCCTCTCAGTGTCCCCAGGTCTCAGTGTCCCCATGTCTCTCAGTGTCCTAGTGACATGGGGACACACTGAGACACTAGGGGAAATGGAGACACTGGGAGACTAGGGGACTGGGTGACATGGGGACACTGACACTGTGATACATAGGGACACTGAGACACTGGGTGACTTGCGAGACTGAGACACTGGGAGCAATCCATCTATACAGCAGAATCAAACTGTGAGTAGTTTGTTGGTTATTTTACAGAATTGTCTCTGATGTCACTCCTTGTGATTATACAAATGATTAAGGCTGGTATTTTTTTCCAAGAAAGGTGGCAACCCTAACTACTCTTCACATACTCTTGCTTAAAGTAGCACTACAGGGTCAGGAACACAATCATGTATTTCTGACCCTATTATGTTAAAACCACCACCCTGCCCCCTTCTTGCCTCCCTAAGTATAATAAAATATAACTTGTATTCAAGTCTGCAGCTGCTGGCTCTGCCTCTGAACTGACTGTCTGCTGACATCATCAGAAGTGGTGGTCTGAGCAAATTACAATACTTCCCCATAGGATTGTCTGAGACTGTCAGCTAGGCAGATCAGGGGCAGAGCCAGCACAAGTCATAGCCCTGGCCAATCAGCATCTCCACATAAAGATACATTGAATCAATGCATATCTATGAGGAAAGTTCAGTGTCTGCATGCCCAGGGTGGAGACACTGAATGGCAGTGCTGCACACTAGGCAGTACTGCCCCAGGAAGCACCTCTAGCAGCCATCTAAGGAGTGGGCAGTAGAGTTATTTTCTCTGAAAATACAGTGTTTACTGCAAAAGGTCTGAATGGAATGATTCTACTAACCAGAACAAATACAATACGCTGTAGTTATTCTGGTGACTATAGTGTCCCTTTAAGTTTGGAAGCTTAAGAGGGATGTATGGGAACAAAACTTGTGTGGACTGGCTGACAATAAAATTAGTTTAGGTAATGCAGACGTTGGTCTCTCTAACACTGTGGCATGTCCCCATTCATCTACACTCACTACATACACCTTTTATCTGTCTCAGACTATATACCAGGAACTTCTGCCTGCTAGGAAGAAGGTAAGGAGACAAGTGGACCAGCGAGTGCTAGAGGACAGTCCATAGAAAGCATTGAGTGAGCGCATCATTACAAGCATTTATGTCAAGCTCAGGGTGCTGCTTGCATAGTATGCCCTTAGTTGGACAGCCTGCATGATTGGCGGGCAGCCTGACATGCATTCATGCCAGGCTGTCCTTCAAATTCTTTGGACAGACATGCCCCCTTTTTGGGCATGTTCTCCCCTGTTGGCAGGTCTGGTCACGTGATTCGCACCAGTGGCCAACCTTTTACCCCGCCCATTGACTGCCTGATTCACTGGACACTGCTGTTAAGGGTTATGGATTTAATTGAAAGATGAAAGATATAAATTAGAGAGAGATTAGCATAGAGTACCGTATTTATTCGAGTATAACGCGCACACGTGTATAACGCGCACCCCTAATTTTCGATTCAAAATCGGTATAAAATTTTATACCGATTTTTAATCTAAAATTAGGGTGCTTGTTATACTCGAATAAATATTCGAGTGGGTGCTCGATAATACCGACCGCCGGGCTCATTACAAGCCCGGCGGTCCTGGGGGGGCGGGCAGCAAGCGTTTACTCACCTCCGTGCAGCTCCTCCAGCTTCCCAGTGTAAATCTTGCGAGACCCGCGGCCAGCTCTGACGACGTCAGAGCGTCAGAGCTGGCCGCGGGTCTCGCGAGATTTACACTGGGAAGCTGGAGGAGCTGCACGGAAGTGAGTAAACGCTTGCTGCCCGCCCCCCCAGGACCGCCGGGCTTGTAATGAGCCCGGCGGTCCTGGGAGGTATATTTATTCGAGTATAACGCGCACCCCTAATTTTAAATTAAAAATCGGTAAAAAAAAATTGCGCGTTATACTCGAATAAATACGGTATGTGTTTTCTTATAGCTGCATCCTATGAGTTTCCCTCCAGCACCATCTCCATCAGATACATGACGCTTGGGAGGTATGATTGTTTTAATGTTTTTGGTCGATAAGATTCCGTAATTAGGCCCATCATAATTGTCAGCACCAGGCCCAGTGTGCTCTTAATCCGGCCTTGGTTGTAGTAGGTGCAAATGAGCATAGAACAGTGAAGTGAGTGGGGTTGGGTAATGTATTGGAAGGGGAGAGAAAGAGGTTAGAGATCTCTATCCTGATTGTAGAAATCTTCTCAGTGAAGTGAGTTGCAAAGTTTGGGGCGGACAGGGTGGTAGGAGGAGGGGGGAAAAACAGGGTGAAGGAGGGCATTAATAGTGGGAAATAGTCATTTGGGTTCGCGGGAGAGTGTGGTTATGAGGGTATTAAAGTAATTTACTTTTGCAGAGGAAAGAGCCAGAGTGTAGGAGCGCAGCATAAAAATTTATAGTGGAGGATGTCAGGTGCAGAGTGAGACTTTCTCCAATAGCGTTCAGCAGTTATGAAACATTTTTTGAGATATCGGATCAGCTTTGTGTGCCAGGGTTGTAATTGGGAGCACTTGCTGCATTTTAATGTAGGAGGTTCCATGATGTCTAGTTGAAAGGAGAGAGTGGAGTTGTAGAGTGAGGTTACAGAGTTAGGGCAGGTGAGATTTGAGATGGGTAAAAGTTTGGAGTTTGGTGGAGAAATGCTTGTGATCAAGGCAGTGGAGATTTCTGCAAGATTAGAGAGTTGAGGGTGGGCAAATTTGGGTACGAGGTATGCCAATGTCAATGGTCAGCAGATGGTGGTCAGATAGAGGAAATGGAATGTTAGAGAGATTAGAGGTAGTACACAGATTGGTGAAGATGTGTTGCTGAAGTAGACCACTGTGTGAGGCCGAAGGAAGAGGTTACAGAGAGCAGATGGGAGGCATCAGGGCAGTTGAGGTTGTTGATTGGGATGTTAAAGTCCACAAGTATGAGGGAAGGAGTGCTAGAAGAGAGAAAGTGGGGTAGCCAGGAAGAAAAGTGTTCAATGAATAGCCTCGGATGACCAGCGGGGCAATAGATGATGGCAATTCTTAAAGGAGTGGGCTTAAATATGTGGACAGTGTGAATTTCAAAGGAAGTAAAGGATAGGGCAGGGGCAGGGAGGATAGGTTGAAAGGTACATTGAGGGGAGAGAAGGATGCCTACACCGCTGCCTTTACAGTTGAGTGTGGGAGAATTGTAGTCCACAGAAACATAAAGAAGCTGGAGTAGCGGTATCAGAGGGGGAAAGCCAGGTCTCAGTGAGTGCTAGTAGTGTGAGGGAATTAGAGATGAAGAGGTCATGTTTGGCTGTTGATTTAATATTGCTACAGATGGAATGGGCGTTCCAGAATGCACAGCAAATGTTGGTAGAGGAGGATAAACTGCAGGGTATTTGGATGAGGTTTGTATGATTTCTAGTTGTTTTAGTGTGAGCAGGTGAGGCGAAGGGCCCTGTGTTGGGAGAGACGTCACCAGCTGCTAGAAGTAGGAGTAGAGATAGTGATAGGGGGTGTGAAT
This sequence comes from Pelobates fuscus, assembly GCF_036172605.1. Taxonomy (NCBI): domain Eukaryota; kingdom Metazoa; phylum Chordata; class Amphibia; order Anura; family Pelobatidae; genus Pelobates; species Pelobates fuscus. The sequence continues at coordinate 344,075,645 of NC_086317.1, read as the reverse complement.
GGGATTTATATCGGCGTGGTCTAGGATGAGATTGGGTGGGAGCAGGAGGGAAAGAATAGAGAAATGAGTGCAAGGCATGAGATGAGAGAAGGGGGGAGTGTAGCAGAGATGGATTAATGTGAATGTGATTGTGTTGTTGAGGGAAATGGGTGTAAGGAGATATTTTGATGCTGAGGGAGAGGAGAGAAAACAAAAAGAGGAGAAGATAGAGCATTGCTCAGATGAGTAAGTACTTTGAGAAAGCAGAGAGGGCAGAAGTAAGGAGAATGAGAGTGTTAGGGATTAAGGGAGTGTAGGAGTGTTCTGAATGCAGGTCGTGTTTGTAGCTGTCATTTCTAATTATCTAAAATTGTATGTGAAATTCTATCTATAAATGGAAAAAAGAGTTTGGGGTGGTGAGGGGAGTGGTGGTGGGCAACTGAGAACTGTTCTGGTTTCCAACAGGGATTTTTTTATAACTCCGGCTTTGGGAGACAGAGATGATAGTCCTGTCCTAATGTGTTTTACACCCCACCTCCTATAGAATGTAAGCTCGATTGAGCAGGGTTCTCTTCAAACTATTGTTCCCATAAGTTTTTTGTAATTGTCCTATTTATAGTTAAATCCCCCTCTCATAATATTGTAAAGCGCTATGGAATCTGTTGGCGCTATATAAATGGCAGTAATAATAATAATAATAGGGTCAAAAGGCCTGCAATAAAGCTATGGAATGGAGATGCACAGATGAGGTAAGGATTGGTCAAGCAAGACATTTTGGTGGGTATCAATAAAATAAGGGGCGGTGGGGGGAATGCAGAAATAACAGAGAAAGTCTTTAGAGATAAGCAGATAGGTGAAATAACATTTAAGTTAACAAGCCAACAATGTTGAGTGGGGCAGGGAACAACTCGCTTTAGCATGCAGGGCAAGACAAATAAAAATATATATGTTTAAATAAACAAGTACACATACACACCCACAACTGTAAATTCTTTAGCATGAACTGGTGCAGCTGGTATGTCCACCTGTGCTCTATTGTCCCTGGCTCTCAGATGCCTGTCCCCTTGCTTTAAGCCCTCCTATTTCTGTGCCTACCTACCCCCCCAACTGGTTATTTGTACCCTGAGGCCCTTTTTGGTGGAAGGGTATTTTAGTGTTTTTTTATTATTGTTCAGTTTTATTATTAGCAGTCAAAATTGTGAGGAGAATTCTTAATAACAGTAACTGAGTCCACTGAATCAGATAATTATCAGCAATTACACAATACCATAACCATTGACTATACCATAACCACTGATAATACCATAACCACTGAAAACACCATAACCACTGACAATACCATAATCACTGAAAACACCATAACCACTGACAATACCATAATCACTGAAAACACCATAACCACTGATAATACCATAACCACTGAAAACACCATAACCACTGATAATACCATAACCACTGAAAACACCATAACCACTGATAATACTGTTACAAATCGTTATTTGTAACTGGCCCTTTAAATGGAACATTGCCCTGCTTCCCTGGATTGTGGAGAAGCCTAATGGCCAGCCTCCTTCCTTATGACTATGGCCCCTGGAAGAGTGTGCCCCTGAAAACTGTTTAACTTTTATTGGGTGTGTACAGGGAGTGCAGAATTATTAGGCAAGTTGTATCTTTGAGGATTAATTTTATTATTGAACAACAACCATGTTCTCAATGAACCCAAAAAAACTCATTAATATGAAAGCTGAATATTTTTGGAAGTAGTTTTTAGTTTGTTTTTAGTTATAGCTATTTTAGGGGGATATCTGTGTGTGCAGGTGACTATTACTGTGCATAATTATTAGGCAACTTAACAAAAAACAAATATATACCCATTTCAATTATTTATTTTTACCAGTGAAACCAATATAACATCTCAACATTCACAAATATACATTTCTGACATTCAAAAACAAAACAAAAACAAATCAGTGACCAATATAGCCACCTTTCTTTGCAAGGACACTCAAAAGCCGGCCATCCATGGATTCTGTCAGTGTTTTGATCTGTTCACCATCAACATTGCGTGCAGCAGCAACCACAGCCTCCCAGACACTGTTCAGAGAGGTGTACTGTTTTCCCTCCTTGTAAATCTCACATTTGATGATGGACCACAGGTTCTCAATGGGGTTCAGATCAGGTGAACAAGGAGGCCATGTCATTAGATTTTCTTCTTTTATACCCTTTCTTGCCAGCCACGCTGTGGAGTACTTGGACGCGTGTGATGGAGCATTGTCCTGCATGAAAATCATGTTTCCTGAAGGATGCAGACTTCTTCCTGTACCACTTCTTGAAGAAGGTGTCTTCCAGAAACTGGCAGTAGGACTGGGAGTTGAGCTTGACTCCATCCTCAACCCGAAAAGGCCCCACAAGCTCATCTTTGATGATACCAGCCCAAACCAGTACTCCACCTCCACCTTGCTGGCGTCTGAGTCGGACTGGAGCTCTCTGCCCTTTACCAATCCATCCATCTGGCCCATCAAGACTCACTGTCATTTCATCAGTCCATAAAACCTTAGAAAAATCAGTCTTGAGATATTTCTTGGCCCAGTCTTGACGTTTCCGCTTGTGTGTCTTGTTCAGTGGTGGTCGTCTTTCAGCCTTTCTTACCTTGGCCATGTCTCTGAGTATTGCACACCTTGTGCTTTTGGGCACTCCAGTGATGTTGCAGCTTTGAAATATGGCCAAACTGGTGGCAAGTGGCATCTTGGCAGCTGCACGCTTGACTTTTCTCAGTTCATGGGCAGTTATTTTGCGCCTTGGTTTCTCCACACGCTTCTTGCAACCCTGTTGACTATTTTGAATGAAGCGCTTGATTGTTCAATGATCACGCTTCAGAAGCTTTGCAATTTTTAGAGTGCTGCATCCCTCTGCAAGATATCTCACTATTTTTGACTTTTCTGAGCCTGTCAAGTCCTTCTTTTGACCCATTTTGCCAAAGGAAAGGAAGTTGCCTAATAATTATGCACACCTGATATAGGGTGTTGATGTCATTAGACCACACCCCTTCTCATTACAGAGATGCACATCACCTAATATGCTTAATTGGTAGTAGGCTTTCGAGCCTATACAGCTTGGAGTAAGACAACATGCATAAAGAGGATGATGTGGTCAAAATACTCATTTGCCTAATAATTCTGCACTCCCTGTATGGCCCTTTAAGAACCGTCTGGGGACATATTGTGACTTTGCTGAACAATGCCCCTTTAAGACTATGTCCCCAGACCTGTAAAATAACTTGTTCCTGGCTTTCCCCCACTTGGTTCAGTAAATAGGGCTTACTGAACCAAGTATTAAACAGGCGGACCACCCAGAAGTTAAAGTGTGCAGGCAATTTACCTCCCAGGCTGTGAGGTTACTGCCGGTTAATTGCCGAGCGCTGGGTGGCCGCCATTCGGCAGCCGAACACGTGGCGGCGGCCATTTTAGTAATTCGAATGCGGTCAGCGGTGTATGCTAAAGATTCGGTGGAACTAAAATCGGCTACACATTGTGCCGAACACCGCTGACCCTTACCTTCTCCCATACGGAACTTGCAGCTCCAGAGACTAAGTCCCGTTCGAAATGGGACTTAGTCGTTTTTCGGCATGAAATTGACCGACCGCACAGCCCAAATCTATGGAACTGTTTTGGGCAGGAAATTGTGCTTGCGGTCGGTCATAAAGGACTTCCAGCTAACTTTTGATCCACTCGAGAGATTTGGCTTATTTTTGGAAGTGTTTATGTTTGATGTATGCTGAGTCTGAATATGCAACTTTTTTTTTAAATTGAATGTATGGTTTTAAAGTTACAGTGTGTGTGTAAAAACTGTATTTTTATTGTATGTAATAATTGGTTTATCTGTTTATCTGAGGGGAGGGAATGTGTGGGCGGCACCAGATGTGTGATTGGTGATTTTATGCCTCCCCCTGGGAGTGTCCTATTTGCATGTAACCTCAATAAAAACCAGGCTGGGTGTTCCAGCATCTCAGACCTCTTCTGACCCTCTAACTTGCAGCCTCGACTCATGTTTGTAGGGGACAGCTATAATCACTACAGGGATTGCTATGCTCTTCATACTCCCTTAGCTGTTGAGTTCTTGTAAGAGCTCTTGTTCCTGATCCTGCTTCGCTCTACAGAAGGGAGAGGTTCACCTATTGGAACCTGGAACCTGGTCGTAGGTCCAGGGCGCAGAGCAGACGGCGAGATACCAGCCCAGCGGCGGTGGTTCGTGGAGTTCGCAGTGCTTATGGTGGCTACGGTGCTGATGGTCCTTGGGTAAGCGCTAGGAGCATCCTTTCTACGGTCCAACTTCCAGCCAGCCTGGAGGCAACCGTAACAAATACCATAACCACTGAAAACACCATAACCACTGAAATAACACTATAATTACTGAGCCTTGTGTGCCTTTAGTAACAGTAAATTAGTTTTGAAATACAACTGGATGAAATGGTCAATGGTATAGGACGCTGGAATACACTTTTACCATTTTTGGTTACTGGTCAGGCTCTTCCTAGCCCTGTCCGAAACATTTTGTTAACCGAGTTACTGACCAGTAAAATTTATTTATCCATTTCCACCTACCTCACCACTCCCCGACCGGAACCTATGACTAAACAACCTTATCTAAGTCACACCCTAACCTGACAAATGACCGGTGCCCTCCAACTTTGACATTTACAAATGCCACTGCAGCTAACCCCTGGTCCACCACACATTGATATTAATGGTCAATTACAGTTGGCAGACCCTGTATTTGTTTATGTCCCTTTCACCATGACTGATCTGTTTAATTGGAAGACCCATAATTCCTTTACGAAAGCCGACGAGTCACCTAGTGCTTTCTATGAGAGATTGCTGGAGTCATATAGATTATATACTCCTTTTAATCCAGAGGCCCCTGAGAACTCTCGAATGAACAACTCAGCATTTATCAGCCAGACCCAAGGTGATATCAAAAGAAAATTGCTAAAGTTAAAGGGATTTGTAGGAATGTCCATATCACAGTTAATGGAAATTGCAAGTCAGGTGTATATGAACAGGGGGATTGAAACAAAGCAGGAGGAAGAACGTAAAATGAGGATGAAGGCAGATATGCTAGCTGTAGCTATCATAAGTGTAGAGAGACAGGGAAGGGAGGTGAATAGAGGAGTTGAGAATAGGCTGAGTAAGGGAGGAAGTAGGAATCACTGTGCGTATTGTAGAGAGGAAGGATATTGGAAAATTGACTGCCCACAGAGGGAATATAAAGCAAGTTATAGATAATGCAAGTGAGAAGGTTACGAGATGGTTACAGAGGTGGCTATAGAGAAAGTCTTGGAGGGAATGACAGTAGTAACAGAGGAGGTGTTCATGGAAGTAGATACTATTCCCCTACCCAGAGATTAAGGGATAGAGAAGATAGAGATTTTGTCGGTCTGGCTGACACTGTCATGGAAGACTATTGATACTGAATGGGCTCCATCCCCCTTTAGCCGAGTGCAGCCTATGGCCGATGTATCAATAGAGGGAAAGAGGAGCTCTTTCATGATTGACACTGGTGCTGAGTACTCTGTGGTAACTAACCTAGTTGCTCCTCCTTCAGGAAGACTATAACTATGATAGGAGCTACTGGGAAAAGCGCTGCTAGACCAATTCTCAGGAGTCATACTTGTATTCTAGGAGGCCATTTTGTTAAGCACCAGTTCCTATATATGCTGGAGTGTCCAGTTCAGCTTCTAGGACAAGATCTATTATCAAAGCTTCAAGCCCAGATAACTTTTAAACCCAACGGATCAACGTCTCTGAAGTTTAATAGATCACCAGGCATAATATCAGTATCGGTGCAAAGGGAAGAAGAATGGCACTTCTACTCTATAATAACAAATACAGACCCTAAGAGTGATGAATCCTTATTTGACATTTCAAGAATATGGACAGAGAATAATCCTCCAGGACTTGCTCGCAATATTACACCAATACACATTGAATTAAAGCTTGGAGCGTATCCTGTTAGCCTTAGTTAGTACCATATATTATAGAGGGCTAAAAAAAATATACAAACCTATGTGGATAAGTGTGTAAAGTATGACATCCTAAAATTCTGTACCTCCCCTTGGAAGACTCCATTATTACCTGTTCAGAAGCCAGGATCAGATGAGTATCATCCTGTACAAGATCTAAAAGCAGTTAATAATGCAGTAGTCAATATACACCCAGTGGTACCCATCCCCTATAATCTGCTTGCTTTAATACCAGGTGGGGCAACCTACTATACCTTCCTAGACCTCAAAGATGCTTTCTTTTGTTTCTGGGGTACTGCTGAAAAATTATGTATGGGCATCCACCTTCCATACTCAGTAATTTAGGAGGAGATTTATGTCAGTTTGATGATGGAATTACTCAGCTGTAGGTGGCTGAGTTGAGTAAAACTATGATGAAGGTACAGAAATAGGTGCAAGATAGGTTACCTGTGAACATAAATCCACCTGTTCATTCTTACCATCCAGGGGATCAAGTGTGGATAAAAGAATGGAACACTGTTCCATTAGGTTCCAAGTGGAGAGGTCCCTATGTTGTTCTTTTATCTACCCCAACAGTTGTAAAGGTTGTAGAAGTGACTCCGTGGATTCATCACTCTAGGGTAAAAAACAGCGGCAGATTCCTGAAAAGCTACCATAGATCCAGAGAATCCTTGCAAGATCCGGTTGAAGCGTGTGACCCAGTTGGATTAAAAGTGTTTTTTGCGAAGAGAATATTGTTAAAAGGGAACATCAACAACGATCTACAAGTAGGTGTTTTGGTGGCCACAATAAAGCCTGACCTCCTACCAACGTTAAGCCAGAGGAAAAACCTCTGTGAAGAAAAGTGAGGATCAGGTAGGACTCCATTACCTGCAGCCCTCACACCCTGGAAGCTGAGGTGCCATTGCACGGTCGAAGAGTCAGGACAAAGATGTCAGGAGTGATGTGTTTGATAATGTGTATATTTGTGTTTTTAATTATTCAGGAAGGTAGAGGTACCGACACACCAGGCTGTGAGGTTTGCATTAAGACTACGAAAACAGGCAATCATATTTCCCAGACCCTTATTTGGCATTCACAATATGAGTGTAAAGGACATGTATCTAAGTGTAGATACTTGAGTATAGATTATAGTGTATGCCATCTAAGAGCAGGAGAACCTAGGTGTTTTAGTCCAGAGTATCAACCCCGTACAATTTGGTTGACTATTCGGAATGGAGACTCACAGGGGACCCTGTAAATAAGACCATACTATAAACCGTACATTCTTCAGGTGTTCTGCTATTTGATGCATGTAAGGCGATATCAGGTGGTAGAAAACCGTGGAATGTATGTGGCGGTCTTAAATGGGAAAGAACGTATGGGTCTAATGATAAGTATATTTGCCCCAGTAGTAAGTATAAATATATGGATCCAAAGTGCACAAATAAAGATATAATTATTGTCCGTATTGGTCCTGTGTAGGGTGGGCAACCTGGGGACAGAGAGTAGATAAGGATATGATCGTCACTAAGTTGCCTACCAAGCCATATTGTAAGTCTAGGGAGTGTAACCCGGTCCATATACTTATTAATGACCCAGAATGATTCATAGATAGGTTTGGGAACTTATTTGGGTTCCAGATATATGGAACAGGTTTGGATCCTGGGACAATATTATTTATATGAATAGAGACCGATACTGTGGCAACCCAGACTCATCAGGTCTTTCATTCCTTCTATGAGGAGATGAGTGTGGAAAATAAGATCCCCCATAATGCGAAAAACGTATTTATAGATCTAGCCGAAAGCATTGCTGGTAGTCTTAATGTAACCAACTGCTATGTGTGTGGAGGTACTAACATGGGAGACCAATGGCCATGGGAAGCAAAGGAGGTAATGTATTCCGGTTCTGAGACAGTTGAACAGTTAATATCTTCTCAAACTGATTATCAAATGAGTGTTAGAGGTAAATCTGAGTGGCGATTAACCCCTTAAGGACACATGACATGTGTGACATGTCATGATTCCCTTTTATTCCAGAAGTTTGGTCCTTAAGGGGTTAAAGACCTCCATCACAGGTTATGTTTGCATAGCAAGGAAAGGAATAATGTTTAATACATCTGTAGGAGAATTGACTTGTCTAGGGCAAAAAGCTTATAATGATAGTACAAAAGATCCAAATTGGTGGCCAGCTTCAAATGTCTCAGAACCACCTAATCCGTTTGCAATTTATACCAATTTAAAGGATGTGTGGTTTGACCTATCTGCTACATCTAGTTGGAAAGCCCCAGCAAATTTGTACTGGATCTGTGGTAAGAAAGCCTATTCGGAGTTACCACAGGACTGGGAAGGGGCATGTGTATTAGGTATGCTCAGACCATCCTTCTTCTTGTTGCCAATTGAAACAGGAGAGACCTTGGGAGTTAAAGTTTATGATGTGAATCATAAAAAGAAGCTAGCATCCTTGAATGTAGGTAGCTGGGAAGATAATGAGTGGCACTGGCTACCTTAGCGCGCTTCATTGCCAATAGGAGGGATGTAATATGTGAGGGAACTGGTTAACAGCCAAACTGTATGCCCATGAAGTGTTATTGTATTCTAATACAGGGATTCAAACCTCATTCTACCATTAGGGAATTATGGATTCCTCTGTAAAGCACATAGCCTTCTTACCAGGTAAACCAGTTGGGCTGTTGATAAAGTCCTCCATTCACTTCCAGTGCAAATAGAAGGAGGTGTATGTGGAAAGTTCAATCTCAGCAACTGTTGTCTGCACATAGATGATGAAGGATAGGCAGTGGCTGATCTCACAAGCCACATGGCTAAACTGACGCATGTACCGACTTAAGCCTGGAACGGGTACAATTCTAGTAGTTGGTTTGGAAGTAGGTACGAGCAGCTTGGAGGGATCAAGACATTGGTAGGAGGAGTCATGTTGATTATAGTGTTGTGTCTCTTTCTACCATGTTTGGTTCCATTGGTAATTAGGTCCATACAGAGTGTCATAGAGAGCACGACAGAAAGGAAAACAGCTGCGCATGTAATGGCTGTTTGCAAGTATGAACCCTTAGCCCAGAGAGAATATATTCAGAATGAGGAGTGCTGAAGGAATTTGTAATGATGCTAAGATGCTTACGAGGTCTGTTCTGATTCATGGCAACTTGAGGTGTAAGTAAGCGATGATTAGATGATGCATCTGGAATTATTATATATATCAGAAGCATCAAAGGGGGGAAATGTGGTGGAAGCTCGGTAGAAATTAAATTTAGTAGGCCGAGATTTCCACGTGGCATGTGTATGTTGGTGTATCAGTTAGTCATTTACACGTAGCTAAGATACAATCAACAGTGTACTGAGCAAGTGCAGGAATGCAGGAACTGAAAACACTTCCCCTCCTCCATTGTTCTGGGTGAGCCATGTGGTCTACCAGGTAGGCTTTGTTCAGCTGATTGGGTAAAGAGTATATGTGGGTAGAGTTAACTATAGGAGGAGCTATATGTCTATATCATGCATTTACACAGTCAGTTCTGGGCTCAGACTGTTTGTTGTGGTGACGCTAGTCCATCTGAGCCCCGGTCGGTGAATCGAATAAAGATCTCTTCCTTCCTGAAGAAACCTGTGTCCACTTCTCTGTGCTTGGCTTCCGTCAGTTTTTCCGGTATCACAGCCAGTCCCTTGTTTTCCCATATCTATATGTATATACATACCTACACACACAGACATATATATTAGAAAACAAGCACACCCAGATATGTTAAAAATGACAAAGAAATTGAGATTAAAGATACATTGATTCAAATATAGTATGATTGTATATGATTGCTGTTCAGTTATCAGATTGTAGTTTACAAATTACTACTATGGAATGATGTATACTGTTTATTTCTTGGATTTCCACGTTCATGACTATGTGTCTGAACCTGTCACACATTCTCTTTTCAATTTGATTTATTCCTGAAGATGTTTTGGTTGTTTGTGTGGAATTCTTTGCAAGTTTGCTCACTTGGGTGTTGGATTTAGGAGTTATTGTTATTGCTTGTTATATGTTTGTTTCTGCTTGATGTTGCTTTCTGAAAGAGGAAGTGATTAGGTCATCATACCTCATGTACATTCTACTCTCTTTTGATTGGTTCTTTTTTTTTCTATGTGTTTCTTTGCTGCTGTGGAGGTATTAAAGAGAGATTATGCAAAATACTTGCCTCTGTCATTACTAAAAGTAAGATTATGATTACACTAAAGCTATTATAATCTTCAATTTTACAATGTGAAAAAGTATGAGAAATGTCCAAATTATTATCTAGAAAACATACTTAAAATATTACCCATATAATTTGAACATTTTATTTTGCACTTAATCAGTCTAACAGCAATTATGTTTTTACTTGCTGTCTTTGGCATTATTTGAAATTCATGAAAAACAGTGTGGTTTATATTTTCTGTGTAATACACACTTTTTAATATTGCCTGCTTGCTTTCCTCTCCATCTTATAAGTATTAGCAGGGCATTCTAAGATTATTTTATAAGAACCTGTCATTTCTATTGTTTGAAGATCTTCGATTTCTTTTCTATTGCCTAAAAAATCTGGGAATAACAAATAACATAATATCCTGATGCAACTACATGAAGGTAATATTAAAAAGCCCACTCACTGAAATTGCTGCCAGAAAAATAAAAAGACAATCCAGACACTCTAGTTAGATGTTTAAAAGCACTCAACACTGACGAGCTCTGCAAGCGGCAGACATATTTTTAAAGAACCTTTTGCACTTAAATGGCTGCATGCAAACATTGATAGATAGGAAGGATGGAAGGAGGGTTCTGAGAATACTAAATGTACTACATTGGTACTTTTGCTATTGAATCATGTTAGGCCATATATAGAATAGATATGTAACAGCACTCCTACAAACACCATCACAGGCCAAATATTTGAACATTTACATTTGTTTATTGTTCTTACAACTACATGTATTAACACAAGTATTTCTGTTTATAAATAAGACCCTAAAAAAGAAAATCCAGTGCACTCATCTACTTTTTTCTTCCTTTTTTATTGTATAAATTGGCTCCCAGCAGCACCCTATTTATGCATGTTCAGGTGAGTGCAGCCAGCCCCCTGTTTTCTCATATATTTAAGACTCTGTCTTGTGTGCAGTGAGTATATACCATTATCTAATGAGACTTTATAGGGTCTTAGGGACAGATAAGCCAGTTGTTCACCATTCCTACTTGTTTGTATGGAGTTAAAATTGTGCTGTCCATGTGTTGCAAGCTTGCAAGACATTATTAAACAAAGTGGCTAAAAACCTACAAAACCATTTTTTTAAAATGTATTTTTTATTTTTATTGCATATAACTAAATTAAGCCCATGAGTAGCAATATCACTCACTATAATTTGTTCAATAAAAATAAACTGTGCTATATAACAAAACTGCTGCATTAAAGTGTAGATACTAATGAGAATTTTTGTGTAGGATGTAATCATTCAAACTGAATATTTCTTTGGGTGGACATTTAAACCTGGTAGAAAGTACACCCACTATCATGAAATTTCATTTTATTTTCCAACAGAAAAGAAATATGAATAGGAAACAAGTTAATTAGGAAATAATAATAACTGATTAACTGAATCAGCCTGGGAAATTTGTATAAATTACAAAATCATTTTCATTAGTAAATCCTTTCTAAAATGACTGAATATCACATTACATTAGCATGCTGTAAGAGAAGACTTTTTAAGTAACAGAGTACATTCTAGTCCTCTGTGAGATAAAATGAATAAAGATTTTTGTGGTATATATTTTTATGGATGTAAAATATGATAGATGTTCAGGGCACTGAATGTTGTACAGTTGGGAATAAACGTGCATTAAAAATATGCAATTCAGCACGTGTGGGTTGTTATAGGAAGAGATAACAGTGTAAAGTCTCGTCAGTGATAAATGAACTATCATATAAATTTACTTTGATTGACATACTTGGCATCAAAATCTACAGCAGTTAATTTACAATTACTTTACATTTTAAATCTATTTATGCAATGCACACTAAAATTAGGTTGAACTGCACCTTATAAATAATGTGTCTTTCTTTTTTTTCTTTTATTACAACCATTTTCCAATTTTGGAATTCTGCACTATTGAACTTTCATATTATATCTGCAGAATATGCTGGCACAAGAAAAATGTTATGATGTGGAATTAATTTGGCAATTATTATTCTCCATATGTACAAAACTGCAAAAGTACACTGATTGCATTTAACAATTTATGCCAATATATTCATTCCTCTTGTGGGAAAATGCAACACATTGCTTATATGAAAAATTAAGACATGTATTAAAACTAAGGAATCTACTTCAGGAAAGAAAGTTTCAGGTTTTTTTTTAATTAACACATTCAGTATAATGAAAAATGTAACAAATAAAATGCCATTTAAAGTCTTATTATATATTATACAGAAACAAAAATTCTGCTATACTAAATCTGATTAGTTTCAGTATATGTATTTTATAAATATAAATGTAATTATTCAATATTCTCACTATTATAAGAAACGTATTGAAAGCTTAAAATCTAAGCTGATCAAACATATGATATAGTGAACAAGAAGGTGTTTGCAGTTAGCAGTTAACTGGATTGCTACAATATTCTCATGTGTTACTATAGAGTTGTTACAATTTATACCTGTAGTTTGCCACTGTAATGTTATGTGCATGCAGTGTGTACCACTGTCATTTAATGATTCTGACCAATATTTCATGTAGACAGTTATTAATATTTTGGGTGATAGAATTTGGTTGCTAAACTTTTCAATAGTTTATAACACATGCCTACTCTGCCCCTCCCCCCCCCCCCCCCACACTCTCCTTTTCCCCTCCCCAGTCGTAAATACCTTCATATGACTGTTCCATCCCTATTCCTCAGGCCTCACTTCACAATCAGCTCAGTGAAGACTGCATTTTTTTCTCCCCACCCAGGCTCCCCTTAAAGATATAGCATGCTCCTCCAGCTGTTTGAGATTCTCACCCAATTACCTCTTCATTCCCCTAACATCTTACCAATAGCTTCTCTCTGTTAACTCTTTCAGCCATCACCGCCAAACTTCCCCTGATACCTCTTGTCTCAAATCCCCATGGTTTCCTTTAGATTGTAAGCTCACGGGCCATCTAGCCAAGCACTTTGTATAAAAGAGCTCCAATGGCTAGATATCAGCTTACGGGCAGGGCTCTCTTACCCCTTGTATTTGTATGTGTATATTGTACGTTTCTCAACTAATTGTACAGCACTGCGGAATCTGTGTGCGCTTTATAAATAGCAATAATAAATAATAAATAAATAAATAACACTAAATTAAGCAATATAATTAATAATTGAGAAAAAAAAGCTGACGATGTTGCCAAAATTGGAATTTGAAGTCTTTATTAATTAAAAAAAGACACTAACAATTACACATAATTTACGTAAAAACAAAATCCAGTAAGAAAAAAAACAAAAAGTGATCAAGTTTAAATTAAAATCGAAGGATCAACAAAAGTATTAGAGAGTTTCTAAAATTGAATTGACAGATCCGTATAGCTTATTCACATCATATTTCTAATGATACATATTGGATTCCATAGTTGGATTTCTATTAGTTTGTCTAATAATTACAAAATGGAGAAATAAAGCAAACAGAGTGCAGGTCAGGAGTTGGGATACAAGTCAACCACCTACTAGGGAGCTCCAATAAGGGGGTAACCCTTCAAAATATGCAGGAAATAGGAGAAAGTGATGTATAGAATCCCACAAGGGGATCAGGAGAGCTCCACTAGTATAAGAAACAAGGAGAGGGGGAGCGGGGAGCACTACCTTTAATCAATCTAAGGATAAAACAGGATATGCAAACAAAAAGTATAATTTGAAAAAAAGGGAGATCTACTAAACAGTGCCCAGGGGATCCATTATCTGGAGTACTAAATAGCATCTAAGTTCCAGTTCCTCTAGTGTCCGACTGACGGGAAGATAGTGTAAAAAGGTTAGTGAGAGAGAAAAGGCACAGGGTGTACAGAGAACAAGCGACCAGGTAATCTGGTCTAAACGCAGAAGAAAAGCCTCAAATAAATAAATAAATAAATCTCTCAATTCACCCTAAGAGTTACCTCAACACCATGGTCTGACCACTAATGTCTACCTGAACCAACTCTCCCTACTAAAGTTATAAATAAATAAATAAATAAATAAACACCTAACAATCGAGAACCAAGTGCTACCAAGTGCAGTGATTAAATAAAGAAAACGCTCAACACGAATTTCGGCGTGTTCAAAATACCGTCGTCAGGAGCCTGTTTCTTATACCAGTGGAGCTCTTTTAATGTTAGTTTCCCCTTGTGGGATTCTATACATCACTTTCTCCTATTGTCTAATAATTAATAATTATTTTTATCTCTAAAAGCATGCATAATGTAACTGATAACACTGTGTAATACAAAAACAAATGTATCTAAGACAGAAACCCAACCAAAAATATAAATTACTACTGCAAATGTTTAAATATAATACTGAGTTGCTACTTATATATTGTAGATGTGATTGATGGTTTTACATGGTGGGTAAGTTATAAAGTCAAATATTTACAACTTTGTTTACAATGTTGTTTCAGTAGGGTTTTCTAGTTGTGTTCCTGTTAGACAGCCGATATGTATATACTGACTTTGCCCAGCAAATTATCATAATTCCAACTATTTGTAACTTAAACAAGAAAAAGGAATGAAGGATATGATCACCCCGTTAGAGACAGGCTGATCACCTTCAAGCTACCCCAAAGTGGCGTCTCAAACAAAATAATAAACAACTTTATTGGAAAATTATGGGTTAAAACACAAGCGGCAGACAAAATGCCTAAAAGAAAATGAATAAACAGGGCTAGGTTTCTGCAGAGATATAGCTGTACATACTAGTATCAATCTCAGACATTTGTAACAAACTGTAACAGAGTGGAAAGTATGGATACAAGTAGCAATGTACACTAAGTTATGGCAGGTACCAAGCCCCACAGGGTTAACACTTAAATACAGAAATCGAAAGGATAGAGGAGGGCATGTAATAAGAATGAAAATCTAGTTGATACTCGGATACTAGAACGTAAGTCTCAGATTATTAACCTGTCCTCCCGTACACTAACACTAGATCAAGAAGCTGTTTTGGGGAAGGGTTTATCATTTGTACCCACACACCCTTTGATAAGTTTGGCTGGACAAGGGATCTCCATCTCTTTGTCAGAAAACTGGCTTTACATAAATTCCACTCTATTCAGAATGAATGTAAAGCTAAAGATCTAGGACTTACTCTGAAGGATTTTCAGTGTCTCACTAACTTACTTGAATTGCTGGATGAAAATGACTCCAATACTATACCAAATCGTACGGGTTTGAAATCTAAGAGTCGTTTCACACCCAATTTTGCAAGTTATAGGAACATTGAGCTCTTTCTAGAGGCAGCCAGAATTGAGATTGAAAAAATTAACCTCAAATCTCTCCGCATCCATTCACGTGACAACCTCCTAAGACGGGAACAACGGGCTTTGAAAACCCTGCAGGATGATAATGACATTATCATCAAACACGCTGACAAGGGGGGGAACATCGTAGTGATGGATGTAGATAAATATCTTGAAATGGCTGAACAGGTCCTTAGAGACACTGAGACTTATACAATCCTCAAACAGGATCCCACTGATGTTTTTCTATCTACATACAAGGAGATCTTGGACGAGGGTTGCAGTGGGGGCTTGCTATCGGGTGACGAGTTTGAGCTTATCTTCACTCGTCACCAGAAGATAGCAACCTTCTACTGCCTACCAAAAGTCCACAAAAGATTGGAGACACCCCCTGGACGCCCTATAGTATCTGGGATCGATAACCTTACACAAAATGGCAGCCTGTATATTGACAGAGTCTTAAGACCTTTTGTGGACACCTTACCCTCCTTTATCAGGGATACCAAGCAGGCGCTGAATAAACTAGCTAACTTAAAATGTTCTCCTACTGTCCAACTTTGCAGTCTGGATGTTGAATATTGATGTTCCTATATACCCCATGATAGAGGAATTGATCACGTGGGATTTTTCTTGGACCAAAGAATCCCTAGGGACGATTTACATACGGCTTTTCTTTTACGTCTTCTAAAGTTTATTTTGTCACACAATTATTTTCTTTTTAACAACCGTATCTACCACCAGTGGAGGGGTACCGCTATGGGGACGGCTTGTGCCCCCTCATATGCAAACCTTCACCTGGGCTGGTGGGAACAACCACTAGACTCACTAAGTGAATACCTATCCAAGGTCCTATGGTGGGGTGGGTTGATAAATCGACGACATCTTGATTGTCTGGCAAGGCACCCCCAGGGAATTCTCAGATATGGTTACACTTCTTAACCAAAATAACGAAAATCTTTGCTTTACGTCCGAATTTGTCACTATTAGTATCAGGAAACGCTGTTCAGGAAACCCACATTAACAAATTCCCTCCTACACTGGACTAGCTACCACCCTCGACCACTCAAAGAGGGTATACCGGTAGGTCAGTATCTCCGTCTCCGGAGAAACTGTAGTGACATCCAGGACTTTATATTACAAGCAAAACAACTTCGGCAATACTTCAAAGAGAAGGGTTACCCGAATCGTTGTTTAAAAAGAGCATATAAAAGAGCACTCCAAACGGAGAGGAGCGATTTATTGTGTGACTATCCAAAAAAGAATACCAATCAGGAGGCTGGTATTATCTGTATGGTCGCAACATTTGATTTGGGGTGGCCAGAAGTACGGAAGTCCCTTGAGAGATTCTGGCCTATCCTTTTGAATGATGCACTGTGGTGTAATCACCAAATTAATCTAAATATTACACAAGGTTCGTCTACATTAAAAGGTATTTATTTAGAAGGCAACAACACAATACTATCACAAACACACAGCCCAGACCCACGGAGCAACAACCCTTTTAAATCTATCTATATAGTAATCCCCTTCCCCACACGTTTGATCTCACCCACGGTTAGGCCTTCACCATCTAGTAATGGCTCACTGCTGCAAGTTCAACATCACATCCACCAAGGAAGAAAAGGAAGCAACAGAGTATAACATGGTCCACCAAGATAGCACATGGCGTCTGCACATCTGCTCAGTAGAACAGCCAAGAAGGAACAGAGAGGAATGTGGCTCTTTCCTGACTTGTAAATTACCATATCAAAGTAAAGCTTATCCCCCTGTAAGAAAGATCTACATGAACTTGATCACATGACCCCTGGTCACCATGCTAGTTTGATGACAGAATGTCACCACATTCCCTCACTTTTTCTTCTCTTATGTTGAGCACATTTATATCCCTCTTATCTATGTAAGATCTGAAGTAGGAAAGGGGAGCACAGGAATTAGTGTGAGTGAGATGAGTAAGGTAAAAGAAAACAGTCAAATAGGGGTTGCATCACCCCACATTCCCCCACTTTTTCTTCATCTATGTTGCTCCGTTATCTAGTTATCCCTCTAGTACAAGAGAACCTAGTGGGAGCAAAAACCTGATATACAGGAGAAATTCAACCCACCGTCCCTCCGGAATAGTTCCCTCAGCGACATAAGTTCTCCTGTACTTTCCTATGGCTGTCAATTCACATTTTATACAAATTTGTCAAAAACAAAACAAAAAAAAACACAGAAATTTAGGTGAGCGTGTGTGTGTGTGTGTTAAGTGTGTATGTATGTGCAATGTATGAGAGAGAGAAACAAAAACAAAACAAAAAAAAACATTTCACCCCCTTTTCAAGTTTCTTCCTCATCTATATCATTGCCACACAAAAGTATAGTGTAATTATGAGAATGAGTACTAGTGGCAGAGTTTGTAGAGTGTGTAGGACTGGATGTGATATTTGCGGAATTCCATATTCTTAATCCAGTTCCGACTCCTTCCAGAAGGGCTGCAAATATGTCCAGTTTTTCCTGACTCCCTGCTTTGCCTAAACCACTGCCGCCGTTGTTCCGGACACCTTGGAGGAATAGAAGGATTATTAAAATGTAGACTCTAATCTTTTTAAACTGACTCCCTTATTTGGAGTATCTTCTGCCCGCATTGCCTGTCTCCCATCACTACTGTGATACAGCTTATACTTATCCATCCTGTAACAAGGATCCACCACAATCTTCTGTTGACACACATCATCATCCTAATGCAGCTTTGCCTTGCTCTGTGGGAACACTAGATCTCATCATTAGAAATGTATAGCTATATGGGAGACTGGAAAACTCAGAGAAAGAATCAAAACAAAAGAAAAACAAACATACATACAGATGTAGAGAGATACAAAAATTATGAGAGTTATTGATTGCTGGGACTCCCCAATTGATCAATCTTTTCCTCCTCTCTCATCTGTTCTCTCAGTGCTTTCACATCTGCCTCCAATCTTTCAGTCTGTCTCTTTAGGTCCCAGTAGTCTCTATTCCCTTCTTTATTCCTCCAATTATCCCAGTCCCGTCTATTGGTCTGATGCTCATCCCATCTATGGTTCCTTCTCCAATTATTCTCCCAATAACTGTTCCTGTTGTTTCTCCGTTTTTCTCCCCAATTGTGATTTTCCCAGTTAATATCTGTCCTTTTTAGCCTCTCCCAGGTATTTTTATTATTCCAATTATTATTGATTACCTTAGGCCCCTCCCATCTATTTCTCCAATTCTCTCCCATTACATTACTTCCTTTAGCACTGTCCCTATTCCTATGGTCCCTCTGTGGATCTCTCCATCTTTTGTCAAAGTCCTGTTTTGGTCTCCAGTTCTCATTATCCCTCTTGTTCTGGGGTACATCCCACCTCTGGCTTCTCCATTTACCATCTATATCTCTACCAGAGTCAACCTTGAATGTTCTTATGGCTGAAACAGAGAAGGCCTGTTCTGAGAACAGATGCTTGATCCACCAATTGTCAGCTCTAGTTAGTACCATTTCTAAGTCTGCTGGTGTTGGATCAAAAAGCCTCACAAATTCTTGACACTCCCAGGGAAGGGCTTCCATTACTTTAGCAATGTGTTCTGGTGAGCCCAAGACCAGAGGCTGCTGAGGTTGGCGTAGCGTATACCAGAACAATATCCTTTGAGCTACCTCTCTAGGACCATCTGCTGGCCTCATCGTAATATTCGCAATTTCTTTCTCAATGCTGAGTAAATAGAAATTTGTTGCAGCAATTCTTCCTGCCTGATCAGACACACTGTTATTAAATCCAAATAGTCTGCTAGCCAAAGGACCCATAGCATATTCTAACAGTTCTGTCCATTCTTCTAAGTTAAGACCTCCTTTTTTCGCTCTATTTGCTCCCCTCATAAACCAATGTGTAAAGGTGTTAAAGTCGTCAGTTGGCATACTTCCCCACCATTTCTGGAAATTATCTTTGTCTGTGATTGACATAGTCCTTGTCTGTCTAGAGAAGCTAGTAGGCATTTCTCTTACATTAAAATGTTCAGTTATTATTATAGGGGCTTGTGGGACACAATTCACAATTGGCACATTTCCATTGTGTTTTGTTCCCACTACTGGTTCTTTAATAAAATACGACTGCCCTGGGCATACTCTAGGAATCTCCTTATCCCATTTATTTGTGTTTTCTTTAATTTTCATTTTATATTCCATGACTAGGTCTTGGAGTTCAGTGATCTTAGCACTATATGCATCTCTCTGTTGTTCTATTTCTCTTAACTCCTTTTCCAACCCCTCAATCATTTTGTTTGTTCTTAGGGCAGCTATTTTAAAACAATTTCTTTCATCAAGAGCATCTTCCATTTTATTAGTGGTTACTAAATTAGCTTGCTGCAATTCGAGTGCCATGCTTGCCAAACCCCCTATTGCAGCAACAACCACTTGTGCCACCAAGCTTTTCCTTTTCTTAATATTGCACTTTTTATTAGTAACAATCTGTGTCAAAACATCCATAAAACCTTTATATTTTCCACAATTGGGGCCTGCTGGTTCTGGAAGCTCATATGGTCCACCATGTTTGTCAATGTCATTCTTGAAGTACTCTAGTACTTCTACAGAAAAATACTTAGTACCCAGAAATGACATTTTAAAACTGAGCTCTCCCTGAGTCTTTAACAATGGGATTAATTTAAAAAAAAAAAAAACTGAAACTGGCTCCAAAGAGATTAAACCATTTGAGAAACTTAATTACATTAACCTATTCAAACAAACTCTTGTCTTTTAAGAAAAAAACTTCACAGTTTCAATACAACAAATGCCCACAGAAAGCAAAACACAAAACCACCCTTTTGCCTTTGTTTAAGTGCAGTAGGGGGGCGGAGGAGGGAGTTACAAATAAACAGAATGACTTAAAGGAAGAGATGGGAACTGGAAAATACCTGACTGTAACTTCAGCACAATGATAATTCCCAACCATATAACAATTTAACATAGGCACCTTTACTTCATAATATTTACCTCAAATACAAACTGCACAAAAAAAGTATAAAGTATGGAAGCCTATAGTGTATTAAAATGCAGGCCTGAAAAAAAATTAAACATTTTTTTTTATTATTTTTTTTTTTTAGGCCTGTACTATGATAGCCAAAACACAACAAAACTGAACCTAAAATATATGAAACACACAAAAAACAATAGTATGTTCAACATTGAGGCCTATGCTGGTAGTGTATTAAAATAAAATAAAATGAAGGCCTGAGAAAACACACAAAAAAACTAATCAGCATTCGAAAGAAACCGCATGGAAGCCTACTATAGTGTGTTAAAATGCAGGGCTAGGCCTGTACTCTGATAATGAAGGCCTTAAAAACTACTAGGCCTGAACTATGGTAGTCTAAACACAACAAACTCAGATATTTGAAACACGCAAAAAGACTAATACTCTATTCAAAATTGAGGCCTGATGCCCAAGCTTGTATAAAGAATCAAATCAGCATTCAAATACAAAAAAGAAGCAGCATGCAAGCCTATTATAATGCAGGGCTAGGCCTGTACTCTGATAGCCAAAAACACAATAAAACTCAACTCAGATATTTGAAACATATATTCAAAATTGAGGCCTGATGCCTAATCTGGTATATTAAAATGGAGGCCTGATGCCTAATCTGGTACATTAAAATAGAGGCCTGAACTAGACTCCAAACACAATCAGCCCTGGATTTCCCATGCAGAGGATAATTAAACAACTTTTTTTTTCCTCCCCAAAAAGTAAATCTGACTATCTATTAATGTGTTATTACCTCATAAATAACCTTTGTAGAAGTCTAAAATTCGTTGGTCGCCATATGTGGTGTAATCACCAAATTCACAAGGTTCGTCTACATTAAAAGGTATTTATTTAGAAGGCAACACACAAATAAATATATCACAAACACACAGCCCAGACCCACGGAGCAAC
This sequence comes from Pelobates fuscus, assembly GCF_036172605.1. NCBI lineage: Eukaryota > Metazoa > Chordata > Amphibia > Anura > Pelobatidae > Pelobates > Pelobates fuscus. The sequence goes on along the minus strand of NC_086317.1, from coordinate 344,054,275 downwards.
AACCCTTTTAAATCTATCTATCTATATAGTAATCCCCTTCCCCACACGTTTGATCTCACCCACGGTTAGGCCTTCACCATCCACCAAGGAAGAAAAGGAAGCAACAGAGTATAACATGGTTCACCAAGATAGCACATGGCGTCTGCACATCTGCTCAGTAGAACAGCCAAGAAGGAACAGAGAGGAATGAGGATAGAGGGGGGAGTGGCTATCTCTTTCCTGACTTGTAAATTACCATATCAAAGTAAAGCTTATCCCCCTGTAAGAAAGATCTACATGAACTTGATCACATGACCCCTGGTCACCATGCTAGTTTGATGACAGAATGTCACCACATGCACATCTTAAGGATTCCTTAAGTCCACATGTTAACATCACGGCTAGACGTGGACGGAATATTCGCGACCTCCTGGTCCCTAGTCATTTTTCGATCAAGCCACAACCACGTGCCACCTGGTTGGGTACCCCTCCAATAGGCACATATGGCTGTGGCAGATGCGTAGCCTGTAAGTTTATTCTGAAAGGCTCCAAAACCGTTAATGACAGTAAGGGACATGACTCCTTTAAAATTAAAAGCTTCTTTAACTGCAATACAAAGGGCCTTGTATATTTACTGTCCTGTACGTGTGGACAGAAATATGTAGGGAAAACCTTTAGGGCTTTTAAAGACAGGATTATGGAGCATGTCAGGTCTCCAAGAAATCGCCTCGAGACTCCTATCTCGAGACATCTGAGAGAACATCACCAGGGGGGTGCTAATAACCTGAGGTTTTGCGGCTTAGAGCTGGTCAAAAAGACCCCTAGACGGGGAGATTTTGACAAAATTCTAAGGCAGAGAGAGTCTAGATGGATATACAAACTAAAGACACTTCAACCTTCAGGCCTGAATGAGGGGTTTTCTTTTGCCCCGTTTATATAACAACCTTCAGGATGATCTCTCTTTTTATATATATACATATAAGTCTACATAGATACCTCGTTGTAAACTACATTGATTTGTTAATCAATGAAAAACTAAACATAGGTACGGATACAGACTAAGGTATATATATATATATATACATCTAGATTTTCTCAATTCCACTGCCTACATACTCCCTCCATGTATATATGTGTATATATGTGTTTACACTCCTTCACATGTATAGATCTGTACATTTTAATGTATATATGTATATATACTCACCTATGTACACCACTTATATATATACACATCGATTTTGGTTGCATTACTATGTCTGTGTTTTTCTTTACATTATTTTCCTGTTTGTTTATTAGTATTATTTACTTTCTTCTTTTTCTTGGTTTTGTATTTATCCAGCCTCTGTTTGAGATAATCTATTATGGAACCACTCTTTTTAGTCTCCATATACTATGTGTATGCATTTAGATTGGATTATTTATGTATCTATTATTCTTTATCCCCCCCCCCCCTCCCTCGCTTTGCACTGTGACTCTCCTCCTATATGGCTTTAAAGTTTTAGCCATTGGTTTATTGTCTATATTGGTCAAATGCTTCTTGACTGTTTCTCTGCTATGGAAGTGAGAAACATTTATATGAAACTCACTTCTTATAGCTAATTTTTTACGCATGTGCGTCTATTCGTCGATAGACATGCGCATAGATAAGGCGCCTCCGGACATGCGCTCTTAACACTACTTTGGATAAATAACTACCCCTATGACATGCACAGTCCTCCCTACCCCTCCCCACTGAGAAGAACTAGTGGATTGGCCGTCAGTGACCAATCGTGTCGGATGGGAGGTACGAGGAGATGTTTAAATTGATTTTTGGGGGGGAACCTAAGTGCGGTTTATTTTCACTGTACTTCAATTTATTTTTGCCCTTGATAAAGGTGGTTTAGACCGCCGAAATGCACGTTGGGCTGTCCATGGGCTGCCATGGTGATTTATATTTGAACTGGTAAAACTTGTCTGCAGGGTATTACACTTCCTATCTTGGAGACGTTTTGAGGCTCTGGATATCTATAAGAGGGAGGTTGGGCTTCATTTTTGAGTTATTTGTGGTTAGATTTGACCTTTACATATTACCTCTATCAGGTCTACTAGATTAGCTCCACTTTATTTTCATTCTTATTACATGCCCTCCTCTATCCTTTCGATTTCTGTATTTAAGTGTTAACCCTGTGGGGCTTGGTATCTGCCATAACTTCGTGTACATTGCTTCTTGTATCCATACTTTCCACTCTGTTACAGTTTGTTACAAATGTCTGGAGATTGATACTAGTATGTACAGCTATATCTCTGCAGAAACCTAGCCCTGTTTATTCATTTTCTTTTAGGCATTTTGTCTGCCGCTTGTGTTTTAACCCATAATTTTCCAATAAAGTTGTTTATTATTTTGTTTGAGACGCCACTTTGGGGTAGCTTGAAGGTGATCAGACTGTCTCTAACGGGGTGATCATATCCTTCATTCCTTTTTCTTGTTTGTGCTCCATGCACGGTTATGCCCTTTATTCAACCCCATTAACCCCTTTTCCTCTGGGGCTCCCTATTAGGTTGTATACCTAGGAAGCACCTTTCTCTATATTTCCAACTTAAACCAGCTGGTAAGTTTGAATGACTTTGAAACAAACTCAGTGTTATTGAATTTCTGGAAATTGTGCTCTAAATTGGCTGTTAAAATATTTATACAAATTACCTTAACCCCAAAAAGCCACGACAAAACAGCAACCCAACACTACAACTGGGATACTAGCGACCCTGAACCCCCCAACAGAGAGATGGGGCGCAAACATCGCAAATTGCTGACACCAGAGGCTTCCAGACTGCCTGATATCAGGCGGTCGTTCGATAGGCCACAACCGACTACACAGCCTAAGATGGCGCCTGTTGGGCCTCGAGGCTCCAGTGAGTCTGAGATGTCCCCAGATGAAGAGGGACCTGTAATGACACAAACCCCCAGCGGAATATATCAGAGAGAGGACTCCGATTCAGACACGTCGCCCTCCACCAAGGGAAACATTAAAAGACTCCTGCGTGATCTCCGCGGGGTCTGGAAGAAAGACCTGTATGGAGTGCGCAGCGAAATTGGCGCCATCGGGTCTCACTTAGGAGCAGTGGAGACTAGAGAGGTGGAAAGAGACAACAGCCTTACAGAGACCCGAGCTGCGGTGGCAGACCTCTCCCAGCAGCTTCAAAGAATCACCCGTGCAGTCACAACCATGGAGGCCAGGCACCGAAAGAAAAATGTAAAACAAGATACACCTAGACAAAACAAAGGCAGAGAACACTCATAGGGCAACACCATTTAGTGTATATGTCCCTGCTATGAACTCACAAAATAAAGGAGTATTTCAAGCCCATCAGATGTCTTTAAATCCTGGAGTATGATTCCTCAGGAGTACATGCAGAAAAAGAAGAACTGGACATAGTGTGAAAAAAAATAAAAAATGCTCATCAAATATGGTAGATGGAAGAAGCAGGTTACAGAATGTATGAAGCAGCTCTACGCGTTTCGTCTAAATATTAGACTTCATCAGGAGCAATAGCAATCAAATATATAAAACAATAATATGCATTTCCTGAGGAATCATACTCCAGGATTTAAAGACATCTGATGGGCTTGAAATACTCCTTTATTTTGTGAGTGTATAATATTCATAGCAGGGACATATACACTAAATGGTGTTGCCCTATGAGTTTTCTCTGCCTTTGTTTTGTCTAGGTGTATCTTGTTTTACATATTGATTTGTGAGGATCCAAGGAATCCTTTGTTACAGCCTAGACCCAGAGGGAAGTAATCTATCCTTCCTCTTTAATTTATTGCTGCACCTGGGTGGTCTTTTTGTCTTTTTTGTCTATACCGAAAGAAAAATATATGCATAAGAGGGGTACCAGAGACAGTGGGACCTGAGTCGGTGCTGGAGTTCTCCAATAAGGTGGCCACTGTGATGGCGGTGCGGGGTGAGGGAGGGTTGCCGCCCATAGCCTCTGCATTTCAGATTTGGAAGGCTGCGACAGCCCGAGCAGACGCACCCAGGGATATTATCGTGTCACTCGGGGCTCAACGGTGAAGGCAGCGATGCTGACAGGCTCCCGGAGTACACCCCTCATAGCGGTGGATAATTGCCAAGTGCAAATATACGACGACCTACCCTTCGCGGTGCTGCTGGAGAGACGCAGATTCATGCCGGTCACTGAACTCCTCAGAGACTACGGAATCAAGTACAGGTGGGGCGCATCGGGTACCCTAGTGGTGCCGCACAAAGACACAGTGCTGACGCTGTCCGCAGCGGAAGACCCCGCAGACTTTTTACAAAAGCTCCCTCAACCAACCGCACTGCCGAGAGAGGAGGAAACCCAGGCACAGTGATGGCGGACTGGAACCACAACAGCAACCTCCATAAGACAGGTAACCCTGCCACAGTTTAGAGGACGGCCCGGACTAAGCGGAGGCCCAACCGGGACTTAAACGCAATTTTATGGTAAGAGACTGATCCAACTCAAACCCTTTTATCCCATTTTTATGATATGCTCTCCTTATTTTGACCCTATAGCTATTACCCTTGTGCCTGGGTAAGCTGCCACAACCCTGTCAAGAGGCACCAGCACTCCGTATAAACTGCTAACATGTACCAATGAGTAGCCAGCCACTACCCCATAAGTGTAACCCGTGAGCTCTGTGCATATAAACAATTCACTTGCAGGGCTAACGCACACCACTGAAGTGTTTACATTGTTTTGACTTTTCATGAGACACTACAGTGTGCTACCAAAGTGTTTAATTCATCTCATCAATAGTTGCCTACTTGTTTCCCCAGAGTGCCTACTCTAATTCTACTTAAGTCGCTAATATGTACTATAGATGTGTTTACTGGAACCATGTATCAGCTGCTAACGTACTCTACCACTGGGCATAACCTAAACTCACAAGAGTTACTAACAATGTGTATATCTTATCCCCACATGTGTTACCAGAGAGCATTATCACTGTGCTGTACCTTTAAATTCACATGAATTACCAGAAAGCATTATCACTGTGCTTTACCTTTGACTTCACATGAGTTACCAGAGAGCATTATCATTGTGCTTTACCTTTAACTTCACATGAGTTACCAGAGAGCATTATCACTGGGCTTTACCTTTAGCTTCACATGAGTTACCAGAGAGCATTATCCCTGGGCTTTACCTTTAACTCCACATGAGTTACCAGAGAGCATTATCACTGTCCTTTACCTTTAACTTCACATGAAATACCAGAGAGCATTATCACTGTGTTTTACCTTTAACTTCACATGAGATACCAGAGAGCATTATCACTGTGTTTTACCTTTAACTTCACATCAGTCACCAGAGTGATATAACATAATGTTTACTTCCTAAACCCACATGAGCGGCCAACAATTTTAACCCCATGTGGGCAACTAGCGAACTATACTGTACTGTCTGTATTATGCCCGCACGTGACACTAGCTGGTTGATCTTACGCCCTCATGGACTGCTAGAGTGCTGCACCAGATAACAAAGCAAATATAGATATAAATGCTGTGAAATTACTCACTATACAATGTTTGTTTGTAATGCCTGTCAAAGAAATGCTTGCACATGCCCAATGTTATTTTATGCACAACCAAAATAAAAATAAAGAATTGAAAAAAAAAATATATATTTATACAAATTACCATTCCCATGTGGACTGGTTACATCTTCATGAATAGAGCTCAAGGGGTCTGTCATAAATGTGTTAAATGTATTGGACTCACAAAATATATGCACAGTCTTTATGCTTTAATACTTATAAGCCTTCTTGCAATTAGCCTTATTAAGAATGTTCCTACTTTAGACATTTTCTACTTTTTATATCTCATCAGGTACAGGTCAATAGACCAACAGCCGATACCCTTCCCCAATTGGCCTGGTTAATCTAATAGTAATGCACATTTGAGACTAATTTTCAGACATACACCAAGTTATGCGTGTACAAGAAAATAACTAAATACGCATTGTGAAATAAATTAATATATAAACAAATATCTATTCTTAACTCACACTTTCCTCAGAATATTGCTATCTTATTAACATTCCACCAAATTAGATCAGCATTTTTATCTGCTATAATGTTAAACTCAAAAATGTTAATTTAGTAATAAGCAGTGACATTTTAGTGTTTTCCAGACAATTAAGAGATACTGAATAAATAAACTTAATTAATATAGTGGTGGCTAGAAAAAGATTTCCATAAGTGAATGCAAAATAATACTCAGCAGGGAAGATTTACCTTCAACTGAATGAGTAATAGCCAACATAAATAAATTGTCTGTAATGTCCATCAGGTATAAGCTATATGGGAATTATTACATTATGCTAAGAATAAATTGTGCAGTATTTATTTGCAGTTTTGATACTAAGAAAAATAGTTGTCAGTGCTGAATTCAGATGACACATTATATTTTTGGTAAACCACAAAATATTATAAATGTATTGTTTGCACATACTACTAATACTGTTGTGTTTGTTTTTGTTAAATTAATGTTGATATAATTGAAAATAAAATAATAATAATAATAATAATAATAATAATAATAATAATAATAATAATAATAATAATAATAATAATAAAGTTTATCTATAAGCTCAATACATGTGAATCATTTTGACTAAGATACCACCACAGTGGAAATTAATGCTACTGTTGCAATTCACTTGATCATACTGGAGTTATTTATTTTGCACATTACCTAGATAATACCCTTTACACTAGCAGTACTAGTAACACTACAAATGTAAAGAGAGAGAATGTGATGGCATCTTATAAAGTAATAAGGGATGACATATGTCAAATACCCATGGTAGTCATCAGATTACCTTTAATGCTATTTTATCACTTTCCCTACCAAATCCAGGGAAATTACATTATCAATACTGTTTGCTTTTACTGCAATAAAATACACATATTTGTATTCAGCAAAGTCTCACATGTAAAACAGTACCCCCTATGTACAGGTTTGATGGTGTTTTGGGAAGTTACAGGGTCAAATATAGCGTGTTACATTTGAAATTGAAATTCGCCAGATTGGTTACGTTGCCTTTGAGACTGTATAGTAGCCCAGGAAATAAATTCACACCCATAATGGCATACCATTTGCAATAGTAGACAACCCAAGGTATTGCAAATGGGGTATGTCCAGTCTATTTTAGTAGCCATTTGGTCACAAACACTGGCCAAAGTTAGCGTTAGTATTTGTTTGTGTGAAAAAATGCAAAAAACGCCAATTTTGGCCAGTGTTTGTGACTAAGTGGCTACTAAAAAAGACTGGACATACCCCATTTGCAATACCTTGGGTTGTCTACTATTGCAAATAGTATGCCATCATAGGGGTAATTTTCATTCTTGGGCTACCATAGGGTCATAAAGGCAACGTAAGCAATCTGGCGACTTTTAATGTGAAAAAAATGAAACACAAGTCTTATATTTGACGCTGTAATTTTTGAAAACACCATAAAACCTGTACATGAAGGGTACGGTTGTACTCAGGAGACTTCGCTGAACACAAATATTTGTGTTTCAAAACAGTAAAAAGTATTGCAGCAATAATATCGTCCGTTTAAGTGCTGTTTGTGTGTGAAAAATGCAAAAAAACGTCACTTTTACTGGTGATATCATCGTTGTAATACATTTTACTGATTTGAAACACTAATATTTGTGTTCAGCGAAGTCTCCCGAGTAAAACCCCCCATGTACAGGTTTTATGGTGTCTTGGAAAGTTATAGGGTTAAATATAGTGCTAGCAAATTAAATTCCATATACTTTCGGCATGGGTTGTCAGGCAGGTCCCGCTAATTGTAATTAATTAGGATAAATATTACATAAATATATGTGTAGAATTAATATATATATATATATATATATATATATATATACACATACATATGTGTATATATACACACGTGTATATATATATATATATATATATATATATATATATATATATAATAAACAATACACAAGATCCAGCGCACTCTCCTCTCTACTAAACAGCAACTTCAATGTTGACAGATTTTATTAGTTTGTAAAAGTTTTTTTTTTTTTTAAAAAACACCTAATCTAGGCAAAAAAATTGGGATTTAGTTACATTATATGATCATACATTGCATAAGCCTGCCACAACGTCAATGTACCCCATCTTTGGCAGGTCCTACTCTCACAGTCTAATGTCTGCTCTTATGAGATTAACCACTTACTTGGGAAAAAATTCCATCTGAGGCTCTCTGCAGTACAAGGCTAAATAGGGACCTGAGATGAGGCACCTGTAACAGGGAGGGGTGCAAAACCAAGGAGTTGGCTAGACTCCCAAATATATATAGGAAACATGGGGGGATGGTTGCACTCACCTAAACATGCTTAAATGGGGTGCTGCTGGGGGCCATATTATACAATAAACAATACACAAGATCCAGCGCACTCTCCTCTCTACTAAACAGCAACTTCAATGTTGACAGATTTTATTAGTTTGTAAAAGTTTTTTTTAAAAACACCTAATCTAGGCAAAAAAATGGGGATTTAGTTACATTATATGATCATACATTGCATAAGCCTGCCACAACGTCAATGTACCCCATCTTTGGCAGGTCCTACTCTCACAGTCTAATGTCTGCTCTTATGAGATTAACCACTTACTTGGGGAAAAAATCCATCTGAGGCTCTCTGCAGTACAAGGCTAAATAGGGACCTGAGATGAGGCACCTGTAACAGGGAGGGGTGCAAAACCAAGGAGTTGGCTAGACTCCCAAATATATATAGGAAACATGGGGGGATGGTTGCACTCACCTAAACATGCTTAAATGGGGTGCTGCTGGGGGCCATATTATACAATAAACAATACACAAGATCCAGCGCACTCTCCTCTCTACTAAACAGCAACTTCAATGTTGACAGATTTTATTAGTTTGTAAAAGTTTTTTTTTTAAAAAACACCTAATCGAGGCAAAAAAATGGGGATTTAGTTACATTATATGATCATACATTGCATAAGCCTGCCACAACGTCAATGTACCCCATCTTTGGCAGGTCAAAGATGGGGTATTTAATTTATTTAATTTTTTTACGTATTTACATATTTTTTTACATTATATATAAATATATATATAACAAAAATTATATATATATATATATATATTTAATCAGTATCAGTCTATGTGTAATTTGATATTAATATATACATATAATTATATATATATATATTAATATTAAAATGCACCTAGACAGTGTATGTGTGTGTATGTATATGTGTATATATATACTTAGATCATATATATATAATATATATATATATATGATCTAAGTATATATATATATTTTTTTTACACTTACTTAACTTATTTTAATTTTATTTTCAGCCAGCAGGGGGAATAACTGTCATTACAGTTAGTCCCCCTGCTGGCATTGCTGCAGCCAGCTATCCTGGCCATGTGATTGTGAGGTCCTCGCAAGGACCTCACTCTCACATGGCCCGGGGGGGCTGAAGAGGACGGAGGTGCCGCGAGGGGCTCCCTGGGAGTTCCCCCAACCGCGATCGCCGGCGTGGGATCGCCGGTGACCGGGTAAGTAACAAAAAAAACGGAGGGCGTACAATTACGCCCTGCGGTCTTTAGAGCCGCTTTTTAAAGGATGTAATTGTACGCCCTCCGGTCTTAAGGGGTTAAAATCAGCTATCTCTGCAAACATATATGGGAATTCAGTTTCTCCATAAAGCCATATCATGTTAAGCCCACCACTACATCACAGTACCTTAACCCCTTCAGGACCGCTGACGGTTCAGGACCGTCAGCGGTAAAACGTGCGTTTGGACCGCTGACGGTCCTGAACCGTCATAACGGTTTTGGGCTACTTACCTGATCGCCGTCGGTCCCACGGCGGCGATCAGCTCTCCTCCCGGTCCAGGGGGACTGCCTGTCTGCCCGGGCAGTCCCCCCTCGGCAGATCAGGACCCCACGGCCATGTGATCACTCGATCACATGACCGCAATAGGGGTCTGTGTATCTGCCTGCAGGGGGACTGTCTGTGCTGACAGGCAGTCTCCCTGCAAGTAAAAAATCATTAAATAAAGTGTAAAACAAAAAAATCAGTGTAAAAAAAATTATAATATGTGTATATATATATGATATATATACATGTATTATATCTATATATAATATATGTATATGTATCATATATATAATGTCACACTAAGTGTATTTTTATATTTATATATACGTATATTAATATAAAAATACACTTATATTTAAATTACACACGAATATATACAATATATATAATAACTATATATATGGTATATATATATTATTATAAAATACAAATAATATGTTAATAAAAATAAATAACAAAAAATAAAAATAATTTTTAATAATTAAAAAAAAATTATATATATATATTCAATTTTATTCTAACAGTATTTTGATATTGATATATATATATTTATATCAAAATACACTTAGAATGTAATGATATATATATCTATGTATAAATAAATAAATAAAAATAATACGAAATATACATATGTCCACATACAAAATTACATTAATAATTTCATAAATATACACGTAGACGTCAAATATATAAATATGTATATATATTAAAATTCTACGTGCATATTTATGTAATATTTTTACCTAATTAAGTAATTTTAATGATTACAATTTGAGGGACCTGCCTGCCAACCCAGGCCGAAAGTCCAGATAATTTAATTTGCTAGCACTGTGCTTAACCCTGTAACTTTCTATGACACCCTAAATCCTGTACATGGGGGTACTGTTTTACTCGGGAGACTTCGCTGAACACAAATATTAGTGTTTCAAAACAGTAAAACATATCACAGCGATGATATTGTCAGTGAAAGTGAAGTTTTTTGCATTTTTCACACACAAACAGCTCTTTCACTGAGGATATTATTGCTGTGATATATTTTACTGTTCTGATACACTAATATTTGTGTTCAGCGAAGTCTCCTGAGTATAACAGTACCCCACATGTAGAGGTTTTATAGTGTTTGTGAAAGTTACAGGGTCAAATATAAGGCTTGATTTTTTTTATTGAAATTTGTCAGATTGGTTAGGTTGCCTTTGACAGCGTATGGTAGCCAAGGAATGAGAATTAGCCCCATGATGGCATACCATTTACAAAAGAAGACAACCCAAGGTATTGCAAATGGGGTATGTTCAGCCTTTTTTAGTAGCCACTTAGTCACAAACACCGGCCAAAGTTAGCGTTTTTTGCATTTTTAACACACAAACAAATATAAATGCTAACTTTGGCCAGTGTTTGTGACTAGGTGGCTACTAAAAAAGACTGGACATACCCCATTTTAAATACCCTGGGTTGTCTACTTTAAAAAATATGTACATGTTAGGTGTGTTTCGGGGATTTATGACAGATAACGGTGTAACAATGTCACTATTGATACATTTAAAATATATATATATTGAAACAGCAATTTCCTACTTGTATTTATAGGCCTATAACTTGCAAAAAAAAGCAATAAAGCATGTAAACACTGGGTGTTTTTAAACTCGGGACAAAATTTTGAATCTATTTAGCAGTTTTTTTCATTAGCTTTTGTAGATAAGTAAAAGATTTTTCAAGTAAAAGTCCAAAAACATGTTTTTTTTTTTATTTTTCACCATATTTCATTATTTTTTTTAAATACAATATATGACATAATATAAATACTGGTATGTAAAGAAAGCCCTTCTTGTCGTGAAAAAAACAATATATAACTTGTATGGGAACCGTAAATGAGAGAGCGGAAAATTACAGCTAAACACAAACACCACAAAAGTGTTAAAACTGCTCTGGTCCTTAACGTACAAACATCGCAAAAACAGGCCGGTCCTGAAGGGGTTAATATATGTGGATCATACTCTAATTTTAATATTTGAGACATCAGCTCCATAAGAAGGGCCAGTGTTAATTGAATATAACAAACTAAAGTGCATTCAATTAATCTATTGTCAGAGCATTGCAAATATATATATATATATATATATATATATATATATATATATATATATCATGCTAAATTAATTTGATCAAAAAAACACAATTTAAAAAATAAAGTAGGTACGCTTTTAAAAATGTAAAACTGTATTGCTGTGTGTGCACTGTGGGGCATATAATGCCAGAAAATATTAATGTAATTCTAATATACACACTGCAGGTCATTAATTAAATTGTATCATAGCTAGTTTTGTAGCTATGTAGCTATTTAAAACCAAATAGCTGAGTGGTTTTTTTTTTCTGACATTGAGAAAAGTTGAGATAGCAAGTTGTTCATTGATACCCAAATGCCTTACTAGACAATGATCTAATTAAATTTACAACTTCAAAATACTTTAACCACTTTAACCCCTTAAGGACACATGACATGTGTGACATGTCATGATTCCCTTTTATTCCAGAAGTTTGGTCCTTAAGGGGTTAACCACATTAACTAAGACAAAAAACAAATGGATTTTGTTGATTCTGCCAAGCTATAAAATCCAGTATGTGTTAACTCAAAGTGAGAAATAGGTATAGCATATGATAATATATAGCATAGCCTGTTTAGGTAGTGTTATACACACACAGTGTAGTTATAATAAAAAAGTTTATCTATATGCTCAATATATAAATATTTATTTCATTGTCTTATAACTACAAGCATGAATAATATTTATTAGACGTGAAAAAAAAATTATATTACCCATGCTTGTAGTTATAAGACACACTTTTATCACATATATATTAAGTGTTGGTACCTAATTGAGAATCTATTGAAATATTTTTAATGACTGACATGTCATATTTTTTAAGGTTAGCTTTGCGATACACTTTGGAACCAAGATATGTTCAATTTACCAAGGAGTATATGCACAGACAAACTACATTTAGTTTTTTTGTCATATTGTCTGGAATAGGGATCATATGATTAAACTAATCTAAATGTCCGAAGACTAATATACCTATGTACACATGTATCAGCATAATTTTAATTAACAATTCCAAGAAATGTGAATACATTTAAATCATTTATCAGGTAAGAGTCACACCTGGTAGTGAGATTTTGGTAAAACCTGGTGTTATTTAATTCATAATAGATTCTTACTTATCTTATGGTACACCCACCATATCTGATTGGAGAATGTTAAATTCATAGGTGTGAGTTACCGGAGATAAGGAAATATTTTTTTAATAGAGGAGAAAGGACTCTACTAAACAATCACTATCTTGATTAATCACACTTTGGATGTCTTGAAGATTTACTCTCAAGGATCACACTTTGGATTGTCGATATCTTGAACCTTCACTCTATGGAATTATCTCTCTCTCTTGATTGATAACCATCTTGATCTACCATTATTTTTTCATGATTCACTACTTATTATTGTGATCTAATACTCTGAAAATTAATTCTCTTGAATTTATTTCACCTAACTATCAAACGTTACTATTCTCATTCACTATTCTCCTGACAATGTGAAACTTACAGCAAATTATTGAGAAGGGAAGGAAAACAAGCAACTAAGTGGTAATTATATGTTGTGTTAGATTTATATTTTGTATATGTATGAACATTATCTAAATGAACAATTTTAATAATGTATTTCTTTTGGGTAAAATAGTTTCTATATATTTAAAATCTGTGTCTGCAGCTCAGATTGAAAATATACAATATTTCTAAAGGTATAAATTGTGTAAATATTGATACATTAGTTAGTTGAACTCAGATATAAACCTAAACATAATATCTTGTAAATACCTGAAGAATTTGCTTAGTACAGATACATAGGTTACTTAAAATGTTCCAAGTATTTCTTTGGATACTTGTGATATGATTTTATTATATATTATACATAAAATTATTGCATACCAATATAGCAACATATAGTTATTTTTATTCCAGTTTGTTAAATCCATTTGCATATTTTCAGTTTGCAATTCCAAGCTGAGAAAGTTTACAAGCTGAGTGGACTGGAGCAAGTTTATTGGTTTGCAACTGTAGCGGAATGGAGAACCCAACAACACTTTTATTCCCTTTGTTCGGCTGTCCGTACACCCCCGTTATTTTACCGAACCTCCTCTCTGTGTGGCCTCTGGTTAGCACTTTTTAATCACTGTCCACCCATGGCTGTTAACTACAAATGGATTATTAATTCAAGTGTTTTCCTTGTGGGGCCGCCGTTCATTTTACCAAACGCACGTGTTCAAATAATTGACAGCCATTTTGTCTCCCAAACGCGGGCAACGGTACATGGTCATCAACAGTGTGGAACTCTTTTCAGATATGCGACCCTGCGAACACCCAGGAAACTGGTACCGCTGCCCATCCAACTTCCCGAACAGTTATGAGAACGGCGTTCAGGAGACATGAACTACTGAACAAGGGGAGCATTCGCTCCCTAACAGCCAGGGGATGGATTAATCGGTGTTCATGAGAGAACCCCTGAAAGATGACCAGTCATTGCCTTTTTTCCTCTGGAACTGTTTTGGGGCATCACCTCGTGGCCGACCTGTCAAATCTTCATTAAAATGGCATTCCCGAACCACCAAAGGGATCTGAGAGATATTTCGTCAAAGTGTGCTCTCAGATCCAAGCTATTCAGTGATATGACCTTCATGGGGTTCCAAAGTTATTAAAGTATATTTTTAGGGTGTTTTAGAATAATGCATATTTTTCTGTAACTGAAAGATAATTGAGTTATAGCTTTTTCTCACGCAATTATCTCACACAGGATCCTGGGAAGAAAAGCCCTGTATTATTGTATGTGTAGGGGTCTCTGCATAAAATCAGTTGACTCCCAGAACTATGTGTCATTTTGTTGCTAGGGGGAAAGGGTCTTGGAGTGTTATTCTGCTTATTTCAGCTATGAGGCAGGAATAGTCAAGATTACCAATGCTGGGTATTGGAGCTCTGCTAGAGCAACCATTTGTAGAAACAATTGGTTATTATTAGAGATTGTTTAAACAAGTTATTGATACTTCATAGAAGTAGCAAATGTGACTGATGCTTCTTTATAACAGGAGACACTGTCATGTGATACCATATTACAGTGAAAAATATTAGATGTTAATGCAATATGTTACGTTGAGTTATTGCATTAGTTGGTAATAAATTAATTGAGACAGTAGTTACACCATTTATTACCTTGATTTCATTGTCTTCTAAATTTATGTTCTGACATGTTTGAAGCGATTTTCTTTGTTACATGATCACAGTCTGCTTAAACTAATAACACACAAATAATTAAATGTTGCCATGTTTTTATTGAACACACCATGTAAACATTCACAGTGCAGGTGGAAAAAGTATGTGAACCATTGGATTTAATAACTGGTTGAACCTCCTTTGGCAGAAATAACTTCAACCAAACGTTTCCTGTAGTTGCAGATCAGACGTGGAGTAATTCTTGACCATTCCTCTTTACAGAACTGTTTCAGTTCAGCAATATTCTTGGGATGTCTGGTGTGAATCGCTTTCTTGAGGTCATGCCACAGCATCTCAATCGGGTTGAGGTCAGGACTCTGACTGGGACACTTCAGAAGGCGTATTTTCTTCTGTTTAAGCCATTCTGTTTTTGATTTACTTCTATGCTTTGGGTCATTGTCCTGTTGTAACACCCATCTTCTGTTGAGCTTCAGCTGGTAGACAGATGGCCTTAAGTTCTCCTGCAAAATGTCTTGATAAACTTGAGAATTAATTTTTCCTTCGATGATAGCAATCTGTCCAGGCCCTGATGCAGCAAAGCAGCCCCAAACCATGATGCCCCCACCACCATACTTCACAGTTGGGATGAGGTTTTGATGTTGGTGTGCTGTGCCTCTTTTTCGCCACACATAGTGTTGTGTGTTTCTTCCAAACAACTCAACTTTGGTTTCATCTGTCCACAGAATATTTTGCCAGTACTGCTGTGGAACATCCAGGTGCTCTTGTGCAAACTGTAAATGTGCAGCAATGTTTTGTTTGGACAGCAGTGGCTTCCTCTGTGGTATCCTCCCATGAAATCCATTCTTGTTTAGTGTTTTACGTATTGTAGATTTGCTAACAGGGATGTTAGCATTTGCCAGTGACTTTTGTAAGTCTTTAGCTGACACTCTAGGATTCTTCTTCACCTAATTGAGCAGTCTGCGCTGTGCTCTTGTAGTTATCTTTACAGGACGGCCACTCCTAGGGAGAGTAGCAGCAGTGCTGAACTTTCTCCATTTATAGACAATTTGTCTTACCGTGGACTGATGAACAGCAAGGCTTTTGGAGATACTTTTATAACCCTTTCCAGCTTTATGCAAGTCAACAATTCTTAATCGTAGGTCTTCTGAGAGCTCTTTTGTGCGAGGCATCATTCACATCAGGCAATGCTTCTTGTGAAAAGCAAACCCAGAACTGATGTGTGTTTTTTTATAGGGCAGGGCAGCTGTAACCAACACCTCCAATCTCATCTCATTGGACTCCAGTTGGTTGACATCTCACTCCAATTAGCTCTTGGAGATGTCATTAGTCTAGGGGTTCACAAACTTTTTCCACCTGCACTGTGAATGTTTACATGGTATGTTCAATAAAAACATGGCAACATTTCATTCTTTGTGTGTTATTAGTTTAAGCAGACTGTGATTGTCTATTGTTGTGACTTAGATGATGATCAGATCACATTTTATGACCAATTTGTGCAGAAATCCATATCATTCCAAAGGGTTCACATACTTTTTCTTGCAACTGTATGTATATATGTGATGTGCATAAACAAAACAAAACGGCGTTGGGCCGCGTCACATTAACGGACCGGCCAATGGTAATCCCAGTGTTAAGACTAAGTTAAACTAATCCCTTTATGGGTATGCAGAGTGATAGTGCTATTAAAGGTAAAAGCAATAGATGTTAAAAGGGTGAGAGCCCAGAGTAAGATTGGGCTCCACCAAGATGGCTTCTGTGTGCAGCATCCGATTTTAGAAATCAAGCGGAAATTCTTAGAACCAATCTAATCGAGAAGAAGCACAAACCTTCTATTTTAGATAATTTAATTGAAAATATAGAAAGTTTAGATAGAGATACCCTTTTAGAATCTAATATAAAAAGGATAAATATATCAATCTTCCTATAATCTTTAATTATAATTACAAAAGTAAACATATTAAAAAAATTATAAACAAACATTGGAATATCCTAAAAGAAGATGATTTACTAAAGGAAATTATCCCACCAAAACCTAATGTAATATTTCGAGGAGCCCCAAATCTAAAAACTATTTTAACTAAGATTTATATGAAAAAGTCTAATACGGGTAATACTACTTTTCTTTACTTGTCCAGCTTGTAAACAGACAGATGCATCTTTTTATAATAAGACTAAATTAATTTCAAATGTAACAAAAAAGGAATACCAAATCAATCAATTTATCACCTGTAATAGCAGAAATGTAATTGATGTTCTTGAATGTCCTTGTGGTCTGCAATATGTAGGCATGACCACCAGATGAAACATCACAAAGGGTTTTATCAAACATATGTCACATATTCATCGACACATAAAAATGTGGTTAATGGCATTTACTGTCCTGAAAATTTGTGCCAAGCAACATTACCGTCCTGACAGGAAAAGTTGTGCCGAGCAGCAATCATGCACACGGAAACCTGGTAATTAATTTTGGGGTCAAAGGCCGGTCAAGGCCAATCAAATCCACAGGAGTGTTTGTGCTGAGCAGCAATCATGCACATGGAAACCTGGTAATTGCCTTTGTGGTCAAAGGCCGGTTACAGCCAATTGGATGCACAGGAGGGTTATTTAAACCTAATTCTCCTCTTGCTAATTGCCCTGTCGTGGTTTCATGCCTATGTTTATCCGAGAGTGCGTTGCTGATCTTGATTTTATGGTATTTGACTTTGGCTTTATTTTGACTTCCTTGATATCTGGTATCCTTGACTTTTGGATTTCCCTCATCTTTGTGTCTGATTCTGTGTCCCTGACCTTGGCATTTTGACTTTTCTTGGAGATATTAAGTCCAGCCATTCTAAGGTCCGGTTACTGGTCT
Organism: Pelobates fuscus; assembly: GCF_036172605.1. Taxonomy (NCBI): domain Eukaryota; kingdom Metazoa; phylum Chordata; class Amphibia; order Anura; family Pelobatidae; genus Pelobates; species Pelobates fuscus. Next base: position 344,036,257 of record NC_086317.1, on the reverse strand, counting down.
TAACACTAATTTTGATTTGTATATTTTTTTATAACAATATATGTTCTTTTAATTCATGTGTTCTGTTTTTCCCCTATCCAATCTGACCATTTACTAATTTTATGCATTTTAATTATATTTGATATTTTACTGGAGTCTATCTTGCTTTATACATTTAGATTTTTATTGTAATTTTCTTTTTACTCCATTAGATGGCGCTGTCCACCATTCTGCTAGTATATTAGCGGAGCTTATTTATAGAATTCCTTTTAACCACCAGAAGGCGATATCTGCTAGCTTATGAGCTACACTCATATTTGTGTAGCCTGGATTGCTGCACACAGACACCATCTTGGTGAAGCCCAATCTTACTCTGGGCTCTCACCCTCTCTACATCTATTGCTTTTACCTTTAATAACACTATCACTCTGCATACCCATTAAGTAATAAGTTTATCTTAGTCTTAACGCTAGGATTACTATTGGCCAGTAGCAGGGCCGCCACCAGAAATTTTGGGGCCCCTGACAAAGCACAAGGTCTGGGCCCCCCGCCCCATCCCCCCGGCCCGCCCCATCCCCCCGGCCCGCCCCATCCCCCCGGCCCGCCCCACCCCCCCCGGCCCACCCACGAGTCCGCCCACATGACTCTTACCTAGTCCGCAGACAATGATGCAGGACTGAATGTGGTGTGTATAGTGGAATTAGAATGTGTGTAATGGATGTAGTGTTTGTGTGTATTAGATACTGTTTGTGCAGTGAATGCAGAGTGTGTGTTTGTGTAGCGGATGCAGTGTGTGTAGTGGATGTAGTGTGTTTGTCTAGTGGATGTAGTTTTTGTGTGTACTAGATGCAATGTGTTTAGTGGATGTAGTGTGTGTTTTAGACGCAGTGTCTCTGAATAGTGAATGCAGAATGTTTAAATGTGTGGTGGATGTAGTGTGTGTACTGTGAATACAGGATGTTTGTGTAGTGGATGCTGTGTGTATAGTTAATGCAGAGTGTGTGTCAGTGTAGTGAATGCAGAGTGTGTTTCAGTGTAGTGAATGCAGAGTGTGTGTTAGTGTAATAAATGCAGAGTGTGTGTGTGTCAGTGTAGTGAATGCAGAGTGTGTGTGTTAGTGTAGTGAATGCAGAGTGTGTGTGTTAGTGTAGTGGATGCAGAGTGTGTGTGTTAGTGTAGTGGATGCAGAGTGTGTGTGTTAGTGTAGTGGATGCAGAGTGTGTGTGTTAGTGTAGTGGATGCAGAGTGTGTGTGTAAGTGTAGTGGATGCAGTGTGTGTGTGTTAGTGTAGTGGATGCAGTGTGTGTGTTAGTGTAATTAATGCAGTGGGTGTGTCGGTGTAGTGAATGCAGAGTGTGTGTCGGTGTAGTGAATGCAGAGTGTGTGTCGGTGTAGTGAATGCAGAGTGTGTGTCGGTGTAGTGAATGCAGAGTGTGTCAGTGTAGTGAATGCAGTGTGTCAGTGTAGTGAATACAGTATGTGTGTGTTAGTGTAGTGGATGCAGAGTGTGTGTTAGTGAAGTGAATGCAGTGTGTGTGTGTTAGTGTAGTGGATGCAGTGTGTGTGAGTGTAGTGAATACAGTGTGTTAGTGTAGTGGATGCCGTGTGCGTTAGTGAAGTGAATGGAATGTGTGTGTTAATGTAGTGAATGCAGTGTGTGTGTTAGTGTAATGAATGCAGTGTGTGTTAGTGTAATGAATGCAGTGTGTGTGTTAGTGTAATTAATGCAGTGTGTGTGTCCCATCCCCCCGGCCCGCCCCATCCCCCCGGCCCGCCCCATCCCCCCCCCCCCCCCCCCCCGGCCCACCCACGAGTCCGCCCACATGACTCTTACCTAGTCCGCAGACAATGATGCAGGACTGAATGTGGTGTGTATAGTGGAATTAGAATGTGTGTAATGGATGTAGTGTTTGTGTGTATTAGATACTGTTTGTGCAGTGAATGCAGAGTGTGTGTTTGTGTAGCGGATGCAGTGTGTGTAGTGGATGTAGTGTGTTTGTCTAGTGGATGTAGTTTTTGTGTGTACTAGATGCAATGTGTTTAGTGGATGTAGTGTGTGTTTTAGACGCAGTGTCTCTGAATAGTGAATGCAGAATGTTTAAATGTGTGGTGGATGTAGTGTGTGTACTGTGAATACAGGATGTTTGTGTAGTGGATGCTGTGTGTATAGTTAATGCAGAGTGTGTGTCAGTGTAGTGAATGCAGAGTGTGTTTCAGTGTAGTGAATGCAGAGTGTGTGTTAGTGTAATAAATGCAGAGTGTGTGTGTGTCAGTGTAGTGAATGCAGAGTGTGTGTGTTAGTGTAGTGAATGCAGAGTGTGTGTGTTAGTGTAGTGGATGCAGAGTGTGTGTGTTAGTGTAGTGGATGCAGAGTGTGTGTGTTAGTGTAGTGGATGCAGAGTGTGTGTGTTAGTGTAGTGGATGCAGAGTGTGTGTGTAAGTGTAGTGGATGCAGTGTGTGTGTGTTAGTGTAGTGGATGCAGTGTGTGTGTTAGTGTAATTAATGCAGTGGGTGTGTCGGTGTAGTGAATGCAGAGTGTGTGTCGGTGTAGTGAATGCAGAGTGTGTGTCGGTGTAGTGAATGCAGAGTGTGTCAGTGTAGTGAATGCAGTGTGTCAGTGTAGTGAATACAGTATGTGTGTGTTAGTGTAGTGGGTGCAGAGTGTGTGTTAGTGAAGTGAATGCAGTGTGTGTGTGTTAGTGTAGTGGATGCAGTGTGTGTGAGTGTAGTGAATACAGTGTGTTAGTGTAGTGGATGCCGTGTGTGTTAGTGAAGTGAATGGAATGTGTGTGTTAATGTAGTGAATGCAGTGTGTGTGTTAGTGTAATGAATGCAGTGTGTGTTAGTGTAATGAATGCAGTGTGTGTGTTAGTGTAATTAATGCAGTGTGTGTGTTAGTGTAATTAATGCAGTGTGTGTTAGTGTAATTAATGCAGTGTGTGTGTTAGTGTAATTAATGCAGTGTGTGTGTTAGTGTAATTAATGCAGTGTGTGTGTTAGTGTAATTAATGCAGTGTGTGTGTTAGTGTAATGAATGCAGTGTGTGTGTGTTAGTGTAATGAATGCAGTGTGTGTGTGTGTTAGTCTAATTAATGCAGTGTGTGTTAGTGTAATTAATGCAGTGTGTGTGTTAGTGTAATGAATGCAGTGTGTGTTAGTGTAATGAATACAGTGTGTGTTTGTGTAATAAATGCAGTGTGTGTGTTAGTGTAATTAATGCAGTGTGTGTGTTAGTGTAATGAATACAGTGTGTGTGTTAGTGTAATGAATACAGTGTGTGTGTTAGTGTAATTCATGCAGTGTGTGTGTTAGTGTAATTAATGCAGTGTGTGTGTTAGTGTAATTAATGCAGTGTGTGTGTTAGTGTAATTAATGCAGTGTGTGTGTTAGTGTAATTAATGCAGTGTGTGTGTGTGTTAGTGTGTTTATTAGTGTATGTATGTAATGTAATGAAAGGTATTCCCCCCTCCCTGTTTCTTACCTTGTTCAGGGAGGGGGGAAGATCCTTTGATCCCTGGTGGTCCGGTCCGGTGGCATTCTGGGCCCCCGGCTCCCTGTATTTGCAGAGGGGGCCCAGCGGACTGCAGGAGCACTTTCCAGGATTTCCCTGCGTCTAACTCCCGCGAGATGTGGTGTGCGCGCCGCGCGGAGCGTTGACTGGGTAACCGATGGCAACGCTCTACCGACAGCACATCTCGCGGGAGTTAGACGCAGGGAAATGCTGGAAAGTGCTCCTGCAGTCCGCTGGGCCCCCTCTGCAAATACAGGGAGCCGGGGGGGGGCCCGCGGCTGCACATATATATAGCGATCATCGCTATATATATGTGCAGAGTGTAATTGTGGGGCCCTGGACTGCCAAAGCAGTCCGGGCCCCCCAGGACCGCCGGGCCCGTGACAACCGTCACGGTTGTCACCCCCTGATGGCGGCCCTGGCCAGTAGTGATGTCGCAAACATAACATTTTCGGTTCGCGAACCGCGAACGCGAATTTCCGCAAATGTTCCGCCTGTGCGGCGGGTGGGGGCCCTAATAAAAACAATAAGGGGTGACCTACTGTCCCCCCCCGGCCCCCACCCCTGAACGGTGGGTGGGGGCCCTAAAAAAAACAATAAGGGGGGGACCTAATGTCCCCCCCTGGCCCCCACCCCTAAGCGGTGGGTGGGGGCCCTAAATACTAATAGGAGGGGGGGTTGAAATCCATCCAATCACAGTGCTCTGTGTCATTTTACACAGCGTGGGAAAGTTCTTTGGAATTTTCCCACACTGTGTAAAATGACAAAGAGCACTCTGAGTGGCTTCAACCAGCCAATCAGAGTGTTCTTAGCCAAATTGCAGGGCATGGCAAGGCTTTATAAGCCTTCCCCCGCCCTGCAGAGCTCAGTCTGCGCGGAGCCCTCCATGGGTTAAGATGGATTATTTTTTTTTATTTTTTTTTATTGCGTCGGTTATTATGGTTTTTTATTTGTCCTTTTTTGAGGCTGAAGAAAGAAGATTTTAGAAGAAAGAAAATCGAATGGTAAGTTGTTTTTTTATAAAAAATTTTTGACAGGTTCTTAGTTAAAGGTCCCCCCTCATTATTTTTAGGGTGAGGGGGGTAGGTAGGGGGATTTTTTTTTTGGGGGGGGGGGTGGTGACTAGGGTCCCCTCCATTTGTAATTAGGGCCCCCACCCACCGCTCAGGGGTGGGGGCCGGGGGGGGGACGGTAGGTCCCCCCTTATTGTTTTTTTTTAGGCCCCCACCGACCGCGCAGGGGTGGGGGCTGGGGGGACAGTAGGTCCCCCATTGTGATTTATGGCCCCAACCCACCCCGCTGGGGTGGGGGGACAGTAGGTCCCCCCTTATTGTTTTTTTTAGGGCCCCCACCCACCGCTCAGGGGTGGGGGCCGGGGGTGACAGTAGGTCCCCCATTGTGATTTATTGCCCCCACCCACTGTGCAGGGGTGGGGGCCTTGGGGACAATAGGTCCCCTCCCATTGTGATTTATGGCCCCCACCCACCGTGCGGTGGTGGGGGTTGGGGGGAGGACAGTAGGTCTCCCCCTCATTATTTTTATGGCCCCTACCCACCGCGCAGGGGTGGGGGCTGGGGGGGAGGACAGTAGGTCCCCCCTCATTTTTTTTATGGCCCCCACCCAACGCTCACGGGTGGGGGCGGGGGGGAGGACAGTAGGTCCCCCCATTGTGATTTATGGCCCCCACCCACCGCGCAGGGGTGGGGGCCAGGGGTGACAGTAGGTCCCCCCATTGTGATTTATTGCCCCCCACCCACCATGCAGGGGTGGGGGCCTTGGGGGACAATAGGTCCCCTCCCATTGTGATTTATGGCCCCCACCCACCGTGCAGGGGTGGGGGCTGGGGGGAGGACAGTAGGTCTCCCCCTCATTATTTTTATGGCCCCCACCCACCGCGCAGGGGTGGGGGCTGGGGGGGGGACAGTAGGTCCCCCCCTCATTTTTTTATGGCCCCCACCCAACGCTCACAGGTGGGGGCGGGGGGGGGACAGTAGGTCCCCCCATTGTGATTTATGGCCCCCACCCACTGCGCAGGGGTGGGGGCCGGGGGGAGGACAGTAGGTCCCCCCTTATTGTTTTTTTGAAGACATAGGGGGCGGATCGAACATCGAATGTGTTCGCCTGCGGTGGTGAACGCAAACATGCTATGTTCGTCGGGAACTATTCACCGGCGAATAGTTCAGGGCATCACTATTGGCCAGGCTGGTCATCTGACATGGCCTGACACCATTTTGTTTTGTTTCTGCACATATATATATATATATATATATATATATATATATATATATATATGCATATATATGTATATATATATTTTTTTGTTTGTTTTAAATAAAATAGTTTTTTTTCTTTATGTATAAAGTTATTTTTAGCGTTTTTTTTTCTTTATGTATAAAGTTATTTTTAGCGTTATTTTTAGCGCTAGTTTTTTACTTATCCTATCTACTCCCCACCATCCTTCTCTTTTACCCTACTAAGTTTTGAAATTATGATTGATTATGTTAATTATTTTTCGTCATGTGACCTGTGATGTCACAGAATCAGTATTTTCAAATTTCCCTCCCCCTCTTTAAGCAACGTAGGTTCCCCATGTGTGTAAAACACTTTTGAGAAAGTGACCGCAACCACCAAGAAACACACTATATCCATAGGCGGGGATTGTTCCGCCCAGGCGTTCAAGTTGTAGCTACAATTTTAGCTACAGGAAATTGTGTGTATTTCATTTGTTTTACTCTATTTATTTGGACAGTGACATACTACACTATATATTTTTTTGTTCTCCCTGCTTTTATATATATATTTTACAGGCACTTTAGGCGCTGCACCACTCCTTGTATTTTCATTTTACTACACATAGCATTAAAATCCTATGTCAAATCTATATACAACATGTAAGCCTTATAAATAATTTTGAGCAAGGCAAAATGAGGCAATGCACAAATATTATTTTTTTTTTTTAAACCATCCTGTTATTATCTCTTTACGTGTAAGGTTTAATTCTGTGATGAAAGAGTCTACAGTCTTTTGTAGTGTAATGCATATGGCATTCAATCTTACTAATGTCAGGTTTAATGTCAAGATTCTTCAGACACCTTTTATGTATGAAAAAGTAAACTACAGGCTCAGATAAAATGTAACTTTTTTTTTGCTATTCCACACAGGTATGCTGGCACTGGCCACGCCCCCGATCCACCTCCATGGCTGACATAAACAGAATTGACAATCTCAACTAATCCAATGCTTTCCTGGGAAGTCATTGGATTGTCTGAGATTGTCAATTTTGATGATCTTAGCCAAAGAGGTGGGGTGGAGCCGGAATCAAAGCATCTCTATGGGAAAAGTTCAATGTCATGCTTAACAATGTGCAGTACTGACCCAGGAAGAACCTCTAGTTGCGGTTTGAATGACTGCCACTGGAAGTGTCCAGAGGGAGCAATGTGAACATTGCCTTTTCTCTAAAAAGACAGTGTTTACATAAAAATGCCTGCAGGGACAGACTATAGACACCAGACCCACTTCATTAACCCCTTAAGGACCAAACTTCTGGAATAAAAGGGAATCATGACATGTCACACATGTCATGTGTCCTTAAGGGGTTAAAGGGACACTGTAGGCACCCAGACTACTTCAGTTAATTTAAGTGGTCTGGGTGCTCTGTCCCTTTTGCACTTAGTGCTGCAATGTAATGTTTACATTGCAGCTCTAAGTCTGCCCTTTGTGGCTGTCGAACTTGGCTTCCGGATTCCAAACAGACTTTTTGACTTTCTGCAGACTTTCTGCAGAGTCCAGACAGGTTTACTGGATGCAAAAAGAAACCAATGGAGATTTGGAAGACTGAAAACACCCACAGTACTGACCAATTGGACACTGGGACTAGCCCTATTTAACCCCTTAAGGACACATGACATGTGTGACATGTCATGATTCCCTTTTATTCCAGAAGTTTGGTCCTTAAGGGGTTAAAGGGATTGTATTAAGGGGGGAGTAGGATGGATTATTTTACAATCTGTGATATTGTATGTGGTTTTATTATTGTTGCGGTCCCTGAAGAAGTTCTTATTTGAACGAAACGCATTGGACCTATTGACGCATTCTTAATTTTTATTTTTATGGTGTGTTTCACCTTTTAAAAAATAAAATAATTGGAATTTGATTATAACCTACTTGGAGTCCCGTGTACCATTGGCTACTTCGCATTGGCAAGGGGATTACTAACCCCCCATACCACCAGGGGAGGCACCTTATGAGCGTTTTTTCTTCACCATCTTGTGAGTGCATTTATTAACAGTGCAAGATGTATTGTATATACTGTATCACACTATTTTGCTTTTGTATGTTCTCTCTATAGATTATACAGCCATATCCCAATTCTGTTTTTTTTTTTTGTATTCTGTATAGGTTTACTGGATGATATGAGCCTACCTGGGTTCCATGGCATGTCTCAGCTCTCCAGCCCCGTAGATATGTGCCTCTCTTCTTACAACCAGCAAAAGATCATTGAGTTCCCGGGGGATGATATTTTTTTCGGGCGTACCACTGAGCCTGCATAAATCTCCATCTGGGGCAGAATGTCCCAGTCGAGGCTCTGTGTTCAAGCTTTCAGTGTGAATCTCTTTGTTCGCCTCCAGAATACTCTGTGTGAGCCTTTCTGCCAGATCTGCACCGGAGCCTTAACCACATGCTGTGTAGCAGTGTCGCCGTCAGCCATCCTAGACAGACTGCGTGGGAGCCGCTCGCTCAGGATTCGCCCAGGCACCACAAGAAGGTGAGTAAATCTTTGCCTTGTGGGGCCCAGGATAACCCCCACCATTTCAAAAGGGGAGGGTGGGAGTACGGGCTTTCGTATTTAGTATCCAGAAGAGCCAGTGCAGTCTCAGCAAAGAAATCGGCCGCTTCCCCCACCGATGACCTAGGCCGCAACCAGTCGGAGGACGCAACTGTGCTAAAACGTATTTGTTTGGTCCGGTATAAACGTCAATAATGCCCCTTAAATAACATATGTTTGTGCCAGTTGCTCAGGGCCCTCTAAGCTCTTAAATTTCAGGATTTATTGGGAGCTCAAGTTCGCCGCTTCCTAAAGGCATGGCGGTCAAGTTTCTCTTATGATGTGCAGAAGTATTTATTATCCAGAAATGTTTGATAAACTACTGTTTCACAACACAGTTGAATACCGTAAACATCTGTTTCTGATTTAAAAAAACTTAATTTGCTGATCTTATACTTTTGATCTTCCCAGGTGCCTGTGTTAAACGGATTTACTACACTTGTTTTCTCTTCAGAAATATGATTATATTTAATAATATTCCAATAATTAAAATATTTCTCAGAACATATTACAGAACATATTTTCAAGTAAAGAACGAAAAAGCTACTGTAATATACCATGACAATCAGAAAAAACATTATCTTTGGAAATTAAACATATCGCCTATTTTAACATCTACAGTGAAGAATGAGTATGTGTTAAGCATATTAGGATGTAAATCTAAATATTTTATTGGGAAGGTCTTTTTAATGTAAACATTCATTTAAATAAAAAAAAGAAAGATTTGACTTCTAGATTTCCCTTGTTAATGCGTTCCTGCAATATGCCATCTGGCTCCATCTGTCAGATATTTATTTTTTTTCAGTGTACCATAGACGTGTAAAAATAACTGATTTACACAATGACAAGTTACTTTGTCTTCATTATAGCACTGATAACAAATGTTTCAGAGCACTGCAATCATTTTTAAAGCAGACAATTACCAGTTTGAAATTAAAAAAATACATACTTTTTCAAATTGTGAAAGCATGTTGTATAAAATAGAACAATATTACAAATGATGATGATAGTAACAATAATTATAAGAAGACGAAATTATAGCTAATATAAAATTAAGCTATCTGTTTTATTATTAGAACAAATTAAACTTACACTGATCAGAGAAACCATTGAAACCACCTGCCTAATATCATGTCAGTCCCACTTGTGCTTCCCAAACAGCTCTGATGCATCAAGGTGTGAATACCGCAAGGACTCTGAATGTGTCCTGTGGTATCTAGCACTAATACATTAGCAGCAAATTATTTAAGTCCTGCAAGTCGTGAGGTGGGGCCTCCATGAATTGGATTTGTTCTTGCAGCACATCCCACAGATGCTCAATCAGCTTGAGATCTGGGGAATTTGGAGAACAAATTGAACTCTTCTTTACATTCCTCAAACAATTCCTAAATAATTTATGCAGTGTGGCAGCCCAGGCAGTCCCCCTATCTGGGATATCGAAAATGAACAGACTATTTTAGAAAATCAGTTGTTAAATGTCAGCTTCTAGTGAACCTACTGAAGACCCGACCAGAAATCAATGTTGTTGGCTGCTGTAATCTTGTCATGTGGCTTTTGCTGTAACTTCTGTCTATAAATATGTTTGCCTGACCCTTAATAAACTGGTAGTTGTCTAATTTGTAAAACAATGTCTGTGTATCACTGAAAAGCTCTCACGAACATTTGGTCCAAAAGTGAGGAGCATGGAAGGCTTTGCCTAGCAGTGTAAAATCATAGGGCAAGAAAAGTTGACCCCAACAGGCAGAGTTCATTATCCTGCTGAAAGAGACCACTGACATCAGGGAACACCATTGTCATGAAGGGATTAAACGTTGTCTACAAGAATCTCCTGGTAAATGAAAGGATCAACGTAACATCCATATGAATGCCAGAGCACAAGGTTTCCCAGCATTGCCCAGAGCATCTGTCAGGGATTATTCTTCTGCCGGGATTATTCATGGCTGCAGACTATCCTTGGAACTCCAACCAGTACAAACACGCCTACGAGCTACTCGGGAGAAATGACTGATACACGACACACGGTCTCAAATCATATCTCAAAACTTATTGGCTTCAATCACGGTTCATATAAAAGACAGACGATGATTACTTAGCACTTTGCTGAATTGCTGTATAATATGACAAATATTTTGGATCAACAGAAAAATTAGTTAAGGGTCACAAGGTAGGAAGGTCATGGCAATAGGTAGACATTACTTGATAATTTGGCAGATAACTACTTTCTTAAATCATAATTGTATATCTTTCATTTAATTGTAGACATTCTTTCATAACATATTTGATCCACTTGCAGAATATATTTCTCTTACTTCCTGAAAGTAACTTGCTGGACATATACTTCCCCTTTTAGACAACATCGGCTCATAGATACAACAGGACAATTATAAAATAATTAGTATGGTTTATTTGTTATTTTTTTATAAAAGATTATAATAGCTTTTTTTTTAGCAATACACTAGAAAAATAGAATTGGATTTAAAATGGCTAATGCTTATAAAAAATGGTGACTGGCTTTTAAATGGTGGCTGATCATAAAATGGCTACCGGTAATACAATCATATCTAACTGTGAGGATCCTATCCTGACAACCAGGAACATGTTTCTTTTTCTTCTGTTATTATTTCATGTAATACTTGTTTCTTGCCTCTAGTGGCCTCCCTAGCAACTAATCTCCTCAGTCACCTTATCATCCTCACCTGCCTGGACTAATTAAGAGGCTTCATAAGGCTTCATCACACTGCTAACAACATGGCCTTTACATTGAAGTTGGTGATTTGCCTGAAAGACTTCAGTTCCTGGCTCCTGTGAACCTGCTCCAGACTTACCTTCAACCCTGCTCCATACCAACCTGTTCCAGACTTACCTTCAAACCTGCTCCACTCTTACGTATGATTTTGACCTCTGCCTCTGTTACCAGCCTTCCTGTGTTACAAGCCTTCCACTGTAACCAGCTTGTCTTTGATATCAACCTGCCTTTGTTTCAACCCTACCTGGAGATCACAGACTTTCTTTATTATTTGCAAGTATACTGTTTTGTGGCATATTGCCTTAATTCTGTTTTTACTCAAGTTTCATAATATATGTCTAAGAGCACCAATAAAGTCTCAAATAACAACCCTGGCCAAAGTCTAATTTCTGACCTGCTCAAGATCATGACACCAACAGTCCCTTATTTTATTTTGTGTAAGAATAACAACCATTCAAGGAATATGATTAGTAGATCTGAAGTACTGCAGAGGGTCCAAGAGGAAAGGGGACTTCAACATTAGTGTCAGTGTTTGATAGGCCTCATTTCTGCATACATAATGGTAGCATCCTCATTTATGCATTAACAGCAAAATACATTTAAAAATTATAAAAATCATATATATAGATGTAAAAAGACATTCCAAGTTATTCCCCTACGCCAAAGGCCAAATAAACAAGTAAAATGGAAATTATCATGTTCCTCATGTAACCTTGCCTGCACTTCATGTAATGCTTATTGCTCATGCAGAAAGAGAGAGTCAAAGAAGACCACTCTTCCCTATATGAAAAACAAATACAGTTTAAACAAGACAGCTTACATCCTAGGAACAGCATAGTGGCAAATGATCAGTATCTTGATATGCAATAAAACACAGTACCCTACAATTAGTTGCCTCTAAACCTAATCATCCCACTATGGTTAGTTCAATCTACTCTTGAATAAATCCGTTTTGACCAGTCACCCAAAGGTGATAATCCACCTTTACCTGTTTCCATTATGACCATTGAATAGAAACAAAAAATAGTTTCTTATAAAAATATTTGGAGCAAAAAAAAACACAAACACACGTCCACACTTAACCCTTCATGCAAACATATATAAGAATAAGATGGCTGAAGGGGAGCTAATGTACTTCCTCAGCACACACAGTCCTCAACATCCACAATTATTCTTAACAGATTGTGTTATATAAACCCTGACTGAAGCCAATATATTTTGAGATATGATTTGAGACCGTGTTTCATGTATCAGTTATTTTGCACGAGCTGCTCATAGGTGTGTTTGTGTTGGTTGGAGTTCCAAGGACGGTCTGCAGCCGTGAATAATCCCCGGGGAAGAATTTCTGCCTTAACAAGTTCTGGAGCTTCCACCGAGATTAGAACATGGATCACTGGATACAGAGTCCAGAGTGCTAACTATTACAAGGATCAGCATGTTCACGTGGAGCATGCGTCGCCCTCCCGCTCCAGAGGAAAGGCCGATCACATACGTGGTGTTGCATTTCTGCTCTACCACCTGGTCTGGGACCTGCCAGGCTGCCTGTGGCTTGACATTATGGACAGGTTTTAAAATTAAAACTTTCTGTCTTACCTGAAAGCTATGGTCCCTGGCTCCCTAATCATGCCATGTGCGTTGACGGTTCTGGGCCTCCAGAGTTGATGTGTGACATCTGCAGTGAATTGGGAGCCCTGATCCAACACTATCTTCCAGAGAAATTCCATGCAGGACAAGATTCGCATTAAGGCTTCCACGATTATCTCTGCATGGATGTTGGTAAGCACCACCGCCTCTTGGTATTTGGTCACATAGTCTACCACCGTTAAGATATATTTAACTTAGTCTTAGCTAAGGGGCCAACTAGGTCTACCTCTATCCTAATAAATGGTTCCTCAATAATGGGGAGAGGGTGGAGTTTGGCCTTGCGGCGATCTTCCCTCTTACATAGTCTCTGGCAAGTATCACATGTTTGGCAATACCGCCTAATGTCCTGGGAGATACCTGGCCAAAAGAAATTCTGGATGAGCCAATAACTTGTCTTGCTAACCCCTAAATGCCCGGATAGTGGAATGTCGTGAGGTATACGGATCAGTTTCTGCCTGTACCTCTGAAGTGCCACTACCGTGGGGATCAGTTCTGACCCAGTCACTACCCTCTTTGACTCATGGTAGAGAAGTCCCTTATCCCACACATACCTCTCTCCCTCTAACCCATCCTGACTGTAGGTGACCCGGTCCCTATATACTTGTAGCATGGGGTTAGTGGTCACCTTTTCCCCAAACTCGGTGGGGGGCATCCCAGGGGATTCACTCTAGGGGTGGGGAAGGGCCTCTTACCTGAGCCTCTGGGTGTGAGCTATGGTGTGTGCCTGTTGCCTTGTGACCATCGAGTATAGTAGCTCCGGCTGCATTTGAGGCTCAAAAGTGGAAGTGAGCCTTCCCAGAGCGTTCCCCAAAAACAACTCTGCATCAGCCCAACCATTCCAGACCATGCACCCCAATGCAAATGTTCCTAGGCAGTGGGCAACTGATAAACCGCTCACCCTGCTACCTGAACTGCCACAGAATTACCGGTTCACGCTGCTTCAGGAACCAGGTGCCAGTTGACTAGGGTGAGGGTGGCTCCCATGTCTCATAGCCTTTGGACCATCTTGCCCTGTAAGTGCACAGTCTGCCGGTGATGCTGTCATTTGTCTGGCGCTGCTTGCACCGGGTCTGCCTCATGTAGGACTTCCTAGTTCTCCTTGGGTGGTCCTGGAGCGACATGGGGGCCTCAGCATTGTAATAGTGGGTGGCTGCTCTGGTTGCTGGAGGGGGTCCGTGATGGATCGATTGTGCCAGGTCCCTTTCCTGGGAGCAGTCCCTTCGCATGTGCCCCATCTTTTTACACTGATGGAACTGTGTATGTAAGGGCGCTTGTATTTCATATGTGTGGCAGCTCGGCCTCCCTTAACCAGAGTCTCTTCTTTCTGGTAATGTGGTTGATATGCAGAGAAGGGTGCAGGGAGACAGCGCCTGTAGAGTAATTCTCAGATCCAAAGTAGTTTATAAAATAAACAGAGAGAAGGTAATATAGTGTAGTATTTTAGAAATCCTGGTAATATATGAAAGAACAAAATGCACTTACAATATTCTTTTAACGCGTGGACAGAACAATCCCCGTCTGTGGATATGGTGGATCCTTGTGCTTGTTAGTAGGTGTTGATCCCAGGCTTTTTTTGGTTGTTGTACTGTAGATGGACAGTCAGATGTCCTCAGTGTATAGGAGAAGAAATAAAAACAGACTATTGTGCTCACTCTATATGTTGAACAGGATAAAAAGAAAAAATGAGATATACTCACAAACGGAGAGCAAACACAGGCACCGCTCAATCCCAAATGGCCTGGGTGGCACAATCCCCATCAAGGACATCACTGTGCCAGGCCCCAGGACAAAAAGCCTAAACGATGCTTGACACAACCACTGCAGCGCATAATGCAGTAGCCAAACATATCAACCACCTCACCACCCTGTTGGAGTCTAACGAGGCGGCCCTGGAAGATTTGGCAAATCAGTCTCGCCACAATAATCTCCACATCCGCAGCCTTCCCAAACAATGGGATAAAGGCCCGCTGTCACAAACTGTCCTATCCATACTGCGGCTGCTTCTGCCTGACATATCAATGGACCGCTGGGTAGTGCACTGAGCCCACAGTTATTGTGATTTTTTTTTTGCCACATGGGAAAAAGGGGACCATATCCCTGTGTTCAGCAAAATGGTAATGAGTGAATCTGAGAACATTTCTAAAAATAAAGGTAAGGAGAACCTAACGAAAAGAGCAAAACAAGCTTTGAAGCAAATGAAAGATAACAAAGAAATTGTTATCAGACAGGTCGATAAAGGGGGAAGTATTGTTATTTTAAATAGAGAAGACTATATGAAAGAGTCTGAGAGAATATTGGGAGACTCTAACAATTACAAGATTTTGAAAGGTAACCCAATGAATGATTTTAAAGAAAGGTTACGTAAAGTTTTAAATGAAGGTTTGGACAAGGAAATAATCGATACAGATGAGTTCAATTACTTATTCATTTCATCACCCAAAATGGCAGTATTTTATTATCTGCCAAAAGTCCATAAAAGTCTCGAATCCCCACTAGGAAGGCTCATTATTAGTGGGATCGGTAGTGAAAGTGATCATTGTTGTAGCTGTAGACCAATATCCCTCTTAAATATGGATTAAAAAAATACCAAAGTATTAGCTACTAGATTGGAAAAGATAGTCCCTAACTTTATTATTGATGATCAATTGGGCTTTGTGCATGCATGCCTAATACTAGAAAAATAATAAAAGCCATGCTGTTAGCCCCTGGCTTACACATCCCCTTAAAGGAGCACTATAGGCACCCAGACCACTTCAGCTCAATTAAGTGTTCTGGGTGCCAGGTCCATCTAGGGTTAACCCTGCAGCTGAAAACATAGCAGTTTCAGAGAAACTGCTATGTTTACACTAGTGTTAATCCAGCCTCTAGTGGCTGTCTCACTGACAGTCGCTAGAGGCGCTTCCGCACTTCTCACTGTGAAAATCACAGTAAGAGGACGCTGATGTCCATAGGAAAGCATTAAGAAATGCTTTCCTATGGACTGATTGAATGTGGGCGCGGCTCTTGCCGCGCATGCCCATTAAGCGCTGACTCGGGAGGAGGAGTGTTACCCAGTGCCGAGGGAGCCCAGCGCTAGAGAAAGGTAAGAGTTTAACCCCTTCAGCCCCCTTCAGCCCCCTTCAGCCCAGCGGAGTGGGACCCTGAGGATGTGGTGGGGACCTAAAGACCCTATAGTGCCAGGAAAACAAGTTTGTTTTCCTGGCACTATAGTGGTCCTTTAATGTTGCTATCATTTTTCAAAAATGGATTGGAGCCTTGTATTCCACTCTCATGGGCAAAATAAATTTAATGAAATTTTCTTTCATGAGCTAGAGTTGACTAACAGTACACATCAGGGCTGCCATTATATCACTTTTGCCTTTAATTTTAACAGTGGAGCCCTTCCTAAACACAATTAAGAGAAATTAAACCATACAGAGTATTAAATAAAAGTCAAAAAGTCAAAATAGATTACATTCTCTTAGGTTTGTCTAACCCTTTTTCATCATAAAAAAGTCTAAGATAAACCCCTCCAAGAATGAGTTTAACGTAAATGTGGTAGGAGAGGAATCGACTCTGATTCAAGAAGTATATAATTTAAAAATTAGATTTTCTAATTCACCTTATATAGGTATAAACTTAACTGCACATCTTAAATATTACATGCATTTTGTACCAATGGATAGGATTAGAACTGATTTATCTTGTTGGCCATCAAAAAGGTATTATGGTTGGGCAGAGAAAATGCTATTGTGAAAGATGTTCTACCTAAGATACTTTATCTTTTTCATACTTTGCCTATTCACGTACCAGGATCGTTTTTTTTTTTTTTCTTTCAATTCTTCAAATTATTATTACTTATATCAAAGTCGGAACCCATTAGAATAGCATATACATATTTAACAAGACAGAGATTAGGGAGGCATTGGTTTACCTGATTTTTATTACTACTGCACCTCTCATCTTTCTCGAATTATGAATTGGTCTACATCAGCTGCTACGTTTTGGAATATTTAGATGTTTCAATTTCTGAGGCACCATGGGGATGCTTTAAAAAGAGGGAATGTGGAGACGTAAAATGGGAAAATCTATCTATAAAGGGACACTATAGTCCAGGGGTAGGCAACCTTTTAGCAGCACTGTGCCGATATAGGATTGTGATGTCCCGTAGCGTGCCGATCCTCAGGCTCGTCGCTACCAGGCAAGCTAACCAAGCAATTGCTTTGGGTCCTGAGCTGGCCTGGGCCCCCAAGCAGGGCCGGTGCTTCCTATAAGGCTGCAGCCACCTGAGCGCTCTAGAGAGCCTCAGGCGGCTGCAGCACTGCCTCTCTCGTCACCTCCCCTTCCCTGTAGCGTGGCCGAGCTCCTCTTCCTCCTGTCAGTCCGGCCGGGTACCATGCGGTACAGGAGATTCAGTTTCCTGTTCCCGGCCGGACTGACAGGAAGTGCACCCTGAGCTCGGCCACGCTACAGGGAAGGGGAGGTGAGAAGAACGGAGGGGGGGAGTAAAAAGAACATAGGCGGGGGAGTAAGAAGGACACGGGGGATGGGAGTAAGAAGGACACGGGGAGGGGAGTAAAAAGGACACAGGGGGAGGGGAATAAGAAGGACACAGGGGGAGGGGAATAAGAAGATAAGAAGGACACAGGGAGGGTGGGAGGGGAGTAAGTAAGAAGTAGTAAGAAGAACATGGGGGAGTAGTAAGAAGAACATGGGGGGAGTAGTAAGAAGAACATGGGGGGAGTAGTAAGAAGAACATAGGGAGGGGGAGGAGTAAGAAGAACATGGGGGCAGAAAGAAGAACATAGGGGGGGAGGAGTAAGAAGAACACGGGGGTGAGGAGATAAGGAGAACACAGGGAGGGGGAGGTGAGGAGAAGGGGAGATTAGGAGAACACAGGGAGGGGGATGGTGAGGAGAAGGGGATATTAAGAGAACACAGGGAGGGGGTGAGGAGAAGGGGAGATGAGGAGAACACGGGGGGTGGGGAGAAGGGGAGATGAGGAGAACACAGGGAGGGGGGTGAGGAGAAGGGGAGATGAGGAGAACATGGGGGGGTGAGGAGAAGGGGAGATGAGGAGAACACAGGGAGGGGGGTGGGGAGATGAGGAGAACACAGGGAGGAGGGGTGAGGAGAACACAGGGAGGGGGGTGGGGAGAAGGGGAGATTAGGAGAACACAGGGAGGTGGGGTGAGGAGAACACGGGGGGGTGAGGAGAAGGGGAGATTAGGAGAACACAGGGGGGTGAGGAGAAGGGGAGATTAGGAGAACATAGGGGGGTGAGAAGAAGGGGAGATGAGGAGAACACAGGGAGGCCACCATGTCCATTTTGCTTGGGGCCCCCATATTCCTTCAAACGGCCCTGCCGATCCTATTTTTTTAAATTGAGGTGTGTGTGCTGCCGTATTCTGCTTTTGTTATTTATACTGTAATTGCTTTTTATCGTTGTATTTGTGCGTATATGAGCTATTATATTTTATATGTTCATTAGTAGTTTATGGTATCGTGTATGATACATATGAATGTGGGCTGTGTATGAGGGCTGCTTGTGGAATTGTGTGTAGAGGGATATGTCACATTGTGTGTTAGGTAGTGTATGGATCAGCTGTAAAGGGATTCTCGCCGTAACATTAGGAGGTGACGTGCCTGACCACTCCCTGTTCCGTGATTGACACTGCCACAACCCAATGAGAATGCTATGAGATTTTGCATGTGAGAGGCTGCATGTGGGATTGTGTGCATGTATGTAGATTGTTAGTGGTGTTGCGTTTGTGGGGATTGTGTGTATGTTTGTGTGTGGGCTGTTCGTATTATTTGTATGAGGGGAGGCTTATTCTGCAGGTCTGTGTATATCTAGCAGTGTGGGTGGCTTCCCTGGGTTCCAGTGGGGACAAGCCTGGGCAGGTACAGGTCAAGGACAGGAGCTGCAACATCAGTGTGGGCTGCTCTACTACAGTGTGGATTCCTATTCACAAGTGCTGGGAGGAACTGATCTGAGATCACTACCTCTATGTGCTGCAATGCATAAATTGAGGATTGTCCTTCACTACCTCTTTGTATTAGCAGATATCTGAAGTTTCACTGAGACTCCTGATAGGCCAGACCCTGTTTGGCTCTAGCAGCCTTGAGTGCCGTGGAAAGACACCTCGAGTGCCGTGCATGGCACTAGTGCCGTAGGTTGCCTACCCCTGATTATACTATTCATAGGTCTACTGAGATATTGGATATTAGTCTCATTGTTTGTTCATTAACATTGAGAGACTAGAAATTAATTCCAATCTCACTCCTTTTTAGTAACATTACCTTTACAATCTAGCAATACCCACGTGCTCACACTGTTCCGATATTTTAAACAGGTGGTAGGCTATGAGTGTCAATCTATCCTTGCCTATACCTTAAAGGGACACTCCAGGCACCCAGACCACTTCTGCTCATTGGAGTGGTCTGTGTGCCAACTCCCACTACTCCTAACCCTGCAAGTGTAATTATTGCAGTTTTTTATAAACTGCAATAATTACCTTGCAGGGTTAACTCCACCTCTAGTGGCTGTCTATTAGACAGCCACTAGAGGGAACTTCTTGCTTCATAGCACAGGAAACCTGTGCTAGAGCGTCGCTGGACATCCTCACGCTGTGTGAGGACCTCCAGCGTCGCTCAAATCCCCATAGGAAAGCATTGAAATTTGTTTTCAATGCTTTCCTATGGGGAGATGTAATGCGCATGCGCGGCATTGCCGCGCATGCGCATTAGGTCTCCTCGGCCGGTGGGCGGGATCAGTCTCGCCCACCGGCCGACGGAAGAACAGAGAGGGGCGTCACGGAGGAGGAGACAGTGGCGAGGGACATCGCCGCTGCCTCAGGTAAGTGACTGAAGGGGTTTTCACCCCTTCAGTAACTGGGGATTGGTGGGTGGGAGGGAGAGGGACCCTCCAGTGCCAGGAAAACGGATTGTTTTCCTGGCACTGGAGTTTCCCTTTAATGTGGATTCCAGTGTGAACTCGTATTCTTTGCTAATTGTAATACGTACACTTTGATGGGGAATTTTATACATCTCCTATCTTTGTGATTCTAATACAGTTGATCTACACCTTTATGCTGACAGTGGGCATGACGTTCTTTTTAAAAAAAAAAAAAAATTGTCACCGGTCAATCACAGCAAAAGAGTTGGGCGCGTTCCACCCTCTATACTGATTGATCCAGCCATAATCCAATGGCTCTAAGGTATAACACTGTATACAACTCTCCCCAGCATATTGGATCAGCTGTAAAGGGATTCTCGCCGTAACATTAGGAGGTGACGTGCCTGACCACTCCCTGTCCCGTGATTGACACTGCCACAACCCAATGAGAATGCTATGACGAGCGTTTCTTAGTTCTTGTTTATTTATTTTCTCACAAGGTAGTACTTAGTTATTTATAGTTTGATTTTAGGTAGTTTCACAAGTCTATTTAGGCATCTCTAGTCAGGCAGTTGTAGTCCTGTGGGCAGTCAGTCAAGTAGGACCTCTACCAGTTCACCTGACGAGTTTACCTGACGAGTGGGAAATTGGGCAACTATTCTTTTTGGGCTATTAGCTTTTTTGAGTACTTTCAGTATGGGCTCATAAGAGATTTAGGAGCTGTTTATGGTTTTAAGGTGTAGATAGGGTTTCTTTTGTCGATTCCCCTCTACCTTTACCATTACCCATTCCATATGCTCCAATCCTTTCCACTACTATCTGGTTACTACATATGTGTGTTTTTCTGTGTGTTCAGAGGTACCACTAGGACCCCCTTGTTTCAAGGGTCTCCTTTATTTTATGTTTTCTTCTAGGTTACCCCCTATCCGGTAGCTCTGAGGTAGGCTCCACTTAGGATAGATTTCATACCCTCGCATTAATTTGTGATAGCGTGGATCTACCCTATACTCCTTGTTTTTCTTATTGTAAAGATTATTCTTTTTCATCCGGTTATTGAAAGTTCTAGCATATTTTATGCTTCTCTTGTTTGAAAATGTATTACTTTCATTAGATTTATCCATGTCCCCATCTGGGATACAATTAAAGTCTCCAGCAATGATCTGAATACCCATACCATTTTTCCCTCCTTTGTGCTGCTGCTTGATTAATTGGGGGAGTGTTCATTAATTGCCACCTGTGTGGGATTTGTATTCCCATATAAGCACACCCCTAACTCACTGAGCTTGCTCACATTGCTTGAAAGCAGACTATATTTAGTAGACTCTTTCAAGTAGGAGTTAGAAAACCAGGAATTGAAACAAACAAGGGGTTTAAACTAACAAGGTAATTGTTTTACTGCTCTGTATCTGCGGAAATGAGTGTTAGCAAGATTGGTGGTTTGACTCAGTGCACATCTTGTTGCATGTATGCATGCCTGGATGTACCCGTCCAAGGTCCATACCTCTGTGATGGCTCTGTGCGAGTGGCTTTTCTGGAAGCTCAGATTGGAGGTCTCGAGAAGCAAATTGCAACATTGAGGGATATCAACAATCTTGAGAGGAGTCAGCTTAGTGGGGACAGGTAGTAAAGAGGGAGGATATAAGATGGATGTGGAACAGGCACGTAGCTGGGTGACAATGGGACGAGGAAGCGGGGGGGGGGGAGGAGGGAAGAGGAAAGGGCTAGCTAGTCCTGATTTATTGCAACCTAGCAGATTTTCCCTTTTGGGTGAAGATGTTGGGAGCATCAGCTCAGGAGTAGCTGTATTAGTGGAAGCTGTTACTTCTAACAGCCGAGGGAACACCCCCTCTAGTATGGGTGGGGAGGAAAATGCAAGGAAGGCTAGACAGGTTGTGGTGGTAGGGGACTCTATCATTAGGAGAGTAGATAGGCCAATCTGCCGCTCTGATCGGCTCAACCGGATAGTTTGCTGTCTCCCGGGCATGTTGCTGACAGAGTGGATGGATTATTGGGAGGGGCTGGGGATGACCCAGCGGTCATGGTCAATTATGGTACCAATGACAAAGTAAGAGGAAGATGGAAGGTCCTAAAGAATGATTTCAGGGAATTGGGTAGCAAACTTAAGAAAAGGACCTCCAAGGTGGTATTCTCTGAGATATTACCTGTGTCACGCGCTACAGTGGAAAGACAGCGGGAGATTACAGAGGTCAATGTGTGGCTGAAACCTTCATATAGGAAAGAGGGTTTGGGGTTTAAGAGCACTGGGCTGACTTTGCACATGGGTTCAACCTTTATAGCAGTGATGGGTTGCACCTAAATGGGAGAGGGTCTGCAGTGCTGGGGAATAGGATGGCTAGAAGATTGGAGGAGATTTTAAACTAGTAGTAAGGGGGGAGTGTCATAGCAATCTACAAAATGAAGATAGGACAGAAAGGAGATGGGCTTTAGCTCAGTATAAGGGGGTGGAGTCAGGGGGAGGGGCAAGTTCAGAACAGAGAAGGTATGTAATGTTGATAATTCACAAAAAGTACAAGTGACTCATGATATTTAATGTATGCTTACTAATGCAAGGAGCCTAAATAACAAAATAGGGGAACTAGAGTAAATAGCATACACTAAACAATATGACATAATAGGCATAACTGAAACATGGTGGGATGAGACACATGACTGGGCATTTAACTTAAATGGGTACATGTTATTTAGGAAGGATAGGAAAAACAAGAAGGGTGGTGGGGTATGTTTGTATGTCAACCATGAGTTAAAGCCAAATCTTAAGCAAGTGGAATGTGATGAGGAAAATGTGGAAGCTTTATGGGAAAATATCTGCTTGGGGCAAACGAAGGAAAATAAACTATTGTTTGGGATATGTTTTAAACCACCTAATGTTAATATTGATGAGAAACAACAACTGTTTGAGCAAATTGAGAAAGCTGCAAATCTGGGCAACACTTTAATTATTGGAGATTTTAATTACTCGGACATAAATTGGGACAGAGGGACTAGTAGCTCAGCAAAGGGAATTAGGTTTTTGAACTTGTTAAATGACACCTTCATGTCACAACTTGTACAAGCACCAACTAGAAAGGACGCTTGTCTGGACCTGGTTTTAACAAACAACATTGATCTTTTTGACCAACATTCAAGTAGGTGAGCACTTGGGAAATAGTGATCACAATATAGTGTCCTTTGAACTAAACTAAAAAAAAAAAAAAGCACGTGGGGTATACTAAAACACATAATTTAAAAAAGGCCAATTTCTATAAGTTAAGGGCTGCTTTACAATATATTGACTGGCATAAACTCTTTAGTGAAAAGAACACTGATGATAAATGGAACATCTTCTAACAAATATTAGAAAGGTACATTTCTCGGTATGTACCATTTCGGTAATAAATATAAAATAAACAAATTGAAACCAGTGTGGCTTAGTAGAGAAGTAAAACAAGATATTAAAAATAAGAAAAAGGCATTTAAAGCATTTAAATTGGAAAAATCAGATGCATCCTATAAAAGATATAAGGAAGCCAATAATGCGTGCAAAAACAATTAGATTCGCTAACTTCAAAATGAAAAAATGATAGCCAAAGAGAGCAAAACCAACCCCAAAGCATTCTTTAAGTACATAAATTCTAAAAAAACCTAAAAATTAAAGTGTAGGTACACTAAAAACTGTAATGGGGTGTTAGTTAATGTAGGAATTTTAAATAACTATTTCTCCTCTGTATATGTTACAAACTGCCTTTTGTAACTGATTTTTCGTGTGGCAAATTGCCCTGCTTCCCTGGGTTATGGAGAAGCCTGTTGGCCAGTCTCCTACCATGTGGCTATGACTCTTTGATGTATTTGGCTGTAAAGCCCCTATTCTACCTTCAGACAGACTATTTATGTAGGTTGCTTTATTTCTCTTATGTTTTAGTCACTCTGTACCCATTATAGGTGCAGGGTGTGTGTAATGTAATTGTTTATAGTGTGTGTGTGTACTGTGAAATGTATTGCCTGCTCTCCTGTACTGCTGAGGTTTGCTACCAACTAGGTGGATTTGGCTATGGAGCTTGTCTAGTGCCCTCTGTTGGTAGCAACAGCAATATGCACTACCTGAATAGCAAATAGGTTCATTTGCATATTCGGGTAGATTTGCATATTCGGGTAGATTTTCATATTGCTAATTCTGCAGGCAGGTGAGATATTTTCTGTTAATTATTGTCTCCCCCACCCCTTTAAAAATATGCCATTGTGTTATAATAAGTCACTGTATATTGCCTGCTATGATTTGACTGTTTG
This sequence comes from Pelobates fuscus, assembly GCF_036172605.1. Taxonomy (NCBI): domain Eukaryota; kingdom Metazoa; phylum Chordata; class Amphibia; order Anura; family Pelobatidae; genus Pelobates; species Pelobates fuscus. The sequence continues at coordinate 344,012,390 of NC_086317.1, read as the reverse complement.
TAATTGTAACAAATCTCTACAATGTGCCTGGGAGCATCCACCATGTTCTTGCCCTTTCTCACTTTATCCTGCACATAAATACAAAGAGTGTGCGTATATGGCGTTACACTGGCCCTTTAAGAACCGTCTGTGGGCACATTGTGACTTTGGTGAACAATGCCCCTTTAAAACCCCTGGAAGATATTGCCTGTTAAAGACTATTTTAGCAGATTGGATTTTAAAAGACTCTTTCTGCCCCTTTAAATTGTATTGGAGCAGTTCTGCAGCTTTAAATTGGCACTTCGGATGCAGCCGAAGTGCCGAAGTAGTAAAAGTGGCCGCCATTCGACAAACGAACACGTGGCGGCAGCCATCTTTGTTCATTCAAATAAGGTCAGCGGTATGTGTAGCCAAATCCATCGAACTGAAATTGGCTACACATTTCAACGAACACCGCTGACCCTTACCTTCTCCTACACTCCGTTTTCAGCTGCAGAGACTAAGTCCCGTTCGGCAGTTTGAACTCACTGCTATACTAAGCTAAATGCACGAACGGCCCCGTTTGTGCATTCGAATGGGTCATTTTTCTGTGTAAAATATATCGACCGCACAGCCCAAATCTATGGAACTGTTTTGGGCAGGAAAATGTGCTTGCGGTCGGTCATAATGGACTCCCATCTAACTTTTTATGTACATGAATAAATAAAAAAATTCACAAAATTATAAATGGCTGCTGATAAATTGATCTGCACAGTTACACTATGGCTTAGACCCATTCATCCTACGGCCTCAAACCCTCTATGATGCCTCTAACTCTCTCAACCTCATACGTCCAACAGGTATTAATTTCCTTTTTTTTTTTAAGTGATTTACTTCTCAGTGGGATAATAACTATAAACCTAATACTAATATCTACATGAGTATACCCATATGTTTACATATAAAATCAATTAAATATATATTTATCTAAATAAAAAATAAATAACAAAGTTTTAATTAATAATTGAATGAAAATAATTTACATAAAGAATAGTTTATCACACAAAAAATGAAACCTCCTGTATGAACGTGTTTGCCTTTTCTTATTTTGCAGTTCTATCTCCAGTTAAAGAAGGATGAGGAAAGTTTTTGAAAGATATATTTTTTTCTTTCTTTATTATGTAGACTTTTGTTGATCTACACAAAACTGTTCTTGTCCATCATAAACTTGTTTTTGGTGGATTATATATGCCTCACATTATTCCTGTTTTCTAGTTATACTGACATAATGAATATATGTGCATACCTCACAACGCTTGTCCCTGTCAAATTGGGACAGAGGTAGAGCTTAGTGAGACAGAAGAATTGACTACCAAAATTGGGTCTGTCCCACACAAAGTAGGACTGTTGGGAGACTTATAAGCGGAGCGGAGTGGAGTTGAATGGTAGAGTTGGGGGGCCCAGTGGAACCTAGTTACTCCTCTGGCTTGGTAGGCTCTAGTGTTGGGTGCTTCATTAAATGGACACTATAGTCAGAAGAACAACTTTATCTTAATGAAGCAGTTTTGGTGTATAGATCATGGCCCTGCAGTCTCATTGCTCAATTCCATGCCATTTAGGAGTTAAATCACTTTGTTTATACAATCCTAGTCACACCTCCCTGCATGTGACATGCACAGTCTTCCTAAATACTTCCTATAAAGAGTCATCTTATGTTTACACTTTCTTTATTTTAAATTCTGTTTAACTTAGAATTTCTCATTTCCTGCTATGTTAATAGCTTGCTAGACCCAGTAAGAGCCTCTTGTATGCAATTAAAGTTCAATTTACAAAGCAGGAGATGATAAAAACTATTAAGTTAATTATATTGGATTGAAAATTAAACTAATTTTGTTTTCATGCAGGCTGTGTCAGTCATAGCCAGGGGAGGTGTGGCTAGTGCTGCATAAACAGAAACAAAGTGATTTAATTCCTAAATGGCAGTGAATTGAGCAGTAAAACTACAGAGGCATGCTCTATACATCCAAACTGCTCCATTAAGCTAAAGTTGTTTTGGTGACTCTAGGGACACTATGTTTCATATTTCCTCTTTTAATACCATTAAAATGCTCCAGGATCCTAACATGCAGTTTCCTTATTGTGCGTCCCACATATTGAATGCCACATTTGCACTCAAGGAGATAAATTAAATTTTTTGTTTGACAATTTATAAAATGTTTAATCTTAAATGTCTCCTTTGTTGCAGTACATTGAAACTCTGATGTTTTTTGTTTCTGAATGTTATTGTTTTTTATTGTTATTCTGGCTGTTATATGCCATTAAATACTTCACTATGTATGTTTTTATTCCTTTCTTTATATGATCACCATGCAATATATATGGTAAATATACGCACGATTTGTGATTGTGGCGCCCCCACTGGTATATGTCTTTGAACTATACTGTTTGTATATTTGTATAACATTTGGGGAATTGGGAGTGATCCCTTATTTGAAGTGGCTGACCTGCACTATTTATGCACTTTATCCCATACACCGTTTTTTATACATAAAAATATAGTGTCCTTTGTTTCACAATTATGGTGAGTTTTATAGTGTAAGGAAACACTGTGTTTTTCAAAGCCTTTTACTATATTCTGACCATGCTCTTCTATTCTAGTAAGCAATGCTCTTGTGGTTTTGCCTACATAATGTAGGCCGCAAGGGCATATGATTAAATAGATTAGATTCTTTGAATGGCAGGTTAAAAAGTCTTTAATTTGATATTCTATTCCCTCTTTACTAGTGAAATTTTGTATGTGTCTTTTTTGGTTTGTAGTTCTTTTGCATGCTAAGCAATATCCACAGCCAAAAAAAATCCCTTATCTGTGTTTAAAAATGTATTTGCAGTTTTCTTTTCCTTTATGTAACTTGATCTCAGAAAAAATGGTGACGTTTGAAACCATGGTGATGACAGAAATAAAAAAATTAGATATGAAAGATAAGTTTAATCATAATCTTACAATACAGGAAATAAAAGTGTTGAAAGATCTAAAAACAGATACTAACCTGGTTATAAAACCAGCAGATAAAGGGGGAGGGATAGTTTTAATGTCCAAAGAATTTTATTGTAAAGAAGCTGAAAGAATACTGTAACGGACCGTTTCACTTCCAAGAGGATAAAACCCAGTTTAGGCGATAATCCCCTTTCCAAATGCACAGGCAGCTACTGCAAACACCATTCTCCCGACTGGAACCACACGAACACTGGGACAGCTGAACAAGAAAAGCAGACATCGGCTTACACTCCTGGCAGTCAGCAAACAATCCCATTCCCCCAAAGAACGAGACGACACATCGCTTTGAGGGTTAAGCAAGACTCTAGACTGGGACACCCAGTCTGGCTTTTATTTCCAACTCACACATACAGGCCACACCCAGGGGGAGGCATAAAAGACCCAATGACATAGATGTTACCTCCCACACATCCCCTCCCCTTAGTGTGACACATAATCCCATTATGCATACAGTGTAAAATATACTTTTACACAACTTTCATAACTTTAAAACCATACATCACATTCACATAAAAATACATATCCACAATCAATCCATTCAGGGGAACAACATATTAAAAAATGGCATGAATCCGACCAGGGGTTTAAAAGTTACTAAAAGTATCTTTTGGGCCCTGGCTTGCAGCATGGCACAATCTGGCTCAAACAGAAGTAAAACATCCCCCACAATGCATCCCGGCTTCCTCCCTTCTGCCCTGGAGATAATTGGAGAAGTACTTCAATTATCTAGGACTAGAGTCAGACTCCATTAACCACATGGTTGCAAAAAGACAGTAAAAGACATAAAATTACCTACTGATACATTTAACACATAAAACACACATTTCTACATATCTCCAGTTTAACTGAACACATAAATACCTACATAATATTTAAGACAGTATTACTGTGATATGTTACAAAGTCTTAAAGGGACATTAGTCCCAAAAGTCCCAATATGTCCATCGCTGATTTTAAAGGGCCAGTAGCAGCAATATAAATTATTACATGCCCAAATATAGTGTTTATAGAGCAATATGTCCATGGGCCGTAGTCGCAGGGCAGGAGGCTAGCAGCCAGGCCTCTCCAGTTCACAGTGGCGAAGCTGGTTTCGCCACATTTCTCCCCTTTGCCAATTAGACTAACAGGGTACCTGACTTTCTGCCGGTCAGTGCCCTGGTTAGTCCAGCAACCCACCCACGAAACAGAAATAACAGAGCAGCCCACCCACACTAACCGGTTACTACATCTGGGTGAGGAAGGATTTTGTCCAAGTTCTGGTGTTTCACCACTGCTGGGTGGGAGACGGGTAGGCTGCCTTGGTGGGTTGCCGAGGGGGCAGAGACCAGCGGTACTCTGTCCTGTTGCCAGCACTACCAAGGGAGTAGTCTGGTGGGCGCCTGGTTGCTGGAGACTGGCTGTCTCCCCTTTAGGTGCACAGCTCGACTGCCGGAGGGGGAGACCGACTGTCTCCCCTTTGGATCCATCACACTGAGGCTGGGGAACAGGACCGACCGTCCCTATCCCTTGTGCTGTAAGTGCAGAGACTACGGTCCCATCTGCACAGTTGTGGGGCTTAACATCTCCCCTTGGTGGGTTAGGTTGCCGTGGGAGAGAGGGTGTAACAAGTTCCTCTCTCGATGGCAAACTGCCGCTGGGGAGAAAGGATGGCACCTTCTGCTCCCTGGGGTACACACTGCCGCTGGGGAGGAAGGATTGCACCTTCTGCTCCCTGAGGTACACACTGCCGCTGGGGAGGGAGGACGCTGCTCTCCTCTCCCTTCACCTCACCCTGCCTTCCTGGCACATCACTTTGTTGCTGGGGGGCAGGAACAACAACCTCTGCCCCCTGTAACTCAGCCTGCCGCTGGGGAGGATGGACGACACCATCAGCTCCCGGAGACACACACTGCCGCTGGGGAGGAAGGACTGCACCTTCTGCTCCCTGGGGCACACACTGCCGCTGGGGAGGGAGGACGCTGCTCTCCTCTCCCTTCCCTTCACACTGCCTTCTTGGCATATCACTTTGCTGCTGGGGGGCAGGAACAACAACCTCTGCCCCCTGTAACTCAGCCTGCCGCTGGGGAGGATGGACGACACCATCAGCTCCCGGAGACACACACTGCCGCTGGGGAGGGAGGACGCTGCTCTCCTCTCCCTTTACTTCACACTGCCTTCCTGGCATATCACTTTTCTGCTGGGGGGCAGGAACAACAACCTCTGCCCCCTGTAACTCAGCCTGCCGCTGGGGAGGAAGGACAACACCTTCATCCCCCTGGGACACACACTGCCGCTGGGGAGGAAGGACGGCACCTTCAGCTCCCTGAGATACAATCTGCCGCTGGGGAGGAAGGACGACACCATCAGCTCCCTGGGTTACACACTGCCGCTGGGGATCTGGGCCGACTGCCCAGCATCCCTGTAGGGCCGGTAGAGAGACCTCGGTCCCATCTCCACCTGCCTGTTGTGGTTCCTCACAGGACCAATCTATGAGGACCCCTACTTCGGGTTCTTCCTTCCGCCTCGGGGGGGGGGCGGCTAACCTCCTCGGATGCAGCCTCTACTCTGCTGCTGTACCACTCTTCCTGCTCATCATACTCTTCGTCCATCTTTGAGTTTTGCTCAGCCATGACCTGGTTCCAGATCCCCTGGAATGTGTCCATGGATATATAACCCCCATACTGGGCCACTTGCTGCCTCACCTTGGCCATAAAATCATCTTCAGCGTCAGAGCCTTCCATACTTGTCTGCTCCAAGTCGCTGGATACCTCTGCTGCCAGGGGCGCTGCACGAATGCTAACGTTGCCCTCAATTTGTAACTCCAAGGAATTGGTGTTCTGTAGCTGTCCTTCTGGCTGTGGGAACAATCCCGCAGCTTGTTGGTTCCTCTGCGTCGTTCGCAGCATGAGGTACGCCTGTACATCGTTGTAGACCCGGTCTGCCATCCGCTCCGCTCGGGCTGGTGAGAATAGAGCCATCCTGCTCCTATATTCCCTGGCAAACTCGGATTCCTCCTCCTCCCTCGGAGGTGCTGCAGCAGCTGCGACTCTGTCTCCTTCCATTTGCGTTGCCCTCAATTTGTAATCCAGAAATGGTGTTGTCTGTAGCTGTCCCTCTGGTTGTAGGAACGATCCCGCCGCTTGCCACCAATTGTAACGGACCGTTTCACTTCCAAGAGGATAAAACCCAGTTTAGGCGATAATCCCCTTTCCAGATGCACAGGCAGCTACTGCAAACACCATTCTCCCGACTGGAACCACACGAACACTGGGACAGCTGAACAAGAAAAGCAGACATCGGCTTACACTCCTGGCAGTCAGCAAACAATCCCATTCCCCCAAAGAACGAGACGACACATCGCTTTGAGGGTTAAGCAAGACTCTAGACTGGGACACCCAGTCTGGCTTTTATTTCCAACTCACACATACAGGCCACACCCAGGGGGAGGCATAAAAGACCCAATGACATAGATGTTACCTCCCACACATCCCCTCCCCTTAGTGTGACACATAATCCCATTATGCATACAGTGTAAAATATACTTTTACACAACTTTCATAACTTTAAAACCATACATCACATTCACATAAAAATACATATCCACAATCAATCAATTCAGGGGAACAACATATTAAAAAATGGCATGAATCCGACCAGGGGTTTAAAAGTTACTAAAAGTATCTTTTGGGCCCTGGCTTGCAGCATGGCACAATCTGGCTCAAACAGAAGTAAAACATCCCCCACAATGCATCCCGGCTTCCTCCCTTCTGCCCTGGAGATAATTGGAGAAGTAATTCAATTATCTAGGACTAGAGTCAGACTCCATTAACCACATGGTTGTAAAAAGACAGTAAAAGACATAAAATTACCTACTGATACATTTAACACATAAAACACACATTTCTACATATCTCCAGTTTAACTGAACACATAAATACCTACATAATATTTAAGACAGTATTACTGTGATATGTTACAAAGTCTTAAAGGGACATTAGTCCCAAAAGTCCCAATATGTCCATCGCTGATTTTAAAGGGCCAGTAGCAGCAATATAAATTATTACATGCCCAAATATAGTGTTTATAGAGCAATATGTCCATGGGCCGTAGTCGCAGGGCAGGAGGCTAGCAGCCAGGCCTCTCCAGTTCACAGTGGCGAAGCTGGTTTCGCCACAAATACTGATGGACGAACAGACATAAAAAATTAAATTTAAATCCTGGGAATGATATGAATCAAATTTTTTTAATTATTTTTTCAAAAGGGTGTAGAGTTAAAAATTCTTAATGATAAAGAATTAAATTTTTTAAATATTAAATACCCTAAAATGCCCGTTTTTTATTTCCTTCCGAAGGTCCATAAGGATGTCAACAACCCCCCCGGGAAGACCGATAGTAGCAGGGATAGATTCTATATCTGGTAGATTATCCCACTACGTTGATATACATTTACAACCGTTAGTCAAAAATACTACCTCTTATATAAAAGATACTATTATGATTTTTTTTTTTTTTGGCAATCTTCATTTTTATTGAAGCGTAATATACATGTATACAGAGAATAAACAAGCATAACTCTTATAAACGCCAAGTATATTACCGTACATATGGTAATGCTCACTCACTTTTCCCCACCTGTATATCCCCACCCCGCCTCTGTGGTGAACTGCACAACCAAGCGCAACTGCGCAAACTGAACTTTAGAACGTGTGCTATATATACTTATGAGGGGAAGGTAGGAAAGGGGTATCGTGTTTTTCCCTTCCTTCCTCTTTTCTCCCCCTCCTCTTACTCCAGTCCTCTCCCCATCTTTTTCCTTTTTTTGGGGGGGGGGGGGAGGGACTCATCTCCTCCTCCGCCCCCGTCCCGCTTCTGTGTTTGGCTTGGGGTACTGACCTAAATGCAGTCATGGTTAGTGCAAGTACGAGCCCTGGATTCCGGATCCCGCACTCTGCATCAACATGTCAGTGACCATTGTCTGACCGGGCTGCATTGGTGTAAGGTCAGTCATGCGTGGTAAGGGAGAGAGGGAGGGAGATAGAGAGGAGAAAAGAGGGCAAAAAAAGGGGGGGTGAGAGGGGAAGGGGGAGGTGTCGGCCAGGGTGGGGAGAGGGGGGAAAGGGGGAGTCCGCCAACACCCCCACACTCCAGCCCCAACCCCTGCGTGTGTCGGCGCCTACCCGTCTATTCGGCCCCCCGCTCCGGCTGTCCCGCCGGCCGACGAGCCATGTACTCAATCCAGGGAGCCCAGAGTCTGGTGCATTTCTCCCCCGTACCTCTCAGTTCCGCCGTGAGGCTTTCCATGCTGTATATTTCCTCAACCTTCTCCATCCAGTTCGAGACCGTGGGGATGGTAGCTTTCTTCCAGCGGGCCGGGATCAAGCTCTTGGCGGCATTCAAGAAGTGTCTCGTCAGTGATCTCTTGTAGGCCCCCAAAGGCGTGGTATGGTGAAGAAGCATCGGTAGAGGTTGCATCGGGATGTCCGAGTCCAGTAGCTCTCGTAGCTTCGCATGTATCGGTTGCCTGAAGGGTGCTATGAGAGGGCCGGACCACCAGATGTGTAAGTCCATGCCATTTTCGGACTCACATCTCCAGCAGCTGGCCGTTGTTGACAGACCCATGCGGAAGAATTGGGAGGGCGTCCTATACCAGCAATTCATGAGCGTATAGTTCATCTCTTGCAGTTTTGCGCTAGTCGTACCTTGGTGCGTGAGGGTGTGTATCTTCTCCCAGTCTGGGCCCGCGAGAGTGACCCCCGTAGCTCGTTCCCAGGCAGATTGATATGGCGCTGGGGGGCTCCGAGCTGCAGTCAGTAGCATGGAGTACAGCGTGGAGACTCCCCTCGGTATGCGGTTCCCCTCCGAGCAGATGGCCTTGAAGCTGGTCAACCCCCTATGCACCAGCTGTTTGCCCGGTAAAGATTGGTAGTAATGCCGAACTTGTTGGTATTGAAATCGGGTCAGCCCAGGTAGGGGTGTCAGGGAGGCCAAGGTTTCCAGGGGTTTCAGCTGTCCCCCAGCGCACCAATCCCCCAAGTATGGTTTATCCGGGCTTCCCAGTCCAGTAACGTCTCTCGGCGCCAGCCCTCCCGCAATCTCAGGGTTGTAAATCACCGGGACCAGCGGTGACGGGTTAGTCGTTAGGTCCAGCTTGTAGCGAATGGTGGACCACACTTGCAGGGTTGCCCCTATGAGCGGGTGCCTCCGGATGTCCCTCATCTGTACTGGCCGCAGTAGCCACGTGACCCAAGGTATACGCTCCTTGACTTGTACGCGTTCCAGGTGGACCCATTGCTTGTCGGTATCGGGTACGTGCCAGTCCACCACTCTGAGGAGGTGTGTCGCTTGATAGTAAGTTTGGGGCGAAAGGAGGGCCACTCCGCCCTGACATTTTGGGCGAATCAACTGGGAGTGTCTGAGTCTAGCTGGACCCGCTGCCCACACAAATTGTCTGATGGCCGTGTTCAGAGAGCCAAAGAAGGTCCTGGGGAGGGTGATGGGAATTGTCTGAAACAAATACTGGAGACGCGGCAACAGGTTAATTTTGACCGCGTTTATTCTCCCAAACCAGGACACGCAAGTCGCGCCCCATCTCTTCATGTCCGTCCCGAGTGTCGCCAGCAGGGGCAGAAAGTTGTCGGGGAAAAGCCTGGTTAAGACAGTCATCAGCCAGATGCCGAGGTATTTTAAGCGCTGTGGGCACCACCTGAAGGGGAAATTCGCCCTCAGTTGAGTCGTCAGGCTTGCAGGTAGACAATTTTAGGTTGGAGAGCGCCCCATAGATCCGGAAGGCCCGGAGTAGGTTTGGCAGTGTCACCATCGGGTTTGTAATGAAAAACAGCAGGTCATCTGCGTACGCAGCCACCTTATGCTCTCCACCCCCCACAGCAAATCCTGTGATACCCCCGTCCCGTCTGACCACCGCCTGAAACGGTTCTAGCGTGAGGGCAAACAGGAGGGGGGGCAGGGGGCATCCCTGCCGCGTCCCATTGTGAATCGAGAAGACAGGGGATAGGGCCCCATTTATCCAGAGGCGGGCCTTCGGGGTCGCATACAGTGCGGCTATCCAGGTCTGAATGTTGGGGCCGAAGCCCATCACCCGCAGAGTCTCCCTCATGAACTGCCAGTCCACTCTATCAAAAGCCTTCTCGGCGTCTGTGGAAAGTAGGAGGCCCCCGCGTGCAGTTTCCTTGGTGACATGTATGAGGTTGAGGGCCCTGATTGTATTGTCCTTCGCCTCTCGCCCCGGGATGAACCCGGTCTGATCTGGGTGGACCAGGTCCGGAGCCACTTCCCCTACTCTGCGGGCGAGGATCTTCGTGAATAGCTTAACTATTATGATTTTAAATGTTTTAAATAAATGCACTTGGAACCCTAACTGTTTTCTGGTCACTAGTGACGTCTCAGCACTTTACAGTAATATCCCTCACCACTACGGATGTAACGCAGTGAAATATTTTTTTTAATAATTTTTCAGATTTAACATGTACTGAAATAGAGTATATCTTAGAGGGAATAGATTTAATTCTCACCAATAATTGATTTCGGTATGGTGAGGAGTTTTTTTCTTCAAATCAATGGAACGGCCATGGGGACCAAGTTTGCCCCTAGCTATGCTAACTTATTTATGGCCCATTGGGAGAATACCTACATCTATGGCCCGCATGGCTGGGGGCGAGAACTTTGTCACCTATGGCCGTTACATTGATGATATCTTCTTCATCTGGGAAGGAGAGGAGGAGGATCTGATGTAATTTCTTGATTATTTGAACACAAATAAATGGGGGATCAAATTAACCAGTAATTGGAGCAAGTCAGAAGTTGTCTTTTTGGATCTACAGATATATATTGAAGAAAATAGGATAAAACCAAAAAATTATTTTAAGGCGGTAGAAGCAAATAGTGAAAAAGAGATAGTGTACACACTAACCATGCATAAACGTAAGCTAAATTGAAAGGATCCCAGGTGTACCTCACTAACACCAAGTAATACAATGTGAAACAAAAAGTGGAAAACACCTTCAATTAGCATACAATATTAGATAAATCCTGGATACAGTGACCAGAGTAGTAATATTCTATATGAGAATATTGGGAAATCTAGGATAATGAAAAAATACAAATCATAGCATAATACTGTATAAAATAAATAGTGAGGTAATGGGTTCGGTATTGAACTCACAAACAAAAGTGAAAATCAGGCTTCTCACCCCTCTCGGGTATGTATGATGGTAGGAGACTTGATAGTAGATTCAAATGTATAAATAACCTCAAAGAAATGGATAAAAGGAGCCATACATGGTGAAATACGTAAAAAAAGTAACAAAGCGTATTTATTAGTTGCACTTACAGACAAAGAAGTGTAGTAGGCATATCTCCACTTCAAGTGGAACTCAGCTTGATGAGTAAAAAAAGGATTCCGCTGGATTAGGTATTTGGGCTAACCACTACGGCACTACTGTACCTACAGTGTCCGATTATGTTCAGACTGAGGGTGACCCCCTCCCCCGCTGGCCTATACTGCATAGTATACTTGTGCTTGTTGGGTGACCCCCTCTTGCACGCTGGGTGACCCCCAGCTGGCCGCACCAGGTATCACTCAGACAATGTTACCTCTATGGCAGTTATGCAATCATGTCTGAAGGCTAACCACTACGGCACTACTGTACCTACAGTGTCCGATTATGTTCAGACTGAGGGTGACCCCTCCCCTACTGGTCTATACTGCATAGTATATTTGTGCTTGTTGGGTGACCCCCTCTTGCACGCTGGGTGACCCCCAGCTGGCCGCACCAGGTATCACTCCGACAGTGTTACCTCTATGGCAGTTATGCAATCACGACTAAAGGACAAATCTCCCGTGCCCAGAAGGTCACTTGGCCTGTCCTCATGCAACCCCGCTGACCTCACTGCCAGAAACCTTTGGTACCCTACAGGGGACACTCCACCGGCCATCCTATACGCTACACCAAGTACCCCTGGTACGCGTTGGCTAACGGATGGATTCATCTAGAGGATCGGTCTTCATGACGGAGTCCAGAAAGGACCCCGCAAACACCTGATACAGGGTTTGCACTCTATCCGGGACTAACCACTGGATGTCAACGACATGCGGACACAGATGTTTCCTCGGGACAAATGACGCGTTACAGCTTGGAAAGCGGAAAATACTAAATTCCCTTTGGGAATGGACCTATATGACTTGTAGGTATAGCCTAGTTGGTTTCTACCCCTGAGAACCGCAAACAGCCCTTGTCCGAGCTGGACATCAAACTGACGGATTTGGCATCCAAGGGCTGAGTCTGCTCTCCGGAGTTGCCCTCACGTACAAATTGAGCTGACACGTCTCTATTCATAGGGTTTCCCTTAACTAGCCCCAGAGGTCTCTCGGACCGTGCCTGGACTCAGGATCAAGGTTGCGGAACCTTGGACCGTTCCGTGAGCATTACGCATGATCAAAAGAGGCGTCCATTCCGAAGTTGCCATGCTGGGCGAAGGATGCGGCGGAGTGGACTCCCGCCCCATCCCCATGCTACATGCTCCCAATGCATTTGTCGCCTGTGGACACTTAGAGACAGAGGGCACTCATCCCCTCAGAGAGCTGCTCAGCGTGGATGATTGGTTCTCTCCCTCGACTGGACATGAGAGAAACCCACATGGATTTTGCCATCAACATGGACATATTGAATCTGACTCACTCCCAGTCAACCCAGTTTCTGGTCTTTCATAGAATATTCGGTCCAGGCGGTGCTCCGCTTCCCGAGGACCAAGATGTCCGTCTTCAAGGAAAATGCCAGGCATATGCTCCGCAACCTGCGGGTCACACTTAGGGGCCCAACCCGGTCGATTGACCAGTTGTTATTCGCCATTGAGGCCATACCTCCAGGATCCGGTACTATAAGCCGCTCCAACATGACGCTTTCTCGGGTCTTCAGCCTGGTATGACCGAATCATGTGACCTTCAGACGAAGGTCATCTAAAACTTATTTGATGACTCCGACATAGGGGGACCTGGCCTACCTAGGAGTTTCGGACCCCAACCAACTTCGACCTGGACTCTGGAGTCCAAAGGAAGGACCTCTTCACGCCAACTGCATGGAACTACCTGCAGGTTTGTTCAACATTTACAGCTCGCTACCTTCCGGCCTGGATTTATCACTGGTTGCCCACTTTGGACTGCAGTCGGATCTCACATAGGATCGCTATCTATAGCGTCTGGACAAGTATTCGTCATTTGTGACAATGTCTGTGGGGCGGGACACTCATGTGGCGGACGGCTTCACCCGACCATGGAGAGACCCCAATGATTGGTTGCCTCACCCTCCGGGGTCTCGAGTACTGGCATGATTAAATTCGGTGCGAACTGCCATACGGAGCGGTTCTCCAGCTGGCTGCTGGACCCTCAGCAAGGCGAGGGACGTGTTTTCCAAGCTTGGTCTCCTTCGGGGCGTACGCATCCTGTTTACCTCCAGGATACTTCGGGCTTTGCTTCAGAGTGTCGTTTCGCCTGGCCACACCACTTCGGAGGAGTCCTCCGTGCTTTCCCCTTTTGCTGGAGTTTTCCATGGGAAAGCAATCTACGACTCCCTGTCTCTTCACATCCTGTGTGGCATCCACAGGGGTAGCCTGCCATGACTGGTGTCCGGAGAGTTGTTTAGGTCCCTATGGCTGTCCCCATTGTCTGGCTGAGTTGCCCTCTCAGGGTAGTATCGTATGGGGCCATTCACGTCCTATGTCGTGTGCGTTTCTCAAGATTCTGGCATTGGTAAGGATCTCTTGGTCTGCAGTCTGCCAAGAGGAGTATACCTTACGGGAACCCTATCTCTCGCTATTCCTCAAGTCTAGTGGTATAGTGTGTTCTGTATTTCCTTGAGGAATGACCTGATGACAAGGACTTGCCTTGCGCCAGTTTTTCCGCTTACGGTTTTCCCCAGTACATCTTGTATTTCATGGCGTTCTGACGTCATGGTATCGACGTAGTGTCTTCTTCCTTCTTGCCGTTCAGTACATCGGTTTCTGCTCCGTACATATTTCATTTCTATCCGTCCTCTGTGTTGTACCCCTATTCTCCGGATAGGCCACGTTGGATTTGGTGGATCCTCTCATTGGCTGACCTTGAGAGTTCCTCTGGGACACTTTTGGCTCAGGGTGCTGTCACCTCAGCAACTTTGGAAGCCGTTGGGTCCCTTCTGCATTTTCTCTACACCGCTGCTTGGTTTAGAGAATGGGTTTTTCCACTCTCCTTTTATTTCAGTCCTTTATGTCATATTGCTTCTGGTTCTACTATTTGGGTGTTAAAATTGCAAATATGAAGCATCCTGTCCTGCCATAAAATTAGGGATTATTCTAGCCTCGGTGAGGGAATAATCTAAATTTTATTAAAGACAGGAGGCGAATATTCCCCCCCCCCCCTTTCTTACGTTCCCTCCCTGGATTTGGGTCTTATAATTAATTGGGGATATTGTTATGTTTTGTGAATGCGTTGTTTTACATAATAAAGGTTATTTATATTATTCGGTGATGATTGTCTGTGTGCATTTTATTCATCATGTTTGTGTTGTAATTATGTTTCGTCAATGCCTTTTAGTTTAGGTACATACTAGATACTAGGTCTTCATAAGATCTGTAGACTTTGTTTATTCATCAGGTATTATGATGTGCAAGTGATATTGTGTGGATATGACATCTTGCCTTGACAGTTTACTTTCACAATGTTTTCCTTTTTCTTGCAGTGTAATCTATTTTCTCTCTGGGCTTGACGATTATTTCTCTGGATGTGTCTGCTACAAGGTGGATTCGTTGGTTTCCTTGCTCTCCTGCTCGACCTCATCAAAGAAAGAGGAAGTGGAAGAGCATGCTAAGGGGTTTTATACTACTGTTGCTTTGTTCTGATTGGTTGTTTTGAAAAGTTCTGTTAACTGTTTCTTTGCTGCTGGAGGTTTCAGTAAAGAAGGTAAAGCAAATATTCGCCTCCTGTCTTTAATAAAATTTAGATTATTCCCTCACCGAGGCTAGAATAATCCCTAATTGTGAAACAAAGGACACTATATTTTTTTGTATCAGAAAAGTAGAGAGAGAGTGGAGAGGAGGGAAGTTTGATGTTAATTTTTTTTAAAATAATAATAACTTCCTTCTTTTTTTATCCTTTTTTCATATTTATTTACATATTAACTGCTCTCCCTTTTTAGGGTTAATTTTAATAGCATGCAATATACATTCTTTTCTGTAGAGGTTCATAGTCATTTTGAGTATCCCTTGTAGACTTCTCATTCTGTTAATAAGAATTTTTATATCTTTCCATATATAGTTGTATTTAAATCGTATATTTCAAGCATAATTTTTTATATATTTTTTATTTAATCCTTTTTTAATAGTGAGCACATATTTTAGAATGCTATATCTTTACCTATATAAATATATTGGGAATATCAATACATAGGAATACATATTTTAATGGAAAGAAATTAGAAACAAAATATGTATTATATTAAAAAATTTGATCATGTATCACTATTTAGAAGTTTTTAACATATAAGAGCTGTTAATGTATGACATGCTGTTAAAAGAGAATACAAAAGAAAGAATTGTTGTATTCCTAGAAACGGAACATAGCAACATTCATTTAAAAGACTTGAAACAAAATGTGAAGTATAAGAATGACTACCAAAGTTATAGATATAGAACACATTATCTTTTATTTCTGTAATTGTACCGGGACTGTTATGAAACAAAATGCATTGATATGGAATTAATTTTCTTGTATTATCCCTGTAACTTTGCCGGTTCAGACCCACTGTAGGGGAGATGAACCGCAAGCTGGAACACATGAATGTGACGTATCAGCACAAAATCACGAGAACGGAAGTGACGAACCGTCATAGACACCAGGAGGTAACAAAGGAGTGAGGCTTGAAACGCTGGGCGTCACCGTTCCCCCTCCCTGCTTGATACATGGAAGGGAGGGGGGCTCTCATTCCCTGGTGGTCCAGTGGATGGGCTGTGTAGGAGGGGGGCTGGCAGGGAGCATTTACTTACCTTTCCTGCAGCTCCTGTCAGCTCCCTTCTCCTCCGCGCTGGTCCGGTCAGCTCCCCTGTCAAGTCCCACTGTAAGTCTTGCGGCCGCGCGGAGCGTTGCCACGGTAACCCGTGGCAACGCTCCGGCCCCGCGGCTCTCGCGAGACTTACACTGGAGGAGAAGGGAGCTGACCGGACCAGCGCGGAGGAGAAGGAGCTGACAAGAGCTGCAGAAAAGGGAAGTCCCTTGTCTGTATTATGGCAATGTAAGTTGCCATAATACAGACATTGACTCGAGTATAAGTCGAGTTGGGGTTTTTCAGCACAAAAAATGTGCCAAAAAACACGGCTTATACTCGAGTATATACGGTAATTTAGAAGATATAGACAGAGTACAGGATAATTGATAGAAAATCAAAATTTAGCTTTTATTAAAATTTTAATAAGGAGCAACAAGATAGCTCAGTTGTCCTCTCTGTGACTTATTTATTTTTTCTGTGTTTATTGTGATTGAATGTATAGTAAGGTACAATGTATATTGATTTTTTTTTTACTTGGACTGAACTTAATATATCAACTTGAAGGGATAATAATATGGTACTATGTGTTGAATGTGTAAACTTTTTATGTATTATGGAAATTAATAATAAAGAATTTTTAAAAAAGAAACATGGTGGCCTGGGTGTCCCAGATCTTGAAAATACTTGCAAGCGACAAATGCGGCAGCAGCCTTAAATTGAATTCCCAGTAGCTAGTCCGAAAATAGTTGGAAATGGAAAAGTATAGGTTAGAAGCACACTCCATTAGGGAAGTGGTATGCCTTCTAAAATCTAAGGTGATAGAGATGTTTCCCTCAACCAAAATAACTATTAGATCTTTGAACAGTTTGTTCTATGTTGTTGGACCTTCCTCTGGGTGGTAGCAGGCAATGCCGTTGTCTATTTTAAAACTAGACTACTCTGGCTTAATTTTAGAACATTGGCAATCAAAACAAATTCAAAATGTAGATTACTTTTTTATGGGAAATTCTTTAATGTCTTCCCATAAATTTGGGCTACAAAATTATTTTAAACTAAAACACAACTGAATTGTTGACACATTAAAAGCTACATTTTCCATTTCAAATTTGGACCAAAATTATAGCAAAATATCATTAACTAGTTTAGAAAAGACTAATTTGTATGATCACAATAGATGCGGCACAATATCACAATGTTATTTGTACCTGCTACCTAAGCCTACACAAAAAGAGGACTACATGCTTGCTTGGGAGAAGGATAAAGGGGCTCACTATTACCTGAAGTAATGGCTCACTTAAACATCTACCTTAAAAAGAATAACGCAGTGTTTCAAACATCGGGGAAACCATCTTAAAATAATTTATAGGTAGTATCTGACTCCGTACAGAATAAATACAATAAACATCAGATTCTCTGATGTATTGGAGAAATTGCAGATTAGTAGGTTATTTGTAACATATCCTATGGTACTACTCAAAATTAACTCTATATTGGAAGGACATACACGCGTTAATTCATAAAGTTAACCCTACAATGTCAGTGCTCACCTCAGAATTGGCCCTGTTCAAAATATTTGCCGAAATCATTGAACAAATTGAAAGGATCATAATAGGACACATTCTAATTGCAGCTACCATAGTTATCTTCAGACATTGTGGTCATCAGCTATTTCATCCGTTAAAGAAGTGTTACACTTGTAAACTTACAAACGTTACAAATTGGTTACTAGACAATCTCCTCCAACACTAATGCATCTTGCTTATCATTGGGATATATGGGAAAAATACATCAAGAAAATATATAGGTCATAATTGTTTACTATATAGTGCGGAAATATAATATACATTTTAAAGAGATACAATCATCATAATATGTTACTCTGGTAAATGATTGTAGATTATGCTAGCTTTAGTGTACCTATAATCTTAATTTTATTAATGACAGGAGGCGAGTATTTGCTTAAGTCTCTCTTTACTAGAACTCCACAGCAGCACAGAAAACAACCAATCAGAAAAAAGTTAGGTACTATAAAACTCCCCTCCCCATGCATCATTTCCTCTTTCAAGCTGCGACAAAACAGAATAAAAGGCAGAGAACATCATGGGGAAGAAACGAAGTCCTAGGTACGATGAATATAACGATGTCCACCATCCAAGTGTAACCGTCAATCTAGATAGTGTTGATGGACTGTAAACTGAAACGAGAGAAAACAGAATCGAACAGGTTGATTATCCAATGAAATGTACTCTGAAAAAACATGTAGGTACCCAAAGTAGCAACCAAATTAACCTAATATGTAAATATCCCAACCCTACTTATGGAAAAAAAACAGACATAAGGAACAAGCGACAGGTAGCAGAGACAACAAACAGAGTTGTATACTTACCTGATAATCTAAACCGTAACATTAAACAAGGGAGGGACAAGAATGGGTGGGAAATACTCGCCTCCTGTCATTAATAAAATTAAGATTATAGGTACACTAAAGCTAGCATAATCTACAATTTTATAACATGACAGGAGGCTTCGTATTTGCTGTTTCAACGCTCAGTTCACCAATCCAACGCTGTTTGTGTCGCTGGTAATTATTCCAGGAAATATCAGAGTAATCCTAATCGGACATTCCAAATACGATAAATGACAGCCGACGGGTCAAAGAAGATGTCAACCGACGAAGTATCTCAAATACGGAAAAAAGCACCCTCCGCCGGTAGATCCATTGTACGTGGTGTAGCAACCTGTTTCCTAGAAGTCGGTCCATGAGCTGGTAATCTGACCTATTAGCTACCTTCCTGTAGTAGTATAACTTCGAAATCCGATCTAGGACTTAGGGTCGCGAGAAGAAAACTGACACCAAGTCACAACTCATGATCCGTAAGGCGGTTCCTCCGATCGTGCCAGGGCCATTCGGCGATGCGGCCTTGCAGGGAGATCTCCAATCTCCAGGAACGCACCGAAGACCACCACCAAAATCGCAATAGTAACCGAGGAGGAACTTTCGTACCTTCCTGTCCTACCCGGTGGGGCGTCTCAACCAAGCATAAATTCATAATGCAGGCGAGAGTGAGGCCAAACCAGCCGTATACTAAGTGATTCCAACATCCCAAACGGGCTTGGTAAACTTCGGACGTCGTAGAGAAAAGGCTCCAAAGGACGTCCATTCAGGGTTCCGAACTGAACTTGAGTGGAGGAACGGTGGTCGACTATTCTGGGGATAGGGAATCCCGGAAATCTTCAAAGGAATGGGAAGTGCAAACAGGAACGCAGATTCCCATCCAGAAATGCCCCCGTCCAAGAGTGAAAGATGTCTGTGTAGGAGTCGGGGTATACCAGGTACCACCATAAGGTCTCGTAGGTCTCCTCGACGATAGTTGAAAAGTAGGGAAGCGCGAATCCAACAAAAACGGCTCCTGTGAGGAATAACTAGAGTATAGACGGGGGTCCTCCATCTCCGAACCCTGATCACCAGGATTCTTATTCGAGAAGCCGGGGCAGTCCTGCCAACTTATCCCAAGATCTGATGACCGTGAAGGTCAAGACAAACCGGGTTATCCGGTCTTACCATGTGAACATACGTACGATTTTTACCCTCAGAGCGGGTAATGGGCCCTCCTAATCCTGTTATCCGAGTTGGGCAGAGCCCGTTTGCTCCATGAAGGTCCCCGTATCTCCTGCCACTCAATTATGGGAGAAACTGCCTGAGCAGTTGTTCACAATGGACTGGATATCCAAAAACAGAAAGCAATCCTCTGTGTTTTTTTTTTTTTTTTTTTTTTTTTTTTTTTGGTGCAGAATATTCCCAAAACCTGCACTCACATAATACCTGAGTTCCATCCGATAGCCGTACCATCTCCAGGAATGTGTATAAATAAGAGGGAGTCACCCCTCGTTATACCTCTGTGAGAATATCCCTCCATTACAGTAGATAGACTAGAGGAATCCAGTCTAAATATGGATATCTCGCATGACCAGGCAGTCCTCTATATCGAAATCAGGAGCACGGACGTCAGATCTACTGGAATGCAGGAGGGACGCCCCTCCATGTAGTCATCGACCTCTGGCACAGGTACAAGTCTGTGTGCTGAACAAATGGATGGCACCGTAGAGCGTCGAGTGTATGAGAGAGCCGCGCTCTCTACTAATGTGATCAAATAACGTGCCAACGTCCGGCTGATAGCCTGAGCGGGCCGCACCCGTAAATAACCAAACAGTAGAGTCTGCATCCGTGACCGTTCCTCTCTATGAAAATGTTTTCTCCAAACATGACCCCTGTATCCAGCTCAGTCTCTGGCTGAGGTTGAGGGAGGGCTGCGCCCTCCAATAACAAATCAGTGTCCGGTTCCGTATCTGAGAGGGTTCGCTCTCTGCTCCAGAAGATAAAATATTCTCGGATCGAAGAGATGGAGGGCCGCACCCTCCTGTGATCCAAGCTAGAGTCCCTAGAGACTCAGGGTGACCAACTAAAGGGTACACCAAATACGAGTATCAGCATAAGGCTGAGGGAAATCTAAGGGAAAAACACTGGAAAAACTATCAACTGACCGTCCAGATCCCGTGCGCGCGCGCGGGGTCCAGGCGGACCGTTGGTAGTCTGGGGAAAGCTGGAGACGTTCTCCGCAATCCACGAGTACCCAGGAGGTCGGAGGAGGTCGAGTCCGGCCTCTCGACGACCCGAGCGAAAGGAAAAAGAAGTCACGAAAACAAAAAGACAACAAAAACGTAGATACGAGAAAAAACGCAAATTCTATCTCAGCTAGAAGGCAAAAAGGCAGGCCAGAAGGCAAGACAAGTAAGCCCCACTGAACAGGGCCAGGAGCTAACCTCGCGCAGGGATAACTACCGATAGCTATCCGGATACCGGGAGGCAGATACGAAGTTAGTTGATAAAGACAAGGAAAAAACACTGCGTTCTCCTGTAGGTGTCTGAGTACCGGTCCTTGCCTGTGCAAAGTTCTCCTTGGAGATGTGCCGTCGCCGGATTGGCGCAATCCGCGGATGTGTGTCCGGGGTCTTCATAGGAAAAAACTTGCCCATCAGGTCTGAGGTTTAGGGCCTTCACCCTACCTGTCATATCCAGATGGCCGTATATTGGTGTCCTCTTGGATAGTATGGCAATGGTGCCTGTCCGGACACCTGCCTATTTCCATGTCACTGGTGGGAACTGGTTTCTCCTCAGTGGTATTCCCCCAGGCCTGCGGCCAAAAGGGATAGAGCAGGCCCAGCGGGCCAACTAATGGACACAGAGTAGTTGGCCAAGGAAATAGGCACCGACATAGGAGGCCAATAATTGGGGCACCGGCATAGCAGGCCGTACTTATGGGCACAGAGGCCGTACTTATGGGCACAGACCTAGCAGGTCGTTCTTATGGGCACAGACATAGCAGGCCGTTCTTATGGGCACAGACATAGCAGGCCATTCTTATGGGCACAGACATAGTAGGCCGTTCTTATGGGCACAGATATAGTAGGCCGTTCTTATGGGCACAGACATAGTAGGCCGTTCTTATGGGTATAGACATAGCAGGCCATTCTCATGGGCACAGACATAGCAGGCCGTTCTTGTGGGCACAGACATAGCAGGCCATTCTTGTGGGGCACAGACATAGCAGGCCATTCTTATGGGCACAGACATAGCAGGCCAATCTTATGGGCACAGACAAAGCAGGCCAATCTTATGGGCACAGACAAAGCAGGCCAATCTTATGGGCACAGACATAGCAGGCCAATCAATGGGGCACAGACATAGCAGGCCAATCAATGGGCTGAGTGATACCAATATTATTAATAACATGCATTTATATACAGCGTCTTCCAATTCCGTAGCGCTTTACGGTGGGTATCGAATGAGTAACGAGGACCTCTGAGTTCGGGTAGAGGTCCCCAAAATTGTAGATCCTCAGGGCATCTTGTGACATAGGGCCCTTAGGCAATCAACCCTTTAGGCAGCGTAATGCTGTCTGAGTAACTTGAACCGGGACTGGCAGTCCCTAAATGCCCAGCAGGCAAACAGCGGTATCCCAGCTGTATTGGTATAAGCGGAAGTTGTCACAGTGATTACCATGTCCCTGAAAGTAAGATACATAGAGCGATACTCACCTTGAACTGTGAATTGGTATGCACGAGCTCACACAGAACTGTTTGATGACTCAATCGTAAATATAGATACCATCATCATCATCTCTGAAAATATTGAATAGAATCAGTGTAGACTGGTATTCCAGATCCAGGTCTGTTAACACTATATGTATGCCATGGGCAGTGAGTTCATACCAGAGTAGTCTCCTCAGAGACCCCATAGCTGGACCCGAAAGGCTATATACTGCGAGGCACACTAATCCAAGCTCACAATACCTGTAACTCACAGGAAACCGCGATATACACTGTCAGCAAAACTACAGTATCCTGAGATATACACAGCAGTCAAACTCACCGCAATATGTGATATACACTGTCCGTAAAAACACGCAGCAATCTGCGATATACACTGTCAGTAAAAAACACCCAGCAATCTGAGATATACACTGTCAGAAAACACCTAGTAATCTGACATACACTGACAGAAAAACATATAATAATCTCACATACCCAGTCAGAAAAACACACAGTAGTCACATATATACTGTCAGAAAACACTTAATAATCTCACATACCCAGTCATAAAAACACACAGAAATCTCGTATACACAGTCAGAAAAACACCTAGCAACCTCATATACACAGTGAGAAAAACACATAATAATCTGATAAACATAATCAGAAAAACACACAGCTATCATATATACACTGTCAGAAAAACACATAGTAATCTGATATATATAGTCAGAAAAACACACAGCTATCTCATATACACTGTCAGACAAACACATAGTAATCTGATATACACTGTCAGACAAACACATAGTAATCTCACATACACTGATAGAAAAACGCATAGTAATCTCATCTACGCTGTGAGAAAAACGCATAGCAATCTCATATACACTGTGAGACAAATACACAGCCAGAAAATAAGAACTGTCAAGAAAATCAGAAGTCTGACCTATAAAAAGCCCTAAAGCTCACAGCAAGCTGTGAGATCAACAATAAATAACTATAGTGATATATGTGGAATGTGGAAAAAACTGCTGAGACCCGCCGGGGAATCTCAGCAGGGCAACAAACGCAGAGATCCGACCGTGGAAGGAGGAGGGGCCGTGAGCAGGCACCCCTTTCTCCAGCCGGTCGGATCCACGAGGCTGAGGGAAAACCCGGCCGCGGCGAGGCGGCCACGTGCGTGAGCAGACCCGGTCGCGGGGTGCTCGCGTCTGACCGCGAGGAACCCCGGGCGCCGGCAGTCTCACACCAGAGCTCGGGGAGTCAGAGGAGGCAGACAAACGGCTAGTCTCCTGACGCCCCGAGCAGAGCGCCCGCATCCCCACAGGGGAGGGAAACTAGTAGAATGGCGCCAGGGAGAGGAGAGGAGGGGAAAACAAACAACAGGGATCCCCAGGGGCTCCCCCGATACCACAAACATCCCCAATGACACAGGGGAAACGAGCAGACAAAAAAACATGCAGAAATCAAAGCAAAAACGGAAAATATAAAAACAATATGTATATCAATAAAATATGGATTCAAAATAATTATATGAACCAAAAAATGAACATAACATAGGTATAACTAAATGCTATAACATAAAAATATATATATGAAAATACAATATATATATAAGCAAAACAACATGACTAAAATAACAAATATACCCCTAAATAAATCATAATAAACCCAAAGCCACCAACTAATATTAGCAGGAGGCAGAGGTACTCTGACCTGTACTGGTGCGGAGCAGCAAAGAAAGAGGAAATGATGCATGGGGAGGGGAGTTTTATAGTACCTAACTTTTTTCTGATTGGTTGTTTTCTGTGCTGCTGTGGAGTTCTAGTAAAGAGAGACTTAAGCAAATACGAAGCCTCCTGTCATGTTATAAAATTCTAATAGTACTACTAAATAAACCAATGTTAAAGGGACACTATAGTCACCAGAACAACTACAGTGTAATGTAGTTGTTCTGGTGAATGTAATCATTCCCTGCAGTAAAAAAGCAGAGTTTAAATTGCACCCTCAGATGGCTACTAGAGGTGCTTCCTGGGGCAGTGCTACAGTGTGCAACATTGCTGTTCAGTTTCGCTAAACGTCTCTCATATAAATGCATTGATTCAATGCATCTCTATGAGGAGATGTTGATTGGTCAAGTTGGCCTTCGGCCCTGCCCTGTCCCTCCTCCTTGCTAATTTCAGCCTTTTTTTTACCGTCTCCAGTTTTATATTGTGTTACTTTGTATAATTTAATGCGTTTATTTGTTGTTATGTAAAAAATTTAAAACTGTGTTTCAATAAAGAATATTTGAAGAAAATATTAAATAATTTTTAATGTTTATCCAAAATAATTAATAATTTTAAAAGCTTATCCCAAAAAATATTAAATCAAGGCCTAATTTTGAGAAACGTGAAGCAAAAAGTAACTTACCTGTAAAGCATTTGCTTTATTAATTCATAATATATTATAACTGTAAGTGAAAAGTAATAGAATTATATACATAGGCATAGAGATCTAAAGACTAGTGTGTTGGTATTGATGCAAATATCTGGAATTGAGAGTGAGAAACTGCATCAAAAACTAATGAAAATATTTATATATTCTTAATTTTCACATTTGAACATAAATTTGAACAAGTAGCAGATTGTATTGCTGTTGCAATATAGAACATATTTTTGAGGTGACTTTTAAAACATATTTTAATAAATATAACAGTAATCATTTTACGGTGTAATATCTGGAATATATTCATAAATAAGCACAAGAACCCAAAGCTTCTCCTCTACATTTTTTGTTTTCTCTAGTGAATACTTCAGAAAAACCTCACAATTCGTGGGCTAAAGATTAACCTAAATCATTCATGAGATTACAAATGAATAATGTACTTTAAAAGTAAAATACTGTGCATCTTAAATAAAAGTTCTTAATTGTGGTTACTAATTTCTTGCTAAGAGCTTATCTGTTTTTGAGATTACCTTAGGCAAATAGCAGTAATTGCTTTGAAAGCATTTATTACTTCATAGATTGTGAAAGTCACTTGAAGGATAAATACATTTTGTAATAAAACATTTTTTATATTTTTATTCTCCATCCTTAAATGTTCCCATATATAAAATATAATAGATGGGGAGTGGTTTGCATCAAAGTCTGTATCTTATTTAAGGTATATTAAAAAACTAAGTTTGTCATGTATTTTACTTTATTTTATACAGATGTATGTGTTTTGCTCTTATTATGGATTTCACTTATTGGTTTGTGATGATATCTATGGGAAGCGGTTATATGTCAGCATATCTATGAGTAAGAACTAGTTACGTTTTTATATGTGTCAAGCTGTTGGTTTATGACTACTTCCTTGCGTGTTTTCCAGAGATTATGGTTTGATACACTATATTTTAGTTGCTTCTTGTAAACACTCTTTCCTTTTTGGTATGCTTTTTCTTATTTTTTACCTGGTTATGGATTGGCATCCCTATTCATAGACTCACCATATCCACCATGTGTTCAGGGACACATGTAATTTTATCATCATTTTTAAAATGCGTGAAAAGGGTTGCCCTGCAGTATGTATAATGCATTTTCTGAGGAATTCTTCATTACTTAATTACTTAATCTTATATACCTTCTTTTGAATTCTACTTTCTACAGAGCAACCCTTTCATGTGCTGCCCATCAATATGTATACATGATAAATATAGTATCACTACCAGTGCTGGATTTAGGGCATTTTGAACCTTGTGTAAAACATTTCATGAGATACGTTGATTTCTTATATACGTTTTCACGATGGTAATTATAGAAATACATCAAACCGACTCATGTCACTTCTGAATTCTCCTACCTGTTTTATTGCAATGTTAAATGTCTGGGATTAGGTCTGTGCATAAACAGGAAACATAACCACCAAGTACAGTATAGTCTGAATATAATACAGTGGCTGGAAAGAAATTTATAAGTGAAAAATACAATTTCAATACATAGTAGGGCTTGGAATCAATGGGAAAAAAAATAACAATTACATTGTGTATTTGGGTCTATTTCAAAGCATGGCTCCAATAACCCCTATGTCAATCTGACCTTCTTTATGCTAAGCGGCTCCTCTTTTTAGTGTTATTTTTTGCTCCTCATTACAGCATGCTGCCGTGGTTTATTTTGTATATATTTTTATCTGGAATAATTTCTAGGATCGTAAGTGTTCCACTATTTATACATAGAACTTAAAAGTAATTCTAAAAGCAGCAAACGAAAAAAAAGTGTAACTAGTTTCAGTGTATAAATAGTCCTGAGACTGGTCACATTACCTGGAAATATATATAGCGATAGAGTGTAATCCAAACCTGGCTACCACATCTATAGTAAATACTACTAGAGACCAACTATCAAAATAATAATAATTAATTAAACAAAAGTATATACAGGTGGTACTGAAAGATCCCCACGCCAACCACAGAGGATATATGTAGGGATGTAAATACAATATACATAGTCATAACCCAAACCTAAACACCAGCTTTATTATAATTTGCTATGTAGGGATGAGTAACATCTGATAACTATATCCCAATCATACATTCCTTCTGGGAAATGTCTAGTATTGTGATTATATCAAGGGCTCAAGATAGAGCTGTCTTAGGTACAGATAGAGATAGAAAATGATATGAGATGAAAACATCAGTCAATAACAGACTGATGATATTTAAATTCACAAAGCCTCTCTCCCTGTTAAACTAACTAGACAGGCATAGGAAAGAAAGAAATTAAAATACAATTTCAGTGACAATCATAGTTCTACAACCACCAGTGCCCAGTGCTCATATACATGATATGAGAGAAAAAAAAATGCCCAACGCACGTTTCGGTGCTTAGAGAAATGCAGACACATTCCAGCAAATTAGCAGCAGACCCTCCCTTCCAGACCCTCCCACCTCCTGTACAGCATCCATTTTAGATTAATTCTGAAGCTGCATTCTTAGATAGAGGAGGGAAAGTGTAGCTGCTGCTCATTTGATAGGGAAATGGATAGCTAGGCTAGGGTATTCAGTGTCCACTACAGTCCTGAAGGACTCATCTGATCTCTGTTGTAAGGACAGCACCCCAAAAAGCCCTTTTAAGGGCTAGAACATCAGTCTGCTTTTTTTTTCTGTGTAATGGAATTGCAGTTGCCTGCCTTCCAGCTTCTGTGTCAGGCTCACAGTGGATACTGTGCCCACTTGCCCAGTGCCACCACTCATATCTGGTGTCACAATAGCTTGTATTTAAAAACAACATTTTTATTTTCACTGTAACAGATTGAATAGCAGTTAGTTGTCTGCAAGCGTCTGGGTGTCAGGCCTTCAGTGTGTACTCTGCCAACTTCTGCCAGTCCACTTTGCCACTCATATCTGGTGTCACAATAGTGTGCCTGTAAAAAGAAAAAACGTTTTTCACTGTAAGCTAATAGCAGTCAGTGACCTTCAAGTGGGTGTCAGGCCTTCAGCGTGTACTCTGCCAACCTCTGCCAGTGTACTTTGCCACTCATATCTGGTATCACAATAGCGTGCCTTTAAAAAGAAAAAAACGTTTTTCACTGTAAGCTAATAGCAGTCAGTGTCCTTCAAGCGGGTGTGTCAGGCCTTCAGCGTGTACTCTGCCAACCTCTGCCAGTCCACTTTTCCACTCATATCTGGTGTCACAATAGCGTGCCTTTAAAAAGAAAAAACGTTTTTCACTGTAAGCTAATAGCAGTCAGTGTCCTTCAAGCGGGTGTGTCAGGCCTTCAGCGTGTACTCTGCCAACCTCTGCCAGTCCACTTTGCCACTCATGTCTGGTGTCACAATATCGTGCCTTTAAAAAGAAAAAATGTTTTTCACTGTAAGCTAATAGCAGTCAGTGTCCTTCAAGCGGGTGTGTCAGGCCTTCAGCGTGTACTCTGCCAACCTCTGCCAGTCCACTTTGCCACTCATATCTGGTGTCACAATGGCGTGCCTTTAAAAAGAAAAAAGTTTTTCACTGTAAGCTAATAGCAGTCAGTGTCCTTCAAGCGGGTGTCAGGCCTTCAGCGTGTACTCTGCCAACTTTTGCCAGTCCACTTTGCCACTCATATCTGGTGTCACAATAGCGTGCCTTTAAAAAGAAAAAAAGTTTTTCACTGTAAGCTAATAGCAGTCAGTGTCCTTAAAGCGGGTGTCAGGCCTTCAGCGTGTACTCTGCCAACCTCAGCAAGTGCACATTGCCACTCTTATCTGGTGTCGCAATAGATTGCATTTAAAAAACAAAAAACTTTTTTCACTGTTATAGATTGAATAGCAGTTACTTGTCTTCAAGCGGGTGTGTCAGGCCTACAGCGTGTACTCTGCCAACCTCTGCCAGTGCACATTGCCACTCTTATCTGGTGTCACAATAGATTGCATTTAAAAACCCAATAACTTTTTTCACTGTTATAGATTGAATAGCAGTTAGTTGTCTTCAAGCGGGTGACTCAGGCCTACAGCGTGTACTCTGCCAACCTCTGCCACTGCACAGTGCCACTCATATCTGGTCTCACAGTAGCTTGCACGCATAGTACCACTAATGCAAAAAAAAATGACAGGCAGAGGCAGGCCACCCCGCAGGGGCCATCATGGTCGTGGTGCTGTGATTCCCTTTTGCCCTAGAATAATGCCCAGTTTTCAGAGGCCACGTACCCTGATCTTGAAAAGTTCTGAGGACATAGTTGACTGGCTATCACAGGAGACCCAATCTTCTACAGCTTCCGCTCTGAACCTTGACGCACTATACTCCTCCAGCTTAGCTTCGGGCACCTCTCAAGATACCACTCACCCGCCTGCCGCCACCACCAACACTAGCACCACAGCCACTTCACTTCTCTGTCAGTGGAGTTATTTACACATCTGTTTGAAGAAATGAGTAATGCGCAACCATTATTGCAAGAGGATGTAGATAACAGGGATATGTCTCAGTCAGGCAGCATTACACACATGGACGTACGATGTGATGATGATGATGTTGTACCCGCTGCTGCTTCCTTTGCTGAGTTGTCAGATACAAGTGAAGCGGTTGATGATGACGTTGCGTCCATGGATGTCACGTGGGTGCCCGCTCGTCAAGAAGAAGAACAGGGTGAACGTTCAGATGGGGAGACAGAGAGGAGGAGGAGACGAGTTGGAAGCAGGGGGAGGTTGTCGCAAGGAGCTAGTGGCACAGTCAGACAGCATGCATCGGCACCCGGGGTCAGCCCGACAGCACGCCAATCAATTTTGTGTGTCTGCCTCTGACAACAGTGATGCCATTTGCAACCATCCTCCTCCTGGTCCAGCATCTTCAGCCACGTCAACCACTGCTGTCCTCCTTGCCCCCTCTCAACCATCCACCACTCCATCTCTCACCTTGAGCAGTTCCCGCTCATCTGCCCACAGTCAGGTGTCTGTCAAGGACATGTTTGAGCGTAAGAATCCAATGTCAGAAAGTCACCCCCTTGCCCAGCGTCTGACAGCTGGCTTGTCTGAACTATTAGCCCGCCAGCTTTTACCATGCAAGCTGGTGGAGTCTGAGGCATTCAAAAATTTGTAGCTATTGGGACACCGCAGTGGAAGGTACCCGGACAAAATGTATTTTCACAAAAGGCAATCCCCAACCTGTACTCGATTGTGCAAAAGGTAGTAATGGCATGTCTGGCACACAGTGTGAATATCACCTACACTGCACATTGGGTAAACCTGCTGACGGCTGCCAAGCATGGAATGCGTGGCTCTGCAGAGGAGTTGGTGACACCGCCACAACTTGCAGGCAGGCCTGCTGCCACCTCCTCTACTCCTCCTACTCCATCCTCTTCCATAACCTCCTCGGCTGAGTCCTCTTCTGCTGCTGCGTCTTGCTCCACATCAACGGCTCTCCCCCAGCTCCCCAGGTACTATTCCACATCCCGGATACGGCAGTATCACGCCGTCTTGGGTTTGACTTGCTTGAAAGCAGAGAGTCACACCGGACAAGCACTCCTGTCCGCCCTGAACGCACAGGTGGAAAGTGTCTGACTCTGCCGCAACTGGATATCGGCAAAGTGGTTTGTGACAACGGAACAAATTTGTTGGCGGCATTGAAGTTGGGCAAGTTGACACATGTGCCGTGCATGGCACATGTGTTTAATCTGATCGTACAACACTTTGTGCATAAGTACACAGGCTTACAGGATGTCCTGAAGCAGGCCAGGAAGGTGTGTGGCCATTTCAGGCATTCCTACACGGCCATGGCGCACTTTGAAGATATCCAGCGGCGAAACAACATGCCAGTGAGGCGCTTGATTTGCGACAGCCGACACGGTGGAATTCAACACTCCTAATGTTCGACCGCCTGCCCCAACAAGAAAAAGCCGTTAATGAATATTTGTATGACCGGGGTGCTAGGACAGCCTTTGCAAATGGGGAGTTTGCGGTTGTGCAAATGGACTGTTTGCGGTTGTTTGCGGTGCGTTAAACGGGGAGTTTGGTCTGTCACTATGAAGCGGGCGTAACCCTTACACTACCTGATCGATACAACATCATACAGTAGGTCCCCCCTTATTATTTTTATGGCCCCCACTCACCGCTCACGGGTGGGGGCGGGCGGGAGGACAGTAGGTCCCCACCATTTGTGATTTATGGCCCCCACCCACCAAGCAGGGGTGGGGGCCCGGGGGAGGACAGTAGTTCCCCCCCTTATCCTTATTTACTGAATAATCCCCTGTATAACAATGTTTGGCATTTAGTGAATAGTCCATATTCTGCTCTGTGTCAGTGTGTATCGGGGTCTCTGAGGACAGGTGTCAATCCATATCTGTCAAGTGACCCTATGTAGGGGGAACAGTCCCTATTCTGCTCTGTGTCAGTGTGTATCAGGGTCCCTGAGGACAGGTGTCAATCCATATCTGCCAAGTGACCCTATGTAAGGGGAACAGTCCCTATTCTGCTCTGTGTCAGTGTGTATCAGGGTCCCTGAGGACAGGTGTCAATCCATATCTGTCAAGTGACCATATGTAGGGGGAACAGTCCCTATTCTGCTCTGTGTGAGTGTGTATCAGGGATCCTTAGGATAGGTGTCAATCCATATCTGCCAAGTGACCCTATGTAGGGGGAACAGTCTCTATTCTGCTCTGTGTCAGTGTGTATCAGGGATCCTTAGGATAGGTGTCAATCCATATCTGCCAAGTGACTCTATGTAGGGGGAACAGTCCCTATTCTGCTCTGTGTCAGTGTGTATCAGGGTCTCTGAGGACAGGTGTCAATCCATATGTCAAGGTGTCAATATGTCATATGTCAGGTGTCAATCCATATCCATTGTGATTTAGGAATGTTAGGTGATTTATGCCCTTTATGGATTAAAACCAGACTCTGCATCAACTGTGTAATTTTCCATGGGAGTTTTGCCATGGATCCCCCTCCAGCATGCCACAGTCCAGGTGTTAGCCCCCTTGAAACAACTTTTCCATCACTATTTTGGCCAGAAAGAGTCCCTGTGGGTTTTAAAATTCGCCTGCCCATTGAAGTCTATTGCCCGGTTCGCCGGTTCGCGAACGTTTGAGGAAGTTCGCGTTCGCCATTCGCGAACCGAAAATGTTGTGTTCGCGACATCACTAATTATAAAATATTTGCCTACTGTACATAAATAGGATATACCATGAAGCATAGTCTACACAACCAGCCCTCTCCACTCCCATACGACACTGCCAACAGCTCCATCCACACACGCAAACCCACAAGGAACCTCACTGTATGCACATAATCCCACAAACAGCATTTCCACACATTCAATACCACATGCAGCCTCCCTACACACATTTCGTTTTGGTTGGATTAATCGCTTAAAGTATATATGGCCCTGTTTGGGAGACCTCATGACTCACACAGCAATGCTGGGTAGCGCGCACATATTATCTGTGTGGGAAATGCACAAAGACCTTGCACCAGGAGGGGGGGGGCCTTGATCTCCTATTGCCCGAGGGCCCTGTGAGTTGTCAGTCCTCCCCTGAATGATGTTATTCATTTATTGTCAAATTTGTCTAATTAGTTAGAAGCCCACAACATGTTATTATTATTATTATTATATTTTTTTATATAGCGCCATCAGATTCCATAGTGGGTGGACTAACAGACATGTAATTGTAACCAGACAACTGGACGTGCAGGAACAGAGGGGGTGGAGAGCACTGAGCTTACATTCTAGAGGGAGTGGGGTATAGTGACACAAAGGGTAAAAGTAGAGGTACATATAAACTACTGATCCCTTGTAGGGCCAACACTTCATAAGCATAATCCATCTATAGATAAGATAGATGGAATCCAATACTAATGAGTTAATAGTTTGTGTGCTGTTTGTGTTAGATATATCCAAAGCATTAATGTTTAATTGTATAATATGGATTGAAAATAACTAACCATTCTATGATAACAAAATGTAACTAGGAAAGGCCCCATATTGTTAAGATTCAATAGCTTAAAAAATCATTTTTTTCCAAAATATATAATATTTAAATAACTTTTTCTTTATTCAGGCCAAGTTGTTCTTGTGTAAAACATCGCAGATAATTGCAGAGGTCTCATGTTGATAGAATAATAGATGGATATGTGCTCAGTGAAGATCTTACACACAGCTTTTGCCAGCACTTAAAGAAATACTCCAATAACCATGACCACTTTTGGTTTGATGTAGACAGGGTGGTAAGTGTCTGGATGTGTAGCACTTGAAACACTGCCCATTCAGAGATATTTGAACTTGTATGCTATGTGCTAGTTACACCCCCAACACACATGACATTACTAGTCTATAAAAAATTTAATTATATTCAAAATGTATGTCCGTTGTCAGGGCTTACTGCGTATTGCCAACAAACATAACAATCTTTTCTTCTCAAGCATCACACCTGCAAGGCAAAACTTACCCTCCTCTCCCTCAATTTTTTTTTTTTTTTTTTAATTGAACATTTGTTTCCTTCTCCCCCCCCCTTCCCTGTTCGTAGTATCAGAGGGTCCAAAGCTTTTCATTGGACCGCTGAGGCCCATGCTGAAGTCAGATGGAGGAGACAGAGTTTTTTTTTTTCTTAATTCAATTTATTTTTATTGCTCCCCAGTGCACAAGGTGAAACAGGTACCTAGGGGTGTGTTTACCCAGAGGCCTTGGGTGGCACTTTCTGGGGGGTGGCTAAAAAAGCCGCCACCCAATCGCCCTGGCAAATGCCTTGACAGCCTCTTGTCCTGGGGGGCCCAGGAGCTTGCCGGGTGGCCACCTCAGGGCCCCCCAGGCTGGCAGTGGTGGCACTTTCCGGGCGGGCAGTGAGGGAGCACTGTTTCTCCTGTTCAGATCCCTTGCGCGCAACAGAATGATGCCGGAGCCGGAATATGACGTCATTCCGGCCCCGGCATCACTACACGGCGCACGAGGGAGCTGAACAGGATGATCAGTGCTTCCTCGTCGACTGCAGTGACCGGCCGGCCATCTAGCAGCCCCACTGGACCCCAGGGAAAGAGTGAATCTACCCCAGCACTCCCAAAGGTAGGGAGGCTGGGGGGATTGAATTTAAACAAAAATGTGAGTGTGTTAGTGTGTGTGTCTGTTAGTGAGTGAGTGTGTGTCTGTTAGTGTGTTAGTGTGTGTGTCTGTTAGTGAGTGTATGTGTGTTAGAGTGTGTGTCTGTTAGTGTGAGTGTGTGTGTCTGTTAGTGTGTGTGTGTGTCTGTGTGTGTGTGTGTGTGTGTGTGTGTGTCTGTGTGTGTGTGTATGTGTCTGTTAGTGAGTGTGTGTGTGTCTGTAAGTGTGTGTCTGTTAGTGAGTGTGTTACTATGTGTGTGTGTGTTTGTTAGGGAGCATGTGTGTCTGTTAGGGAGTGAGTGTGTGTGTGTGTCTGTTAGGTAGTGTGTTACTATGTGCTTGTGTGTGTCTGTTAGGGAGTGTGTGTGTGTGTATGTCTGTTAGGGAGTGTGTATGCGTGTCTGTTAGTGACTGTGTGTGTGTGTGTGTCTGTTAGTGTGTGTCTGTTAGTGAGTGTGTATGTCTGACACTGAGTCTGTGTCTGTCAGTGAGTGTGTATGTGTATTTAGAAGGCCGGGTAGGGGCAGAGGGGGTGTCTGAGTTTTGTCATGCCTAGGGCAGCACAAAACCAGGATACACCACTGAGCATGCCATAACCCTCAACGCCATTGAGCTTCCACCACCAGAATCCCAAATGCCTTGGATACTTTATATCTGAGTGGCGTGAGAGGTGGCTGCTCTAGAAGATGCAAACTTGTGTAGAAGAGGCCCTTTATAGGTGACATATGTAAGGTGTGACACATAAACGGGGCTATCCCATCATAGACCCGAGTGCCTGCATGGACATTCACAGTACATGAAAGTCAAGGATAAACATGTACTTGAAACATGAGTAAAATAAAAAGAGATAGTAACTATACATACAGGATTTAAACATATAAACCAATGTAATACATGGCTCACTTATGTTGAACTCAAGGGTGACCATACTGTCAAATTGAGATGTAAGTGTATGCCCCTGAGGGGACATGATTGACTGTGTGTCTTTCATTCCTGGTTTAGTCAACCATCACTCGAGAGGCCTCAGTACTGTGGATTAAAAGATCTATAGTGAGCCGGGTGTGAAAATCAAGTGTCTTGGGTTCACACACCCCTGTCCTCATCCCGTACACCCCCTGCCCTTCTGGCCATGAATGAGGTCCAGGGTTGCCTTAACTTGGTGTGAGTATGAAGTATACCGAGTGAAGACCATTTAAGCACCTCTAGTGTGTGGAAGTGTTCAAGTTTAGATATCCAATCTCTCAGACTAGGTTTACGGGTCAACTTCCACATGCTCGTGATGACTGACTTTGCGGCCGTGAGCATAAAGAAAATCAGGGAGTGCTTACATTTTTCCATCGGTATATATATGTTAAGAAGTAGTAGAGCATCAATCTCTAGGGGAAGGATCACTCCAGTAATCTCCTCTATATTAGTCCCCATCTGTTTCCAAAAGGGCATGATTCCCTTGCATCTCCACCAAATATGACCTAGATCACCCCTTTCCTGTCCACACCTCCAGCAAAGGGTGTGTGTGTTTGGGTGGAAACAATGTATTTCAAGCGGGGTGAGGTACCAGCCCGATATTAGTTTGTAGTTAATTTCATTTAGTGAGACACTAGAATGATCATAGAAGGCTCTACAAAATATTGCATCCCATTCTTTCCCTCCCAGTGCGTACTCCAGATGGTGTTCCCATTTGCGTGTATAATAGGGGAGTGCATTATGTATGTGTGGTTGGATCAGTTTGAGACACCTGGAAGTCGGTTTAGCTATCACCGATGTGCCCAAGCACATCCGCTCAAATTCTGTGTGTTCCCTGAGAGCTACCTCCGGTATGTGAAGAGTTTTGATAAAATGTGACAACTGGAAAAATTAAAAGGCTTGCGCCAGAGGGATCGGTGTCACCTTTGTTATCTCTGCTAAAAGTCTCTGCCCACCCGATCCCCAGATGCTGGGGTGTTTTCTAACTGAACCTGTATTGGTAGATTGTAGCCTCTTCCTCCTGCTGGGAACATATAGGATACTTCGGTGATATTGCTGGGGAAATGTCTGGGAAATGGGCTATTTTCTTCCATATTGAGATTGTGGCTGCACTCACTAGGCGTTGGGGGATTGGGTAGTCCCTGGAACCAGTAAAGGCCCATGGGAGTGCTTGCAGTGGATTTTGTGTTATGGATTGTTCAATATGAATCCATAATTTAGTGGATGGTTGTATTGACCAATCCAAAATTCTGGCCATATGTACGGCATAGTAATAGTGTAGCACATTAGGAAGCCCTATCCCTCCTCTATATTTGGGGAATGTAACAATGTGGTATGCGAGACGGAGTCTTTCCCAGCCCATATGAACATAGTAAACATAGATTGAATGGTGCTAAAGAACTTCCTGGGGAGATATATAGGTATGGTGTTTAACAAGTACCCAAGGGAGTATATTCATGGAAATTAAATTTGGGGTTGCAGGTATGTTAATACCTTAATATTTTATAGGTTTTTTTAAAGTAAGTCATCCACAAATGCGGACACTTTGGATTTTCCATCATGCCCTTAATATTGTGGTCCCTGCAAACCACTTGGTTTGGACTGCTTAACATCAACATTGATTAACGATATGGGGTGAAAACTCCCACAGGCCTCAGAATCTTTTCCTGGTTTGGGTATCAAAGTGATCATTGCCTCCAGACTGGACGGGGGGGGGGGGGGGGGGGGGAGAGAAATACATCTGGGGACAGCTAGTTCAGGGATTCTAATAGGTCGACGAAAAGCCATCAAGCCCTGGGGCTTTGTTAGATGGAGTAGTATGGATAGCTGTCTTTAGTTCCTCTAATATAAATTGGGAATCTACTGCTTGGCAGTCCATTTACGATATCTTACTCTCTATTTGTTGGTCCAGAAAACCTCTCATTGTCACTCTGTCCGGTGGGACATGGTTAGGTTATACAGAGAGTGACGGATTGAGGAGCCTCCAACAGTCAACAAGTTGACCATCATGCAGTATCCTGCGTATCTGGGATGTAGCAATCCCATTGTGCATCTAAGGATAGGTTGAAATCTCATCCCAGATGAAGAATCCCCTATGCATGGCGATGCACCATTGTCGGTATGCGTTTAAGTGATGCGCATTGGTTCCTGTTAGGTAGGTAGATATTTACTAAAGTGATGGGCGTTGGGCCTACTAATCCCTTCAGTATGATGTATCTCCCTGATTCATCAGTGATGTGACACGTGTAAGTGAACGGTATCTGTGTGCCTATCAGAATGGCCACGCCCTTGATTTAGTCAGTGTGTAGTTGTTATAGTAGCATAGGGGGGATTTTTTGTGCCACAGTTTAGGAGTGTCCGCTCCGCGGAAGTGAGTCTCCTGCACAAAGAATAATGTCAGCTTTTGATTTCTGAAACTCTCTTAATGCCATGTGTCTCTTCTCAGGGGAATTAAGACCTTGTACGATAACACTTTCAAAGTTTTCTACATATTTTACCTGTACTAGTGCCCTGTTCTCCAATAGCCTGAGCTCCGTACAATAGTTACTCTCAGAGAAAATATTAACAAATAAAAAGAAAAGTTTAAAGCAAAGCAAAATAAACATTAACAAATAACATGGAACTTAATTAAAAGATTACTATCAGTGGTAATACAGAGGGCTTAGCGTCTGTCAAATGAGACGGTGTCAATCTCAAACGTCGTCCAGCTCAGAAGCTGGGTGCGGGATAGATAAACAAACATAAAATCAGTAAAAATGGTATTAATACACTGCTCGTACTTTAGGAAATCACTTTAGGATTCAGTCGATGTAAACCAAAAAAGAAAAATTAAGTCATCATCCAGTTCTAATCTTCACAAGCTTTTAGTATAATGTGTAATCAATATATACAATATGATCATCTTCGCTCCCGACATCTGATCTAAAATTATAATGATTAATTGTAGCCAACTTTTATGGGGCTTCAGAAAGCCTATGAGATGTGCAGCCATTATATACCACTGAATAGATGGAAGTACTGCAAACCCGTTACCCTGGGTAGTCCATATTGTATGTAGTACATAAATCATATGTACACAGGTTTTAAGCCCCTCATCTGGAAGACTTAGTACATTGCAACTATATATTTATATACATGTAAGTCTCTTCATGCACAAAAGTAGCTTCATCTCCATATTACAGTACTCTTATTGGGGGGGAGCTGAAGGGGATGAGGAGAGGGAGGAGGGGGGGAAGTAGAGAAGGTTAATGGCCTACCTGAAAACAGCCCAGGACCGTAATACCCTAGCTTTGCCAGGTGTATGGATAGGTTGTGTGCAATGTTAAGTTTAACCGGTCTCAGGGAGAGGGTGAGTGGAAGATGTAGCAGACTCTATTGTCCGTGAGTGAGAGAACCCTTTCTATGGGACAAGTGCCTTCTAGGTGAGCCGAGAGTATGAGGACCGGGGTCCATGACTGGATGTGGGAGAAGGGGAAGGGGAATATGGAAAATGACAATATAACAGACAAACATATATACAATACCACATATGGTTCTCAGGTGGAGTATGGTATATGTTGACACTGATGGGATCTGCAGGGACCCTCTGTGTATACCATCAATTTCTCCATTGACCTTTAGGCCTCAGTCAAACGGATCAGATTAGCAATGTGTCCAACATCACCCGCTTAAGTGTTACGTGTTAAGTGTTAAGTGGAGTCATGCCTAGCTCTAGTGCTGGGTAGTTGGGATATCTGTCTGGGAGTGGGCCTCTTCTTCTCCAAAGAGGATTTCCACCTTTGTCTCTGTGGTTGGGCTGATACCGTGGGCTGCGTGGATTCCAAGTACCAGTCTTGAATCACCACTTGAGGTAAGTCAAGGTTTTGAAGGAACTCCGGGGCATCTGCCGCTCATCTGAGAGTGTACGTCATGCCATCATGGAGGACAAATAGAGCAAACGGAAGCCCCCCATCAATATTTAATCCCGTTCCTGGAGCATCATGGTAATCGGGCGTAGAGCCCTATGGACCTGCAGTGTCGACTAAGCCAGGTCTGGGAAAATAGCCGTATGT
Source organism: Pelobates fuscus (assembly GCF_036172605.1). Lineage (NCBI taxonomy): Eukaryota > Metazoa > Chordata > Amphibia > Anura > Pelobatidae > Pelobates > Pelobates fuscus. Next base: position 343,973,743 of record NC_086317.1, on the reverse strand, counting down.
TCTGCAAACCAGAAGAAGAGACAGGTTTTTACCCAATAGCTCAACCAATAAATGTAAACTGTCATAAAGGTTTGGGGTAGCCCTCTAAGGGTACATAGAATTTTTGGATGCAACCTCTTTAATAGATCAGGTGGTAGCCATGGCACACAGGTCACTGAGAACACAACAGGTTGGTTTTCTAGAGGGTTCCACACTTTATTAGAAAGATTAAAATGTAATTTACTAGACATGAGAATGCATTGCACAATAATATAACCATTGATCTGGCAGTCCATCTTTGTTTGGGTTGTGTGAAAGTAGACCAGTTCAGCATCGTGTTCTTAGAGTTTGTTTAATATTTATTTATGTTTAAGTTATTTAGAATACTATAAGTTTTAAATTGCTTGATAATATTTTGAAGTCTTAAGGGGTTGTGATAATCATTCACATATGTTCAGCATGAGAAATTTTTAATCCGTGCTTAGCAGTTTTATACCTTATAAATTCTAAGAATGGTTCTAATGCCAAGGCAAACAGCAGAGAAGACAATGAGCCATGTAAATTAATCCTCAGGGATTGAGAAAAATATACTGCTTTAACCTAATTTATCAAATTGAAACCTAATCCCTTGTGTTTAATGAAGAAAAGAGAAATAGCCAGTTGACTTTCTCATCATCATTGAACAAGAAAAGAAATGATTGATGGCTAGCTCAGTGGTTCTCAAACTTTTTAGGATCAAGGCGCTCTTAATATTTCAGTATTTTTCCAAGGCACCTCAAGTCCAAATTTCTAGGTTGCATATCTGTACATTTACTGGAACTATAGTTTAATGTATAGTGTTGGTGTTTGAAGGGGTGCTTGTAAATAGTTATTGTGTTTTAATACAGGGGTGTGTTTGTGTGTAATGTTTGCGTTTGATTGCAGGGGTGTGTTTGAATGTACTGTTCACTTTTAACCCCTTAACGTCGTTACGGCATTCTATGCCGTCCCCATTATAATGGGCTTTAAAGCTGGTGTGTGGGCATAGAACGCCGTAACGGCTTGCCGCACTGGAGCCTCAGGAATACTTACCTTCCCGGCAATCCTCTTCCTGTCAGGCAGCCCTCCCCTGGCAAATCAGGCCCCCGGAGGCCATCTGATCGCTCTCAAAGAGCAATCACATGACCCCCTATAGCTGGCTGTGGATCTGCCAGAAGGGAGACTGTCTGGGCTGTCAGACAGTCCTCCTGCTGGTGGGTAGTGTAGCAAAAAATGTATTAAACATGTTTAAAATAAATTAAATATATATATTGGAAGGCATGGCCTGAAGTTGTGGGAGGGGCTATAAACCTATAAAAGGGACTCCCACCTTTCCCTACTTACCTTTGTTGGTCAGATGAATAGACTGTTTGAGGTCAGCATTTGCATGAGATCCACTTCCAGGTCATACAAGACACCATTTTGGTTTCACCTTTGCTCCATGAGGTCTCCTACTGTCCTGGAATCCTGCAGCAGGGATTTCCGTTAATCCAGTGGCTTTCTTTCCAGTCAGCATCGCTTTTGGTGTCTCAGGGACTCTCAAACCGTAAGTTGACCCACGTGTCTCGCCAGGATTAGTTCCTACGGCATTCAGCACAGCACGGGTCCTCACTTTATGATTTCCTTTCATTTTGCACGGTTATTTCATTACCTTATACACACCTAGCTGTTCATGTAAAATCTGTTTTGGTTAAAATCTATTTGGTTAAAACTACAAACGAAATACTATTTTTTGCCTACACACTGACCCCTACCGGTCTTTGGGTGTACTACAGGCTTCTTAGACATTATCGTATTTCATGTGCAAACCAACGAACCACTGCATTTTCGCCTACACACTGACCCCTACCGGTCATTCGGTGTACTACAGGCTTCTCAGACATTATTGAATTTCATGTACAAACCAACGAACCACCACATTTTTCACCTACACACTGAGCCCTATCGGTCATTCAGTGTACTACAGGCTTCTTAGACGTTTTTGCATTTTCATGTACACACCAATAAACCACTGCATTTTCACCTACACACTGACCCCTACCAGTCATTCAGTGTACTACAGGTTTCTCAGATATTATTGCATTTCATGTACAAACCAACGAACCACTGCATTTTTACCTATACACTGACCCCTACTGGGCACTGAGTGTACTACAGGCATCTCAGAGATTATTGCAATTCATGTACAAAACAACGAACCACTGCATTTGCGCCTACACAGTGACCCCTACCGATCATTCAGTGTACTACAGGCTGACCAATCTCGCCACATTGCATTGGAGAAGCCTGGTTGCCCACCTGCTGCCTTTGGATTATGGACCGGCAGTTAAACGGTTAATTTTACTGTGCAGAAAGGTTTATTCATGCCTTTCTGCACAGCCGTTCGGTAGATTCTGTCTACCGCACAAACCGCCTTCTATTAGCCTCCCCAGAACCGTGGGGAGCCGGAAGGCTCTGTTAATTGGCCACCCAGAAGCTAGCGTGTGCCTTCAATCTACCTCCCTGAAGCCGCGGTTAACCGCGGCTTAACAAGCGTGTGTAGTCAATTGACCACCCAGTAGCTGCGGTTAACCGCAGCTTAATTGACTGTTACTGGGTGGCCACGATTACACTTAGCGGCCGCTAGGTGGCGGTGTTATGGAGTTCCCTGGACGGCCAGCGGTGCTCAGCCCGGAATCAGTGCAGTAAAAGCGGACACTTTTATGTGCAGGCACCGCTGAGCCTCCAGCCCCCTGGTTCCTATTCGTGCGATTTAGCCGAACACCGGTTAATTCGGTAGTTTGTATATGTGAATGTGTTAACCCAGATAGCTATGCCATGGAGCCAATTCGTGTAATTAAAGACTCTGGCTCCATGGCAATTGAACTGTGTGTATGGGATCTGAGCGCTATTCGGTAGTTTTGTGTGCTCAGATCCCAGCTATCTGGGGATATGTGACATGTCTGTATTTTATGTATAAAATGTAATATTATATGTTTTAATGTATTTTACTGTATTTGGGTCCCCATGTGTATAATGGAGTTTGCCTCTGTCCTGGGAGATAATTGAATTACTTCTCAATTATCTCCAGGATAGAGGGAGGGAAATTAGGATGCATTGTGGGGATGTTTTACTTCTGTGTGTCTGAAATGTGATACATGTCTGTCTGTGTTACAGTCTTCCATCTGGTCCCCTAGGGGAGTGTCCACCAGGTGGGAATCCTGCATAAATACAAGTAACCCTGAATAAACCTGACCACCTGCTTGACCTTCAACAGGGAGCTCTGTCTCGTCTTTGGGGGGATTTACTGTATGCTGTTAGAGACTGATTGCAAGGAGTGTAAGCTGATTGTCTGCTTTTCCTGTTCGTCTGCTAGCAGCTATTCGTGAGGTTCCAGTTCGGGAGTTGGAGTGCTATTTTGTATCCAGTTCGGGAGTTTGGTGTTCTGCAGTAGCTGTGCCTGATCTCTGGAAGGGGAATATCTACTAAACGACGGTTTTACCCCTTTTATGTCTGGAGGTGCCGTTACACACACTGACCCCCTACTGGTCATTTGGTGTACTACAGGCTTCTCAGACATTTTTGCATTTCATGTACAAACCAACGAACCACGGCATTTTCGCCTGCATGCTGACCCCTACCAGTCAATCGATATACTACAGGCTTCTCAGACTTTATTTAACCTCATAAGCAAACAAAATAACTACAGCATTTTCACTTTTATACTGACTCCTATCTGTCAAACGGTATACTACAGGCTTTTTTCCCCTCATAACATTCCCACTATAATTATAATTACACAATAACACTTCCTTACAACTCATGCTTGCTATGATATAATAATTCCTGAATACCTGCCTACATAGGCATTTAGTTACATTTACTGACAGTACGCATACATCTACCCAAGAATGCACATACTATTTAAAGCACTATGCAGGATTCCAGAGTCTAATACAGAATATTTGCATGGTTGCACGCTTAAAATATAAGTCCTTCCAATTACGTATTTTCACATATTAGGTTATTCAGCTGCCAGTCATGGTTCACTACACTCATGTTTTGGGGTACAGTAGTATTCCATATCACACATGATATAACACTCCCGACAAGTTAATTTCCTTCAAACAGGGGCATTACAAGCATAGAATAAACATTGGGACGGAGCACTTTGCTCTATTAAACTTGCATAACACACATATGGGTACACGCTTTTAAATGTCTATATTCAATTTTCATACATTGTTTTACCCGTCCTGGATACAGGTATTAATAACCCTTACGACCAGTAAGGGTATCTAATCATACTACCAGGTACATACACTTGCTTATGTGGTATATACATACATTTTCTGTTTCCCCCTGGGTATATCCTTAGCGTACTGGCAATTAGGGACTATAGGTTTCCAATAGGTATTCTCCTTTCTTGGCATCTACGCCTGTCGTATAGTGGTCCCGCAAGGCCAACACCCCGCCTCAACGCTCGGAGGCAAACACCCATCCAGCCACTCGTGAGCTAGCCACCTCGCATGGTTTATAGAGAGGGGCTCACCTGTCACTCCCTTCCCCTTTTTTCTGGTTACAGTCACTGAGAGGCCAACATCCTGCCACTACGTTTGGTGGCCACACAAATCCCCTCGCGCCATTGCATAGATAGAGCCTCTCAAGCCACTTGGCAACAAGCAGGGCCTCACCTGTCACCAAACAAAGGATTAATTGTTTCGCCATGCGACTTTAGCTAGCAAGCCAGTACTAGCACACTGTGGGTTCATATAATAATGGCGATCTTCATTTTAGTCAAGCAGGTGGTAAGGATATCTCTCTACCTAACACTCCAGCTAGAGTCAACACACTTTCACTTGGAGAAGATGTTGCTAGTCCCACACGACAATTTTGTCCCAACACAGTGGACGATCACGTTTCAGGCTCTAGCACCTCTGGTAGTATGTAGAGAACTACCAGAGACAAGTTGGGTCATCTCATTCTCTTTGGCAAATCCCAGATTTGCAACAATTTCGATGTTGGCACATGTAGTTTCAGTGCATGCAGACTGTTGCAGATATGTTCTCAATATGTCAGGGCACATGCAAAACCATGTGTCCCAATAAATGTACCCTGAACCTTATTTCACGTCTGTAAACATTATGCATTTCCAGTACTTTCTAACTCATCACCCTTCCAGACATTTAGTTGATTTCCTAATCTCCGATTTTTAAAGGCCTTCCGTACAGGTATTGCCATATACTTTTGGGGGAATTTACACCATTTACAACGTGGCGCAATCCCATTGGGGATTGTCACAGGGAATCTTCCCTCACACTGTAACTGATCATAGACTTCTCTGCACCTCACGTCTCGGCTACCCCAAGTCTCAACTCCATCATACCCTCTGAGGAGTTTTCATTACAGTATGCCACCATTGTTCATACCATTACAGCTATCACTCAAGCAGTGGGGGAAGCCTGGTTAAGTAAAACTGATATCACAAACGCATTTCAGACTGCCACCATCAGACTACACTGGCAATAACAGGGCATTTATGGGCAGCAGTTATATATTTCTTCTCCTGCTTAACTTTCGGGTCAAAAGCAGCCCATAATCTTAAATATATTCGTTGAACTCTTTGCTGGTTGTGGTTAAACATATCCAGATGCCCCACAGTCATACACTCCTGAGATGATTTCTTGTTGGTCAAAGGGAACGCCTTTCCCTCTAGAAGCTTCAAGGAAGCCATTAGTATGTCTGAACATTTGGGTGTCCCAATATTCCCTAAGGTCACAGAAGACCCAGACACTATCATTACATTCCTAGGCATACAACTTGACTCGGCATCCATGCCAACAAGTTACCACGTGAGAAATAGGAACAGTCGCAACAACACCAATTACCACCTCCTGCTTGGTACTTGCAACCGCATGGAACTACAATCCCTATCAGGTTCCTTAAATTTTGCCATGCGCATCATACCACAGGCCGCACTTTCATCTCAGACCACTTTGCTTTTTCCACACTCCCGCATGATGATCAGGGGCTGTCCCTAGACAACCAAGCCACGGCAGACCTACACATATGGTGACTTTCTTAACCACACGTAATGGTAAACTATTGTGGCAGCTGCCGTGACAGCCGCCATGGCAGGGGGGTCATGAATAGTCAAGGTCATGGATTACATGAACCTCGCCAACATAGCCGGGCTCTGACTAAACTAGCCTTGTCCACCAGCACTCAACTCTCTTGCTACAGGGTTTTCCACTTATGCAATACGTTTCATGTCGGACCTTCACTTAGATAGCTGGTTTGAGGTTTCACCACTTATGGCCTTCACCTCTTTTTGCCACCTTAAGTTAAAAATTCTCGCACAACACGGTTAAACTTTATCTCACGGGTATTTAATACTATACATATTTATCCTTCCAAAACAACAAGGGTTCCTATCCTCCTACCCCATCCATACCTTACTTAGAGACATAGCCAAGAGGACGTTCCCGCTACAACTAAATACTGGCCATAGACATACAATGTTCAAACCATGTCAGAACCACTTGACCATGCACCTTCCGAACCACGCACCAATGCAGTTATCAAAACTGCTACCTATCTAGCCTTTAACGGCTTTCTCAGGCCAAAAAATAACTCACTATCAGCGGCCAACATCATAAACAAGGTTGCCTGTTGACCTCTTATCTTCTAAAACACACAGACCACTATGTCCTTCCTAAAACTAAGACGAGTCAGATGGGCGAGCCAGTGCATATAACCTACTACCTTACAAGCAATGCTGGGTGCCCAGTTAAGGTAATGATTACGTTCTTGGGCACACCACCATATGCACCACTGAACCATTACTGTCGCTGTACGATACTGTCCTTACCACAGGTAAGTTCATGCAATATATAGCCAAGATATCCCCGCACACATTAAGACACAGGCGATTCAGGATTTTAGGAAGCTTTCATTAAAATGTCTACCTGATGGTTAACAAATGCACTATGATCCTGTATAATGTTTTGCATATATGTCTCTTTTTGCCCACTTTTTACCAGCCTACAGCATACGTCGGTTTCGGCACACCTCAACCGATTATTCATAATGCTACATCTCTACAACCCATCTTATTCTATATCATATGAGAATGCCCCGAACACAAATTGGAAGGCATAACCTGAAGTTGTGGGAGGGGCTATACACCTATAAAAGGGACTCCCCCTTTCCCCACTTACCTTTGTGGGTCAGACGAATAGCCCCACCCTCCACTCCCATTGTTCATATTTCCTCTATGTAAGCCCACTTTTTACCGGCCTACAGCATACATCGGTTTCGGCACACCTTAACCGATTATTCCTAAAGCTACATCTCTACAACCCGTCTTATTCTATATCATATGAGAATGCCCCGAATACAAATATAAATATATATATATATATATATATATATATATATATGCATCTTATATGTAACGTCATCAATAGTGTATTTTAATATTAATATAAGTACATATATGTCAGGATTACAGTATGATCCAGCACATAGAATTATGTAACACAGAGGACTGATAGGTAACATTTACTGGACCTTAGAATGGCCGGACTAATGTACCAAATAATAGTCAGGAATAGCCGAGGTTAAGGGACACCGAAAGAGACACAACGATAAGGAAAAGCCAGAGGTCAGGGATGCCAGAATACAGGGAAGTCAAACAATGCCAGAGTTGAAAAACCAGCTCTCGAACACCCACAAGGGAAACCACGACAGGGCACTGAGCAAGAGGAGAACTGGGCCTAAATACCCCACCTCCGGATCTGATTAGTTGTAATCGGCCTTTCAACCCAAAGGCAGTTACCAGGTTCCTATTTGCATGATTGCTGCTCAGCACAAACCCTCCTGTGGATTGATTGCTGCTCGCCACAACTTTTCCTGTCAGAACAGTAAATGCTATTAATCAAATTTTTATATGCGGATGAATACGCAACATTACCCCCCACCTGAAGAACACCCACCGGGCGGGCAGAACCAGAGTTAAGAGGAAACTTGGCGTGAAAATATTGAATCTTGCGGCCAGCATGTATATCAGATGCCGGAACCCAAGAACGATCAGCTGGTCCATAACCTTTCCAATTCACCAAGTACTGTAAAGTGCCCAGAGAAAACCCGGAATCAATTATGGAGGAGAACTCATACTCTTCCTGTCCAGAAACAACTAAGGGAGGAGGAGGGACACTTGAAACAGTATATTTATTGCAAACAAGAGGTTTGAGAAGGGCACATGAAAGGTATTAGGAATTTTCAAGGAGTGAGGAAGGGCCAGAGAGTACGCAACAGGGTTGAGCCTACGAAGGGCACAAAAAGGTCCAAGGAACCTGAGAGCAAATTTCATGCTAGGGACTTTGAGCCTGATGTTACGAGAAGATAACCAAACCCTCTCACCCACTTGGTAAACAGGGTTGGCACCTTGATGTGTATCAGCATAATGCTTGAAACGGTCAGCAGCAGTACCCACAGCAGATTGAACCTTAACCCAGGTATCATGGATGGAAGTCAGACGGTCATCCAAAGCAGGAATAGCCGTATCAGAAAAAACAGCCGGTAGGACAGTGGGATGCCGTCCATTATTAACAAAAAATGGACTATGCCCAGAGGAGTCATGGACAGCATTGTTCCTAGCAAATTCGGTCCATGGTAGTAATACAAACCAAATTGTCTTGAGTGCTATTAACGAAACAACGCAAATATAATTCCAAGGACTGGTTAGCCCTCTCAGCTGTACAATTGGTCTGGGGGGTAAGAGGATGAAAAAGACAATTCAATCCCTAATTGATTATTGAAGGCCCTCCAAAACCGAGACACAAACTGAGAACCTCTATCAGATACTATATTGTGAGGAATGCCATGCAGATGGACAATTTCTCGTATAAAGATTAGTACCAGGTCTTGAGATGATGGCAATTTCTTGAGAGGAATAAAATGAGCCTGTGACGAGACCAATCTCGCCACATTGCATTGGAGGAGCCTGGTTGCCCGTCTGTTGCCTCTGGACTATGGCCCCATGTTAAAAAGTATTCCTTTCGCCTGCAGAAAAGGCTTGTTCGTGCCTTTCTGCCCGGCGGTCTGTAGATTCAATCTACCGACCTAACGCACGAATGACTGGACCACCTGGGCGCTGGAGTGTGTCGGCAATTTACCTCCCAGAAGCTGCGGTCAACTGCAGCTTAATTGACGAATACTGGGTGGCCTTTGTTTGTTTGCCGAACACGTGGCGGCACCATTTTAAAGTACCGATTGGCCAGCGGTGTTCAGCGCCCAAACTATGGAACTGGAAACGGACACTTATTTGCGAGACTGATTGCAAGGAGTGTAAGCAGCTTGGGTGCTTTTCCTGTTCGTCTGCTAGCAGCTATTCATATGGTTCCAGTTCGGGAGTTTGGAGTGCTATTTTATATGCAGTTCGGGAGTTTGGAGCATTCCCATGTATCCAGTTCGGGAGGTTGGTGTAGCTGTGCCTGTATCTCTGGAAGGGGAAGATGGCGGTTTAACCTTTTTATGCCTGGGGGTGCCGTTACAATTGGTGGCAAGTGACGGGATCATTCCTACAGCCAGAAGGACAGCTACAGGAGACACCATTTCTTTGGATTTTACAATTTGAGGGCAACGCATGTCCCAGTACAGCGACCCTGACAGCACCAGGATGGAACCAGCAGTGTTATACGAGGAGGAGGACCTGGATGGCAGGGATACATTAAGGAAAGGCATCTGGTACCAGGCCTTGGATAATGTACAGTACCAGCAGGGCGAGAGTCTCCCCAGTGAAGAGCAGCGATTGCAGACATGACTGGCACTGCGGATGCCCTTGCTGGAAGAGCAGCCCCTGGAGCAATGGGTAAAGGAGCTTGAGCACCGGGTATGGCAGGAGCTGTGGCTAGAGAATGCCTACCAGGCACTCTGGTGGTATACGGTTCGGTATGCACCCTGGACAGTGGAGCACGATAACCCGGAGGGAGAAGAGTTTATTGGCCCTGGCTTGCTATGGGAGGCGTTCACAGAACCTGACTTTGGGAGCCCTGCAGAGATTCGGTTCCATGATATCTTTGACTGGAGGGAGGGTATGCAAGACTGGGATGACCCCCACAAAGTGGGACCAGACTTGGTACACCTTGCAAACCTGGAGTGGGAACTGGAGCAAGATTACAAAAACTTGTTCCGCTCCATCGAGGATACCCAGCAGGAGAGCATCGTGGCAGACCCAGGTCCAGAGCCCTTCAGCTGGGAGGATATCGTCGAGGTTGACTGGGAGGATCTCCAGCCGGCCAGTAGAGATGGGACCAAGGTTTCTCCACTGGCCCCACAGGGAGAGGAGAGCAGCGTCCCCCCTCCCCAGCGGCAGGGTGAGCTACAGGGATGCTGGACGGTCGGCTCAGATCCCCAGCGGCAGTGTAATGTATTGGGAATTGGGAGCCCAGTCTCCATTCCCCAGCGGCTGGCTGAGTTACAGGGGGCAGAGATAGTTGCTCCTGTCCCCCAGCAGCAGAGGGAATTGCAGGGAATTGGGAGCCCAGTCTCCATTCCCCAGCGGGAGATACAGCAGGAAATTGGGAGCCCAGTCTCCATTCCCCAGTAGCAGTGTAATTTATTGGGAATTGGGAGCCCTGTCTCTATTCCCCAGCGGGAGATACAGCAGGAAATTGGGAGCCCAGTCTCCATTCCCCAGTAGCAGTGTAATTTATTGTGGATTGGGAGCCCTGTCTCTATTCCCCAGCGGGAGATACAGCAGGGAATTGGGAGCCCAGTCACCATTCCCCAGCGGCAGAGTGTCCTACAGGGAATAGAGAGCCCAGTCTCCTTTCCCCAGCAGCAGCACTCAGTATTGGGAGCGGAGACAGTTGGTCTCCCTCCCCCGTGGCTGGAAGTATATATGGGAGAGGGCTTGTTACCCCATCTCCCCAGCAGCAGCTTAACGTACCAGGGGGAGACAGTAAGCCCCACAACTGTGCAGATGGGACCGTGGTCTCTGCACTTACAGCACAGGGGGTAGGGTCGGTCGGTCCTGCCTCCCAGCACCAGGGCTGTTTAGCCAAAGGGGAGACAGTCGGTCTCCCCCTCTGGCAGCAGAGCTGTGTATCTAAAGGGGAGACAGTCGGCTCCAACCAGACTACTCCCGTGGTAGTGCTGGCACCAGGGCAGAGTACCGCTGGTCTCTGTCCACTCAGCAACCCACCAAGTCAGCTTACCAGTCACCCACACAGCCATGGTGAGGCACCTGGACATGGACAAGTTTCTCCTCTACCCAGGTGTAGTAACCAGTTATTGTGGGTGGGCTGTATTACTGATTGTGTTTTGTGGGTGGGCTGCTGGACTAACCAGGGCACTGACTGGCAGGAGGTCAGATACCCTGTTAGTCTGTTTGGAGAAGGGGAGAGATGTGACAAGACCAATTTCGCCACATTGCATTGGAGGAGCCTGGTTGCCCGCCTGTTGCCTCTGGACTACTGCCCCATGTTTAAAAGTATTCCTTTCGCCTGCAGAAAAGGCTTGTTCATGCCTTTCTGCCCGGCGGTCGGTAGATTCAATCTACTGATCTAACGCACGAATGACTGGACCACCTGGGAGCTTGAGTGTGTCGGCAATTTACCTCCCAGAAGCTGTGGTTAACCGCAGCTTAATTGACGAATACTGGGTGGCCTTTGTTCGTTTGCCGAACACGTGGCGGCGGCCATTTTAAAGTCCTGAACGGCCAGCGGTGTTCAGTGCCCAAACTATGGAACTGGAAACGGACACTTATTTGTGCGAACACCGCTGAGCCGTCAGCCTCCTTGCTTCTACGGTCGGTCATTTAACCGGATGCCTGTTCATTCGGTAGTTTAAACCATATGAACAGCATTACCCCAGATAGCCATCCCGTGGAGTCTATTCGTATGGAGAACAGGCTTTGTGAACACTTTACATCCACGGCGATTGGACTGTGTGCATAGGATCTGAACGCTATTCGGTACTTTTGTGCGCTCAAATCCCAGCTATCAGGGGATGGGTTACATGTATATATTTTATGTGACAAATGTAATATTATGTATTTTATTGTATTTTAGTGTTTTACTGTAACCATGTGGTTAATGGAATTTTGCCTCTGTCCTTGGAGATAATTGGATTACTTCCCAATTATCTCCAGGATAGAGGGGAGGGATTGTAATGTACTGTGGGAGTGTTTTAACCCTGGATGCCTGTGATTGGTCATTTTACCATTTGTGTCCCAGTCTTCGATCTGGTCCCCTAGGGGAGTGTCCAACAGGTGGAAGACCTGCATAAATACCGGGCAGGTAGCCCACATTAAACCAGACCAATGCGTGACCCTCAACACGGAGCTTTGTCTCGTCTTTGGGGGATATACTATATGCTGTTAGAGACTGATTGCCAGGAGTGTAAGCCGCTTGGGTGCTTTAACTGTTCGTCTGCTAGCAGCTATTCGTATGGTTCCGGTTCGGTAGTTTGGAGTGCTATTTTATATGCAGTTCGGGAGTTTGGAGCATTCCCATGTATCCAGTTCAGGAGGTTGGTGTTCTACAGTAGCTGTGCCTGTATCTCTGGAAGGGAAAGATCTACTAAACGGCGGTTTAACCCTTTTATGCCCGGGGGTGCAGTTACAGAGCCATTTTAGAAAAACGGTCCACAACCATGAGAATAGTGGTATAACCGTTATAACTAGGAAGTTCAACAATGAAGTCCATGGACAAGTGGGACCATGGGACCTCAGGAATAGGAAGAGCCACAAAGGAGTTTATGAGGCACTTTGCAAACTGCACAGACAGAACAAGCCTGCACATACTCCTTAACATCCTTCCTGAGGAATCCCACCAGAATGACTTCATGATAGCAGAAGTGGATTTATTAATACCTGGGTCACCAGCAGACACATTGTCGTGAAACACCTTCATGATATTAACCCTTTCGCCCAATGGAATGAACAGTTTGTCCTGAGGTTTACCGCAAGGTGCCTGAGACTAAGCCTCCATGATGGAACCAAGCAGTGGAGAGGACAATGAAAGGACAGTGGACGCAATGATACATTCCGGGGGAATGATATGGGACATTTCTTGCTCTAGTATAGCCGCAGTCTATACATTTTTAGAACCAGGTCTATAAGTGATAAGAAAATTAAAGTGAGGAAGAAATAGAGACCACCTAGCTTGTCTAGAAGATAATCGCTTGCCATCTCCTATGTAAGCCAGGTTTTTGTGATCAGTAATGATCAAAAGGGTTGTTTTATCAAGGTTTACAGAACTTGTTTAATGAGATCGTGGTGAGACTGGAGGTCAGGAGAATAAATAAGGATGTTATCCAAATAGACCAAGACAAACGAGTAAATGTAATCCCTGAGTACATCATTAATGAAATCTTGGAAAACCGCTGGAGCGTTGCACAACCCAAATGGCATCACTAGATATTCATAGTGTCCACTTCTGGTATTAAATGCAGTCTTACACTTGTGGTTTTCCTTGATTCTGACTAAATTGTAAGCGCTTTTAAGGTCAAGCTTAGTAAACACTTCAGCGTCCTGGAGTCTGTCAAATAACTCAGCAATAAGAGGAATGGGGTAGGCGTTCTTAATAGTGATTTTGTTCAATGCCCTGTAATCAATACATGGGCCCAACTGTAATGCCCTGTAATCAATACATGGGCCCAACTAGATACAAAAAAGAATCCAGCACCAGCAGGTGAGGATGATTTTCGTATATGGCCTTTATTCAATGAATCTTTAATATATAATATATTTTCAATATATTATAATCTTTAATATAATATATTGAAAAGTCATATGGTCTGTGAGGAGGTAGAGTATTAGACTGAGTCTTGTTGAATACTTCTTTAACGTCTTGGTATTGTATAGGGATCTCGGGATTTTGAGGTGTACTAGTGGGTAATTCAACACTCTTTTTTGACATGCAATATGCACCTTTCCTTACAAGCCTTACCCCATTCTAATATTTCCCCATTAGCCCAGTCAATATGAGGGTTATGCTTTCTAAGCCATGGGAATCCTAATATGATAGGACAAGAAGGAGATGCAATCACCTGAAATGTAATCTCTTCCTTATGTAAGGCACCAATGGAAATATTAATGGGTAAGGTTTCATGCATTATCAATGGTTGTGAGAGTGGTCTCCCATCAATAGCTTCAACAGCTAGGGGTGATAGTCTCTCCTTGATAAGTATAGTATTACCCTTGACAAATTAAACGTCGATGAAGCTTCCAGCAGCACCTGAGTCCATCAGGGCTTTGCATGAAAAGTTATTATTATTTTATTTTTTTCAAAGGCGATAGAAATATCAAGGAGAAACCTATTTGTATTCTTTCCAGAGGACGTTTCCATTACACCTAAGACCTGTCCCCTTAAGGTGCTTAGGTGCGGTAGTTTTCCTTACGTATGGGACAATTGTTTCTCATATGTCCCTTCCTACTGCAGTATAGACATAGGCCTTCTTTTCTCCTATATTGTCTTTCTGATTCTGACAGTCTAGTGACCCCTAACTGCATGAGTTCGAGTTCAGACTATACAGCAATTTCAGGGACAATAGGTCTGGAGAAACGCGGTGCTAAATGCATACTCATGCGTCTAGTAGCCTCTCTTGTTCTCCATCTAATATCAATCTGCATGACAAAAGTGATACATTCATTAAGCTTTTTGGGTAAGTCTTTGGCGGCAATCTCATCTAGCAATGTTTCAGATAGTCCCTTTTTAAATGCAGAGATTAACCCACTATACGTCCAGTCTACCTCGGAAGCTAGGGTACGAAATTCTATGGCATATTCCAAGATAGACCGGTTCCCTTGTCTGATATGCATCAGGGCAGTAGCGGCGTCATCCTCTCTACCTAAAGGTTCAAATGTAAGTTTGAATTCCGTAATAAACTCCTGGTAATTGTGTGCCACACCTCTATTACTCTCCCATAATGGATTGGCCCAAGCTAAAGCTTTACCTTTTAATTGATTTACCAGGTAACCAATTTTAGCTCTGTGTGTGGGAAAAGATCCTGGTTAGGCCTCAGAATAATACTCTATATGGTTAAGGAATCCCTGGCATTCTTGGAAACTACCATCAAAATGCAGAGGAGGAGATAGAGAGATAGTTGGTGCCTTGTATACTATAGGTGGAGGTACATAAGGCGGAGGTGAGACAGTAGGAGCAGCCACAGGTTGCAGATGCACTGTACGGGTAAGAAGGGTACTGAATGCCTGGGCAAATTGATACATGCGGTGATCATTATCCTCCAGTTTCCTTTCGCAAGCTTAAACAATTCTACAGGATCTTTGGCCATGTCGTAATGTCAGGATTACAGTATGATCCAGCACGTAGAATTGTGTAACTCAGAGGACTGATAGGTAACGTATACCGGACCTTAGAATGGCCGGACTAACGTACCAAAGAATAGTCAGAAATAGCCAAGGTCAAGGGACACAGAGAGAGACACAACGATAAGGAAAAGCCACGGGTCGGGGATGCCAGAATAGAGGGAAGTCAAAATCAATGCCAAAGTCAAATAACCAAAAAAAACAGAATCAATAATGCGCTCTTGGACAACCACAAGGGAAACCACGACAGGGCACTGAGCAAGAGGAGAATTGGGCCTAAATACCCCACTTGTGGATCTGATTAGTTGTAACCGGCCTTTCACCCCAAAGGCAGTTACCAGGTTCCTATTTGCATGATTGCTTCTCAGCACAAACCCTCCTGTGGATTGATTGCTGCTCGGCACGGCTCGGTATGGAGCCAGGTAAGGGGTGTCCCTTAAGTAGGGAGAAGGTGAGTCATACACCCCTCCCACAATTACAGGCCAAAAGGCCTTAATACATATATATATATATATATATATATATATACACGCATAATTAGAATAATAAATAAAATAAATATATAAAATATTAAAAAAATAAAAATAAAATTATATATACATATGTAATTTCATTCTAACTGTATTTTGTTTATATATATATATATATATATATATATATATATATAATTACATAAATTATTACATAAGTATACACATAGAATTCAAATACACATATATATATATATATATATATATTACAATTCTATGTGTATATTTAAGTAATCGTTTAACATAATTAAGTGAGTTAATTAATTAAAATTTGATTGACGTGCCTGACAACCCAGGTAGAAAGTGCAAAGAATTTAATTTGCAAGCACTATATTTAACCCTGTAACTTTCCAAGACACCGTAGAACCTGTACATGGGGAATACTATTTTACTCGGGAGACTTCGCTGAACTCAAATATTAGTGTTTCAAAATGATAAATTGTATTACAATTATGATATTTTCAGTAAATTGAAGTTTTTTGCATTTTTCACACACGAACGGCACTTTTACTGACGGTATTATTGTTGTAATATGTTTTACTATGTTTGTGTTCAGTGAAGTCTCCCAAGTATAAGAGTACCCCCATGCACAGGTTGTATGGTGTTTTGGAAAGTTAGAGAGTCAAATATAAGGCTTGCATTTCATTTTTTTTCACATTGAAATTTGCCAGCTTGGTAATGTTTCCTTTGAGACCATATGGTAGCCCAGGAATGAGAATTACCCCCATGATGGCATACCATTTGCAAAAGTAGACAACCCAAGGTATTGGAAATGGGGTATGTCCAGTCATTTTGGCCAGTGTTTGTGACTAGGTGTCTACTAAAAAAGACTGGATCTACCCCACTTGCAATACCTTGGGTTGTGTACCTTTGCAAATGGTATGCCATCATGGGGGTAATTCTCATTCCTGGGCTACCACATGGTCTCAAAGGTAACATTACTAATCTGGCACATTTTAATGTGAAAAAAAATAAAATGGAATGTGCTATATTTGACCCTGTAACTTTCCAAAACGCCGTAACATCTGTTAATGGGGGTACTGTTGTATTTGTGAGACTTTGCTGAATACAAATATGTGACTTTTATTGCATTAAAAGCAAACAGTATTATGACATTTACAGCTAAAATGTCTGGACATACCCCATATTGAATACCCAATGGTTGTCTCCTTTAACAAATGTGTACATGTGAGGTGTGATTCAGAGATTTATGACAGATAACTGTGTTACAATGTCACTATTGATTTATATTTTAAAACTGCAATGTCCTACTTGTACTTATAGCCCTATAACTTGCAAAAAAAAAAAAGCTAAGAACATGTTAGCATTGGGTATTTCTAAACATTGGAAATTATTTAGCACGGGTGTATTTTGGCAGCTGTAGATGCATTTGTGTTTTCATCATTTTTATTATAGTAAATACTATTATTATTATATTATTTATACTATATTGTTTACTATGATGAAAATAATGGTATCTTTAGAAAGACCATTTAATGGTGAGAAAAACAGTATATAATATGTGTGGGTACAGTAAATGAGTAAGAGGCAAAAAAGCATGTGTGTGCCCCATTATTTTGTTCATTATATATACATATATATGTTAAAGGGTACTACAACAATGTTCACTATTTTTATTTGTCTTAAAGGTATATATACCATCAGATTGCAAAAGGCACAGGAGTAAATGTTAAGTAAAGATATTTATCACACAGAGTGAACCATCTATTAACAATCACTGTTCAGCACTCCACTGTATTTGGGTATACACGATTTGTGTGTGTGTTTTGGGGAGAAATGCATAGCACATTGTGGAAGCATCTGTGTGTGTGTGTGTGTGTCAGGATCGGGACAGGGATCCAACACGCAGAGTACAAAGAGAGGAAAGGTACGTATACCGGGCCTTAGAATGGCCGGACTAACGTACCGAGAGTAATAGAGAATAGTCAGAGACAAGCCGAGGTCGAGGGAACGAGAAGACAGATAAGCGAGAGACAAGCCGGGTCAAGGGATAACAGAGAAGCAGGGTAGTACAACGAGCCGAGTCAAAACCAATAGAGCAAACAAGAATACCAGAGCGCTGAGTGACTAGACAAGCTAGTACCACGACAGGGCAATGAGCTGAAGTGAGAAGTAAGCTTAAATACCCTGGCTCTGGATGGTAATCACGCCTCTGACAAGTACCGATTGGATATCGGACACTTGAGTGACAGGTCGCTCGTGATAGCGTCATGACGTCACGTATTGAGCGTCCTGCTAGAAAAGGACGTGGATTCCTCGCGGCCGGTGTTTAAGTGACTGGATGAACCGCGAGGAACGGAGGAAACAGCTCGCCTGGACGGATAAACCACCAAGTCTCTACCTCCCTTAGAGGTAGAGGCCTCAGGTACCCTGACAGTACCCCCCCTCTCAGATACGCCCACCGGGCGGAATGAACCGGGGCGAGATGGGAAGCGGAGGTGAAATGCTCTGCGAAGGCGAGAAGCATGAACGTCCTCCTGAGGTACCCAACTCCTCTCCTCAGGACCATATCCCCTCCAGTTGACCAGATATTGCAATTTTCCCCTTGAAATTCTGGAGTCAATGATGGAGCTGACCTCGTACTCCTCCCGACCCTCCACCTGAACAGGACGAGGTGAGGAGACTTTAGAGGAGAATTTGTTGCAAATAAGAGGTTTCAACAAGGAGACATGAAAGGAGTTAGGAATGCGTAAGGCAGGTGGCAGAGCAAGGCGATACGCAACCGGATTGATACGAGTGAGAACCCTGTAAGGGCCTATGTAGCGAGGAGCAAATTTCATAGATGGAACTTTTAGGCGAATATTCTTGGTACTCAACCATACCCTATCCCCAGGAACAAAAACAGGAGCCGCTCTTCTATGCTTGTCAGCGTGTTTCTTGAACAGCGAGGAACTATGTAATAGAATTTGCCGAGTCTGATCCCATAATTTCTTCAGGTTGGCGACATGATCATCAACCGACGGTATCCCCTGAGAAGAGGAAACCGAAGGAAAAATCGAAGGATGAAAGCCATAGTTCATGAAGAAAGGGCTAGAGCGAGTTGAATCGCAAACAAGGTTATTGTGTGCGAACTCTGCCCAAGGAATCAGACCGACCCAATCGTCCTGGTGTTCGTAAACAAAGCAACGTAGATACTGTTCGATCTTTTGATTAGTACGTTCAGCAGCTCCGTTAGACTGAGGGTGATAGGCAGAGGAGAAGTTCAATTTGATGCCCATTTGAGAACAAAAGGATCTCCAGAAACGTGAGACAAATTGAGAACCTCTATCAGAAACAATCTCTGAAGGAATCCCATGTAGGCGAAAAACCTCTCTCGCAAAAATCTCCGCCAATTCAGGAGAAGTCGGAAGTTTAGGTAATGGCACGAAATGGGCCATCTTAGTAAATCTATCCACCACCGTGAGAATAACAGTCTGTCTCTTGGAAGCAGGCAAATCAACGATAAAGTCTATGGACAAACAGGACCAAGGTTTCACAGGAATGTCCAAGGGGTGTAACAGGCCACATGGAGATGCATGAGGTAGTTTAGTCGTGGCACAAGTCTCACAAGCTGCGACGAACTCCTCAATATCTTTACGAAGTGAAGGCCACCAGAAATCCTTGGATATTAGAGAGTATGTCTTGCGAATACCAGGATGACCAGCTAATTTACTTTCGTGAAAGCATTGTAAGAGCTCCAGTTGAAATTCAGGAGGAACAAAGTTTCTTCCCTCAGGAGTGTTTCCAGGAGCTAGATGTTGTGACTTCAAGATCTGGTCAAGTAGCGGAGAATGAATTTTGAGACTGGTATTAGCAATAATATTGCATTTGGGTACAATGGAGGACAACAGTGGTTCAACTGAGGCAGAGGGCTCATATTGGCGAGATAGCGCATCGGCTTTAGAATTCTTTGACCCAGGTCTGTAAGTCAGAACGTAATTGAAATGGGTAAGAAACAATGACCAACGAGCCTGCCTGGAGGACAGACGCTTGGCCTCTCCGATATAAGACAAGTTTTTGTGGTCTGTCAGAATGGTAACAGGATGTAAAGTACCTTCCAATAAATGTCTCCACTCTTTCAAAGCCTTGATAACCGCTAGTAATTCTCTGTCACCAATGTCATACCTGCTCTCAGTACCGGTCAATTTTTTAGAGAAAAATCCACATGGATGTAATGGTTTATCAACACCCAACCTTTGAGATAGGACAGCACCTAAACCAGTCTCTGATGCGTCTACCTCAAGTAGAAAAGGCAGAGAAGTGTCGGGGTGAACTAAAATTGGAGCGGAAGCGAAAAGCTCCTTGAGAGTTTTGAACGCCAGAAGAGCTTCAGTAGTCCAATTCTTAGTATCAGCCCCCTGTTTGGTCATGTTAGTGATAGGTGCGATAATGGAAGAATAGCCCTTAATAAAGCGCCTATAATAATTAGAAAAACCAATAAATCTCTGTACGGCTTTAAGACCTTTGGGTAAAGGCCACTCTAGAATGGATTGGAGCTTATCCGGATCCATCTTAAATCCCTCCCCCGAGATCACATAGCCGAGAAAGGTTACCTGGGTTTGATCAAAGCTACATTTCTCCAACTTGCAGTACAAGCCATGCTGGAGAAGCTTGTGCAAAACCCTCCTGACTTGCTTGTGATGAATCTCAATGTCACTAGAATGAATGAGTATATCATCTAGGTATACAATGACGCAATCTTGCTGAAATTCCCTAAGAACCTCATTTATCAGATCCTGGAATACAGCTGGTGCATTGCATAACCCAAAAGGCATAACAGTATATTCATAGTGACCATATCGAGTATTGAATGCCGTCATCCACTCATGTCCCTGCTGGATTCTCACCAAGTTATATGCCCCTCTGAGGTCTAACTTGGTGAAAATTGTAGAGCCCTTCAAACGATCGAAGAGTTCGGTAATCAAGGGGATTGGGTAGGCATTTTTAATGGTTATCTTATTTAGGCCTCGATAATCAATACAAGGTCTCAAAGAACCATCCTTCTTTTTAACAAAAAAAAATCCAGCCCCGGCAGGGGAGGAGGACCTTCTAATGAATCCCTTGTCTAAATTTTCGTGAATATACTCCTCTAGAACTGAGTTCTCTTTCGTAGATAACGGGTATACATGACCTCTGGGCGGCATGGTACCAGGGAGTAGGTTAATTTTGCAATCAAAGGACCTGTGTGGGGGTAAGGTATCGGCTTTCTTTTTGTCAAATACAGCCTTTAAATCTAGATACTGAGACGGAATTTGTGTCTCTGTAGGATTATCAGAGTTAGCCGCTGTATTGGTTAAGCCGAGAGGTGAGACTTTCCGCAAGCATTTCTCTTGACAATTCTGTCCCCACGAAACTATCTCCCCTGACTCCCAATTAATAATAGGGTTATGTCTCCTCAACCAGGAGTACCCCAGCACTATGGGAATAGACGGAGAAGAAATGAGCAGTAAGGATATGTCTTCTCTATGTAGGATGCCAACAGTTAAGTTAATCGGTATGGTCTCATGGAAAATAACAGGCTCAAGTAACGGTCTACCATCGATGGCCTCAACGGCCAGTGGTGTCTCCTTTAACTGGGATGGAATAGCATGCTTGGCAGCAAAACCCTGATCTATAAAGCTCTCAGCAGCTCCAGAATCGATTAGTGCCATAGTCTTAACTACTCCCTTCTCCCACTTTAAAGAAACGGGTAACAGAAGCCTGAGCTCTTTGTAGTTGTGAATAGAGGACAAAGTAGAAACACCCAAGGCCTGTCCTCTAGAGGAACTTAGGTGCGAGCGTTTCCCGAACGATTGGGACAGTTTAGGCGTAAATGACCCCTGACTCCACAATACATACATAAGCCCTCCCTTCTCCTGTACTGTCTCTCACTCTCTGTGAGATGAGTACTGCCTATCTGCATAGGTTCAGGAATACGTAAGTCCTCGAACTCAGAAATTTGAAAAGTAGGCGCTAGTTTAAAGGAGGGTCTACGGGTCCTATCTCGAGTGTTCAGCCTCTCTCTTAAGCGTTCATCAATACGAGATATAAAAGAAATTAAATCCTCCAAATTTTCAGGGAGTTCTCTAGTAGCGACCTCGTCAAGGATTACATCTGATAACCCATTCAGAAACACATCTATATAAGCCTGTTCGTTCCACTTAACTTCTGCCGCCAAGGACCTGAACTCTAGTGCATAATCCACAAGTGTTCGATTGTCTTGTCTAAGGCGCAACAGTAATCTAGCTGCATTGACCTTCCTACCAGGGGGGTCAAAAGTTCTTCTAAACGCAGCTACAAAGGCATTATAATTATAGACTAGTGGGTTATCATTCTCCCATAAAGGATTGGCCCATCTCAAAGCTTTTTCAATGAGTAGAGTGATAATAAATCCAACCTTCGCTCTATCAGTAGGGTAAGAGCGGGGTTGTAATTCGAAATGGATGCTAATCTGGTTTAGAAAGCCACGACACTTTTCCGGTGACCCGCCATAACGTACTGGTGGGGTAATACGGGAAGAAGCACCTACAGTGGCTACCTCTAGACCTGAGACTGCAGGAGAAATAGAAGGAGTACGTGTCTCCTCAGGTGGATTACTAGCACGAGACAAAAGTGCCTGTAGTGCTAAAGCCATCTGATCCATCCTATGCTCCATGGCGTCAAACCTGGGATCCGAAGAACCAAGCTGACTGTTAGTACCTGCAGGATCCATTGGCCCTGTCGTAATGTCAGGATCGGGACAGGGATCCAACACGCAGAGTACAAAGAGAGGAAAGGTACATATACCGGGCCTTAGAATGGCCGGACTAACGTACCGAGAGTAATAGAGAATAGTCAGAGACAAGCCGAGGTCGAGGGAACGAGAAGACAGATAAGCGAGAGACAAGCCGGGTCAAGGGATAACAGAGAAGCAGGGTAGTACAACGAGCCGAGTCAAAACCAATAGAGCAAACAAGAATACCAGAGCGCTGAGTGACTAGACAAGCTAGAACCACGACAGGGCAATGAGCTGAAGTGAGAAGTAAGCTTAAATACCCTGGCTCTGGATGGTAATCACGCCTCTGACAAGTACCGATTGGATATCGGACACTTGAGTGACAGGTCGCTCGTGATAGCGTCATGACGTCACGTATTGAGCGTCCTGCTAGAAAAGGACGTGGATTCCTCGCGGCCGGTGTTTAAGTGACTGGATGAACCGCGAGGAACGGAGGAAACAGCTCGCCTGGACGGATAAACCACCAAGTCTCTACCTCCCTTAGAGGTAGAGGCCTCAGGTACCCTGACAGTGTGTGTGTGTGTGTATATATATATATATATATATTTATATTTCTGTGGTGGAATCTCAGTAAAAATAAATTTACTAGGACAAGATTGCCACATGGTATGTGCATTTGCATATGTTGATGTACCAGTTAAGTCAGTTACACGTAGCTAAGATACAATCAGTAGTGTAAGGAGCATAAGTAGGAATACAGGATATACGAGTATTTCCCCTCCTCCATTGTGCTGGGCAAGCCATGTGGTCAAACATGATTTTAGTCTCTATTTGTTTGATTAGATAAGAGTATGTGTAGGTTGAACTGATTATGGGAGGAGCTACATGCCTATATAAGGGACCTACACTGTATGATCAGGACTCAGACTTTGCTGTTTTTTGGTGACA
This sequence comes from Pelobates fuscus, assembly GCF_036172605.1. NCBI lineage: Eukaryota > Metazoa > Chordata > Amphibia > Anura > Pelobatidae > Pelobates > Pelobates fuscus. The sequence goes on along the minus strand of NC_086317.1, from coordinate 343,950,258 downwards.
TTTGTCCCTCTGAGTCCCGATCGGTGAACCGAATAAAGAATCTCTTCCTTCCTGAAGAAACCTGTGTCCATCTCTCTGTGCTTGGCTTCCGTCAGTTTCTCCGGTATCATTTGGTGCATTGGCCGGGAAGCTCATCGTTCAACGGTAGCTGAGAAGCAGAGGCGTGAGACGGTCTATCTTTGCCCACGTTCTCTACGGCTGCACCCCTGAACTTCTGCGTGGACCTCCCTTCATCTCGGCACCACTGGTCTGTTGTCCAGGAGATCATCGGCCTCTACGTAGTAAGTGCTGGTGTGTCCCCGTCGATGAGTGTGAACTCAGGTTCAGGAACGAGGAGGTAAGACAACTGCTGTTTTAGACGGCGGACCCACTAGGGGTATTGGATACCGATTGTGCGGTAGGCCCATAAGGGGTTATTTGGAATCTGCCCCCTCCAGTGGAGGGAAGGAGCGAAGGCGCACCGCTCAATTAAACGCCCTTTAGTAAGCCCGTTTAATTTTGGTTTGGAGTCAGGCGGGGTTCTGGTGTAAATAGCCCTAGCCGGACACCGGTGTCTTGTCTAGACTAGCGTTCTAGGGTGTATATTTTGTTCGCTAGGTCGGAGGGACCGGGAGACTAAGCGGCGTCTGTGTAAATTCGGTCCGCTAGATCTCAACCTATCTTGGCTAAGTGGGAAGGCGTGTAAATTTGGAACCCACTAGATTTTTGATAGAGTAAATAGACTAAAAGGGTGCTGTTGTAAATTCCACCCTCTAGTTCACTATATGTGGTGCTTGGGCAGTGTGGCTAACCAAAATGTATGTAGATAGTTTTAGGTAGCGCATCAAGGTACTGGCCAATAGATTAGCTGGGAATTGTAAATGTGTTAAAGATTGTTGTAGTAGCGTGTATATCTTGCTAGATAGCGTGAGCTCTGCCGTCTAGCGAGAGTGTGAATAGTGTGTAACTGTATTATAGCGCACGGTACCATAACCATGTATAATTACTGATACTGTAAATAAGTACTAATAATTGTCGTCTATGTTGCATGTTTTAACACCATAACCACTACTAATTGTACTGTGACTTTAAATTGTACTTTAACCTATGCTAACCGTACTGTAACTACTGTTTGTAAAGACGATGTTACTGGGGTATGTTATAGACGGGTAATTCAAATATAGGGAATTATAGCGTGGGTGACCGTATAGTTTCGCCAAAGGGCACAGTATTAGTTACTTAGTGACTGGTGTAACAGCTGTGTGTGTACGGGAATTCCCTGAGTGTTTTGTTGTGTGCGTTTCACTTAGTAACTGTACCACGTGGTGCTGTTGCCGAGGGAACGGGTGTGACCGTTGGTAGAGTGTTTGTTTGTATAGTTTCTGTTGGAAACGACGCTCCATTGTTAAGTATGGGCGCGTCAGATTCGACGATTTTGGATCCCTTAGGATGTATGATAAAGAATTTTAAAAAGGGATATACAGTATGTGATTTGGGGGTAAAGATGTCTCCAGCACGCTTGATTACATTGTGTAGTAGGGAATGGCCTACTTTGGTTGCCGCATGGCCGCCACGTGGCAGTTTGGATCCTAATCTGGTACAGCGTGTACACGTGGCTGTATCAGGTAGGCCTGAACTTTACGACCAGTTTCCATATATTGATTGTTGGAGGCAGGCCGTAAAAGACTCGCCAAAATGGATCCGAGAACAATGTCACCTCATGGTGGCCAGGACTCGCTTGTCCACTAAGGCCGTAATTACGCCCATTTTGGACACGCCTCCTGAGTCTGAGATCCCTAAGCCGCCCCCTTACTCCTCCTCCACCGGAAAAGGAAGAGGAGGTGCTGCTGGAAACGCTCCTCCCCTTGCCCCGTTGTCCCCACCTACTTCCTCCTCTAGCTCAGAGCCCAGCCCTCTTGTTTTAAACCCTCCCCTCTCAGTACCTACCTCTGTCAACTCCACCTACCCAGATTTGGCGCCATTTCTAGTTCCTGGTCAGGCTCCTCCTAGCCCGGCCCGGAATATTTTACTCACCGACCTCCCCCTCAGTAAAGCGTCCCCATCCCCTTGTCTTACTACCCCTCGACCGGAACCCCTAACTGACGTTCCTAAACGAAGCCCCATACTAACCCGACAATTGACCGGTACCCTACAACCCCGACATTATCAAATGCCACTTCGACTGACACCTGCAGTAGATTCTTGGCAAGCTACACCAGATCCGGTTAAAGCGCATGACTCAGTCGGAGTAACGAGGAGATATTGGGATTACAAGTGTGTTTAAAGAGATCAGTAAGTGAGTGTTTTGTCGGCCATAATAAAGCCAGACCACTCACCCACGTGACATAGCCAGGGTGTCTCGAAGGGACCTCTGTGAAGGGAAGAGAGGACCTGCAGAACTCCATTCCTTGCAGCCCTTACATCCTGGAAGCTGAGGTGCCATCGCACAGACGAAGACTGAGGATGAAGACGTCGAAAGAAGTGCTCTTGATAATGCGTATTTTTATGTTTTTTATTATTCAGGAAGGTAGAGGTACCGACACACCTAGCTGTGAGGTTTGCATTAAGACTACTATAACAGGTAATCATATTTCCCAGACCCTAATTTGGCATTCACAATATGAATGTAAAGGATATGTATCAAGGTGTAGATACTTAGGTATAGAGTATAGTGTATGCCATTTAGGAGTAGGCGAACCTAAGTGCTTCAATCCAGAGTATCAACCTCGTACAATTTGGTTGACCCTCCGGAATGGAGACTCACAGGGGACCCTAATGAATAAAACAGTACATTCTTCGGGTGTTCTGCTATTTGATGCATGTAAGGCGATATCAAGTGGTAGAAAACCGTGGAATGTATGCGGGGATCTTAAGTGGGAGAGAACGTATGGGTCTAACGATAAGTATATTTGTCCCAGTAGTAAAAATAAGTATGTAAGTCCAAAATGCCCAGATAGGGATTATAATTATTGCCCATATTGGTCTTGTGTGGGGTGGGCAACTTGGGGACAGACAGTAGATAAGGATATGATTGTTACTAAGTTGCCTACCAAACCGTATTGTAAGTCTATGGAGTGTAACCCAGTCCATATACTTACTAATAATCCTGAACAATTTTTAGATAGGTTTGGTAACTTATTTGGGTTCCAGATATATGGGACGGGTTTGGATCCTGGGACAATATTATTTATAGGGATAGCGACCGATACCGTAGCATCCCAAACTCATCAGGTTTTCCATTCTTTTTATGAAGAGATGAGTGTAGAAAATAAGATCCCCCATAATGCTAAGAACCTGTTTATAGATTTAGCTGAAAGTATTGCTGGTAGTCTTAATGTGACCAACTGCTATGTGTGTGGAGGTACTAATATGGGAGACCAATGGCCCTGGGAAGCAAAGGAGGTAATGTCTGGTTCTGAGACAATTGAACAGATAACATCTTCTCAAGCCGATTATCAAATGAGTGTTAGAGGTAAATCTGAGTGGCGATTATAGGTTATGTTTGCATAGCAAGAAAAAGAATAATGTTTAACACATCTGTACGAGAACTAACTTGTCTAGGGCAAAAAGCTTATGATGATACTACAAAGAATACAACCTGGTGGTCGGCTTCAAATGTCTCAGAACCACCTAACCCGTTTGCAAGTTATGCCAATTTAAAGGACGTGTGGTTTGATCTATCTATCACATCTAGTTGGAAAGCCCCAGCAAATTTGTACTGGATCTGTGGAAAGAAGGCCTATTCGGAGTTACCACAGGACTGGGAAGGAGCATGTGTGTTAGGTATGCTCAAACCATCCTTCTTCTTGTTGCCTATTGAAACAGGAGAGACTTTGGGAGTTAAAGTATATGATGTGAATCATAGGAAGAAAAGGGGACCCCTAGAGAGGTACCTGGGAAGATAATGAATGGCCTCCCCAGCGTATCATAGATTATTATGGGCCAGCCACTTGGGCAGAAGATGGTACTTTCGGATATAGAACCCCAATATATATGCTCAACCGCATTATAAGGTTACAGGCAGTGGTTGAGATAATTACCAATGAGACATCACAAGCGCTCAATCTCCTAGCGAAACATAATACTAGGATGAGGACAGCCGTTTACCAAAATAGATTAGCCTTGGATTACCTATTGGCAGTAGAGGGAGGCGTATGTGGGAAGTTTAACCTAAGCAATTGTTGTCTTCAAATAGATGATGAAGGGCAAGCAATAGCTGAGCTTACTAGCCATATGGTTAAACTAGCGCATGTGCCTACCCAGGTATGGAAAGGGTATAATCCAAGTAGTTGGTTTGGTAATTGGTATGAGCAGTTTGGAGGACTTAAGACATTGGTAGGTGGAGTCATGCTAATTTTGATGCTGTGCCTTCTCCTACCATGTCTGATTCCTTTGGTAGTTAGGTCTGTGCAGAGCATTATAGAGAATATAGCAGAGAGAAAGGCTGCTGCACAGATAATGGCTATATATAGGTATGAGGCTCTAAATCAGGGAGAACTAGTACAGGAAGAGGAATGTTGAGGGATTCATATCGTTAGGGAGTCGCAAAGTCTGGTCTGGTTCTGTCAGGATCGGGACAGGGATCCAACACGCAGAGTACAAAGTGTAGTAGGTACGTATACCGGACCTTAGAATGGCCGGACTTAACGTAAGGAGTAAGTAGAGAATGGTCAGAGACAAGACGAGGTCGAGGGAACGAGAAGACAGGTAAGCGAGAGACAAGCCGGGTCAAAGGATAACAGAGATAAGCAGAGTAATACAAACAAGCCGGGTCAGAACCAAAGAGACAATAGACATACAAGAGCACTGAGTGACTAGACTGGCTAGAACCACGACATGGCAATGAGCAAATGCGGGAAGCTCTATTAAATACCCCGGTTCTAGGAGGTAATCACACCCCCGACGAGTCCTGGTTCGTGTTCAGGGTTTGAGTGACAGGTCGAGCAGGCTTGGCGTCATGACGTCGGGTACTGAGCGTCACGTCATAAAAGGGCGTGGATCCCTCGCGGCCGGCGTGTAACCGACCGGAGGAACCGCGAGGAACGGAGGAAACAGCCCTTCTGAATGGGAAAACATCTAAGTCTCTCCTCTTATCATAGGTAGAGACTACAGGTACCCTGACAGTACCCCCCCCCCCCCCCCTCAGAAACGCCCACCGGGCGGAAGCAACCGGGATGAGATGGAAAGCGGGAGTGAAAAGCCCTGCGGAGGCGAGGAGCATGTACATCCTCCTGAGGTACCCAAGTCCTCTCCTCAGGACCATATCCCTTTCAGTCGACAAGATACTGTAACCTCCCTCGAGAAATTCGAGAATCGATGATGGAGTTGATCTCGTATTCCTCCTGACCCTCAACCTGAACAGAGCGAGGGGAGGAAACAGTGGAGGAAAATCTGTTGCAAATTAACGGTTTCAGCAAGGAAACATGAAAAGAATTAGGGATGCGTAAGGCAGATGGAAGTACTAGGCGATACGCAATCGGGTTAATACGAGTCAGGACCCTGTAAGGGCCAATGTAACGAGGAGCGAATTTCATAGAAGGAACCTTTAAATTAATGTTTTTTGTACTCAACCATACCCTATCACCAGGAACAAAAACAGGAGCCGCCCTTCTGCGTTTATCAGCGTGTTTCTTGAACAACATGGAATTATGTAGGAGAATTTGTCGAGTCTGATCCCACAACTTCCTCAGATTGGCAACATGAACATCAACCGACGGTACCCCTTGGGAAGGAGAGACCGAGGGAAGAATGGAAGGATGAAAGCCATAATTCATGAAAAAGGGGCTAGAGCGAGTGGAATCACAAACAAGATTATTGTGTGCGAACTCTGCCCAAGGAATCAAACCGACCCAATCGTCCTGATGTTCGGAAACAAAACAACGCAAATATTGTTCAATTTTTTGATTGGTACGTTAGACTGCGGGTGATAAGCAGAAGAAAAATTAAATTTGATGCCTAATTGAGAACAGAAGGATCTCCAGAAACGTGAAACAAATTGGGAACCTCTATCAGAAATAATTTCGGAAGGTATCCCATGTAAACGAAAAATTTCTTTAGCGAATATTTCCGCCAATTCAGGAGAAGTCGGAAGTTTAGGTAAAGGCACAAAATGAGCCATCTTAGTAAACCTATCGACTACAGTGAGAATAACAGTCTGTCTTTTAGAAATAGGCAAATCAACAATAAAGTCCATGGCCAAACAGGACCATGGTCTCTCTGGAATGCCCAAGGGCTGTAATAGACCACATGGAAGAGTATGAGGTTGCTTAGTCTTAGTACAGATCTCACACACTGCAATGAAATCCTTAATATCCTTTCGTAAAGAAGGCCACCAGAAATCTTTAGAGATTAAGGAATATGTCTTGCGAATGCCAGGATGCCCCGCCACCTTACTCTCGTGAAAACACTGTAAGAGCTCCCGTTGGAGTTCAGGAGGAACGAAGTGTCTTGCCACAGGAGTCTGCCCAGGTGCCAGATGTTGCAACTTCATGATTCGGTCAAGCAGTGGAGAATGAATTTTAAGACTTGTGTTGGCGATAATATTGCACTTGGGAACTATAGAGGATAACACTGGCTCAGATACAGTAGAAGGTTCATATTGGCGAGACAAAGCATCGGCTTTAGAATTCTTAGAACCAGGTCTATAAGTGAGTACGTAATTGAAATGGGTGAGAAATAAAGACCAACAAGCTTGCCTGGAGGACAATCGCTTGGCCTCCCCAATATAGGACAAGTTCTTGTGGTCCGTCAAAATAGTAACAGGATGTAAGGTCCCTTCCAATAAATGTCTCCACTCCTTTAAAGCCATGATAACTGCTAGTAGTTCCCTGTCACCAATGTCATATCTGCTCTCCGGGCCAGATAGCTTTTTGGAAAAAAAACCACATGGATGTAATGGTTTATCCACACCTAACCTTTGGGACAGGATAGCGCCTACACCCGTCTCTGAGGCGTCTACTTCGAGAAGGAAAAGCAGAGTAGTATCAGGGTGAACTAAAATTGGTGCGGAAGCAAAAAGTTCTTTGAGAGTTTTGAAAGCAAGAAGTGCTTCAGTAGACCAATTCTTAGTGTCAGCCCCCTGTCTGGTCATATTGGTGATAGGAGCAATAATTGACGAGTAACCCTTAATGAAGCGCCTATAATAATTGGAGAATCCAATAAACCTCTGAATGGCCTTGAGACCCTTAGGTAAGGGCCAGTCTAAAATGGACTGGAGTTTATCCGGATCCATCTTAAACCCTTCCCCAGAAATCACATAACCAAGAAAGTTTGTCTGAGACTGATCAAAACTACATTTCTCCAGTTTGCAGTACAAGCCATGTTGAAGAAGTTTGCGCAAAACCCTTCTGACTTGTCTGTGGTGAGTCTCAATGTCCCTAGAATGTATAAGTATATCATCCAGGTATACAATAACACAGTCATGTTGAAATTCCCTAAGAACTTCATTGATCAAGTCCTGAAATACTGCCGGCGCATTGCAGAGACCAAAAGGCATTACGGTATACTCGTAGTGCCCATATCGAGTGTTGAACGCCGTCATCCACTCGTGACCCTGCTGAATCCTCACCAAGTTATATGCCCCTCTGAGATCTAACTTGGTGAAAATCTTGGAACCCTTTAAACGATCAAAGAGCTCGGTAATCAAAGGAATCGGGTAGGCATTTCTAACGGTTATTTTGTTCAAACCTCGGTAGTCTATGCAAGGTCTCAGCGTACCATCCTTCTTTTTAACAAAAAAAAACCCAGCCCCGGCAGGGGAGGAAGATCTCCTAATGAATCCTTTGTCTAGATTTTCACGAATATACTCCTCTAGGACTAAGTTCTCTTTAGTAGACAAAGGGTATACATTGCCCCTGGGAGGCATAGTACCAGGGAGTAGATTAATCTTACAATCAAAGGTCCTGTGTGGAGGTAAAGTATCGGCCTTCTTTTTGTCAAATACCGCCTTCAAGTCCAGGTACAGTGGCGGTATTTGTACTTCTGTAGAGTCAGTAGACTGAGTGGATGTATTAACTATGCAAAGCGGTGAGACTCTCTGTAAACACTTCTCCTGACAATTCTGACCCCATGAGATTATCTCCCCTAATTCCCAATCAATAATAGGGTTATGTCTCTTTAACCAAGAATACCCCAGGACTATGGGAACAGAAGGAGATGAAATGAGTAACAGAGATATGTCTTCCTCGTGTAAAATACCAACAGTTAAGTTAACGGGTATGGTTTCACGAAAAATCACAGGCTCAACTAAAGGTCTACCATCTATGGCCTCAACGGCCAAGGGCGTCTCCCTTAACTGAGATGGAATAGTGTGTTTAGTGACAAAAACTTGGTCGATAAAGCTCTCAGCAGCTCCGGAATCTATCAATGCCACAGTCTCTACTACTCCCCTCTCCCAAGTTAAGGAAACGGGTAGCAGAAGCCTATGATCTTTATAATTATGAGTAGAGGACAAAATAGAAACACCCAAGGCCTGTCCTCTAGAGAAACTTAGGTGCGAGCGTTTCCCGATCGATTAGGACAATTTAGGCGTAAGTGACCTCTGACTCCACAGTACATACAAAGCCCCTCCCTTCTCCTGTACTGTCTCTCCTCTTCTGAGAGATGAGTATTGCCTATCTGCATAGGTTCTGGAAAAGGTAAGGTTTTGGTCTCAGGACTTAGAAATGAGGGAGCTAGTTTGAAGGAAGGTCTACAGGTTCTATCTCGAGTGTTCTGCCTCTCTCTTAAGCGTTCATCAATGCGAGAGATAAAAGAAATTAAATCCTCCAAATTCTCAGGAAGCTCTCTAGTAGCAACCTCATCAAGTATTACATCTGATAATCCGTTTAAAAATACGTCTATATAAGCCTGTTCATTCCACTTAACTTCTGCCGCCAAGGACCTGAATTCTAGTGCATAATCCACAAGTGTTCGGTTATCTTGTCTAAGGCGCAACAGTAATCTTGCTGCATTGACCTTTCTACCAGGAGGGTCAAAAGTTCTTCTAAAAGCAGCTACAAAGGCATTATAATTATATACTAACGGGTTATCGTTTTCCCACAACGGATTGGCCCATCTCAGAGCTCTCTCAACGAGTAAGGTGATAATAAATCCGACCTTCGCCCTATCTGTAGGATAGGAACGGGGTTGTAATTCGAAGTGGATACTGATTTGGTTTAAAAAACCTCGACACGGGGGCGGGGCCGGACCGCCGGGCTGGATGGTCGCGGACCAGATCAGCTCCTGCAATGCACACACGTTTAAGCCCATAAACTATGTAAAATGACCTGGATACCGATCAACAGCACTGGTTTTCTGTACTACGGGGACACTGGATCCAGGGTGAGGCTGGCTCACCGAGCTGCAGTCCCCTGGAGGTGAGGCCTTCGACTATCAAGTTGGGGCCTGTGCCGACGGTGAGTGGGGTGGACGGCCACTGCCCCACTATCCTGCCCGACGGTCCCCGACCAGAGGCCCAGATACGGAGGGACCCGGCCCTGTCACCCCCCCTATGGACCGGTGGGGGTGATCCCGGTCCTCACCCAGAGGCTAGGCAGCCAGAGCCGAATGACGCCACCGCCACGCTCAAGGGCCCGACTGCAATACCCAAGATGGCGGACGCCATGTGCGCCGGAGTACGCAGAGGAGAATGCTCTACAGCGGAGCTCAGAGCACCCAGCGAGGCATCCAGGCTCGGGTCCAGGGGGTCAAAGCCCAACATACCCGCCCACGCAACGAGCCAAGCTAAAGGAGGACAGCGGCGGAGGCCTAACCGAACCCACAGCAGCTGCTGCACTACCAGACCGGGACCCCGCTCAACGATCACCCCTGCCTGTAACTAATGATCCCACCGTCGAGCGAGGCACTCTCGCAGCAGGGCCGACCACACTCTTGCCCTTCGCACTCCCTGCAGAGCGGCAGCCCCGAAGAGGGCCAATCAACGATTCCCAGCAGCACAACAGAATATACAGAGTATACAACGCCTGCACGCCAATCCCGGAGTACACTCACCTCCTGATGCAACCCACAAAAAACCAGCGAGGAGCCCAGAGACGCGCCTGAAGTGTCATCGCCAGAGCCCCAGCCTTGAAAGACACTAACACCCTGTCACAGCAGATCAGGCATCGGCTGTCCGCCACCACCCGCGAAGCATCAAGCCTGCCATGTCGATGGTCTTAGGGGCGTGTGCCAGCTCATGAACTTTCAATCAGCCAGGGTGATATTTTATCTGTAGACTGTTGTTTAGCCTCAGCATGTTTACATACCAAGCCTTTGGGTATAGATTACTGTACAAATCTTGTCACACACCCAATAGACATGCATTCAAATTACCAGACAGCATTACACAGCACAACAGTACCTAACTTGTTCCAAACTATGTTCAACTACGTACTGTACCTTTAATCCTCATACACTAAGTCATTAAACCTGTCACCTCACTGTATGTGCGACCTATAACACAACTGTCAAAATGTTAACTCTAGCTTACACTAACCCACTATAAGCACACCCAGGGCATACCCTTATCATAACTACAGCCAAGCTAAGTGATCTATGTTTATTATTATCTTAACGCAATCTTACCATTTAGCCTGTTTAGCAAGTTCTATGTTATAAAATATAAAATTGTGCTGTCTGCCGCAAGCCATGTTGACCACCACTTTTAATGCGCCTAAATAACGTGAATCTTACTAAACCTAACTTTAAGCGTTGACGAATCATCTACTAACAAAACAAAAAACTGTGCAGATTTAACAATGCTACTTCACTGTATCATCCTGTACCAAATATTGTCTGTTTATGCTGTTGTGGCATACCTGAGCAGCTTGTATCTTTCGTTTGCACTACAAAAATAAAGAATTAAAAAAAAAAAAAAAAACCTCGACACTTCTCAGGAGAACCACCATAACGTACAGGTGGGGTAATACGGGAGGAGGCACCTACAGTGGCTACCTCTAAACCTGAACTTACAGGAGAGAGAGAATTATTACGCATCTCTTCTGGTGGATTATTAGGACGAGATAATAACGCCTGTAGCGCTAAGGCCATCTGATCCATTCTATGTTCCATGGCATCAAACCTAGGATCGGAAGGACCAAGCTGACTACTTGTACCTGCAGGATCCATTGGCCCTGTCGTAATGTCAGGATCGGGACAGGGATCCAACACGCAGAGTACAAAGTGTAGTAGGTACGTATACCGGACCTTAGAATGGCCGGACTTAACGTAAGGAGTAAGTAGAGAATGGTCAGAGACAAGCCGAGGTCGAGAGAACGAGAAGACAGGTAAGCGAGAGACAAGCCGGGTCAAAGGATAACAGAGATAAGCAGAGTAATACAAACAAGCCGGGTCAGAACCAAAGAGACAATAGACATACAAGAGCACTGAGTGACTAGACTGGCTAGAACCACGACAGGGCAATGAGCAAATGCGGGAAGCTCTATTAAATACCCCGGTTCTAGGAGGTAATCACACCCCCGACGAGTCCTGGTTCGTGTTCAGGGTTTGAGTGACAGGTCGAGCAGGCTTGGCGTCATGACGTCGGGTACTGAGCGTCACGTCATAAAAGGGCGTGGATCCCTCGCGGCCGGCGTGTAACCGACCGGAGGAACCGCGAGGAACGGAGGAAACAGCCCTTCTGAACGGGAAAACGTCTAAGTCTCTCCTCTTATCAGAGGTAGAGACTACAGGTACCCTGACAGGTTCATAGCAACCTGAGGTGTAAGCAAACTATGGTTAAGTGATGCATCTGGAATTGTGAAATATCAGAAGCATCAAAGGGGGGAATGTGGTGGAATCTCAGTAAAAATAAATTTACTAGGACAAGATTGCCACATGGTATGTGCATTTGCATATGTTGATGTACCAGTTAAGTCAGTTACACGTAGCTAAGATACAATCAGTAGTGTAAGGAGCATAAGTAGGAATACAGGATATACAAGTATTTCCCCTCCTCCATTGTGCTGGGCAAGCCATGTGGTCAAACAGGATTTTAGTCTCTATTCGGTTGATTAGATAAGAGTATGTGTAGGTTGAACTGATTATGGGAGGAGCTACATGCCTATATAAGGGACCTACACTGTATGATCAGGACTCAGATTTTGCTGTTTTTTGGTGACATTAGTCCCTCTGAGTCCCGATCGGTGAACAGAATAAAGAATCTCTTCCTTCCTGAAGAAACCTGTGTCCATCTCTCTGTGCTTGGCTTCCGTCAGTTTCTCCGGTATTATTTCTACTGATATATTAAAAGGAATAATTATATATATTTATATATAATTATTCCTTTTAATATATCAGTTACACTCAATAGCGCTCATGTACATTGTTTGCTGAAGAAGATATTGCCTGTCCTTTCCACACTCTCCTTTTTCTTAATTTCTATGGCTCCTCATACTAACAGTCGAGTATTTCCTGAAACAGAGGCAATAGTGCTATGTTTACCAAACGGCAAAGCAGGTGTATTACCAGACCTTGAAATATCTGGACTTAATGTTAGGCAGGAAATAGAAAAAAAAAAAAAAAACAAGCTAATACTAAACAAAACATCAGGCCAAAGTTAGAAGAAAGAAGTAAAAATGAGCTTATGTATATTCTGGAACACTGAGCAAGGCAAAAGCAGAGTCAAGAGCAAGTCAGGTACACATAAACATTTGAGTACAATGGGCAAGACAGAATGTGAGTCAGGAACAAGCAGAGTCTGGTAAAATGAGATAGCAATCATGATCTGAATAAACACATTAAACACCTAAAACACTTCAGCTTTCTGAAGTCCTGTTTTTGTGTAAAGAGTGTGCCCTCTTTTTATTTTACAAAAGGTGCAGATTTTAATAGGAATTATCATTTTATAAAGTATCCTTGTTATACCCCCCTTGCCCGTCTATCAGACAGCCAGTCCTGCTACTTCCTGGTAGTTTAGCTAAGTGGATCTAAACTCAACAGGTGGACTATTGCCCAGAGCACCTGACTTTCAAAAAATCTCAATGAACTGCATTAGGCCGTCTGTGATTGGACACGAAAAGTAAAATTGGAAAGTGGTATTGTGCTAAATAAAAAAAGTGGTGCAGCTTTATCACCTATAAATCAATCACTAAAACCTCACAAGAATAGGTATAAATACAAAGAAGTGCACAAAAAGTGAAATTATAAATAAAATATTACCCCCAGGGTTAATCATTGATCCATCTCTCTCACATCTTCCCCATGCACAGAGCAAGGGGTGGGGAACATGGACGCTGCGCCCAAGCACTAATGATATGGGGATCAGATGTGGTGTGCACTGTTTGCCAGGAGCTAGAAAATAGTTAAGTACTGTGTGCGTAATAACTGCCCTGCAGCTGCTGGCACCTGACTGCCATCCTGATCCCATCATGAATTTTGCCATGTCTCTGTCTGGCCATTTGACTAGTATCGCAATCTGTTACTAGGTTGCATTCATCTGTACAGACCCCATTACAGTTGCAGATTTGTCAGAGGCACCCCCAGGGAACTGGCACCAGAGGCCACCGCCTAAGTGGCCTAATGGAAGCACTGACCCTGATTATCTCTTTCTTGTTATGGGTAATTCAAGTGTACAAACCAAAGAAAAAAGTTACCTGCGCTCTTCCCAAATCCCTATGCATACCTAAAAAAATGGAGGCCCTCTAGTATCTCCAATGGCCATGTGAGAGTTTAGCCCACCCGCCACGTCAAGTAGGGGTGTATATATAAAAAAAAATACCTCTTTCTGTCTCATTGGAGATATCTTTGACAGAAGTTCAAGTAACCAAGGTGAAAGTTTAGTGTTGGGCCCGCCTGAGAGGTTTGCCTTGACGTGGTGGGTGAGCTAAACTCTCTCATGGCTATTGGAGCAACTAGATGGCCTCCATTTGTATTGGGGCTGATGTGTACTATGGCCTTGCTGCCACCCAGGAGTGATGGGAGTTTGAGCACAGGACTTGATTTTTTTTTGGATTTGCAATGTAAGTGTACAGCTGGAAATCTAACATTAATAAAGGAGAAGACTTCTCATATTGTATAATGCTTTTACGACTTTAAGTGTAAATACACGCAAACTTGTAACAGTCACTCTAGCATTGATTAGCTCTATTTGACAGTAGTGGGTTAGCAGTATCACAATCTACTATCAATTTATATAAGTGGTAAGTATCCCCATCAGTAAGTATCTTATGAATTTTCCTCAATATTTCAATGTTGATTATGAGGTGGAAAATTTGACAATAGGTGGTTAAAACAAAGTATAGCACACTTGTATACTTTTATGCTTAAAATCATTCACATAAGAACAATATGTTTCAACCTGAGTCCTTATCAATGTGCATCTAGTACTCTGCGATTGGACAGCAACAGAATGTCTGGCCTGAGAAAGAAGCCCCAGAAGAAGGTGTGTAAATAATGAAATGGGATTTGCCAGTATTAATAGGATTATTTGCTAAACACTGGCATTTGTCAGGATGGACAAAATCCAGTGAAAATGACCAAATTCCATCTGCAATGGCAATTTTCATATTTGCTAAATACAATCTGAATCTGCAGCAATTGTCCGGATGCATTCATGTCCAGATTAAATCAGTGTTCTTGCATCCAAACCTGTTCAAAATTTAGGATTTGGAAGATTCACATTTGAACACAATTTGCAGCCCCTAATGCAATTAAGGACAAAATGGCTTACAGACCAAATGTATTCAGTCTTTTCAGGAAGTACCCACTGGCTGTTCAGAAAACATTCTCCCACTTGTGGCATGACAGCAGCGATATGGAAGATGTATAAAAAGTTTTAAACGACCCCCATGCCTATGTTTGCCATTTTTTGATGATGTGGACTGGGAGTTTTTCTATCCCATTTGCCTAGGGACACTAGGCTTAAAGGACCACTATAGGCACCCAAACGGCTTCAGCTCAATGAAGTGGTCTGGGTGCCAGGTCCATCTAGGGTTAACCCTGCAGCTGTAAACATAGCAGTTTCAGAGAAACTGCTATGTTTACACCAGGGTTAATCCAGCCTCTAGTGGCTTTCTCATTGATAGCCGCTAGAGGCGCTTCCTCGCTTCTCACTGTGATTTTCACAGTGAGAAGACGTCAGCGTCCATAGGAAAGGATTAAATGATTGTGAAATGCTTTCCTATGGACTGATTATTCGGCTGATGACGTTGGAAGAGGGAGGAGAGTCCCCAGCGCCGGTAACAATTCAACCCCTTCCTCCCCCTAGAGCCACAAGTTTGTTTTTCTGGCACTATAGTGGTCCTTTAACATTTCCTCGCCTCTGCTTAGGAGGATAATGGTGAAGAAGAAGTTGATGGTGATTATTGGTTGTGCAGAATCAGTTACAGCACCAGTTGACATGCTTGCTTCTCTTAATTCTTCTCCCCTTGGTAAAGACTTGTTTTGTTTTTAAGATGTCCATTGATACTAGAAATACTGAAATGACTCTTCATTCCCCACTTACTCACTTCCTTGCTGCACAATTTGTACTTTGCAATTCAATCTTCTGGAAAGATGTCAACATATTGTCAGACTTTGCTTGGACACAATCTTTTTCTCTCAACCCTCCATTTTATAGCTGATGAAGATATAGGTGGATTTGCTACTTTGGTGGTGTTAATAGTTATATCGCTGGATGAGCTACTTTTGCAATGGTAGGAGATGATTTTTCAACTGTTTCCATTATAGTGAAGTGATTCTACTGCAGATAGGGATGGACTTGGACAAAGTTGTAAGTGTACAGTAAAATAGTGGACTGCTGCCTCTGCTCTCCAGAGTTTCATCTTCTAATCCACTCTACCATATGGGGTTATTCACTAAAGTCCAAATGCCCCAATCCCAAATGGGACAAAACAATCCAGCTGCAAGCAAGTGCAACTGCAAAATCTAGAATCTAGACAACTATTTGCCTGCTGGCAGCACTAGCAACCAGGCGACACATAGTTAAATAATCCTCAGCAGTGCTATGGCAAGCCAGCCAATCAGAGTACTCTGACAGCTAGGTCTTGAGTGATGAGAGGGAGACAACTGGGCAACATGGTAATAGATATACCCCACCGGTCACACGGCAGATAGGGCATAAGGAGGTTTTAAAGGAGGTTTGACACAAATATGATTTATGCTATATATAAATAAAATAAATAAATATATATAAATAAAAATATTTATAAACTTTTTTTGAATGTGGTGGCTGGTTAGCAAGCTAGCCACCACATAATTAACCCTAGCATTAGTGGGCAAATAGTACTTCAAATTATCATTCACTTACATGAAAGTAAGTGAAGGATACTTTATAAAACTGAATTCTAACAGATGCATTTGATTCCAAATTTTATTTTAACTGTTATTTTGTGAATCATCTGAATCCTATATTTTATTTAGGATTCAGATTTAAGAACCACAATTTTAATCCAGAGATTGAATTACTCCAGCTGATTGCTGCAGATTTTCACAGGTCCAAACAAATTCCAACCAACTTTTTCTTTAGTAAATATGAGAATTACCAATGCTGTCAGAATTTGGTAGTTTCCTTCTGTGAGATTTAAACAAATGTCTGTACTGGTGGTAGTAAGAGTGATATTGATACCGGAGAAACTGACGGAAGCGAAGCACAGAGAGATGGACACAGGTTTCTTCAGGAAGGAAGAGATTCTTTATTGGATCACCGATCGGGACTCAGAGGGACTAGCGTCACCAAAATACCACAAGTTCTGAGTCCCGGACAATAGTGCAGGCTCCCTATATAGGCACATAACTCCTCCCATATTAAGCTCCACCCGCACATTCTCTTGACCAATCAATACAAATAAGAATTAACTTCCTGCTTGACCGCATGGCTTGTCCAGCACAATGGAGGAGGGGGAATACTACATCCTGTATTCTTGCACATGCTCCGTACACTACTGATCGTATCTTGCCTCGTGCAACCAACTGATCGATACGTCAGCATATGCACGTACACATGCCACGTGGTAATCTCGGCCTACTAAATTTATTTTTACCGAGATTCCACCACATTCCCCCCTTTGATGCCTCTTGATATTTTACAATTACTTGAGGCATCACTTTAACCTTGGTTTGCATACACCGCAAGTTACCTTGAACCAGACCAGACTTATCTATGATGTGAATCTTCAACACTCATCTTCCTGCATTGGTTCTCCCTGATCTAGAGCCTTATACTTATAAATCGCCATTATCTGTGCAGCAGCCTTCCTCTCTGCTATATTTTCTACCAGGCTTTGCACAGACCTAACTACTAAGGGTATAAGACACGGCAGGAGTAGACACAACATTAAAATCAGTAGGACTCCACCTACCACTGCCTTAAGCCCTCCAAACCACTCATACCAGCTACCAAACCAACTACTTGGATTATACCCTTTCCATACCTGAGTAGGCACATGCGCTAGTTTAACCATATGGCTAGTAAGCTCAGCTATTGCTTGCCCTTCGTCATCTATTTGAAGACAGCAATTGCTCAGGTTAAACTTCCCACATACACCTCCCTCTACTGCCAAAAGGTAATCCAAGGCTAATCTATTTTGGTAGACTGCCGTCCTCATCCTGGTGTTATGCTTCGCTAGGAGATTGAGCGCTTGTGATGTTTCGTTAGTAATAATCTCAACCACCGCCTGTAATCTTATAATACGGTTGAGCATATAAATAGGGGTTCTATAACCAAAGGTACCATCCTCTGCCCACGTGGCTGGCCCATAATAATCTATGATACGCTGGGGAGGCCATTCATCATCTTCCCAGGCGCCTATCTCTATGGGTCCCCTTTTCTTCCTATGATTCACATCATACACTTTAACACCTAAAGTCTCACCTGTTTCAATCGGTAACAAGAAGAAGGATGGTTTGAGCATACCCAACACACATGCCCCTTCCCAGTCCTGTGGCAACTCCGAATAGGCTTTCTTACCACAGATCCAGTACAAATTTGCTGGGGCTCTCCAGGTAGATGTGATAGATAAATCAAACCACACATCCTTTAAATTGGCGTATCTAGCAAACGGGTTAGATGGTTCTGAGACATTTGAAGCCGACCACCAAGTTGTATTCTTTGTATCATCATCATAAGCTTTTTGCTCTAGACAAGTTAATTCTCCTACAGAAGTATTATACATTATTCCTTTCCTTGCTATGCAAACATAACCTATGATGGAGGTCTTTAATCTCCACTCAGATTTACCTCTAACACTCATATGATAATCGGCTTGTGTAGATATTAATTGGTCAACTGCCTCAGAACCGGACATTACCTCCTTTGCTTCCCAAGGCCATTGGTCTCCCATGTTAGTACCTCCACACACATAGCAGTTGGTAACATTAAGACTACCGGCAATACTTTCGGCTAAATCAATAAACAGGTTTTTAGCATTATGGGGGATCTTATTATCTATGCTCATCTCTTCATAAAAGGAATGGTATACTTGATGAGTTTGGGAGGATACCGTATCAGTCTCTATCCCTATAAACAATACTGTCCCAGGATCTAAACCCGTCCCGTATATCTGAAACCCAAATAAATTGCCATATTTGTCTAAGAACTTATCGGGGTTATTTATAAGTATATGGATGGGATTACATTCCATAGACTTACAATATGGGCTGGTAGGCAACTTAGTCACTATCATGTCTTTGTCTACTGTCTGTCCCCAAGTCGCCCACCCCACACAAGACCAATATGGGCAAAAGTTATAGTCTTTATTCGGGCATCTAGGACTAACATATTTATTTTTACTACTGGGACAAATATATTTATCATTAGACCCATACGTCCTCTCCCATCTAAGATCCCCACATACATTCCACGGCTTTCTACCACTCGATATCGCTTTACACGCATCAAATAGCAGAACACCCGAAGAATGTACGGATTCTAACACCGTTTTATTAATTAGGGTCCCCTGAGGATCTCCATTCCTGAGAGTCAACCAAATTGTACGGGGTTGATACTCTGGACTGAAGCACTTAGGTTCTCCTACTCCTAAATGGCACACACTATAGTCTATATTTAGGTATCTACATCTCGATACATCTCCTTTACACTCGTATTGTGAATGCCAAATTAGGGTTTGGGAAATATGGTTACCTGTTCTTGTAGTCTTAATGCATACCTCACAGCTAGGAGTGTCGGTACCTCTACCTTCCTGAATATAAAAACACACATAAATAAACACTATCATCAACACATCTTTCGCCGTCATCCTCAGTCTTCGTCCGTGCGAAGGCACCTCAGCTTCCAGGATGTAAGGGCTGCAGGGAATGGAGTTCTGCTCGTCTTCACAGGAGTCCCTTCGAGACTTTCCCTGGCTTATACACTATATGTCGGTAAGCGGACAGGCTTTATTATGGCCGTCTAAAAACACTCACTTCACCAAATCCCTGTAACAATAAAATTTGTAATCCACAATAGTTCCTCGTTACTCCGACTGAGTAGTGCGTTTTAACCGGATCTTGCAGGGATTCTCTGGATCTGCTGTAACTTGCCAAGAATCGACTGCTGCTGGTTTAACCCTGGAGTGATGTATCCACGGAGTCACTTCGGCTACTTTTATCGCTGTAGGGGTAGACAAAAGAACAACATAAGGACCTCTCCACTTGGGCCCTAACGGTACATTATTCCACTCTTTAATCCACACTTGATCTCCTGGATGATAACTATGAACAGGGGGATAAATATTCACAGGTAATCTATCTTGTACCCATTTCTGTACCTCCTCCATAGTCTTACCCAACTCTACAACCTGCTGCCGGGTAATTCCTTCTCCCAACTGACTCAAGTCCCCCCTTAAGTTACCAAGTACGGGAGGTGGTCGTCCATACATGATTTCAAAAGGAGAGAGGCCCATCCTTCTGGTAGGGGTACTGCGGATTCGCAATAGAGCTATGGGTAAGAGAACGTTCCACTTAAGTTGGGTTTCCTGACACATTTTAGCCAACTGGTTCTTAATAGTTCTATTCATTCTCTCTACCTTACCAGAACTCTGGGGTCTATATGCTGTATGAAGCCTCCACTTTATACCAAGCATATGAGTCAGTTGTTGTAGGCACTGATGAACAAAAGCTGGACCATTGTCCGATCCTATAGAACAGGGTAGTCCATATCGGGGTATTATTTCTCGTAGCAGGAATCTCACAACTTCTCCTGCTTTCTCTGTACGAGTAGGACATGCTTCTACCCAGCCTGAATAGGTGCACACAATTACCAGCAGGTAACGATGTCCACCCGATTTAGGCATCACTGTAAAGTCAATTTGTAAATCGGACATGGGGAGTCCCCCCATAAACTGGACTCCTGGTGGCTTTACTGGTCCTTGTCTTGCATTATTTTTAGCACACGTTACACATCTTCGTACAATGGCCTGAGTCAAGTTGGACAATCTTGGTATGTAGAAATGTTTTCTGAGAGATTCTTCAGTACTGTCTCTCCCAGAATGTGTCCCGTTGTGATAATTTTGGACAATTTCTACCGCTAGTGATGCTGGTATGACTATTCTTCCATCTTCTAGCTGATACCACTTGTTCTCCAAATACTTTCCTGGTTCAGTCTTTAACCACTCCTCTTCTTGAGCTGTATAAGCTGGAGTCCATTGGGACAGTGGAGTTGGTATAAGAGCAGCTATATGCCCCACATACTCCTGTCTTCCTGATTCAGCAGCACGCTTAGCTGCACTATCTGCCATCCGATTTCCCTTGGTTACATCACCATCTCCTCTCAGATGCGCTCGACAATGTATGATACCGACTTCTTTCGGCTCCCACACTGCTTCCAATAGTTGTAGGATTTCAGCTGCGTATTTGATTTCTTTGCCTTCTGAATTCAGTAGTCCTCTTTCTTTATACAAAGCTCCGTGGGCATGAGTGGTTAAAAACGCATATTTGGAGTCCGTGTAGATGTTCACTCTTAAACCTTCAGCCAATTGTAACGCTCGTGTCAGTGCTATCAATTCTGCCTTTTGTGCTGATGTTCCTTTCGCCAGTGGCCGAGCTTCTATCACCTTGTCTATTGTTGTCACTGCATATCCTGCATAGCGGATCCCTTCTTTCACATAACTACTGCCGTCGGTATAATATTGAACATCGGGGTTCTGGATGGGAAAATCACGAAGATCTGGTCTACTTGAGAATACTTCATCCATTACTTCCAAACAATCATGTTGACTTTCAGTAGGTTGTGGCAAAAGGGTAGCTGGATTTAAGGTGTTTACAGTCTCTAAATGCACTCTGGGGTTTTCACACAACATTGCTTGATACTTGGTCATACGGCTGTTACTAAACCAATGATTTCCTTTGTAATCCAACAACGTCTGTACTGCATGTGGGACTCGTACATAAAGTTCTTGACCCAGAGTGAGTTTATCGGCTTCAGCTACTAGCAGGGCGGCTGCAGCTACGGCTCTTAGACAAGGTGGAAGTCCGCTGGCCACTGCATCCAATTGCTTAGACATGTAGGCAACAGGTCTTTGCCATGATCCCAAGTACTGTGTCAATACCCCCACAGCCATTCTTCTTTGCTCGTGTACATATAAGTAGAATGGTCGTGTGTGATCAGGTAGACCTAATGCTGGGGCACTCATCAAAGCCTTCTTCACATCTTCAAATGCCATGTGCTGTTCTTGGGTCCATAAGAAGGGGTCGTGCTCTGTACCTTTGATAGCTGCGTACAGAGGTTTTGCCAGTATCGCATAGCTGGGAATCCATATCCTACAGAAGCCTGCTGCCCCCAAGAATTCTCGCACTTGTCTTCTATTCTTGGGTATCGGTATTTGGCACACAGCTTCTTTTCTCTCTGGCCCCATAATTCTTTGACCTTCAGAGATATGGAATCCCAGATATTTGACAGTTGGCAAACACAACTGAGCCTTCTTTCTAGACACCTTGTATCCTGCCTTCCAGAGAATGTGTAGTAGATCGTGCGTTGCTTGCTGACAGATTTCTTTTGTAACTGCTGCTATCAACAAGTCATCTACATATTGTAACAATACACACTCTCCTGGGATGGACTCGAAATCCAGTAGATCTTGACTTAGGGCTGAACCAAATAGGGTAGGTGAATTTTTAAACCCTTGGGGCAGTCTTGTCCAAGTCATTTGGCGTTTTGAGCCCGTTACAGCGTTCTCCCATTGGAAAGCGAAAATACATTGACTTTCTGCGGCAATTCGGAGGCAAAAGAAGGCATCTTTGAGGTCTAAGACTGTAAAGTAAGTAGCCCCGCCCGGAATTAAAGCAAGCAGGTTATATGGATTGGGTACAACTGGATGTATACTAACAACCGCATCATTGACTACTCTCAAGTCCTGCACAGGTCGATACTCATCTGTACCGGGCTTTTGAACAGGCAGCAATGGGGTGTTCCAGGGGGAAGTACAGAATTTTAGGATACCATACCGTATGAACTTATCCAGATAGGATTGGATGTTCTTCTTAGCCTTCTGCGGGATGTGGTATTGTCTTAGGCTCACTGGATAAACCCCAAGTTTTAGTTCAATTTTTATAGGTGGAATATTGCGGGCCAGTCCTGGTGGGTTGTTCTCTGCCCAAACTCCTGGTATGTTGAATAATGTCTCATCACTCCTAGGGTTTTGGCTAGTCAACGCTGTATAAAGTCGCCACTCTTCTTCCTTTGGTACGGATAATGTCATGATACCTGAAGGTCCATTAAACTTTAAGGATGTTGTTCCATTTGGTAGGAACGTAATCTGCGCTTGTAATTTTGATAGCATATCACGTCCCAGCAATTGGACTGGACATTCAGGCATATAAAGGAATTGATGTTTTACTACGTGGCCTCCCAATGTACAGAGTCGACTTTTAAGAACCGTTTTTTCAGCACTTCTTCCAGTTGCTCCTATTACAGTAATAGTCCTTCCAGATGGAGGAGCAACTAGATTAGTCACCACTGAATGTTCAGCACCAGTGTCGATCATGAACGCACTCCTTTTTCCCCCTATTGATACATCGACCATAGGCTCCGCTCGACCAAGGGGGATGGAGCCCGGTCGGTATCAATAGTCCTCCATGACCGTGTCAGCCAATCCTACAAAGTCCCTGCCTTCTCTATCGCGGGACCTTTGCGCTGCTGGGATATATCTATCTTCCCTAACACTTCCTCTGTTCCCATTGCTCCCTCTATTACCATTACTCCCTCCGGGGCCTCCTCTACCTCTCGCTCTGCCTCTAAAGTTTCCATAACCTATCCTAGGTCTGTCTTTCTCACACTGTTCTCTTCGAGGACACTCATTTCTCCAATGCCCTTCTTCCCTACAGTATGCGCACTGATTTCTACTTAGAGGTTCCTCATTCCATCTACTATCGCCTCTATCTGGGCCCCGTCTATCTACGCCTGCGATCGCTACCGCTAGCATGTCTGCCTTTCTACGCATCTTGCGCTCTTCCTCTTTCTTACTTTCTGTTTCCCTATTCATGTATACCTTATTCGCTACCTCCATTAGTTGGGTGATGGACATACCTGCAAACCCTTCTAACTTTTGTAGCTTGCGCTTAATATCTCCATAAGCTTGGCTGACAAAGGCGGAGTTCACCATTCGGGAATTGTCTGCGTCTTCTGGATTAAAGGGGGTATACAAGCGGTATGCCTCCAATAATCGGTCATAAAAGACACTGGGCGCTTCATCACTTTTCTGAATCACCTCAACTGTCTTCGACATGTTAATGGCTTTCTTTCCTCCGGCTTTCATGCCAGCAATTATAGCGTCTCTATAGGCTCTGAGTTGAACCATATCAGCACCATTTACATTCCAATCGGGATCGGTGTTGGGATAATGTGTTGCGGCCCATGCTGATGGATTTGCTTGGTTTAAAGTACGGGCTTTATCCTCTAGTGCTTTAATGGCCGCTTGATTAATTCTTGTCCTTTTACTCATTGTTGAATAAAGTCATTAATAACTGCTGGCAATCAGCCCATGTCGGGTTATGTGTCTGTACTATTGAGGTGAACAGATCAGTCATAGCTTGTGGTTTCTCAGTATACGAGGAATTGTGGGTCTTCCAATTTAAGAGATCGGTTGTCGTGAATGGGACATATACAAAGACTGGGTCAGCATGTGCCATTTGGCCTGCGGCATCGATATAGGCTGACCCAGGATTCAGACGAAGAGGCATCTGATAGTGTTTTAATTGTTGGGCACCGGTCAGCTGTCGGGTCTGTATGGGGCTACGTGGAGGGGCGTCAGTCATAGGTTCCAGTCGGGGAGAAATAGGGTATGGGGATGTGGGAGCTTGGTTTTGGGAAAAGGTTGTAAATAAAACACTTCGAGCCGAGCTAGATGAAGCTTGACCGGAAGTCTGAAGTGGCGCCAAATCAGGATATTCGTTTTTAATGGGGGTTGGTTCTGATTCCGGAAGGGGAGATTTAGTACGAGGGGGGGTGGATCCTGTACTGGAGGAGGAAGCGGAAGTGGATGGGGGTAATGAGGGGAGGGTTGCAGGACTTCCTGCATTTGCGTCACTTCCTCTTAACGGAAAGTAAGGGGGCGGCAAAGGGATCTCGGACTCAGGGGGCGTGTCCAAAATGGGCCTAACACCAGTCCTAGTGGACAAACAAGTCCTAGCTACCATGAGGCGACATTGCTCCTCGTGGCATGTCTGGAGCCATTTTGGCGAGTCATTTACGACCTGTCTCCAACAATCAATATAAGGAAACTGGCCGTAAAGTTCAGGCCTACCCGATACAGCCACGTGTAAGCGCTGTACCAGGGTTGGATCCAAACTGCCACGTGGCGGCCATGCCGCAACCAAAGTAGGCCACTCCCTAGTACACAAAGTGACCAAACGTACAGGAGACATTTTAACCCCAAAATCACAAGTTTTGAATCCCTTTTTAAAATTCTTCACCATACAACCTAAGGGATCCGGAATCGTTGACTGCGACGCACCCATACTTAACAATGGAACGTCGTCGACAACGAATACTATACACGCGTACTATTCAACAGTCACACCCGTTTCCTCTGACAACAGCACCACGTGGTACAGTTACCAAGTGAAACGTACACAATAACACAATAAACACTCAGGGAATTCCCGTACACACACAGCTGTTACACCAGTCACTAAATAATCAATATTATGCCCTTTGGCGTAACTATACAGTCACCCACGCTATAATTCTCTATATACGAATTACCCGTCTATAACACACCCCAGTAACATCGTCTTTTACAAATAGCGGTTACAGTACGGTTAGCATAGGTCAAAGCACAAGTTAAGGTCACAATACAATTATTAGTGGTTATGGTGTTAAACATGCAATGGACGACAATGATTAGTACTTATATACAGTGTCAGTAAATATACAGGGTTATGGTACCGTGCACTATAATACAGCAACACACTATTAACACTCTCGCTAGACGGCTGAGCTCGCGCTATCTAACAAGATATACACTTTACTAAACAATCGTTAACACATTTACAATTCCCAACTAAACTATTGGCCAGTACCTTGAATGGACTACCTAAAAACAATCTACATACGTTTTGGTTAGCCACACTGCCCAATCACCATATATAGCGAGCTAGAGGACCGAATTTACACAGACGCCTCTTAGTCGCACTATCAAAAGTCTAGTGGGTTCCAAATTTACACGCCTTCCCACTTAGCCCAGATAGGTTGAGAGCTAGCGAACCGAATTTACACAGACGCCGCTTAGTCTCCCGGTCCCTCCGACCTAGCGAACAAAATATACACCCTAGAACGCTAGTCTAGACAAGACACCGGTGTCCGGCTAGGGCTATTTACACCAGAGCCCCGCCTGACTAACAAAATCAAACGGTCTGACTAAAGAGCGTTCGATCGAGCGGTGCGCCTTCGCTCCTTCCCTCCGACAGAGGGGGCAGATACACAGATTCAAACCCCTTTGGGCCTACCGCACAATCGGTATACCCCTAGTGGGTTCTGCCGTCTAAAACAGCAGTTGTCTTACCTCCTCGTTCCTGAACCTGAGTTCACACTCATCGACGGGGACACCCCAGCACTTCTCACGTAGAGGCCGATGATCTCCTGGACAACAGACCAGTGGCGCCGAGACGAAGGGAGGTCCACGCAGAAGTTCAGGGGTGCAGCCGTAGAGAACGTGGGCAAAGATAGACCGTCTCACGCCTCTGCCTCTCAGCTACCGTTGAACGATGAGCTTCCCGGCCAATGCACCAAATGATACCGGAGAAACTGACGGAAGCGAAGCACAGAGAGATGGACACAGGTTTCTTCAGGAAGGAAGAGATTCTTTATTGGATCACCGATCGGGACTCAGAGGGACTAGCGTCACCAAAATACCACAAGTTCTGAGTCCCGGACAATAGTGCAGGCTCCCTATATAGGCACATAACTCCTCCCATATTAAGCTCCACCCGCACATTCTCTTGACCAATCAATACAAATAAGAATTAACTTCCTGCTTGACCGCATGGCTTGTCCAGCACAATGGAGGAGGGGGAATACAACATCCTGTATTCTTGCACATGCTCCGTACACTACTGATCGTATCTTGCCTCGTGCAACCAACTGATCGATACGTCAGCATATGCACGTACACATGCCACGTGGTAATCTCGGCCTACTAAATTTATTTTTACCGAGATTCCACCACAATATCATCATCACTAGATTCCTTACCACCACCAAGGCCCATACAGCAGGGCACTACTTGGGTACTCTGCTCTAACACTTTAGTAAAGATTGGCTTTGATGGCACTGACAAAGTCTCTGCTGAGCTGTTGTTTAGTTGCTGTTGGAGGGGGCTACAGGAAACAGGGGTTAACACAACCAAGTCTACTGGTTTCATTGATCCCTTGCTCTGAGCACCATAAAACACAGAAGCTGTAATGTTTGAATTAGCTGTGGTAAACAGAACTGTAGTTTCAGCAGACATTATTGTAGCATAAAGAGGATGGGAACAAACAGTTGCCTCCTAAGTGTTGAATCTCATGTAACATACACAGGCCCGGACTGGCCATCGGGCACACCGGGCAAATGCCCGGTGGGCCGCGGTGGCCATGGGCCGAGGCCGGCAGGGGAAGGTCCCAGGATCTCCCCTGCCGGTCTATGCAGGGCCGGCACTATCCGAGCGCCGGCCCCGCTGTTTTCAATGAAGGGCCGGTGAGGAGATCAATGATCTCCCTCACCGGCCCCCTTGGAGAGACCTGCGGCTGGGGAGGGAGGTAGAGGACCCGGCGGAGCTCTATCTTGCAGCTCCGCCGGGTTCCTCTCGCGAGATCCGGCGCGTTGCCATGGCAACGACCGGATCTCGCGAGAGTGAACTCTAGCCCTCAGGCTAGAGTTCACTCACCACTGGACCACCAGGGATGGTGTCGGAGTGCCGGTCCCCCCCACCCACTCTCCAGCATGCCGGTCCCCCCCTCCCAGGCTAAAGGTAAGAAGGGAGGGGGGGACATAATGCATACTTTTTTATTTATTTTACCCCCCCAACACTCAATCCCTTCTAACATTCACACACAGCACACACATCACTATCACACACAGCACTCTCACTCCCATCACACACAGCACACACATCACTATCACACACAACACTCTCACTCCCATCACACACAGCACTCTCACTCCCATCACAGCACTTTCACACACAACACTCACTCCCATCACACACAGCACTCTCACTCCCATCACACACAGCACTCTCACTCCCATCACACACAGCACTCTCACACCCATCACAGCACTTTCACACACAGCACTCTCACACCCATCACACACAGCAGTCTCACACCCATCACAGCACTTTCACACACAACACTCTCACACCCATCACAGCACTTTCACACACAGCACTCTCACACCCAACATACACAGAACTCTCACACACATCACACTCAGCACTCACACACATCACACTCAGCACTCACACACATCATCCACAGCACTATCACACTCATCACATTTAGGACTCACACACACATCACACTCAGCACTATCACAAAACACATCATACACAGCACTCTCACACACATCACCCTCAGCACTCACACACATCATCCACAGCACTATCACACTCAGCACTCTCACACACATCACACTCAGGACTCACACACATCACACTCAGCACTATCACAAAACACATCACACACAGCACCCTCATACACAGCACCCTCACACACATCACACACAGCATCCATCATACACACATACTGCACCCCTCACATACACACCGAACCTCCCCAACACACACATACACAATACTTCCAAATATATATATATATGTATATATATATATATATATATATATTATATATATATACACACACGCACACACTACATTCCTGACATACACACTCTGGATACCCTATACACACACTAGATTCCTTGTAAGCAAACACATACTACACCCCTAAACACACACTCTCTACAAACACTACATCACATATATACACACACACACACACTATAGCCTGTATGCACACACTTGCTACATCCCCTATACACACATTCTTTACAGACCCTAGCCACATATGCATTACATTACACCACAAACACAACACGACTAAAACCGACCTTATTACACAATACCACACCACAATCAGCTCACTCTATACACACACACACACAATCCCACAAGCAGGCTCCAAACACAGCACGATACTCTTTCCTGGCATTTTTGTCTCCTGGTATCCATTTATAGAGACACCAGAGACAAGTTGCAAGGAAACACAGTGCAAGCATGTTATTAAATTTCCTTGCACTGTGCAGAACAAATACAGGGCTTTTTTCTCATGCTAGAGCTCTTTAGCAGAGCTCTGCGCATGGTCTACCCTGGCCTGCACTTTGAGAAGGGGGCGTGTTTGTCGTTAGTGACAACAAAACACGCCCTCTCTGCACCGCCCCTTCTTAGTGGGCCGCTGTGATAAAAAAATGCCCGGGCCGAATTTTTATCCCAGTCCGGCCCTGAACATACATGCTGCTAATTCCACTGTCATGAGGCTGAATTCACTAATAGCAAAAGAAAGGTAAAGTGCAGGCAGAAAACCCTTTAAGCCCCAACAGGAAGTAAATAAATAGTACAAACAATAGTTTGTGCCAATATAAAAAATAAAAAAATTACTAAATAAAAAAGGGAATAAACATAAAAACTGTAGAATATATCAAATAGAATATAATACAATCAAAAACTATATTAAAAACAAAGAATACAATAAAGTCCAGAAATTATTCTAATGGCTTGAGTTTTTTTGCAGTCTATTCTATCTAAATTGGGTTTCTATGTGGATAGATGAGAGAGGAAGAATTTTTATTTTATTCCTTATTTTAAAAAAAATGTAATTGTATTTTACAATATTGCATTTTATATATTCTATAAACCAAACTTTTTGTTCAGTTTGTTTTTATTCAGTAATTTGTTTTATTGGTATTTTTTTAAATTGGTGGAACTTGTTTGCACTATATGACTACTACTAATAGTGATATTGGCAGCACAGTTATCAGTCGGCCTCATGGCAGAGAATTAGGTGTTCAGACTCTCAGAGACCATAACATTACTGCTGAAGGTCGATTGGGAATCATGACGACTCCCCCAACCTATCTTCTTGGGATTACACTAAATTGTTATTACACTAAATTGGAGACATGAGTGATTGTGTATTTTATAAACTGCATTAATATATATATATATATATATATATATATATATATATATATATATATATATATCTCACTCATAAATGAAAAAAATCAAAATGCACTCACAGGTCTTCGAAATAGTGGACAAATTGGTGCTTTATTTGGTCATCAAAAGTGTACAAAAATCAATCGACGTTTCGACCCTGCCGGGTCTTTTTCAAGATCATAGAGTACATGACAGTACAATGTCTATATATAAAATACAAATCTAAGAAAAAGTGCACTTACCCAATGGTGAAGTGAGGAGGAGTGAGTCTGCCCGTTAAAACCCGGAAGTGATTGGAAGCCGTATAGGACGTCACGTGATCGGGACGTCGGACGGAGGCAAAGTGGTTGCCAAGGCAACAATATACACAGAAAATGATTACATGCCGGGCGCAAGTGAAGCATTAAGGAGGACAAAGTGAAAACTGCCGAAGGGTCTACATAACCCTGATGCCAGGAAAGAGCACTGGTAGACAATAACCAGTGCTGTGCAATACAGTGTGTGGTGTTGAAGGACACGCAAATGATAAAGTGTAGCCACCAAGTGAATACAAACAGTGAAAAAAATTTATATACATGACATCCTAAATAAAATAAAATCAAAAGCAGAGAACAACATATATTCATACAATGCTGTATATTTAAGATTTATGCAAGGGTGCTGGATCTTGCATGTTCTATGCACTAAAGCATATTATAAGATGTTCTGATAAAGTGTTAGTACTAATGAATATGTGCTAGACTACACAGATGACACTGACTTACTCAACTATATACATGTACTATCTGAATACATTTCCTTTCTAGAGGACTAGGATGATAAGAAGGACAACCTATTAGATATCTAACTACCCACGAATAGAATAATCTGAAATTACATGTAGACAAAATTCATGACTAAAGAAAGAAATAAATAAAATAGGTGACTGGATGCCACAAACAGATAAATTTGGCATAATACCTGATATAAACACACAATGAACTGAAAAGTGACAGGTCCAATTCTCAATCTGACCTACAGGATAGTCACATAATGCTTATAGCATATGATTACTGTATACAGAAGGAAAAAACTTATAATAAATAAAAAACAACAGTAAAACATGGGTCTAATGCTTATAAAAGCTAGACTCCAGCCATAGACTGGAAAGACACCTGTCTCTAAGTATTGTCTTCAAAAGGATCGATCCTCAAAAATCATAATTGTAGCGTGTGTTTGCTTTATACATATCAAAATGCCAAGAGTAAATGAAAACACAGTGACTGACCATACACAACACTCCTGATTATCTAAACCATAATCAGTGGCCTTTAGGAAAAACATTTGTTAATATACAAAACATACTAGTAGCATATCATTACTACCTACATCAATTCAGGCATGTAACGGTAATATCTGCCTGAGCTAAACAAAAGGAAACTGTGTTCCATGCTCCCACCAATAATGACATAAAGCCTCTGGTAAAGTGAGAGAAATAAATAAAATAAAAACTCATGAAAAAATGAAAAAAATTATAATTGAGAAAATAAAAAAAATAAAAATATGTGAAAAATATATTGAAGGAAAAAAAAAAATAAAGGAATCTTAATACTACAAGACTCACAGGAACATTGAATATACATTGTTTTCATTTAGTCCCTTGGGTGTAACTGTGTCCAAGTAGTGGATCCAATAGGATTCTCTCTGTAAAAGGATTTTAGAACGATCACCACCACGGACAAGAGGAGGTACATGATCAATTCCGATAAATTTGAGTGTGGGAAGATGGTGCTGCATAGCCAAAAAATGTTTAGCCACAGGTTTTTCTGTGGTTTGGTCCCTATATGCCGTCATTATCCCGGATCGATGACCCCGCATCCTATCACGTAATGTGAGGTCTGTCTTCCCGACATACGATAGTCCACATGGACAGGTCACCATGTAGATGACATGGTCTGTCGTACAAGTGATGTAATGCTTGATCGGTATCCGTTTGCCCGTATGTGGGTGGGCAAATGAGGTGCTGGTCAGCATGTGGCTACATGTTACACAACCAGTGCACTTGAAACAGCCCTTCTTTTTAATCCATGTTTTCTTGGTATAACATTGAATGGGGTCATTGCAACTAATAGGTCCCTCAGATTACGGTTTCTCTTATAACTGATCAAGGGACATTGTTGGAAGATTGAAGGGAGATTCTTATCAGCTTGTATAACGTCCCAGTGTCTGTGTATCGTGTTTCCAGGGCCGGACTGGCCCACCGGGATACCGGGAAATTTCCCGGTGGGCCGCGGCACCTGGGGGCTGCACTGACCATGTATGTGCCACCGGGTGGCCGGTCCGGTGGCACACACTCTGAGGGGGCCGGCCGGCGGCCGCATTCCACGCTGGAGCCGCCGGACCGGGCGGCAGCCTCGCCAGTCCGGCGGCACTCCTGTCAGGCTGTCACTAGCGCTGGGGGCTGAAGGAGGAGCATGTCTCTGTACCATGCTCCCTCGCGGTTCCCACAATTCCCAGCACAGAAACCGCGAGGGAGCATGGTACAGAGACATGCTCCTCCTTCAGCCCCCAGCGCTAGTGACAGCCTGACAGGAGTGCCGCCGGACCAGCGAGGCTGCCACCCGGTCCGGCGGCTCCAGCAAAAAACCCTACTCACTACTCGCAAGTAAGGGGGAAAAAAAAGAGAGAGAAGGGGAAAAAAAGAGAGAGAAGGGGAAAAAAGAGAGAGAGAAGGGGGAAAAAAAGAGAGAGAGAAGGGGGAAAAAAGAGAGAGAGAAGGGGAAAATAAAAGAGAGAGAGAGAAGGGGAGAGAGAGAGAGAGAGAAGGGGGAGAGAGAGAGAGAGAAGGGGGAGAGAGAGAGAGAGAAGGGGGAGAGAGAGAGAGAGAGAAGGGGGAGAGAGAGAAGGGGGGAGAGAGAGAGAGAAGGGGGAGAGAGAGAGAGAAGGGGGAGAGAGAGAGAGAGAAGGGGGAGAGAGAGAGAGAGAGAGAGAGAGAGAAGGGGGAGAGAGAGAGAAGGGGGAGAGAGAGAGAGAGAGAGAGAGAGAAGGGGGGAGAGAGAGAGAGAGAGGGGGGAGAGAGAGAAGGGGGAGAGAGAGAGAATGGGGGAGAGAGAGAAGGGGAGAGAGAGAGAGAGAAGGGGGGGAGAGAGATAGAAGGGGGGGAGAGAGAGATAGAAGGGGGAGAGAGAGAGATAGAAGGGGGAGAGAGAGAGAGAAGGGGGGAGAGAGAGAGAGAGAGAGAGAAGGGGGAGAGAGAGAGAGAGAGAGAGAAGGGGGGAGAGAGAGAAGGGGGAGGGAGAGAGAGAGAGAAGGGGGGAGAGAGAGAAGGGAGAGAGAAGGGGGGAGAGAGAGAGAGAGAGAAGGGGGGAGACAGAGAGAGAGAAGGGGGAGACAGAGAGGAAGAGAGATGTGGGGGGGAGAGAGACAGAGAGGAAGAGAGATGTGGGAGAGAGAGAGACACAGGGAAAGGAGGGAGAAAGATGTGGGGGAGAGAGACAGAGGGGAAGAGAGATGTGGGGGAGAGAGACACAGGGAAAGGGGGAAGATGTGGGGGAGAGAGAGACAGAGGGGAAGAGAGATGTGGGGGAGAGACAGAGACACAGGGAAAGGTGGAGAGAGAGACAGAGGGGAAGAGAGATGTGGGGGAGAGAGAGAGACACACAGGGAAAGGGGGGAGAAAGAGACAGAGGGGAAGAGAGAAACAGAGGGAGAAAGGAGAGAGACACACAAGGGGAGGAAGAGCCCCACGAGGCTCTTCCCTGCCAGCCGATCTCCCTCCCCGTTCCACAGGCACCGTGCGGGCAGCCGGCAGGGGAGGGAGGAAGAGAGGGCCGGGAGCTCAACCTGCAGCTCATCTGCGTCCTTCTCGCACGAGCACAGAGCGTTGCCGCGGTTACCACGGCAATGCTCCGGCTCTCACGAGAGTGAACTCTAGCCCTGGAGCAATGGGCTAGAGTTCACTCTCACCACTGTGACCACCATGAATTCCTGGTGGTCGCAGTGTTGAGAGTGAACTCCAGCCCATACACACACTAACCCCCCATACACACACAACCCCCCCCATACACACACTACCCCCATACACACACTACCCCCCATACACACACTACCCCTCCCATACACACACTACCCCCATACACACACTACCCCCCCATACACACACTACCCCCCATACACACACTACCCCCATACACACACTACCCCCCCCATACACACACTACCCCCCCATACACACACTACCCCCATACACACACTACCCCCCATACACACACTACCCCCCATACACACACTACCCCCATACACACACTACCCCCCATACACACACTACCCCACCATACACACACTACCCCATACACACACTACCCCCATACACACACTACCCCCCATACACACACTACCCCCCCATACACACACTACCCCCATACACACACTACCCCCATAAACATTTACACACTGCCCCCATGCACACATTGCCCCCCACACACATACACAGCCCCCATACACACACATTCACAGCCCCCCCCATACACACACACACTGCACCCCTCACACATTGCACCACTGCTCCAATACCCTACTACAGCCCCATATCCCAGCAGACCCCAGGTCGCGACGCATTATGGGGCTGGTAAATATTGTTTTCCAGGGCTGCTTTTAATTCCCAGTCCAGCCCTGCGTGTTTCTTATTTTTGTAGTTGCTGTGTGGTAGGTCATAGGGAGAAACAATTGTGTTTTCATGGTTTTAGTGCTGGCACTAGAATCCAGACGTACTTTGGCTCTTTGTTCAGCAATCTCCAATGTGTGGGGGGCATAGCCTTGATGTGGAATTATTAAAAATCTCTATTGTACTTGTATTGAATTATTGTACTAACTCCATTTTAACTTTATACTGTGACTTCGTCCTCCATTTTGTCCTCCTAACCTGACTTCTTCAATCCTCCATTTTGTCCTCATGACTTAACTTGTTCATTTTAAAACTACATTACGTGACTGAACTTCTCAACCCAATTAATACAGTAGACAAAGACCGTGTTTCCTTCAAGGACAAGTACCAGGAGGTGCTGGCTACTCCTTAAGACTTGCCGGCTACTCCTTAAGAGCTTGTAAGATAGTACAGTTTGAAGGCCACAGAACACAGTAGTAATGAAATGTTCTATTCATAAGAGACCTTGCACCTGGGCATAAAGCCTGATATCACTGACCGTGTAAAATGACGCTTAGGACCCCCTTGTCCCCCACCCGTGTCCAGAATAATCCCACCTCTGATGGGTGGGCACGGGACTAACCTCTTAATTTTACTAACCAATAGGTAAGACACTAACTCCGTCACTTAACAATTAATCCAATTGATGATGTTTATTTGCTGATATTCTAATAATCAATGATGACGCAAAATGCCTCTTAAAAGGGCCTGCGCGCCCGCTTTTACTTCACTTGCCAATAAACTTTCTTGAAGTTATTTTAACCTGAACCTCGTGTGTCAGACTTAATTACTTCAGCGTATATACGCAATTTAATTTTATTGATTTGGACAGGAACAGATAGACTTTAAACATTTTGGTTTACTTTCAAAAAGTACCATAACAACTTGGCGCCCAACGTGGGGCACCGGGCTATGTCTGGCCGGTGAGCCGTCCTAAGGAAGACAAGGGTGGACGGAGGAATCCAGGGGGAAGGAAGGGAGATTGATCACCTCCAGATACACGGTAGAGACTTCTGCAGAGCCACCGGTACGTTCCGGCCCCTTTGATTGACCCGTCCACGTGTCTGTGACTGCTTCCCGGGAGGACATCAAAGACAGGTAATATCTTGCCCGGTGCCTCGTTACTCACTTGTTTACCTGCATTTTAGTCTATCTGTTGCCTGGGTGTGTTTGAATTGTTTGCTTGTTTCCCCATTTTGAGATAAAGGGGGGGTGGACCTACAGGGGTTTTGCCTGGGGTTCTGTCTTGCTTGTTTTCCCCTTTTTGGGATAAAGGGGGGTGGACCTGAGGGGATTTGCCTGGGTCTTCGGTTTGTCTGTTTATCTGTTTGTATTTTACCTCTTTTGGGATAAAGGGGGGTGGACCTGTGGATTCGTTCCTGGGGGTCTTCTGTTGCCTGTTTTACCTCTTTTAGGAACCACGGTGCTGTGGTTGTAAGGAAAAAGGGGGGTTGACCTGTGGATGTGTTCCTGGGGGTCATCTTTTCCTGTTTAACTCTTTTAGGAGCCTCGTGGCTGGGGCTGTAGGGAAAAAGAGGTGTGTTGGATCTGTGGAGATTGTGTAGACTCATAGTTTCCTGGGGATCCTTCTTGTGCCACTTTGATAGCCTAGCTAGCTTCTCTGTGCACGTTACTCTGCTTGCAGAGTGGTGGTACCCTCCAGCTTTGAGCGCTGAGCTGGAGCCATTCCAATTTTTATTTTTGTGGTGTGTGAATTCGGGCAGGCATTGCTGTCTTCATCACCACGGAGTAGTGGGACTTATAAAGTGGGTCTTTATGGGGGCACTACAAGAGTGAGGGTAGCGCAGACACTACGAGTGGGCTGCTGTGACGAGGGAGGCATATGGATTTCGGACCGGTGTTAGTTGTTATCCTTGGCCGTTGGTAGTAAGATACTACGGGATTGAGGGAGGTGACTTTGGAGTAAGCACACGAGTAAAGGAAAGGAATTATTGTTGATTTCATTTGAATTGTGATGCATGCACTGTATTTCAACTGTATTGTTGTCTTGTTTGTTTAATAGGAGTCTCATGAACTCCTGTGTCTGTCTCTAAGGATTTTCCTTGCCTTTCATCTTTTCTGTACTTCCTATATTATTATACTATCCACTCCCATTCCTCTTGAAGGAGAAGTGATTGGTCACACACTTCTCACCTCGCTCCAATCCGTGTCTACCACCCCGGGTAGGCGGATTCAGTGACTAGTCTACGTTTTGGGAAGACGCACCTGAGAAAGTTTTACGGTTCTCGGGTGGCAGTCGAGCATTGTAGACGTTCTTGTTCCGTTTTCCTTCTCTCTCCCTATATCTAGGACGCTGGTATAGGGGTAAAGGGATTATGGGGCAGGATTTAAGCAAGCCCAATAAGGGCTGGTTAGCATGTGATTTGGTAGAAAACAGAGAGGGCGAGGAGATGGTTAAAGGTGTTGTAAAGATTGCAAAAGTATGTAAAATTACTGTACCAACGGGTGGAAGATTGCAACCAGAAAGTTGGCGTAAGTTACTGGCAGAAATGAAAGGCAAGCTTACAGATAATGGTTTATTAAAGACTGCTGAAGCATGGTACAGAGTAGCGAAGGCTATTCAGCTAGAAGGTTGGGTTGAGGAAGAAATAAATCACAAGGGTGTGAAATTGTTTGTGTATCATCAGAATTGTGTTGCTGGGGTCTACCCTCAGCCAGCGCCCCAAAGTGGCGCCCAGGGGACGTCTATCCCCAAGGTTCAGTCAGCAGTAGGTGATAGCCAGCTGACTATGTTCCCCGCTCCCAATCCTCCTAACACTCATCCCGCCACCTCCCCTGTTTGCCCGGTCCTGAATTCTGATGGATCTTTCTTTTCCCCCTCCCCGTCCCTAACATTCCCATCATCCTCGTCCACCCCTACGCTACCTGCTGTACCTCCCACTAACATCTCATCTGCCATTCCTTCCCTACGTTCCCTCTCCGTTCATGACCCCCTCCCCTCCTCATCCGCCCAACTAACCACCTCTTCCACCCTCGCCCCGACTCCTCCCCCTCCCATCTCCACCCCAGTCCAATACCCCACCTCCTTCCCCTCCCCAGCCTGGCCCTACCCCTTCCCATATCCCACGACTCTGCCCTATCCCGGATATCCACTACCCCTTCCCCAAGCCACTCCCCAGATCCCGGTCATGCCCAGTCCGACACAGTCTGCCCCGGATGTGCCCTCTTCCAACATGGCCGCCGCTTCTTCCCTTAACCCTAATGTAACACCTTCTCCGGCCACCAATATGGCGGCCCCCAGTTCGGCCCTGATGCCGGTAATCCCCGGTGACTACCTATCCCCAGGTTATGACTCACTAGCCACCCCCGCATCTGGGGCTCGTTCCCAACCACCGATCCTTTCACCTCATTCGGGCCCTGCACCACGCAAAAGAGCCAATATCATAGAATTCGATGATGACGAGATGGACAGGGTGTCCCATGTCTCATCGGAGCTTGCCGCAGGAGCCCCAACTCACCGTTCTATCGATGACCCTTTTGGCCACAAGGGTCGGGGAGAACAGGCCCCTTCCAAATATGTTGCCTTTAACCCCACTCAAGCTAGCGCATTAATGAAATCGCTCCCCGACCCAGAAAAACAGCCTATGCCTTTTTACCGAGGGATAGTTCAAATTCAAAAGACTTATTCCGCCGCATGGCGTGATCTACTCAGCATTTGTGCTATTAAAGCAGGGGATGCCTATTGGCCAAGTATGGCCCGTCACCTCAGTACAGATCTGCTTTCCAGTGATGTTGATTACCCCTCCGGGGTAACCTTTTGCACCCAATTAAGAGAATGGGCTAAGGACAAACTTGCAGATCAGGCTGCTGGCCTTACTGATGTTGTTCAAGAAAAAGGAGAATCAGTGGAAAAGTTTCATGCAAGACTGTATCAAATGTTCACAGATTTGGGGTTTGATCTTACTGACAAAATTCATTCACAAATGCTGTCAGGTGCGTTTGTCCAAGGCGTTAAAGACTCTATACGCAAGGGAATTATTGCTGCACGCCCTGAATATAAGGTTGTCCCCCTGGATACCCTGCTTTTAGTCGCTAGGGGCCTAGAATCTGCCCAGACCCCCAAAAGGCCAAGCTCTGCTCCTCTTATGGTTTCACGCAGTATCCCTGTTCCCAGGGGCACCAGACCAGAGGATAGCTTCTGCTTTAATTGCAAAGCTAAAGGTCATTTTAAAAGTGATTGCCCGGAACCCAAAAGAGAGATAAGAAAGCCATCCAGACCTGCCCCGGTCACTAAGACCGAAAAAGGGGTCCCAATAGTTGAGGAACCCGATGAATAGGAAACTGGCAAGCCTGTGTCTGTAACCCCTGTAATGGCAGTGTCTACAGGGGATAAGGGGGGGCCACTTGCCACAGTGACTTTGCCCATTGAAGGCCACCCCACCACATTTCTAGTTGACACAGGTGCAGCCCGTAGTGTTCTACGAGAACAAGACTTGCCAGACCCATCTTTTCTGTCAAATATTGATGTCTCTTGTGTTGGAGTGGATGGCCAGCCGAGACATAGCCCTCTAACAACCCCGCTACGAGTTGGCTCTAGCCTGCTCGCTCGCTTTGTAGTATCCTCCACATGCCCCATTAACCTGTTAGGTGCTGATGTCCTCTCACGCCTGCAAGCATCCATCACCTTTACCCCGGATGGGCAGGTAGAAATGTTTACACCTCTGTCTGTATCAGACACTTCAGCCCTATGCTCTTTGCCTCTGATGCTGCATTTAGAAAAGCCCCGTGAGGAGACAGCAGAATTAAGGTCCAATTTCCCAGAGGAATTAAAAACACAGGTGCCCGCAAAGTTATGGTCCTCAGGCCCAGAGGACATAGGTCACCTAAATGTTCCCCCTGTGGTGGTAAAGCTTATTCCAGGAGCTAAGTTACCAAGAAAACCACAATATCCATTAAAACCAGCACAGTCAGCTGCAATTTCTGTCCACATTAAGGCACTCTTGGAGAAGGGTGCCCTTGTCAAATGTAAATCTGAATGCAACACCCCGTTATTTCCTGTGAAGAAGAAAACTCCGAAGGGTGAGCCAGAGAAGTACAGGATGGTTCAGGATCTCCGTGCTGTTAATGAAGCTACAGTCCTGGACACCCCTCTTGTACCGAATCCTCATACTCTGCTCTCTGGAGTCCCACCATCTGCAAAATTCTTCACAGTTATTGACCTAGCAAATGCTTTTTTCAGTGTCCCACTGGACCCATCCTGCCAATATCTGTTTGCTTTCACTCATGAGATGCAACAGTATACCTGGACTGTCATGCCCCAAGGGGCACAAAATTCACCAAGTCAATTTGCAAAGGCCATGGCCACCATCCTTGACCCATGGCAAGCCGAGCACCCAGAAGTTGTTCTGCTTCAGTATGTGGATGATTTGCTGCTCTGTGGAGATGACATACCCACTACCGAAGAGTGCTCAATTAGTCTGCTTTGTTATTTAGCAGAACAAGGATGCAAAGCTTCACTCATCAAGCTACAGTTCTGCCAACCTTCAGTAATTTTCCTTGGACATTGCCTATCTCAAGGTACCAGACATCTTACTCGGGACCGGGTAAGAGCTGTGCTGGATATTCCGCCTCCAAGGACTTCTAAGTCTCTTCATGCCTTCCTAGGCCTCATTTCCTACTGCAGAGCATGGATCCCAGAAGCCTCTCTGCTCATGCAACCTCTCTATGACGCACTTAAGTCTGACCCTTTCTGTTTAACTAAAGAAGCTATGGACAATTTTACTGCTCTCAAACGAGCCATTGCTTCTGCTCCTGCCTTGGGCCTCCCTGACTACTCCAAAACTTTCAAATTGTTTGTCTCTGAAAGACAAGGCCACGCAACAGGAGTGCTCACCCAAACTAATGACTTAAGAGGCCGCCAGAGGCCTATTGGATATTTCTCATGTCAACTGGACATTGTGGCCAGAGGGACTCCTTCCTGCCTCAGGGCTGTTTTTGCTGCGAGAGAACTCATAGAGAAGACCTCAGACCTGGTCCTTGGCCACCCTCTGGTTGTTTTGGCCCCTCATGACATCTCTGCCATCATCAACCAAGTCCAGCTCAAGCACGTGTCTCCAGCCAGACACCTGCGCTTACAGTGTCATCTTCTTTTGCCTGACAACATTTCCATCCAAAGATGTCAGGTGCTTAATCCGTCCACTCTTCTTCCACTCCCTGAGGGGGGTATCTATTATGGATTTATCACGGATGAAACCTACATTCACCTGCTCTGTGGATGTATCAAGAAAGTCATGCATCCACATTTGACATTTTATGAAGGTGAAAAACCTCTCTGTGAAGGCCCAGATCACGCCTTCTGCACCACGTGGTACAAACCAAACATTACCCCTGAACCTTGCTATGAAGATGAGCTTTACCACCGGACCGATGTAAAGCTTACTGCACAAGACTTCTATTGTGACTCTGACGGCAACAGTATGGTCTTGATCCAGCTACCTCAACAACTTAACTACCTTTACCGTCATTGGGATACTGCTATCCCACATATTCCTGTTACCAAGTTGAAGACAAGGTCATGGAATGATCTTGGGCCCATGGCAAAACTATGGGCCACCATGACTGAAGAACAGCTACAGGAAAATGGTATTGTCAAATACCCAACAACTGACCTTCTAGAAGCATGGCCACGCCATTTCCTGGAAAAGGAATTTCAAGATCTGGTCATAAAGAATGATTATGACCCAGAAACACCTCATGACTGTTTTGAACAGATGAAAATGGAAACAGTGCACTTACCAACTGTGCATGAGAACCCATTACCAGATCCGGATTTTACCCTGTTTGTGGACGGATCGAGATATGCCGATGAAGGAGGAACATATCACACAGGATATGCCGTAACCACAACAGATGAAGTCATTAAATCATCATCCTTACCGCCAGCAATGTCTGCGCAAGAAGCTGAATTACAGGCTCTGACTTCAGCATGCAAAATTTCCGAAGGAAAACGTGCCAACATCTATACAGATTCAAGATATGCTCTAGGCGTGGCACATGACTTCGGCCTAATTTGGAAGACTAGAGGATTTCTTACCACCGCCGGTACACCAGTCAAACACAGCACTGCAATCAAGGAGCTAATGGATGCCCTCCTACTCCCTAAAGAAGTGGCCGTTTTGAAGGTAAAGGCCCATGGGAAATTGGATACAGATGAAGCAAAGGGCAACCATTTGGCTGATCAGGCTGCTAAGTTAGCGGCCAGGGATTTGCAGGAAGTGGATGAAGAAGTGTCCGGACAAGAAGAAGAAGTCCCTATTTTTGCCCTGCAAACTCTTCCTACTGATTTGCGAATTTTACAAGAACAGCAAGCTGCAGTTACTCCTGAAGAAGTCCAGAAATGGAAAAAGAAAGGAGCTGTCCAAAAGGACGGAATATATTACAACAACTTCAAATTTTGTCTTCCCAGAAATTTGTATCCAGCAGTTGTCCAATGGGCACATGGGCCTGCACACCTGTCAAAAGAATTGATGGCCGCCCTCATACAGAAGTATTATGAAGCACCTGGAATCACAACATTGATCAATAGCTTCTGCAAGGCCTGTGTCATTTGTGCAAAATGCAATCCAGGAAGACCAGTTAAAGTACCTGCGAAACACCTGGCAAAGCCCATGTACCCCTTCCAGCGGATTCAAATTGACCACATCCAAATGCCCAAGAGCGGGCCCCATGAATATGCACTAGTAATAGTGGACATGTTCTCAGGCTGGCCAGAAGCCTACCCAGTGGCCAATATCACTGCAAGAACAACCGCAAAGCGCCTACTTACAGATATTGTATGTAGATTCGGACTCCCAGAAGTTATTGAGAGTGATCAAGGCCCAGCCTTTACAGCAACTGTGACTAAAGAAATTTGGACTGCTCTAGGGGTGACTCTAGCCTTCCACACCCCTTACCACCCACAAAGTAGTGGTAAAGTGGAGCGCATGAATGGCACCCTAAAAACTAGAATGTTAAAAATGTCACAAGAAACAAAGATGCCCTGGCCAGAAAGCCTACCAATAGCTCTATTTAGTGTTAGGCACACACCTAGAGGGAAGCATTCACTGTCCCCATATGAGGTTCTATTTGGGACAGCACCCAGACTAGGTTGTTATTATCCGCAGCAGTTGCAACTCCAATCAGATGTTTTAGTAGACTATGTAACTGAACTTGCAAATGTCCTAAACAAAATACATGCCCAAGTTTTCTCTTCAATTCCAGATCCCGAATTGGATACAGGTTCCCATAACCTACTCCCCGGAGATTGGGTCCTGGTTAAGAAGTTTGTGCGGAAAAATACCCTAGAACCGAGATTTGACGGTCCATTCCAAGTTCTCCTGATTACCGCAACCTCCGTCAAATTGGCCGGTAGGCCAAATTGGATCCACGCTTCCCACTGCAAGAAATCTCCTGCCCCAGAGGAAGCGAATATCGCACAAACATGTATCTCTGGTACATCTTCTCCTTAATTAGCCTTATGAAGGCCCAGCAAGTAGCCATTACCAAAGACATTAGTGGGTACACCTTCTGGTATAATTCATCATGCACCCAGGTGGCTACTTATACCTTTGACTACTGTGATATTGTAGAATGCCCATTTCCCACACCACAAATCCAGAGCATCTATAGAGATATCCCTCATTCGAAAGACCCATATGTTTGTGTAGTTGACAAACAATGGGGGCACAATTGTGATCACTGGGGGGCGGCGGGATGGAATGCCGGGCCTGCCTGGGGTTACAAACCAAAAAGTGCCGTAGCTAAAGTAGATGATCATGGTAGATCGCTTCTCCAGAGAATGACTTTGAGAAAGCCTGGGGGGAGCACACCAATGAAATTAATCCTTAACATTGAGCGCCCAAGCCCAACAGATGCAGACCAGTATGTGATGGGAATGTACTGGAAAAAGGGTTCCTACCAGAAATTAGGGCATTTCTACCTCAAAGATATGTGCAACTCTTCTGAGTGGCAAGGGGCCACCCATATGGTCCCTAACCCATTAAAACCCCATATCCAGACCTTTCAGGACATGATGGCCATTGCTAACCCCACTTTTGAAGATACCATGGCCGCTGAAACAGGTTTTAATGATGTAAATTTATGGTTAGAATGGATGAAATATAATGCTAATAAGCATAATAGAACCGCATGTTATGTGTGTGGAGGTGCCCGGCCTCACCTGGGTACCGTACCTTTAATCCTACCCGTAGATATAGAAGAATGTGTTTTAAGCCTTTTTGCCTATCACTATAATTTTAACAGGTCCATATGTATTGCATGGACAAAGGAGTATCCTCTTCTAGCCAAAGACGTCAAACCCCCTGATGGTATTACCGTATATAAAGGTAATTACACTTGCTATGCCATGTACGATGGTATTGGTAAATTTGTAGGTAACTTTTCCAAAGGCTATTGTGCTACATACAGAACTGTCCCTGTACGTTTGCTGCAACATCACACTAGGTCACTAGGAGACATCTATTGGTTGTGTGGGGATTTACAGCTAAGATCCAGAATGGACACAGAAT
Source organism: Pelobates fuscus (assembly GCF_036172605.1). Classification (NCBI taxonomy): domain Eukaryota; kingdom Metazoa; phylum Chordata; class Amphibia; order Anura; family Pelobatidae; genus Pelobates; species Pelobates fuscus. Next base: position 343,906,465 of record NC_086317.1, on the reverse strand, counting down.
GGTGGGGAGAGTGTACTTTGACTAAGGCCATTATGCCTATACATATTATTTCTGACACACACCTCAACACCCATGAGTTCAGCCACACTAAGGTTAAACGTGACGCCCCAGTGAAAGGAAGTTTTGATCCTCATGTATATATTGATGCCATTGGAGTGCCCAGGGGGGTGCCCAATGAGTTTAAAGCAAGGGATGAAGTTGCTGCAGGATTTGAATCAATTTTTACCATAGTTACCGCAAACAAGAATCTAAATTGGATAAATTACATTTATTATAATCAACAGCGTTTTGTCAATTACACCAGAGACGCCCTCCAGGGATTGGCCGAACAGTTACAGGCCACATCCCAAATGACTTTTCAGAATAGGATGGCCCTAGATATGATCTTAGCCGAAAAAGGAGGGGTTTGTAAGATTTTGCCCGACACTATGACATGTTGTACCTACATCCCAGAAAACACAGGTCCTAATGGTAAAGTCACACTAGCTATAGAAAAATTAAATGACTTGTCTGAAGAGTTAAAAAGGAATTCTGGGATAAAAGATCCCTGGGAAAGATGGTTTGGTTGGATGACAGGATGGCAAAAGGCTTTAATGCAGATTGGTATGGCTATACTAATTTTTCTTTTTATTTTTGCTCTTCTCTTTTGTTGTGTCCTCCCATGTCTGAGAAAATCCCTCATGAAGACTGTTGACCAAGCGGCACCCGCTTTTACCCATCTCGAAGTTGATGACCAAGAATCTCAAGACATCAACTCACCCTGTCTGCCGTTGCAAACATTCCCTTTTGTCGATAAAGTGCAGGAATTCTAGGAAGGGACTAGATTAGGGACAGCATCTGTCAGTGAATGGTAAAGGCCCCATGTGGAGAAGTGGTGGGTTAGCTGCCATGGGATACCCTTGGGTGTGAAGCGTTCGAGAGCCATACTGACGGATGGTTTAGCCTATTAGGGTCAGATCTAGGGACAGCCTTGCACTTTGCATTAACATCTAGCTAGCGGCCACGGGGTTTCTGTGCCTTTGGGTTAACACGTCTTCTGATACTAACATAATAAAGTTTTATCTCTTAGAATCTAACATTTCATAGGGGGGACTGATGTGGAATTATTAAAAATCTCTATTGTACTTGTATTGAATTATTGTACTAACTCCATTTTAACTTTATACTGTGACTTCGTCCTCCATTTTGTCCTCCTAACCTGACTTCTTCAATCCTCCATTTTGTCCTCATGACTTAACTTGTTCATTTTAAAACTACATTACGTGACTGAACTTCTCAACCCAATTAATACAGTAGACAAAGACCGTGTTTCCTTCAAGGACAAGTACCAGGAGGTGCTGGCTACTCCTTAAGACTTGCCGGCTACTCCTTAAGAGCTTGTAAGATAGTACAGTTTGAAGGCCACAGAACACAGTAGTAATGAAATGTTCTATTCATAAGAGACCTTGCACCTGGGCATAAAGCCTGATATCACTGACCGTGTAAAATGACGCTTAGGACCCCCTTGTCCCCCACCCGTGTCCAGAATAATCCCACCTCTGATGGGTGGGCACGGGACTAACCTCTTAATTTTACTAACCAATAGGTAAGACACTAACTCCGTCACTTAACAATTAATCCAATTGATGATGTTTATTTGCTGATATTCTAATAATCAATGATGACGCAAATGCCTCTTAAAAGGGCCTGCGCGCCCGCTTTTACTGCACTTGCCAATAAACTTTCTTGAAGTTATTTTAACCTGAACCTCGTGTGTCAGACTTAATTACTTCAGCGTATATACGCAATTTAATTTTATTGATTTGGACAGGAACAGATAGACTTTAAACATTTTGGTTTACTTTCAAAAAGTACCATAACAGCCTCTGTCGATAAAGCGTTGTTTCATTTCTGCCAGCTGGATGTTCATGTTAGAAGTGTCACTATTGTAACGTAGGACTCTAAGAAACTGAGAAATAGGCAGAGAGTCTTTTAAATGTTGGGGGTGAAAACTGGTGGCTGATAGAATGGTATTTCTGTCTGTGTCTTTGCGGTATAAAGTATAGCCAATTTCACCGTTTTTTTTATACAATAGGACATCCAAAAAGTGGATTTGGTCACGATGGTGATTGAGAGTAAATTTTATAGTAGTAGCAGTCTAGAGTGGCAAACAGAAATTCACTTTGTATATTCTGACCCAGTTCTCTAAGTTGGTTTAGAAGATCCTGGGTGTCTTTCAGGCAAAATGGCAGCTCTTTGACACAATCTTGTAGGTAATGATCTGCGTATTTGGCAAAAGGTTCTAATAAACCACCCCTGGCCGAGACTATGGGTCTGCCAGGTGGGTTTTGACTGGACTTGTGGATCTTTGACAGGGTGTACAATACAGGATGTATAGGATGGATCACCAAGAGATATTTTGCTATATTATAATCGATATAGCCGGCCTGAAGGCCGATGTCGATGAGTTGTTGGATCTTTTTTTGAAATGACTGAACAGGGTCATATGTGAGTTTCCGATATGTGGAAATGTCATTCAGTTGTCGCATAATTTCGCACTTGTATTGCTGGTACGATTGAATCACAACGCCTCCGCCTTTATCAGCGGGGCGAATTACAATATTCACATCATCACGGAGATCTTGAAGTGCAGCTTTTTCATCCATGGTCAAATTAGGTCTGTGTTTAGGTGGTGTTTTTATAATTTTTAGCGCATCATTGTGTATAGTCTGTACAAAGGTTTTAATAGTCATGTTAAAGCCTATACGGCTTCCAATCACTTCCGGGTTTTAACGGGCAGACTCACTCCTCCTCACTTCACCATTGGGTAAGTGCACTTTTTCTTAGATTTGTATTTTATATATAAACATTGTACTGTCATGTACTCTATGATCTTGAAAAAGACCCGGCAGGGTCGAAACGTCGATTGATTTTTGTACACTTTTGATGACCAAATAAAGCACCAATTTGTCCACTAATTCGAAGACCTGTGAGTGCATTTTGATTTTTTCATTTATGAGTGTATATATTTGACGCCAGCAATTTGCACCCAGGCATATGTGACATAATTAATTATTTTTGGAGGAGAGTGCCAAGCTTCCATTTGTTTATATATATATATATATATATATATATATATATATATATATATATATATATATATATATATATATAAATACATACATTTTTGTTTAATGTATATACAAGTTAGCACACAACAATTACAAATTTATATACATGTACATCTATTTACTAAATTAGATCAGATTTTTTTTTTATAGTCTTTGTCTGGTATTTATACTCCCAGTCCAAAAAGTCTCTTTGATTCCACCCTCAAGTATTCTTAATTGGTGATATGCAGCTCTCCCTATGGAGACTCCAAGGTTTAAATCACCAGAGCATATAATCTATGAGACAAAAAACTTCTGATTGCGTATTACATCTTTAGGGGTGACTACCACCAGGTTCACCCTAACTCATGCTCTCACCTTATCAGGTGGCACACAACACTGCCCCTAATGCAATTCATATAGAATACATTACCCCCTTGTAGTCCCAGTATCCTAGATGGTTAAATCCGATACAGCCTTTAGTCATAGCCTTCACCCTGCGTGTACTTGCTAACCTGGGTTCAGGACTTACAAATGATCTATACTGTAGGGCCAGTGTATCACATATACTCCTCTTAGGTCCTTTCAACACTTTATTAGTAAAATATAAAACAAACATTTTTTTAAATATCTGATCCTTGTGCAGTTTAAGTCTAATGGTTAGCTCTCATTCACGGTATTCCATCCACTGGACTCCGGATCACTACCCTTACCTCCCGGTATGCCAAATACACACTGCGTGTATGCAACACGTGATTTACGCACTTCGCCCAGGTGTGGGCATTCTCAAAGTCTAAGTCTAATGATGCCGGGTAGGGGATTGGTTTTCATGAGTACCATTAAATTGGGTAATAGTAACAACCCCTGGATGTTGGGCAGAGCATACTTGAAAAGCAGAATAATCTGAATGTACCTATCCTGGTTAAATACTTTGTTATTATTATATACCATTCTGTCATGTATTCATTAAAAAGTAAATTGCCACTTAAATAGTAGAGTAAGCTATGCTAACTATTCTAACCTGTTCATGTCTAGATGGGAAGATGAATATATTTGGGCAGGACATGGCTGGAGCAATAGCCTCATTACCTATATGCAGTTCATTGATGACATGTTTGTTATATGGAGCAGATCAGAAGAAGAATTGAAGAAGTTTTTAGATTTTCTTTTTATTATTATTATTATTATTATTTTATTATTTATATAGCGCCAACAAATTTCACAGCACTTTACAGTGGGTGGATGAACAAACATGTAGTTGTAACCAGACAAGTTGGACACACAGGAACAGAGGGGTTGAGGGCTCTGCTCAATGAGCTTACATGCTAGAGGGAGTGGGGTAAAGTGACCCAAAAGGTAAGGATAGTATTAGTCTAATGACAGTTGCAAGAGAGGAATCAGTCGGGAGCTATTAACAGTTTAATTGATACGCTTTTATGAAGAAGTGGGTTTTACATGATTTTTTGAAGGAGTGGAGACTGGGTGAGCATCTAACGGAGAAGGGAAGTGAGTTCCACAGGAACGGTGCAGCCCTGGAAGTATTCTAAATCAGAATACTTGTGGTATAACCATTAAGGTTGAGACAAGATGCCACTACCGTCCATGGCTTGCAAATATACCGAAGAACCAACTCACAAGGATTAAAAGGAACTGTATGGAGAATTCTGACTTCCAAGATCAAGCAAATTTTCTGAAAGGAAGATTCCTGAAAAAGGAATATCATTGGAAACATGTGGATCAGGCACTAAAATAAGTAATGAAAATGGAAAGGAGTGATCTTCTAAAATATAGGAAAACTGAAGAATCAGGGGAAGAAGAAATCAAACTCAGAGAAGAGGAAATGGAGATACCCATAATTTTTAATTATAACAACCCCACATATTATTAAAAAATGGTGGCCAATGTTAAAATTACGAGTTGGTTTTTAACATTTTATCTGAAAACGCAAATGTTATTCTTAGAGGAGCCCCAAATTTAAAATCTTGTCTAGCCCCAAGTTTACTACCTGAGATATAGAGTAATAATAAGAATCCATTTTAATATAGGAAATTGATTCTATAACTGTGAATCCTGTGGTGCATGTAGTGCATGCACTTGGGTAGACAGAAAGTGCATAGAGTTTGAATCCAAACTAAACAAATTAAATTGGAAAGTGGCTGCAATTCACGTAACATCTATGGGTGCTATCTTAAAGAGGCATCCCGTAATGGCAAACATATTACTATATACAAAAAGATGCACACTTTATTTAATAATCAAAATCTCTTTACTATATAAAGTAAATCAAACAAAAATACCAAACAAGCAGTGTTACAAGACTATAACAACCAGTGACAGAGGCTATAAAATATGCTCTAAATCAAACTGGCATAAAAGCTCACTTGCATAACACCTCAAAGGGCTGGACACGTGTACAGAACAAAACCCCAACGTTTTGGCACAGTTACTAGTGCCTTTCTTAAGGTTATTGAGAAAGGCACTAGTAGCTGTGCTGAAATTTCTGTTACCGTATATACTCGAGTATAAGCCGAGTTTTTCAGCCCATTTTTTGGGCTGAAAAACCCCAACTCGGCTTATACTCGAGTCAGAGTCTGTATTATGGCAATTTGCATTGCCATAATACAGACTGGGGGGAGAGGGGGGCTGGCAGAGCTGTACTTACCTTTCCTGCAGCTCCTGTCAGCTCTCTCCTCCTCCGCGCCGTCCGTTCAGCACCTCGGTCAGCTCCCAGTGTAAGTCTCGCGAGAGCCGCGGCTCTCGCGAGACTTACACTGTGAGCTGACAGAGGGAGCTGCACAGACCGCGCGGAGGAGGAGGGAGCTGACAGGAGCTGCAGAACAGGTAAGTACAGCTCTGCCAGCCCCCCTCTCCCCCCCACTGGACCACCAGGGAAGGAGAGCCCCCCTCCCTGCCATATATCAAGCAGGGAGGGGGGACGAAAAAAAAATAAGAAATAAAATAATAAAAAATAAAATAATAATAATAAAAAAAAGGGGTATAAGGACCACTATGGGAGGGGGGGGGGTATAAGGACCACTATGGGAGGGAGGGGGTGGGTTAAGGACCACTATGGGAGGGAGGGGGGTATAAGGACCGCTATGGGAGGGAGGGGGGGGGGGTAAGGACCACTATGGGAGGGAGGGGGGATAAGGACCACTATGGGAGGGAGGGGGGGTATAAGGACCACTATGGGAGGGAGGGGGGTATAAGGACCACTATGGGAGGGAGGGGGGTATAAGGACCACTATGGGAGGGAGGGGGGGTATAAGGACCACTATGGGAGGGAGGGGGGTATAAGGACCACTATGGGAGGGAGGGGGGGTATAAGGACCACTATGGGAGGGAGGGGGGTATAAGGACCACTATGGGAGGGAGGGGGGGGTATAAGGACCACTATGGGAGGGATGGGGGTATATGGACCACTATGGGAGGGAGGGGGGTATAAGGACCACTATGGGAGGGAGGGGGGGTATAAGGACCACTATGGGAGGGAGGGGGGGTATAAGGACCACTATGGGAGGGAGGGGGGTATAAGGACCACTATGGGAGGGAGGGGGGGATAAGGACCACTATGGGAGGGAGGGGGGGGTATAAGAACCACTATTGGAGGGAGGGGGGTATAAGGACCACTATGGGAGGGGGTGGGATAAGGACCACTATGGGAGGGAGGGGGGTATAAGGACCATTATGGGAGGGATGGGGGGGTATATGGACCACTATGGGAGGGATGGGGGGGATAAGGAACACTATGGGAGGGAGAAGGGGGATAAGGACCACTATGAGAGGGAGGGGGTGGGATAAGGACCACTATGGGAGGGGAGGGGGAAGTAAGGACCACTAGGGGAGGGGAGGGTAAGGACCACTAGGGGAGGGGTGAGTCAGGACCACTGGGGGGGGGAGTGAAGGAACACGGGGGTGGGGAGGTAAGGACCACTGAGGGAGGAGGAGGGGAAGTCAGGACATATGGGGGGGGGAGGGGGCGGCAAAAATTGTTTTGCCTACGGCGGCAAATATCCTTGCACCGGCCCTGCACACACTGCATTCACACACTGCATTCATACACACACACACTGCATTCATGCACACACACACTGCATTCATGCACACACACACTGCACTCATACACACACGCTGCACTCATACACACACACATACGCACACACTGCATTCATTATACACACACTGTAAATAAATATTCAATTAATATATTTTTTTTAGGATCTAATTTTATTTAGAAATTTACCAGTAGCTGCTGCATTTCCCACCCTAGTCTTATACTCGAGTCAATAAGTTTTCCCAGTTTTTTGGGATAAAATTAGGGGCCTCGGCTTATATTCGGGTCGGCTTATACTCGAGTATATACGGTATTTCCAACTCAAGAGATGTTTAATGTGCCTCTGCCAGTTTCTGCTAAGTAGATAAAGCAGAAACTGCTAAACCTAGCCCCACATTTGGAATCAATGGGCGATGCTAGACAAAAGGAATTTTATAAGTTCAAGGATACTTCAGGTAGGGCTGGAAAAACTGTCTTGGAAGGCAGTATCAACATGTTTTTTTTTTTGTACAGGTAGTGTACTTTCTCAAGAAAGTACATTATCTATACAAAATACATCGGCACTGCCTTATCGGTCATGCTGAAGCTTCTGTAAGCATGTACTGCATCTTCTATTGACCTTTTTAATTACAATTGTAATTTTATGAGTACAATTGTTGCTTACAGAAGCATTAAGGAGCTTTTAAACAAGCCCACATGTGGGAGAATAAATGAGTGATTTTTGCTGCATACATAAATAACAATATATCCAATACTCAAGCAGGCAACACACAACAATGTATACTGCATGAAAACTAGATGGAAAATAAAAAGTCCTACATAAAAGTAAATTACCAGACCAAATATAATAAATACAGCATTTTTCGTGAGGGTACTAATTTATAGAAAACTTACAAGCTATGTTTATTCCATGCTTTCAAGTACATCCAACCTGACTGAACAGTTATGATGTAATGATAGACTAGATACTTAGATAGGACTGGTTTATTGCATAGGTAAAACTACAACAAGGACAATCTGTAATCCCTGTATAACTATAATAACTATCTTTAGTGTTGTGCCTTACAGTAGATGATACAGAGTCAAACCATTAATATGCTCCCTGTTTGAACAAAGTTTCTTTTTACTGCAATTATACATTCACATTATGAATGTCACCTGACTAAGGCTTAATTTATCTTGAAATTTACCCAGATTATTCCTATTTTTGATAGATAAACATTAAGAAAAAAATTGAGATTACCAATATAGTGTGTACTTAGGTCTCTATTTCTTTCATTATAATTATTTTAAACACTTTTTAAAGAAAAATTTCAAGATTCACCGAATATTGCCATTTTTTAGTTATATCATTATACATGCTAGAGTTATGGAAACTCGTTCAGAGAATATGGGGAGTAACAACAAACTCATTACATAAATACAAAGGATCAATAACTAATTAAAAAACAGTGTTAGAAGGTCAATCTGTATGCTTCCTCAAGGCTAATAAAAAGCAAAGAGTCTAAATATTACAATGTCATAGTTGACTAAGTTTAAACAATGAGAAAATGCAAGGGCAAATAACTGAGCCATATCATATTGTCAAAAAATACAAATAATACTCATTTATACTAGAAAGTAATAAATAAAATAACGCATGCTATTGGAGGGATCCACAATTTTTAGATCCTATAAATATTTGTGGATATAAAGTCAATGAAATCTGAGGACACAATAAGATATTGCATGCAATTCAAATATGCACGAGGAGATATATAGAATATTTGTCGAAGACAGCAGGGAATTGTCAAATGTGAAAGTAAAAAAAAAAAACAGGTTTATAGCTCCTCTGTAATAATAAAAAAAAATAACAGCATTTTTAAAAGTTCAATAACATTGTGGTATAATTGATTACAGTCAAATGTCACACTTGCATGGTACAAGTGAAAAACAGTTTGAAATGTGAATTCAAACAATGATGAATCAGTTGGAAAATCCAGTATTTAAAATGCTCAAAGACTATCTACAAAATAGGAATTAAAGACAATATAATAATAAAGCAGGATTTTAAGAAGGCTTTTTATACTTGCTTCAGGAAAACAATGTCAATTAATTTTAAACTATAGATTGGATCTAGAACAACGAACATTACTATTGTGAATATAATATTAATTTACTTTGGATTATTCATAGTGAAAGATTATTTATCCGAAAACAAATGTGTCTAGAAAGTAATGAGTCCAATGTGAGGTTCTGAGATGCTGAGAATATCATGATTGCATTGAACCTCAATTATACATTTTTGTAAGTTTTGTAGGCATTGACATATAACATCAACTGTTCCTCTGAGGGGATTATATATTTTATCCTCACCGGTCCACACACATAACATTTCAGTGAAGACCTGTTACATCCGCCTCATTTATGAAACATTTTTTTTGCATATGCATATCACATTACAATTTGACTGATTTATATTACATATCTCCTTTAACCCCTTAAGACCGCAGGGCGTTCTATGCCATCCTTATTTTGGTGGCTCTAAAAGCCGCAGGGCGGCATAGAACGTCCCTGTGATCTTATGTACCTACCCGGTCGCTGGCGATCGCGGTATGGAGACTCACCTGGGAGCCCAGGGAGTCCCCCTCTGTCCTCTTCGGCCCCCCTGGGCCATGTGATCGCGAGGTCCTTGCAAGGACCTCGCGATCACATGGACGGCATAGCCGTCCAAGGCATTGCCAGCAGGGGAAGTGCCTGTAATGAAAGATACTCCCCCTGCTGTCTGAAAAAACAAACAAAAAAAAAACCGTTTAAAACAGTTGAAAATTAAATTATATATATATATATATATATATATACTTAGATATGATCTAAGTGTATGTGTGTGTGTATATATATATATATATATATATATATATATATATATATATATATACACACACATACACATAAATATGCATACACTGTCTACGTGTATTTTAATATTAATATATATATATATATATAATTATATATATTAATATCAAAGTACACGTACAATGATATTGATTAAATGTATATATAATTTTAATTATATATATATTTATATATAATAAAAATAAATATGTAAATAGGTTAAAAAATAATAAATATATATACATGTGTAATTTCGTTCTAACTTTATTTTAAAATTAATATATATATATATATATATATTGATATCAAAATACATATAGAACGAAATAAAATATATCTATATACATATATATCACTATATATATATATATATATATATATATATATATATATATATACCTATATATAAATAAAAATCATTGAAAAAAAATTATATACATATATACAGTTGCAAGAAAAAGTATGTGAACCCTTTGGAATGATATGGATTTCTGCACAAATTGGTCATAAAATGTGATCTGATCATACTCTAAGTCACAACAATAGACAATCACAGTCTGCTTAAACTAATAACACACGAAGAATGAAATGTTGCCATGTTTTTATTGAACATACCATGTAAACATTCACAGTGCAGGTGGAAAAAGTATGTGAACCCTTGGATTTAATAACTGGTTGAACCTCCTTTGGCAGCAATAACTTCAACCAAACGTTTCCTGTAGTTGCAGATCAGACGTGCACAATGGTTAGGAGTAATTCTTAACCATTCCTTTTTACAGAACTGTTTCAGTCCAGCAATATTCTTGGGATGTCTGGTGTGAATCGCTTTCTTGAGGTCATGCCACAGCATCTCAATCGGTCTGAGGTCAGGACTCTGACTGGGCCACTTCAGAAGGCATATTTTCTTCTGTTTAAGCCATTCTGTTGTTGATTTACTTCTATGCTTTGGGTCATTGTCCTGTTGCAACACCCATCTTCTGTTGAGCTTCAGGTGATAGACAGATGGCCTTAAGTTTTCCTGCAAATTGTCTTGATAAACTTGGGAATTCATTTTTCCTTTGATGATAGCAATCCATCCAGGCCCTGACGCAGCAAAGCAGCCCCAAACCATGATGCCCCCACCACCATACTTCACAGTTGGGATGAGGTTTTGATGTTGGTGTGCTGTGCCTCTTTTTCGCCACACATAGTGTTGTGTGTTTCTTCCAAACAACTCAACTTTGGTTTCATCTGTCCACAGAATATGTTGCCAGTACTGCTGTGGAACATCCAAGTGCTCTTGTGCAAACTGTAAACGTGCAGCAATGTTTTTTTTGGACAACAGTGGCTTCCTCTGTGCTATCCTCCCATGAAATCAATTCTTGTTTAGTGTTTTACGTATTGTAGATTCGCTAACAGGGATGTTAGCATTTGCCAGTGACTTTTGTAAGTATTTAGCTGACACTCTAGGATTCTTCTTCACCTCATTGAGCAGTCTGCGCTGTGCTCTTGCAGTCATCTTTACAGGACGGCCACTCCTAGGGAGAGTAGCAGCAGTGCTGAACTTTCTCCATTTATAGACACTTTGTCTTACCGTGGACCGATGAACAGCAAGGCTTTTAGAGATACTTTTATAACCCTTTCCAGCTTTATGCAAGTCAACAATTCTTAATTGTAGGTCTTCTGAGAGCTCTTTTGTGCGAGGCATCATTCACATCAGGCAATGCTTCTTGTGAAAAGCAAACCCAGAACTGGTGTGTGTTTTTTATAGGGCAGGGCAGCTGTAACCAACACCTCCAATCTCATCTCATTGATTGGACTCCAGTTGGCTGACATCTCACTCCAATGAACTCTTGGAGATGTCATTAGTCTAGGGGTTCACATACTTTTTCCACCTGCAATTTGAATGTTTACATGGTGTGTGTTATTAATTTAAGCAGACTGTGATTGTCTATTGTTGTGACTTAGATGATCAGATCACATTTTATGACCAATTTGTGCAGAAATCCATATCATTCCAAAGGGTTCACATACTTTTTCTTGCAACTGTATACACACACACATATACCGTATATACTCGAGTATAAGCCGAGTTTTTCAGCCCATTTTTTGGGCTGAAAAACCCCAACTCGGCTTATACTCGAGTCAAGGTCTGTATTATGGCAATTTACATTGCCATAATACAGACTGGGGGAGAGGGGGGCTGGCAGAGCTGTAACTTACCTGTTCTGCAGCTCCTGTCAGCTCTCTCCTCCTCCGCGCCGTCCGTTCAGCACCTCGGTCAGCTCCCAGTGTAAATCTCGCGAGAGCCGCGGCTCTCGCGAGACTTACAGTGTGAGCTGATAGAAGGAGCTGCACGGACGGCGCAGAGGAGGAGAGAGCTGACAGGAGCTGCAGAACAGGTAAGTTACAGCTCTGCCAGCCCCCCTCTCCCCCCCACTGAACTGCCACTGGACCACCAGGGAAGGAGAGCCCCCCTCCCTGCCATGTATCAAGCAGGGAGGGGGGACGAAAAATAAAAAAAATATAAATAAAATAAGAAATAATAATAATAATAAAAAAAATAATAATAAAAAAAGGGGGTATAAGGACCACTGTGGGAGGGGGGGGGGTATAAGGACCACTATGGGAGGGAGGGGGTGGGATAAGGACCACTATGGGAGGGAGGGGGTATAAGGACCGCTATGGGAGGGAGGGGGGGTATAAGGACCGCTATGGGAGGGAGGGGGGGATAAGGACCACTATGGGAGGGAGGGGGGGGATAAGGACCACTATGGGAGGGAGGGGGGGATAAGGACCACTATGGAAGGGAGGGGGGGATAAGGACCACTATCGGAGGGAGGGGGGTGGGATAAGGACCACTATGGGAGGGAGGGGGGGAGAAAAGGAACACTATGGGAGGGGGGATAAGGACCACTATGGGAGGGAGGGAGGGGGGGATAAGGACCACTATGGGAGGGAGGGGGATAAGGACCACTATGGGAGGGAGGGGGGGATAAGGACCACTATGGGAGGGAGGGGGGGATAAGGACCACTAGGGGAGGGGAGGGGGAAGTAAGGACCACTAGGGGAGGGGAGGGGGAAGTAAGGACCACTAGGGGAGGGGAGGGTAAGGACCACTAGGGGAGGGGTGAGTCAGGACCACTGGGGGAGGGGGGTGAAGGAACACGGGGGTGGGGAGGTAAGGACCACTGAGGGAGGAGGAGGGGAGGTCAGGACATATGGGGGGGGGGGGCAAATATCCTTGCACCGGCCCTGCACACACTGCATTCATACATTGCATTCATACACACACTGCATTCATACACACACTGCACTCATACACACACACTGCACTCACACACACTGCACTCACACACACTGCATTCATACACACACACACTGCATTCATACACACACACACTGCACTCATACACACGCTGCACTCATACACACGCTGCACTCATACACACACACGCTGCACTCATACACACACACGCTGCACTCATACGCACACACGCTGCACTCATACGCACACACTGCATTCATTATACACACACACTGTAAATAAATATTCAATTAATATATTTTTTTTAGGATCTAATTTTATTTAGAAATTTACCAGTAGCTGCTGCATTTCCCACCCTAGTCTTATACTCGAGTCAATAAGTTTTCCCAGTTTTTTGGGGAAAAATTAGGGGCCTCGGCTTATATTCGGGTCGGCTTATACTCGAGTATATACGGTATATATATATATATATATATATATATATATATATATATAAACAAAATACCAAAGCCAGGCACTCCTCCGTACTTCTAGTTTTCAAAGTATTATGGGCCCAGGTGCAATCCCGCGTTATATATATAGATAGATAGTGAAGGGAGCACACTAGGTCTTGAAAATCGTGCAAAAGTATTTATTGCATTCAAAAAGAATACAACGCTGTGGTACAACAAATCAACGTTTCGACCCTGCTGGTGATCTTGATAAAGACCCAGCAGGGTCGAAACGTTGATTTGTTGTACCACAGCGTTGTATTCTTTTTGAATGCAATAAATACTTTTGCACGATTTTCAAGACCTAGTGTGCTCCCTTCACTATCTATCTATATATATATATATATATATATATATATATATATATATATAATAATTCTACGTACATATTTATGTAATAATTTTACATAATTAGGTCATTTTATTAATTACAATTGGCAGGACCTGCCTGACAACCCAGGCCGAAAGTTCAGGGAATTTAATTTGCTAGCACTATATTTAACCCTGTAACTTTCCAAGACACCATAAAACCTGTACATGGGGGATACTGTTTTACTCGGAAGACTTTGCTGAACACAAATATTAGTGTTTCGAAACAGTAAAATGTATTACAACGACGATATCGTCAGTGACAGTGACAGTGACATTTTTTGCATTTTTCACACACAAATAGCACTTACACGGACGATATAATTGTTGTGATACATTTTACTGTTTTGAAACACTAATATTTGTGTTCAGAGAAGTCTACCTGAGTATAACAGTACACCTCATGTACAGGTTTTATGGTGTTTTCAAAAGTTACAGAGTCAAATATAAGGCTTGTGTCTCAGGTTTTTCACATAAAAATTCGCCAGGTTGGTTATGTTGCCTTTGAGACCGTACGGTAGCCCAGGAAGGAAAATTACCCCCATGATGGCATACCATTTGCAATAGTAGACAACCCAGGGTATTGCAAATGGGGTATATTCAGTCTATTTTAGTAGCCACTTAGTCACAAACAGTGGCCAAAATTGGCTCTCAAATTAGTTTTTTGCATTTTCAAATATTAACACTAACTTTGGCCATTGTTTGTGACCAAGTGGCTATTAAAAAAAGACTGGACGTACCCCATTTGCAATACCTTGGGATGTCTACTTTTGTAAATGGTATGCCATCATGGGGGTAATTCTTATTCCTGGGCTACCATATGGTCTCAAAGGCAACGTAACCAATCTGTCGAATTTCAATGTGAAAAAAATGAAAAATGTATCAAGCTATATTTGACACTGTAACTTACCAAAACACCATAAACCCTGTACATAGGGGGTACTGTTTTACACATAAGACATCACTGAATACAAATATGTGTATTTGATTGTAGTAAAAGCAAACAGTACTTTGACATTCACAGTTAGAATGTCACATTTAACTAAGAGAAAATTAAAAAATCGTATTTTCTCCCATTTTTTTTGATATTTTATTCATTTAAATTATGTTTCATAGCTAAATATATGATGTTAAATGAAAGCGCTGTTTCCCCTGAATAAAATGATATATAATAAGTGTGAGTGCATTTAATATGAAAGAGGTGAATTATTGTTGGACAGACATATAGCGCAAATGCCAGGTTTTGTTTACGTTTTGTTTTGATCACACATTTGGCTGCGGTCTTAAGGGGTTAAACAATGTTAAATGTGTGACAATATTGTACTATAAAGTGTACTTTACTGGTTTCCATTAAATAAACATTATTAAACCATAAAGTCAATGTAATGTTCAAAGTCCTATGAGAAATGTATAAACAATGCATGCCTATAGCCATGTGCACATCCACTGGTGCCCTAGAAATAGCCATTAGCAAAACACTTTTGGCTTCATGGATCTAGTAATTTCTTTAATTGACAACAGAAACTTACAAAATAAATGGACATTATCTTCCATAGTCGACAGGTAATCTCATATATGCATGTAAATACAATTTTATAATGCGGAAAGTAATTAACTTATAATCAAGCTTAAAAAGTATTACTTTATTAGGTGAATATCTGAGACCATTTTGATGGGTTCACATGCAGTAGTTTTATTTAAATGTATATCTCTTTTGTTTTACATACTCTGTAGAAATTAGCCAGTACAGGTGGAACAGCCGGTGTACCAGGGCCCCAGTGGGTTAGAGGGTCCTGTTGCTCCCACAGGTTGTATGTGGCCCTTTAAGGCAAGCTAACACCGCTGGAAACTCTGGCACTGAAATAGAGGCAAAGCTGCAGGGAGGCTCACTATGGCCCAGGGAGAGAGAATGCACACAGCAGGAGAAGAGCTGGACTCCCAGTGATGGTGAGTCAATGGTAAATGTGTATATTGTGTTCATATGGGTCAGTGCATGTGAATGTGTGTATCAGTCTGTGCGTCTGTGCATGTGATGTGTATGTATTTTTTTATATATATAATTTGATCTTTATTGACCATTTATCACTTTTCAACATCAACCATTTACAGGAATAAACAACTAAATTAATTACAAAAACACCAATGATCAATTTGTCAATGTGCTATTAATTTCATATTAAAAGGTGTATTTCAGCCCTGTGCTTTCCCATATAGTTCTTCCATAACTCTCAAATCATCTGTTTTGTTTACCCATTCATGCATAGTAGGAGTCTCAGGCTGTTTCCAAAATCTGGGTTGTAAATCATTGGCCTCATTTAAAAGAAACCATAAAAGGTTCTGTTGAGACATATCCATAAAAACCCTGGGCCAACCCAATGCAATTGGTGAAGGAGTAAGGTTGACTACAAGAGGCAAAATCCTCCCAATCAAATCTAACACCTGTTTCCAGTACTTTTGTATTTCTTACTATGTGTGAAGTAATGAGGTAGTTTGGTACTATCTCATAGCTCTTTAATGCCTGTGAGCTTGACTCATTTATGTATGCATATCTTTTTAAAATATAAAAGGCCTGCCATTTGAACCTGCAATCGTGCTTTCCTCACTTTTTTGCAAAAGGGCAATTCTGACTCTGCTGTGCCTTAATTAAAGAACCTATTTTAGAGAGGTCTGATTACAGATTTTGAAAGAATATCATAACTGTTCAAAAAGAGTCAGGCCTCTATTTTTTAGCTGAGAATAACTCATAATGTCTAACAGAGTATTAGATCTAGCAGGTTTTAACAGCTTGTTTTTTTTTTCAATATATGATTTTTATTGAAGTTAAATGTGCAAAGGAAGAACAATCACATCAGTAGTACAACCATACTGTAGTGAGAAACAATAATACATACAGAGACTACATGAATTGACAAAGATATGAGGAGTACAACGCACAATACAAGATACATATTGATTAACAGTATAAAGTGTGGTGACTGTAAATTCTCAATGTATGACAACAAAGCGAGGTCAACAAACAATATTAACTTGCATTTACAATATTTTATATCACTCTGTCTTAATTGTAGACCGAAGAGAGTTACAATATTATCATGTGAAACTCAATGACGCTTCAAGTTGGAAAATATACTCTGCAGGAGGCATCTGACATCTAATGATTTTCATGGTGAACTTATAGTCTGCAGAACAGGATGAGCAATTCACATGGCCTAATTATAGATCGTGCTTTGAAGTACTTATTACGGCTGTAATACCGTTACCTCGCTTTCTCTCTAGGAAGACTATCTGGCTTTCAACCAGATCTGTCCTAGCAGTTACTTAGTTCTCCAGAGCACGTTGCAAAGACTAAATGAGAGTAAACAATAACAAAATTTTTTTTACTTAAATAGGGTGATGAACAAGGAGAAAAGAAGATGAGGGGGAGAGAATAGGGTAGAGTAGAATAGAATAACACTCTAATACCAGAAATTAAGTGAAGTCCGTAATCGAATACGGATTACCAATGGCTTCCCAGTTATACCACATTGCATTAAAGGAATCCAAGTTTTTTCCCATTGCCCACTTTTTTTCAAAGACATAAGTGGAGTTGACTTTGTTTATTACCTCCTGAACTATGGGACATTTTACACTTTTCCAATGAGTGGCTATGCTAGTTTTCGCTGCTACCAGAATGTTTAATACCGCTGCTCTTGATGAGAGGTCGCCTAAATCAGGTAATAAATGGAGCATGTAACTGGCTGGTTTGAGTGGAATATCGTGACCACTAACTGATTTGATCAAAAGTCGTATTGAGTCCCAAAACGTGTGTAGAGCTGTACAATCCCAAAATATATGTTTCAACGTACCGTTGGGATCAGCACATCTCCAACAGTTAGGGGTTGAACCTGGATAGATTAATCCTAGCCTGGAAGGAGTCAAATACCACCTCATTAATATTTTGAAATAGGCTTCCCAGTGAGTAACACATTGTGAAGATTTTTTAGTGTATGTAATAGCGGTTTCCCAAGTAGATAGGGGAAATATTTCACCTAGGTCTCGTTCCCATCGGACCATGTATGGCAATTTGTTCTCGTCTGGATTGGATGATAGGGACGAGTAGCAAAAGGATAAAGATCTTACAGAGGGTGTGCTTTGGCGGGCCAAAAAGCACAAGTGCCCTAGCCTACTCCACTCTCGTGGGTTGATGTATTTGATGGATCTGGATTGCAGAATATGTTTCAAACGTAAGTACACAAAAAGGTATTTTGGTGGCAGCTGGAAAAGTTTTTGTATGGTAGGAAATGACATTAAACCTGTCTTTGTATATAAAGAAGACACATGTGAAATACCGCTGGATACCCAACGTGATAGTGGCAAGTCCGGGGAGATAGCCGTGAGTGCCTGCAAGGGAGCCGCGAAGAGTAGCTCCGAACAGGGCCCCAGCAATGAGCTCCAAGACTGCCATGATTTCAATAAAAAAGTTGTAGTAGACAGCATGGTTGGGGATGTTGGATGTGTCATTGACCATAAATTATAACTCAAGGGGAGTGAAGTAACACATTTAACTTCCAGATCCAGCCACACAGGTGTCGACTTGAGTGTCATTATATCTATACCTTGAGCTAGAGCTGACGCTATGTAGTAGTTTTTAACGTTAGGAATTTGAAGGCCACCTTTTTTAATGGGGTACCACAGGGAACGGAAGGATACCCTTGGGGGCTTTTTTTTCCATACATGAGCATTTAAGGTCATTTGAAAACGTTTTAGCAGGGCATTAGGAAGGGCTATAGGCAATGTTCTGAATAGATATAGGATATGCGGTAGAGCCATCATTTTTAGGGAGTTAATTCTGCCTATCCAGGAGGCATTTGCCCCATCCCAGGATGCAATTTGTTTTGAGATTTTTGCTAGTACCACTTCGTGATTTTCTAGGATAGTTTGTTTAGTTGTTCGAGCTATTTTGACACCTAGGTAGGAGATAGAAGTTTTGCGCCATTCGAATGTATATTGGGCTTGAAGTGTGTTTAACAGCTGTGTATCCAGGTTAAAGGGAAGAATTTGTGTTTTAACTATATTGTTCTTATAGTACGATATTTTGCCATACTCTAGCAATTTATTTATAACATGCGGAATTGAATGAGACGGTTCGGTAAGAAATAACATGATATCATCTGCGAAAAGTGCTACCTTCTTTTCACCTGCCGGCGTGAGTATGCCAGGTATCAAGGGATCTTGTTTGATCGCTCTGATCAGTGGTTCCAGGCATAGGATAAAAATGTGGGGAGAAAGGGGGCAGCCTTGCCTAGTCCCATTAGTTATAGGAAAACTACGAGAAAGAAAGCCGGTGTTGAACACCTTGGCAGAGGGCGCTGAATACAGGGCTTTAATGCTATTAATGAAGGGGCTGGAGAATTGAAATGCCAATAGTGTACTTTCCATGTATGACCAATTGAGGCGATCGAACGCTTTTTCAGCGTCTAATGCCATAAAAACGCCTTGCACTTTTTTCTTCATGGCCCATTCTAATATATCTATGCAATACCTGGTGTTATCTCCCACCTGTTTACCTGGGACGAAACCTGCCTGTTCTTCTGAGACTAGATTGGGCAGTAAAGGTTTCAATCTGTTGGCGATGATCTTGGCATATAATTTAACATCAGCATTTAGGAGTGAGATCGGCCGAAGGTTACTGCAGATCGTAGGGGGTTTATTTGGTTTGGGTAGAGTTATGATGAATGCCTCCAACATTTCTTGCGGGAAAGACCCAGATTTTTGGACTGCATTAAACATGTTTGTAATGTGAGGGGACAGATGTGATGCCATTTTAATGTAATAATAATTGGAGAGGCCGTCAGGGCCAGGGGCTTTATGTTTGGGGAGGGAGCGGATAGCTGATTCAACCTCTTCGGTCGTGAACGGTGTGCTCAGCAACTCGTTTTGCTGCGATGTGACATGTGGGAGAGTTATATGTGTTAAAAAGTGCTTAATTTCTCCTATAGCGGGTGTGTGCGTGTCAGTGTGTTTTCCCAGATTATATAGGTCTTCGTAATAGTGAGATAGTTCGTTAACAATATCATTAGGATTAAACAATTTCACTCCGTCTTTGGATGTAATATAGGGAATTTTAGTCTGGATATATCTAGATTTTAATTGGCGCGCCAACAATTTGCCGGCTTTATTACCCATATGGTAGAAATGTTGTTTCAGTTTTCGAGCATGTTTAATATAGTCGTCTGCGTGTAGATGATGAATGGCCTCTTGTATTTTGGCTATTTGTTTGGAGATGGACTTCGAGGGGGAAGTTTTATTGGATTTTTCCAATGATTCCAGCTGTTGGGTAAGCTTAACCATGGAGTTTTGGATGCGTTTTTTGTTTTTTGAGCCCAGTTTTATAAATGCACCCCTAATGACTGCTTTATGGGCAAGCCATTGTGTTTCAACGGAGGTGTGTTCGGTAGAGTTAGTCTGAAAATAGTGGTCTAATTCAGCAGCAATTGTTTTATGGTTATCCGGACAGTCTAAAAGTGATTCGTTTAACCTCCACTTTCCCCGACCCTTGGCGGGGTACGGGACCTCGATGGTGGTTTCAATTGGGGCATGGTCGGACCAGGTGCGTTGGCCTATTGTTTGGCTTACTAGATGTGGTAAAGTAGATTTGTCTATGATACAAAGGTCTATACGCGAGTAAGTTGTGTGGACGTGTGAGAAATAGGAGTAATCTCTGCCCGTAGGATATAAATTTCTCCAGGCATCGTATAAATCAGATGTATGGAGAAGGTGGGTAAATAGTTTGCCGTTCTGTATAGATGTCTTAGTGGGGGGTTTTTTATGCGTGCGTTGGGTGTCCAACTGGGGGTCTAAGGCGCAATTGAAGTCGCCACAAATTATTAAATGTCCTTGTTTAAGCTTGGAGATTTTATTAAAGGCTTTTTTTAAGAAAGGATATTGAGCTTCGTTAGGTGCATATAGGGATACTACTGTAGCTTTTATTCCGTTCATTTCACCCACTAAAATTAGTAATCTACCCGCTGGGTCTACATATTGTTTGTACAATGAGAAAGCCCAGTCTGAGTGGAAGAATATGGCAACTTCCTTGGTTTTGTTTGGTGCATGTGCGTGAAACCCAGTTGGGTAACGTGGCGAGTATAGCCTAGGCGGGCCTTTCTTTTGGAGGTGGGTTTCCTGTAAGCAAACGATTGCTGCATTAGAGGCATGCATGTCTCGTAACACCTGCCGCCGTTTGTTTGGACTATTAAGCCCTTTAACGTTGAGGGACATAATTTTCATTGTATTACGAGTCATATCAACAACAGTATAGAGAAAGTGCTAATGACATGACCGTAACGTCCGATGGGCAGATGAGAATATTGAACTGTAATTTGAGTGAATGTTTGTTTTACAGATAAACCGCCCTGCGAAGTGATCGGGTTGTGTTTGTGCCTCCCTCGCAAGCCAATAATGATGAATGCATCTTCCATTGGTAACATGTATAAGAGTGTGGAAATTACGGGGGAAAGGGGAGAGAGGGGAAAAATAAAGGGAAACAGCAAACAAAAGTATATACAATTATCTCCATTCAGAAGGAGATGAGAAAGGGTCATATAGAGTACACCTAAAGATGCACTCAAGAGGTGACCTGAAAAGTTGGTGGGAACGCGGGAACGTGGAGCTCCTACCGCCCTGATGGTGTATAACTCAAAAGCAGAAAAAGAGAGAACGTATTTTCCTAACGGGTAGTATCATGGCGGATATGCCGCGCCCTGCACATGTTAGGAAACAGCACTTTTAAACATCAACATAACAAGTGATTCGAAAAGAGTGCAGTTGGTAGCCACAACAAATAAACCTGGGTCAAACTACAGTATATAGTAACAAGTTAAATTTGGTCTGAGTTCGGAGTAGTTATAATCGTTAGGTTGTATTGGTCAGGGTGGCTTTTTAACCAAACTTAGCCTTAAATCTAGGTCAAAAGTTTAAACGGAAGCTAAACTTTAAAATTTAAACGGAAAGTCTGGATATCAGACGGAATCCTACGAGTATAACACGTGAGTCGTGGTGCGACCTATGCACACATAAAGCACATTGAAAGGGCCAATGTTACATTAATCACGGCAGTAGAAGAATAAAACAGTATAAATAAAGCATGAACATTGTGCTTAAAGTTGAACCTTCAGCAGGGCCAAGGGTGCGGGTCGACTTAAGCGTCTGCACACCTACTAAAGGGACAATATAGTGTGACATAGCATATAATGGTAACTTCAGTCCCAAGGCCTACATAGTGATTAATATTTCCGACCAAGAAATAAATAAATGAGGGAAGTTGTAATCATATGGACAGGGTGTAAAATGCTTACATTCGCTTTTACTCTTATTTCTATGCCCCTGTAACAAGACTTAGCCTTGGTATATGCAATAGGTTAACAGGTGGGTGTTCACATACAGGATAGGAACCTCTGTTGAGCATACAATGGAATACTATACCAATATTGCTCGAAATATGTGGTGCATGATGGCTGTAAAAGTTCATTTCGCTGTGGTTCGGGCTCCTGCCATGTGCCACTCATTTTGGATTTTCTTCGGAGAACTCTCCCCGGATGCCACTTGATGTTCTCCTGT
Source organism: Pelobates fuscus (assembly GCF_036172605.1). Taxonomy (NCBI): domain Eukaryota; kingdom Metazoa; phylum Chordata; class Amphibia; order Anura; family Pelobatidae; genus Pelobates; species Pelobates fuscus. Next base: position 343,883,743 of record NC_086317.1, on the reverse strand, counting down.
TGGTCGCCATAGTCCCCATTCAGAGAGAGTCTTCATACCTTCTTTAGGGTCGTTGATAACACGGGTTGTTCCCTGTCTCCAGACGATCAACTTTGTAGGGTAACCCCACTTGTAATTCACATTGTTGTTCCGCAAAGTTTTTGTAATGGTGATAAATTCTCTGCTCTTCGCCATGGTGGCAGCAGACAAGTCCGCAAATAAAGCAATTGCAGTGTGTGGGTCTGGAAGGTTCGCCGTTTTCCTCGCTGCTGACAATAGGGATTCTTTGTGTACATAGTAATGAAATTTTACTATCACGTCTCTGGGCGATTCAGGAGGTAAACGAGACGGTCGAGGGAGTCTATGCATACGATCATAGGCCCATGCAGAGTCGGGTAAGTCCGGGACCAAGGCCTTGCAAATAGAAAGAACATGCGCTGGGAGAGCATCGTGGGAAATGTCGTCGGGAATACCCCGGAATCTGATATTTTGCCGCCTGGATCTGTCCTCCAGGTCAGCCAGCTTCAGTTTCAGTGCTTCATTTTCATCTGATAATGATTGGAGCTTGTCCACAACTTCGTTATGGGCATTGCATAGGTCGCCTGTTTTATTCTCCAGGTGGCTAGTCCGGTCGCCCAGGCTTGTAATTTCTTTCCGCAATTCTTTGTCAATATGCTGGAAATCAGCTTTTATGGTAGCTCTCAGCTCTTGCAGCATTTTATGGAGACTCTTCTCCGTTACTGGAGAGTCTGTATATTTGGAAGAGATTGACTCCTGATCGGAAGCTCCGTCCGACATAGTTTCTGTCTCCTCGCCGCCATCTTGGGTAAGTACTTGGCGTTCTTTTTTCTTTATTTTGGCCGATTCTCGAGTTCTCGGCTGCTTGGGATAAGACATACTTCCTACACCGAAGTTCTGCTATGTTAGGGTAAGGTAATCTGTTGAGTTATCGCTTTGGGTAGCTTGAATTGTAGCTTTCAGGACGGTTTAACGCCGGAGCTCCTACTCCATGCGGCCGCTCACACCGGAAGCCAGACACGCCCCCCGTTTTAACAGCTTGTTAACAGTTGGACAGAGTATTAGATCTAGCAGGTTTTAACAGCTTGTTAACAGTTGGACAGAGTATTAGATCTAGCAGGTTTTAATAGCTTGTTAACAGTTGGAATGTAATTATCAACCAATATTAGAAGGATGGGTTTTTGATTGTAGTCCATAAAATATAGCAATGTTTGAGCTTCTAGCCACTCCTGAAAGACATATGATTTTTCGATTAAATGGCAGGACTTTTTTTGACTCCCATTCATCCAACCCCTAATCTAACAAGAACTGCTGCATAATAATAATTATATATCTTAGGAACCCCCACCCTTTCTTTATTTTTACATTCTGCCAGCAAATGGTAGGCTATACGAGGGTGTTTTTCCCCCAGATAAATGTGTAAAAGATAGCCTTAATATCCTTTTAAAAAGTTTCCATTATCATAATTGGTCATGAAACAAATATAATCTTAGTTTTCTTTTTACTAAGGTCTAACGAAATATCAACCAACAGAGGTAGATAGTTTCCTTTAATCACTTCTGAAATCATAGGGGTAAGATGGATGATAAATTTCCCAAAGAAAAAGCCTTCTGGAGCCCATCAAAATATATATTTTTGTAGTATACTAGATTTTATTGTTTTAGGGATATTTATTCTCAATATCTCACTTTTTTTTTTAATTCTTTATTTTTGTAGTGCAGGTGATTACATACAGCTTGTTGGCATGCCACATTAGCATTTAACAAGAAAGTCTGGACACATAGCTTACATGGTATAAGGCATTGAGTTAGTCTTGCACTAATTTTTATAAGGGTATAATAACAGGCTTATAAACAACTTGTGAGATCTATCTAGAATCCAATTTCAACATCAACATTCCTGGTAGGTGAGGTTATCTAGATATTATGTGAAGTGTGTTAATACTAAAGCTATTGCACACATTTTCTTTTTAGTAGTAGCTAGGTCACATGGTGTTCAAGCATGTCTAGGGTGTATAGCAAAGCATAAGACGTGGTTGGTGTGGATTACATAGACATGAGTGAGTATGTGAGTGCGTGACATAAAACATGCTGGTGTAACTTGCGCGTGTACGTTAAACAATTAACAAACAAGTAGGTTGTTCGACTAGCAGGTGTGTTGTTGTAATATTATTTAGTAGCAATCTATCTGAGTTGCTGCCTGGTAGGTGCTGTACATGCTAGTTATCAAGATACAAGGAGAAACTGTATAGACAGGCTAGCACATTTTGCTTATTAATAAAGAGAGTGAACCGGTACATCTAGCAATAGAAAAATATAATGCACATTTTTATGTTGTAACGTTAAGTGTAAGCTTAAACATGAGAGCAATGCATAGGGGGTACTTTTCTATGTTCCCCTCTCTAGTGCCAGGGAATCGGCAGCAGCCAGTGTAATCTGCAAAGAACATGACTATAAGAGGCACAGAGTTCCTTTACTGAGAAATTACGATACAACATAAGAGGATCGGGGGTTGTGTGTCTGCAAACCAGTCTCTTTCAGCCCATGCCGGTTCGTGGCAGGCTGTCATCCGGGGCGAGATGGCTCAAGATGTTGGAGCGGCAATCTTGGGGTGAGGATCGCCTCCAGCCCCAGGCCTGTGTAGAGGGAGAGATCTTCTTACCACTGGCTCGAGAGCTCGGTGAGTTCAAGGCAGTCCCTTTGTGGGTGTAGCGGATGCTGCCGGTGTTCCATCGCCGCCAGCGGCGGGCAGTCTTCCTGCAGGGTGGCTGATGCTTCGGAGGCTCTCTCCGTACAGTACTCAGCCTGGGCGGGCCACGTGTGTGTGCGGTTAGCTTGGGGTATGTCGTTTTGCCCGGAATAGGGTGCCTCTTCCCCCCAACCACAGCCCCAGACTTGTGTGCTAGCGGTGGAGTCACACTTTGCTTTCTTTGTTCTCCAGTCGGCTTACCCTGATATGGCAGGGTCTGCAGGTTTGCTTTAGGTGCCCGCAACCTTCTCCAAAACTTGCGCCAGAATCGGGCAAAGGTGGCTTGTAGACATTGCTGGATGTTGCAGGAACCCTCCAGCTCAGGTAGGAATCTTAAGTCGCATGTTGCATCTGTTGCTGCCATTTTAGACGTGCCATGTGCCCGGCTGCCTTGGTGTTGCCATTCATCAGGCTGTAAGTTCTGCTCGTATCTGTTACTCCAGTCGCTTGTTTTAGACCGAGATGACCCCCATCGGTCCGGGGGGGGGGGGTAGGAGATGAGAGCCCCGAAGGATCCATGTTCAGGACCGTTAGCGTGGGGAGCGGCCGTCTCCTCATCACACGACTCCCGTTAGGCCTCAGGATGTGATGTGGAGTTCCCAGGGGGTTACATGCTAGTTCTGGGTATCTAAGTATTCCCCCGGGTGTCCCTGTCATCATAGCTCCACTCCAGGGAGTAGGTGCGCTGTTCTTTTCAGGGGTTATCCCCGAAATGTGTAGGTGTAAGCGCAACCACTCAGCCTGGATGCTAGGCTCCGCCCCCTCAATATCTCACTTTTATTTACATTTATTTTAAAATTAGATATTTGATGGAATTTACAGAATTCCCTTAAAACCTGTGATGCAGAACAAATAAAATCAGTGATTGTAGAGAGTAAATCTGCATAGGCCAAAATCTTTGCCTCTCCTCCTGTAAAAACACATCCTCTAATCTGAGGATCTATACGTAAACTTGTAAGAATGGTTCCATACTTAATACAAAAGGAATGGGGACAAGTGACATCCTTGTCTAGTTTCATTTCTTATCTCTAATAGATTAGAACTGTGGCCATTAACTTTAACAAAAAAGTTTATGGACTTATATACATTTTTTACCCAATTCTTGAACCTTGTTCCAAGCCCCAGTGCCTCTAGAATGTTTAAAAGATAGGACCAGTCCACTGGTCCACCAAAGGCCTTCTCTGCATCAATGGCCAATCAAAGAGTAGGCAACTTATACAGACTGGCACCATGTTCATGCTAAGAAGTTTAGTAGTGTTCTCTCACGCTTGGTGGCCTGGTACAAATCTGATCTGATCAGAGTGGACTAGTCCAGACAATAAGGGCTGAAGACATGGGGCAGGTATATTTGCAAAAAGTTTTAAATCAATGTGAATCAATGATTTCCACATTGTGGTTTTGAGATCATAGTAATAGAAGCCAATATTGGAGGTGGTAAAATAGAGGCTGGTGTTAAAGAATTAAAGGTATACAAAAAATGGATAGCAAAACGTTCATTACATTTTTCATATTATTGAATTGTAAGACCATCAGGGCCTGGGCTCTTTCCTTGAGGAGTCGATTTTAATACAGTATTAAACTCTTGAAGAGCAAGAGGGTTTCAAGCATGTCTAATTTTTCTACTGATAATGAATGTCCAAAATCAGCTTAAAAATAATCATGTTTGTCATTATTGGAAACTGATGTTTTATGTATATTATAGAGCTTATGATAATGGGTATGGAAGACCCAAGTTATTGAATCCATTGTAAATTTATGTTTAGTATTATAATCATCTGCAATCTTTGCTATGTATATTGCTTGATTTTTATTTTTAATAACTATTGCTAATAATTTTTCACATTTATTTCCGTAGCAATAAATAGAACTTTACTATTATTACTCCCACCTCTGACTTCTCGAAGGCTGCACCGTTCCTGTGGAACTCGCTTCCCTCCTCCATTAGATGCTCACCCAGTCTCCACTCCTTCAAAAAACATTAAAAACCCAATTCTTCATAAAAGCATATCAATTAAACGGTTAATAGCTCCCGACTGATTCCCGACTAATTGAGTTACTTACAGTTACTTAAGCCAGGATAGAGGAGAAAATTGAATGGCTGCACAGCCTAAATCTGTGGAACTGTTTTGGGCAGGAAAGACATGCTTGCAGTCAGTCAAACAGGAGTGGGAGGGAGGGCAGAGCGAGCATGTGTGCCAGTCTGTGCCAGAACCAGATATGTCTGCAATACGATGTGAGAGTGTGTATCAGTCTGTGCCAGAACCAAACTTGTCTGTGGTACCCTGTGAGGATGTGCCAAGTGCAAATCACGTGGAGGGGGAGACAGAGGTTTCCACTGTAGCTGTGGTAACCCGGCAGCGGTCTTACCCGAGTAGGGAGCAGGGTCTGCCGCAGCCTGCAGACTCAGAGCGTATGTCAACAGGAGAGCACCCAGATGGGGGAACCAGGGAGTCTCGCACATTGTTACCATCCCCTCCTGTAGTCCAGGGGCAGGAATGTGTGTCCAAGCCCCCTATTGACTCTGAGACTGAGGCGTGGTGTCCTGAATTCCAGCAGGCCCAACGGCCAAACCCCTAACCAATCTCACTAAGAAAGCACTCCCACGAGTGATTAAGTGGACACCTGAGTGTGAAGTGGCCTTCAACTCCTTAAAACAGGCCCTTTCTGATTCTCCCATACTACAGGCCCCTAACTTCCACAGACGGTTCTTAGTACAGACCGATGCCTCTAATTATGGCCTGGGAGCGGTGCTGAGTCAGGTGGATGAGAAGGGGGATGAGCATCCTATTGTGTATCTCAGCCGGAAGCTGCTACCTAGTGAAGTGGCCTATGCCACTGTAGAAAAAGAGTGTTTGGCCATAGTTTGGGCCTTGCAAAAACTGCAACCGTACCTGTACGGGCGCCAGTTTACTGTGATTACCGATCACAACCCCCTACATTGTTTACATAGGGTGGCTGGGACAAATGGGAAACTCCTCAGGTGGAGTCTGGTTCTCCAGCAATATGAGTTTACCATACAGCACAAGAAGGGAAGTACACATGGCAATGCTGATGGTTTGTCCTGCCAGGGGGAAAACTCCACCTAATGCGCAAGGTCGAGGCATAGGAGCCTCCTCCCATTGCTTCTCTTATTTGGGGGAGGTGTCACGGCAAGGGTGTATAATTTATTGTTGCACCCTTGCAATATTATCCTTTAATGCAATTTGTGTAGTAAATGGCACAGGTTGCAGAGATGTTGTTGCTGAGGTCAACAGGGGTTACATCTTTTGAAGCTGGGACCCCCACAGAGGTCAGTTGACAGTTGACAGTTGGCTCCCAGACTTGGTGTCATCTAGTCCTTGGGGAAGAGGAATTATCATTACGCTGCCTGTGTTTTTACCTGTTTTTTTCCTGAGTGAGTAATTAGGACTTCTGTATTTTATCCTTTTTGTTTTTATCTGTTGTTGGTGTAAATAACTTGTTTATCATATATTGTTATATGCTCTGTGACTATTCCTTGTTCATAATAAACATTCATTTATTAAGTTCTTCCTTTGTCTGGTTAAGAATCACGTTACCTGAAGAGACTAGTTAGTATTTTTGTAATTCCTTAAATATTGTACTAAGTAATATTTGGTGGGATAGTAATAGTTATATTATTATGTTTAAGTGTGGGTGGTGTTAAAAAGGGGGATTTTGTCATTATTTCCGGTCTAGTGAAGACAAATAGTGTACTTTAACCCTTTCACCACCACAACTACGTCACGCACACTCTTGGAGTAGGGTGCGTTTGTGACACTGTACACAAAACTCAGGGCAACCAATCAGAAATGTTAGGGCCCATGACACAGCTCAAGGTCTGGGCCCCCCAGGGCCTGCCCCGAGTCTGCCCACAGGGCCGCCACGAGTCCACATGCAGGCCAGTCCCCGAGTCCGCCCACAGGGATGCAGTGTGTGTACTGATTGTGGTGTGTGTGTGTAGTGGATGCAGAGTGCATAGTGGATGCAGATTGTATATTTGTGTAACGTATGAGGTGTATATTAGATGCAGAGTGTGTGTTTGTGTGAATTAAATGTGGTGTGTAAAGTGCATGCATAGTGTGTGTGTTTGTGCAGTGGATCTAGTGTGTGTATAGTGAATGCAGAGTGTGTATGTGTTTGTGTAGTGGGTGTAGTGTTTGTGTGTATTAGCTGTGGTGTGTATAGTGAATGCAGTGTGTAGTAGATGTAGTGTGTGTTTGTGTAGTGAATGCAGAGTGTGTATGTGTAGTGGATGTAATGTGTGTATAGAAGGCTGTTTGTGTGTATTAGATGCAGTGTGTATAGTAAATGAGGAGTGTGTATATAATGAATGCAGAGTGTGTTTTAGTGTAGTGTGTAAAATGTGTGTGGGGGGGAAACATTAAAAAAAATATATATTTCATTTAACATTTTGTTCCCCCCCTACCCGCTTCTTACCTGGACAGGGAGGGGGGAAATCACATTGGTGCTTTGAGCCAGCCTCTGGACTCTGCAGAGGGGGCCCCCAGGGCTGTCCTGGAAACCGCCCCGTGGTCTGCTCCGAGTCCACCCACAGGCCCGCTCCAAAGCCCCCTATGCAACAAACACGCAGGTACATATATATATATATATATATATATATATATATATATATATTAGAGATCTGGCACTCTACTTCTAATGTGATAACAATCCAATAAACTACGATGCTGCACGGCGAAGATGATATAGCAAATAGGAATGAAGAGAGCACTCATGATCAATGTTTCGACCCAGAGGTCTTTATGAATATAGGCATAAGCATGAATACAGTGTTTATATAGGGCATAAAGAAGGTAATCACTTACCCAGTGCAGGTGTTACACCTTGATCCATGCTCAGGCGTTGTGTGACGTGATGGGCATGACCGCACATGCATGAAGGATATGTGCGTGGTGACGTGATGTGCGTGACGTAATATCATAGTGATCGCGACACTGTTTTTTTTTTTTTTTTTCTCACACTACATACACTTTGCACCTACACATCACTTATCTGTATGTCCCATCAGTGTAGAATAGGATGATTCTTGCAGAAATGTAGGCAGGAAAAGAAGGTGAAAAAGTATAGATAAAAAATATAAAATAAAATCACAATACAAATGAATAACTCTCTCTACACGTTTCGTCTGTATTCTCAGACTTCCTCAGGAGTAATAAAGTGCTTCAAATCTTCTGGGAGCTGTAGCTTCCTTTTAAAGACCCTCCCGCCGGTTCTTCCTTCAATTCCTCCAATCAGCTGTTTTCAAACAGCTGTACTTCAATTGCTCGTTTTCAAATTCCTTATATGGAGTTCCGGAAAAGTCCGTGGAACGCACGTGTGTTCCATCAACCCGGAAGTGCCTGCGTCCTTATCGGTTATGCGGAAGTAAAACGCATGCGCTCCACTTCGTTCCCACACGGTCCCCACAAGGATTAGACGATCCTAGTAATATGAAATAAATAAAATAGCATTATATTAATGGCTTATTCAGTACAATCGCTAAACAGTACTTCCACTTGGTTCCTCTTAAACATACAGTCATCAACATAAAAAGTTTTAAAACATACAACATAAAATGTAAAATGTAGACATTATTCTTATAATCCTTAGAATGACCTAAACATATATTGATTTCCCATTGATAATGTGATATATTGTAAATATGATACATTATTAAGGCGATATTGATAATACAGGTGTGATTTTATTTTATATTTTTTATCTATACTTTTTTATCTGCTTTTCCTGCCTACATTTCTGCAAGAATCATCCTATTCTACACTGATGGGACATACAGAATTGTACTGATGGGCCTTTTTACTTCTTTTATATTGTAAGTGCAACCATTAAAGCTGAATTATACTTCATGACAGTACTGTACTATGATGTTCTTTATCTTTTACATGCAATATCCATCATTCTAACCATGAGGAATTTGTGAGAATCCACTAAATTGATGAGCCTGAAAATCACTTCCATTTTGTGAGTGCGACATATAAATAAGGGGCCACTTGTGAATTTACGTTACTCCCCTATGAGCGTGTTCTCTTTATTTTATAGGTCTAGGTCAGGGGTAGGCAACCTTCGGCTCTACAGATGTTTTGGACTACATCTCCCATAATGCTTTTACAGCCATATTGCTGGCAAAGCATCAAGGGAGATGTAGTCCACAACATCTGTAGAGCCGAAGGTTGCCTACCCCTGGTCTAGGTATATCCTATTTTTCTATGTGTATTGAGGATTGAGAGGCATCTTTTGCTATACCTGACTAAAAAGGAAGTAATTATTCTTTTTTGTTTATATGCACTGCACCTAGGTGGTCTAAATTTGTATTTTTACATCACTTATCTGTTTTCAACTACATTGGTCTACACTTTTCTTTTTTTCTTTTCAGTCTACTACTTCTTCTTTTTTTCACTCCTCTTCTAGTTCATACTTCACATTCTGGCATCATTATGTTCACCATCTCCTCTTTTCTCATCCACACATTGGTTTTCTACTTCTTTGGTCTACTACATCTTACAGACTTACATAGTGTACATAGTTATTTTTCCCATATACTCTGGGCTGCTTTATGAGCTGCTTGTGTAATTGAGTGCGTGTATGATATGTAACATTGTGTTCTTTGTGGTGTGTGTATTTGTGGGGCTGCTTGTGGGGTTGTGTGCGTTTATGCGAATTGTCAGTGGTGTTGTGGGCACTGTGTGGGCTGTTTGTATTATTTCAATTTGAAGGGAGGTTTCTTATGCATCTCTGTGTATATATAGACGCGTGGGTAGCTTTCCTGGGGTCCAGTGGGGACCGGGCTTGCCAGGTACATGGCAATGGCAGGAGCTGTGATAGCTGCTGTGGGATGTTCTACTCCAGTTTGGATTGCGATTCACATGTGCTTGTAAGAAGTGATCTGAGATAACTTCCTTTAAATGCTGCAACACGTAAATTAAGGATTGTTCCTCACATCCTGCACTAGCAGATATTTGAAGTCCCACTGGGAATCCTTATAGGCCAGAGCCTGTTGGCTTTGGCAGCCTTGAGTGCCATGCAAAAGCACCTCAAGTGCCATGCACAGCACATGTACCATATATTGCTGTCCCCTAGGCTAGGTCATCTGCGCTGCCTAGATACATATGCTAGATCATGCTGGATAGTATTGAGGTCTGCCTAAAATATATAGGCCTCAATTTATTATTGCTTGATCAACTTTCAAAATAATTGAATCTTTTTGGAAACATTTTTAAAATTATATAATATTATGAAAAATATGTTAATTGCACAATATTGTAATAATTTTTGTGGGATAACATTTTAAAATATTTTTTGGGGGTTTGAAGGCTTATCCAACCATTTTAAATTAAGGTCATAGTCTGCAACCACAGCACTCCACTGGCAAATAGATAATACATCACTAATATGTACTAGAGAGGTTTGTAAGATAAAAAATAAGAGCATCACACAAGACACCACTTCACGATTATATTTTTAGATGACCCCATAAATTTAGCTTGTAAATTAACCAGATGCTGTGTAACTCCTTCTAATCTCAGGCAGCATTGGGAAATATTTATCCTTATTCTCCCCAGAATTGTCTCCATAAATTGAACTCCACAGAGATGAATTGTACATTAGTACCATGGAATCATTGCATAGATGGCTGTCTGTCACTGCCTATGCAATGTGGGCTTGTGAAATGAGATTCTATATATAAAGGATTCCTGACATCAGTGTAGTAGTTTCAACCACCATGAATGCACAATATTTCTCCATAAGAATGAAAATAATTCAAAAGCAAATTTTTGGAGTCTAGCATGCATGTAAAAAAAAAGTTCTCTTTAAAATAAAAATATATTATGCTATCAAAATCGCAGGAGCTCTAAAACAGATGAAAATACAAATATACTATTTTAGACACATTTAGCATGAGGTAAATATAGGATCATTGTCCTGTATTGATTTTGAAAAATGACTGCATAATGAAGTGTATGAGTAAAGTATAGAACATAAGTATTCTTTCAAACCATACTATAACTTATTTAAAGGGACACTATAGTCACCAGAACAACTACAGCTTATTGAATTTGTTCTGGTGAGTAGAATCATTACCTTCAGGCTTTTTGCTGTAAACACTGTCTTTTCATAGAAAATGCAGTGTTTACATTACAGCCTACTGATAACTTTGCTGGCCACTCCTCAGATGGCTGTTAGAGATCCTTCCTGGGTCATGGCTGCCTAAAATGCATCCAAAAATTCAGTATCTCCCCCCTCTGCATGCAGACACTGAACTTTCCTCATAGAGATTCATTGATTCAATACATCTCTATGAAGAGATGCTGATTGGCCAGGGCTGTGTTTGAATTGTGCTGGCTCTGCCCCTGATCTGCCTCCTTGTCGGTCTCAGCCAATCCTATGGGGAAGCATTGTGATTGGATCAGGCCACCACTTCTGATGATGTCAGAGGTCAGAGGAAGTTCACAGGCAGAGGCAGTAGCTTCTGATTTGAAAACAAGTAAGATTTTACTATCTTTAGGGTGGCAAAGGGGGCCAATGGGGCTAGATAGTGGTTTTAACACTACAGAGTAAGGAATACATATTTGTGTTCCTGACCATATAGTGCTCCTTTAATTAGTCAGCAATAATAATCTCAACCTGTTATGGAATGATACTGTCTCTTGGATCAAACTTAAATAGTATACAGTGAAGATACAAATTATTTAAAAAATATAAAATATATGAGATATAAAAGATAGTCTCTAAAATAAAGTTGTGAGTAAAATGATCCTTAAATGTCCATCTTAAATCCAGCCTTATATCACAGCTTGTGATCACAGTACTTCACCATTGCCGGATATGCAGAAACAGGTAGAAAAAAACACACAAAAAATGTGTTACAAATGTACAAGCTTCTAACTTGAAAGTGTCACGTGTCCCGGCTCTTCTAACTAGCCACACCTACAGATATTTCATACTTAACGTTGTCGCGGCAGGCCGCTGCACGATCTCCTGCCTTCCGGTCCCCAGCGGGTGAGATGTTCTTGGGAACACCAGCTGCTGCAGTTCGGGTTTTTATAGTAAGCTTACCTTCGCCCACATCAAAGATGGCGCTAACGTGTGTGCGATGGGGTCAGAGGTCAGAGACAGCCATTTACAGCCTAAAGAAGGTTATTTAAACCCAAATTACCTTTCTGTCTGTGCCCTGTCGTGGTTTCCACTAGCTGGTTATCTGAGAGTGTGTTCCAGATCATGTTTTTTTCTGGTATCTGACTTTGGCTTTGTTTCAACCCTAATTTCTGGTATCCTTGACTTATGGTTTTCCTCATCATTGTGTCACGTTCTGTGTCCCTGACCTCGGTAAGTATTTTGACTATTCTCTGGTACGTTAAGTCCAGCCATTCTAAGGTCCGGTTAGACATTATCCTTAGTCCTACGTATTCCGCGTGCTGGATCAACTATAAACCTGACATAAAGACTAAAATTCAGTATAGATAAAATGTAATACTTCAATTATTTAGGTTACAATACAGCAAAGTGATTTGCAACAAATTATATCCAGTGTTGCAATATTCTTCTGCACCTTAAAATATACATACGAGATTGCTGAAGCTCAGACTTAATACTTGTTGCTCGGCGTCCCGAGTTGGTTTCAAGTTTTGTGCTGTAGCAGGTTAATGTGAAGATTATTGTGCTGCTGGATGAAGGTCTTGGATAGGAAGGATGGGAGTCAGCTTCCAGACGCGTTTCTCCACTACAGCTGCTTTGTCAATGGATGTCGGCTGTCTCGTAACTCGCACATTTGAAAGGCTTTACTATTCAATTAAAAGCTGTTATTAAAACAGGCTCTATATGTCAAAACATATTTGTCAGTACATGCAATTCATACTAATACTGATATTTTTAATCATAATCATTCAAGTTTAAAAAACAGATCATTTTACACAATTCTTGTTTGAAAATAAAAAAAAACTCACTGCGGGTTGACCTGGTTACTCCCGTGGAAATTTAAAATTAGACGTTGCACAATATTTAATAGTACCATTGTGGGATAAACAAGGGGGTTCATCTTAAAATAAATTAATAATTTACAAAAGGGAGCATATAAGTGGTGATAGATGATTAATCATACTTGTACATTTTTAACTCATTTTTGTGTGCTTATTTTTTTTATCTATTTCTGCATATCCTGCAATATATACTGTTTAAGCCCTACTATCCAAGAGGCAGTGTCCTTCCATGACAGGGTGAGATTATTATTGCTTTCTACGATTTTATATTCATATAGGTTAATAGGTTTCCTATTTTTCTCTAATATTTTTTACTACATCAGCTAGTAAACTATCTCCTTATTGTTTCTATTTTTCTCCACTTATTTATTTGCAATTTTACATTTAATTAGCCATTAACAGTTCTCTATACTTTATAATAATAATTTTTGTCAGTTATATAAATACTTTTCTTCAGTTAATACATTTTTCTAAGGGGTTCCTCCTTCTGTGTTCTTTATTTCTTTAATTTTTTCCAGATGTCATAACTTCCCATGCAGGACATTACAAGAATATAAAATTAAAGCGCATTGACTCTGAATTTAATTAGAAAAACATGTGGAATTTTTTTTCTGTAGGTGATAGGTTTTACTGTAGAGCTGTGGATACAGCTAAAGAAGGTGTAAAACATAGTACTGCCCAGCTCCTCTTGGCTGAACAGTAAGTGAAATGGAAGGGATTGCTTCCCATCTGCCCAACAGCAACTAATACAAACAATGCCTTGTAGGAGGTGCACAGACAGCACACTGTATAACAGCTCCTGGAACTCTACTAGCATTCATAACAGGGTTAGTAATTTGTTAATAACCCTCCAAAAATCCCATGCCTGCACCCTAAACAATCCTTTTTACCAAACCCTCAATCTAACAACTCCCAAAACCTGAACAAAATGTTTCCTTAGTTTCAAATTTAACCTCCCTAAACATTCTCTAACCCTAAAGGAAAACTCTAGTACTTAAAGGAACACGCTTTAAAGGTATTTCTGCAACTTGTTGTAATGCTAATTGTGCCAGGAGTACCCTGGAACCTCATCCCTAATGTAATTAATCATATTGTTTGGTAATGGTTTTACTTCTTGCCTGGGATCTATCGGGGCACTGCTCTCTGACATATCTGCAGTGCTGAAGTGGTTATAGTGCTTGTAGTGTTACTTTAACCCCCCTTTATCATAACAACTTCTTCTAACATGCAAGCTCTGCATGCACTTACACTGCTTACAGTACTAACTATAGTTACTGATTCAAACACAATGCACTACAAGCAGAGACCTTATAAAACCCTAAAGGCAGAAACATTATAATTTATGTTGAGATGTTCTGAAAATACTTTAATGACACAAAACCCGTGAGTGCTCTCATAGTTCTGGTATTTATATATTCCACTACAAGCACCAGGGCAGAGACTGATTCATTTGGGTGTGAATGCTGGATTATTGGTTTATTTTCAGGAAACATGTCCAAGATGTCTACCAGGCCTCTTGTAGAGGACTCAAGAATGAGGAATATATAACACCCAGGAGGGTTGAGAAAATAAATTTATATATGTAAACTAGCCATGGACGAGTGAAAATGTGACCATAATGAGTAGAAGTTCAATCCTGGAGGCTATGCTATGGATATATACGTATACCATAAAAAGATATGAAGATAGGATTTTTAAACACATTATATCTAGTTAAGAAACTCACTTAATTAGCTTTTTTATTATTTGAGGATGCCTTGGAAGTCTGTGCCTACAAGTACCAAGCAAGTACCAACATCTGAGGAAAGGGATTTAGGGGTGATTATTTCTGATGACTTAAAGGTAGGCAGACAATATAATAGAGCAGCAGGAAATGCTAGCAGAATGTTTGGTTGTATAGGGGGAGGCATTAGCAGTAGAAAGAGGGCAGTGCTCATGCCATTGTACAGAACACTCGTGAGACCTCACTTGGAGTACTGTACGCAGTACTGGAGACCGTATCTTCAGAAGGATATTGATACTTTAGAGTTCAGAGAAGGGCTACTAAACTGGTTCATGGATTGTAGGATAAAACTTACCAGGAAAAGTTAAAGGTGTATAGCTTTGAGGAAAGACAAAACAGGGGGTATATGATAGAAACATTTAAATACATAAAGGGAATCAACACAGTAAAAGAAGAGACCATATTTAAAAGAAGAAAGACTACCACAACAAGAGGACATAGTCTTAAATTAGAGGGGCAAAGGTTTAAAAATAATATCAGGAAGTATTACTTTACTGAGAGGGTAATGGATGCATGGAATAGCCTTCCAGCTAAAGTGATAGAGGTTAACACAGTAAAAGAGTTTAAGCATGCGTGGGATAGGCATAAGACTATCCTAACTATAAGATAAGGTATTTAAAAAATTGGGCAGACTAGATGGGCAGAATGGTTCTTACCTGCCGTCACATTCTATGTTTCTATGTTTCTAAGCATGGATATCCGGCCCTGATGATTCCCTCATATTCTGCAAATTAATACTGCTACATAGGATATTAATCCACATCCAATCTCTTACTAGAAGGAGGCTTAAAGTAACACTATAGTGTTATAAATATAAAATTAACACTATAGTATCCCTATGCCCCTTTGATCCTCCCCCCACCAGCAATGAAAGAGTTAAAAACTCTTATAACACTTACTTTATTGCAGCACCGAGGTTCCCCGGTGATGAACCGGACTTCTCCATCACTGTTGTCATGGTGATCCGGAAACCTAATGTGCATGAGCAACAATTGTATCTTGCGCATTAGGCATTCCCCAGAAAAAAATATTTTAATCCATGCTTCCCTGTTGGGTTCGTCGAGACACTGGACATGCTCATGCAAAGCGTGAGGACATTCAGTGTTGTTATACTGAGTTAAACTCCATGAAACTGCAGGAAGCACCTTTAGTGGCTGTTTTCCTGCTGTCAACTAGAGGTAGTCTTAACCCTGCAATGTAAATATTGCAGCTTCTATAGAACTGTAAAGTTTTACATTGCAGGGTTAAGGGGACAGAAACACTGCACCCAGACCACATATAGGAGATGAACATTATATGGGAAAGACTAAATACAACTTTAAAAACATAATTTGAACTATGCAATTGAAAAGAATTTCTCTAACAGAAATATAAATATAAGTAAGAAGACACCTTTATATCACCCTAAATTAAAGCACATGGTATTTATGTGCAATTTTGAAAGTTCAGAGTCAAACCTGCACATCACAGTAATGACATGAATCAAAAACTATTACATACAAATGTTAGAATAAATGTTAGCAATGGATTAGTCACCATAGAAACCTGTGGAGTATTCTTGCTGATTGCTCCAGTTTTTGAACTTTTAGCAAGAATTGCACTTTATGCATAACAATGCAATTCTCTTATGATAAAAACAGCTTTTAGAACACCAAGTGTTTATTCACCATCATTTTACTTCTAGAATGTAGCAATAGAAATACCACGAGTTACTTGTAAAATGCTTTTTTTTTAAAGAAAGAAATATGACATACATTCCATACAATATTTTGATTACAATTAAAACATGAAATTCTGACTTTTGTCTAATAACATCACCAAAAAGGGAACATTATTTTAATATTAATTTTTCATTTACACGCACACTAACTGTATTACATTATAAATACAAGTAATTTATCTTTACTGAAATTAAAATATTACATAGCCTGTATGTATAAGCAGCTAAAAGTGTGTAATGAGTGTATCAATCAGATTTCTTCAATCATATCCAGGAATAAAAACATCAATAGATAGATGGTTACAGTCCCATTTAAACTTACAATGATCCTACCAGGCATTACAGATAGGAAGAGTCTGATTTGTGGAAAATAGTGATGTCGCGAACATAAACTTTTCGGTTCGCGAACGGCGAACGCGAACTTCCGCAAATGTTCGCGAACGGGCGAACCGGGCGAACCGCCATAGACTTCAATGGGCAGGAGAATTTTAAAACCCACAGGGACTCTTTCTGGACACAATAGTGATGGAAAAGTTGTTTCAAGGGGACTAACACCTGGACTGTGGCATGCCGGACGGGGATCCATGGCAAAACTCCCATGGAAAATGACATAGTTGATGCAGAGTCTGGTTTTAATCCATAAAGGGCATAAATCACCTAACATTCCTAAATTGTTTGGAATAACCTGCTTTAAAACATCAGGTATGATGTTGTATCGATCAGGTAGTGTAAGGGTTACGCCCGCTTCACAGTGACAGACCAAACTCCCCGTTTAACGCACCGCAAACAACCGCAAACAGTCCATTTGCACAACCGCAAACTCTCCATTTGCACAAGGTTGGATACCAAGCTAGCCATGTCCCGTTCCTTGTCCTCACTGATGTCATTGAAGGTCTCTTCCTCCACTCAGCCACGTACAACACCAAGGGTCCCGAAAGGTGAAAACAAGCCACCTGGGACGCCTGCTGTGTTTAGTCTTCCACCTCCTCAAAGCCACCTTCCTCCTCTGACTCCTCTTCTTCAGACTCCTCTCTCTGCGTTGCCTCTCTCTGCGTTATTATAAGGTGTGTTAAGTAGTACTATTCCTATCAGTTTAATCCCTGTTACGTCCCCTATCAGGGGACGTGTATATAAGGCATCGATTTAAGGAAGCGGGAGATGGAAAAAGATGCTTGGTCGGTCCTCCTACTTCAAATTTGGGGCACTGCGCGTGCAATCTAATGTGCCACCAGATAGGAGTGGTTTGTTAAGTAGTACTATTCTTATCAGTTTAATCCCTGTTACGTCCCCTATCAGGGGACGTGTATATAAGGCATCGATTTTAGGAAGCGGGAGATGGAAAAAGATGCTTGGTCGGTCCTCCTACTTCAAATTTGGGGCACTGCGCTTGCAATCTAATGTGCCACCAGATAGGAGTGGTGTGTTAAGTAGTACTATTCCTATCAGTTTAATCCCTGTTACGTCCCCTATCAGGGGACGTGTATATAAGGCATCGATTTTAGGAAGCGGGAGATGGAAAAAGATGCTTGGTCGGTCCTCCTACTTCAAATTTGGGGCACTGTGCGTGCAATCTAATGTGCCACCAGATAGGAGTGGTGTGTTAAGTAGTACTATCCCTATAAGTTTAATCCTTGTTATGTGCCTTTTTTTTGGTTTGGTTTTTGAAGTCACAGTGCAGCACCAGAGGCCCGAAAAAATGCGCTTGCAATCTAATGTGCCACCAGATACTAGTGGTGTGTTAAGTAGTCCCCCTCATCAGGCCTTTTTTAGTCGAATGTATCGCCCACTGTCAGTCCCTTCGGGATCCATCCCTCATTCATCTTAATAAAGGTGAGGTAATCTAGACTTTTTTGACCTAGGCGACTTCTCTTCTCAGTGACAATACCTCCTGCTGCACTGAAGGTCCTTTCTTACAGGACACTTGAAGCGGGGCAGGCCAGAAGTTCCATCGCAAATTGGGATAGCTCAGGCCACAGGTCAAGCCTGCACACCCAGTAGTCAAGGGGTTCATCGCTCCTCAGAGTGTCGATATCTGCAGTTAAGGCGAGGTAGTCTGCTACCTGTCGGTCGAGTCGTAGGACTTAAAAAGCTCTGCATGTCCTCCATCAACAACACGTCTGTAAAGCGTCCTGTCCTTGCCGGCGTGGTCGTGGGAGGAGGAGGATTACTTTCACCTCTTCCCCTGTTAGATTCCCGTTGTGCTGTGACATCACCCTTATATGCTGTGTAAAGCATACTTTTTAATTGATTTTGGAACTGCTGCATCCTTTCCGACTTGCCGTAATTCGGTAACATTTCAGGCACTTTCTGCTTATACCGGGGGTCTAGTAGCATGGACACCCAGTACAGGTCGTTCTCCTTCAACCTTTTTATACGAGGGTCCCTCAA
The DNA here is from genome assembly GCF_036172605.1 of Pelobates fuscus. NCBI lineage: Eukaryota > Metazoa > Chordata > Amphibia > Anura > Pelobatidae > Pelobates > Pelobates fuscus. The sequence continues at coordinate 343,865,112 of NC_086317.1, read as the reverse complement.
CAGGCACGCCAGCATGAAAGACCCCATTTGCACAAGGTTGGATGCTGAGCTACTTATGTCCTGTTCCTCGTTCTCTCTCTGAAGGTATGTTCTTCCCCCCAGCCACGTACAACACCACGGGTACCAGATAGGTGACAACGAGCACCCTGGGATGCCTGTTGTGTCTGGTCTTCCTCCTCCTCCTCCTCAAAGCCACATTCCTCCTCTGACTCCTCTTCCTCACAATCCTCTTCCAGCGTTGCCGCAGGTCCAGCAAGCGATGCTGATAAGGCTGTTTCTGTTTGTGATGGTGACCACAACTCTTCCTCTTCACGCTCATCTACGGCCTGATTCAGCACTCTTTGCAGGTCACGCTCCAGGAAGAAAACAAATGGTATGATGTTGCTGATGGTGCCTTCGGTGCGACTGACCAGGTTTGTCACCTCCTCAAAAGGACGCATGAGCCTACAGGCATTGCGCATGAGCGTCCAGTAACGTGGCCAAAAAATTCCCAGCTCCGCATAGGGTGTCCTAGCACCCCGGTCATACAAATACTCATTAATGGCTTTTTCTTGTTGGAGCAGGCGGTCGAACATTAGGAGTGTTGAATTCCAACGTGTCGGGCTGTCGCAAATCAAGCGCTTCACTGGCATGTTTTGCCGCTGGATATCGGAAAAGTGCGCCATGGCCGTGTAGGAACGCCTGAAATGGCCACACACCTTCCTGGCCTGCTTAAGGACGTCCTGTAAGCCTGTGTACTTATGCACAAAGCGTTGTATGATCAGATTACACACATGTGCCATGCACGGCACATGTGTCAACTTGCCCAATTGCAATGCCGCCAACAAACCACTTTGCCGATCTTCAGTTGGTGCGGAGTCAGCCACTGATCCACCTGTGCCCGAAGCTAAGCTGGAGGAGGATGGTGCGCCGAGGTTCAGACTGGAAGCTGTAGAAGCTTGGGTGTCCTGTGTTAGCCAGTCAACTATGTCCTCAGAACTTTTCAAGTTCAGGGTACGTGGCTTCTGAACATTGGGCATTATTCTAGGGCCAAAGGGAATCACAGAACCACGACCACGACGGCCCCTGTGGTGTGGCCTGCCTCTGCCTGTGATTTTTTTTTCGATTAGTGGTATTATGCGTGCAAGCTACTGTGACAAAAGATATGGCCCTGGCAGGCCCTGAAATGCACACTTGTGAAGGAAACTGACTACTATTATATTACAGTCCAAATTTTTTTTTTTTTTTTTAAATGCAAGCTATTGGGACACCAGTGAGTGAGTTGTGGCACTGGGCAGGCCCTGAAATGCACACTAGTGAAGGAAACTGACTGCTATTATATTACAGTCAAAAAAGTTTTGTTTTTGTTAAATGCAAGCTTTTGGGACACCAGTGAGTGAGTGGTGGCACTGGGAAAGTGGGCACAGTATACGCTGTGAGCCTGACACACACACTGGCAGACAACTAACTGCCATTCAATCTATTACAGTCAAAATTGTATTATTTTTTTTAAAATGTACACTACTGTTACACCAGATATGAGTTGCACGGGTGTGACACTGTGCCCTGGCAGGCCCTGAAACGCAAACTAGTGAAGGAAACTGACTGCTATTATATTACAGTCCAAAACTTTTTTTTTGTTAAATGCAAGCTATTGTGACACCAGATATGAGTGGTGGCACTGGGCAAGTGGGCACAGTATACGATGTGAGCCTGACACACACGCTGGCAGACAACTAACTGCTATTCAATCTATTACAGTCAATTTTTTTTATTTTTTTTTAAATGTACACTACTGTTACACCAGATATGAGTTGCACTGGTGTGACACTGTGCCCTGGCAGGCCCTGAAACACAAACTAGTGAAGGAAACTGACTGCTATTTTATTACAGTCCAAAAAGTTTTGTTTTTTTAAAATGCAAGCTATTGGGACACCAGATATGAGTGGTGGCACTGGGCAAGTAGGCACAGTATACACTGCGAGCCTGACACACACGCTGGCAGACAACTAACTGCTATTCAATCTATTACAGTCAAAATTGTATTTTTTTTTTTAAATGTACACTACTGTTACACCAGGTATGAGTTGCACTGGTGTGGCACTGTGCCCTGGCAGACCCTGAAACGCACACTAGTGAAGGAAACTGACTGCTATTATATCACAGTCCAAAAAGTGTTTTTTTTGTTAAATACAAGCTATTTTGACACCAGTGAGTGAGTGGTGGCACTGGACAGGCCCTGAAATGCACACTAGTTCAGGAAACTGACTGCTATTATACTATATTAAAAAAAGTGTTTTTTTGTTTAAATTCAAGCTATTGTGACACCAGTGAGTGAGTGGTGGCACTGGGCAAATGGGCACAGTATATGCTGTGAGCCTGACACACAGGCTGGCTGGAAGGCAGGCAACTGCAATTACATCACACAGAAGAAAAAAGCAGACTGATGTTCTAGCCCTAAAAAGGGCTTTTTGGGATGCTGTCCTTACAGCAGAGATCAGATGAGTCCTTCAGGACTGTAGTGGACACTGAATACACTAGCCTAGCTATCAATTTCCCTATCAAATCAGCAGCAGCTACACTGTCCCTACTCTCACTAAGAATGCAGCTTCACAATGAATGTAAAATGGATGCTGTCCAGGAGGTGGGAGGGTCTGGGAGGGAGGGTCTGCTGCTGAATGGCTGGAATGTGTCTGCTGACTGTGAGGTACAGGCCAGGGTCAAAGTTTACTCAATGATGACGAATAGGGGGCGGACTGAACAGCGGATGTGTTCGCCATCCGTGGCGAACGCGAACATGCGATGTTCGCCAGGAACTATTCGCCAGCGAACAGTTCGGGACATCACTAGTGGAAAATGATGGTGCCAATGACAAACATACAGGCAGGATGTCTGTCAATACTTAGCAAATCAAAGAAGGTCCATGCACGTAGAGACTTTTTTTTGCATTGTATCATGTTTCACTAGAATTTATGAAAATACTTATGAGCAAAAACATCTAAAGGATAGAGTGTCAAGTCACTTCATAGAGAACTGAGAGTAATAATAATAAGCAACAACTGAGCGGAAAAGGGGGAGTGGGGGAGGGAGATAACCCTTTTTGAAAGCAAAGTAGCCCATGTATAAAACAACTTTTATTAGAAATCAAATAAATCCATTAACATGATAGTACATTTAAATTTTTTTAAAAAGTCCCTTCAATTGGTACTGAATATAGTATAAATCACTGATTTGAAATAATGTCCTTATTGAATCTGGAATAGCTAATAAATACAAAGTACAAATTTAAATACATATGCCTAGTATATCAGCTCAATATAGCTAATATGTATCCAAAGTGTGGTGGAATCTCGGTAAAAATTAATTTAGTAGGCCGAGATTACCACGTGGCATGTGTACGTGCATATACTGGTGTATCGGTCAGTTGGTTGCACGTGGCAAAGATACGATCAGTAGTGTACGGAGCATGTGCGAGAATACCGGATGTAGTATTCCCCTCCTCCATTGTGCTGGGCAAGCCATGTGGTCAAACAGGAAGTTTAGTTCTTGTTCGATTGATTGGGTAAGAGCATGTGTGGGTGGAGCTTATTATGGGAGGAGTTACATGCCTATATAAGGAGCCTACATTATTGTCCGGGGCTCAGATCTTGTTGTATTTTGGTGACATTAGTCCCTCTGAGTCCCGATCGGTGAACCGAATAAAGAATCTCTTCCTTCCTGAAGAAACCTGTGTCCATCTCTCTGTGCTTGGCTTCCGTCAGTTTCTCCGGTATCATTTGGTGCATTGGCCGGGAAGCTCATCGTTCAACGGTAGCTGAGAAGCAGAGGTGTGAGACGGTCTATCTTTGCCCACGTTCTCTACGGCTGCACCCCTGAACTTCTGCGTGGACCTCCCTTCGTCTCGGCGCCACTGGTCTGTTGTCCAGGAGATCATCGGCCTCTACGTAGTAAGTGCTGGGGTGTCCCCGTCGATGAGTGTGAACTCAGGTTCAGGAACGAGGAGGTAAGACGACCGCTGTTTTAGACGGTGGACCCACTAGGGGTATTGGATACCGAATTTGCGGTAGGCCCATAAGGGTTTATTTGGAATCTGCCCCCTCCAGTGGAGGGAAGGAGCGAAGGCGCACCGCTCAATTAAACGCCCTGTAGTCAGCCCGTTTAATTTTGGTTTGGAGTCAGGCGGGGTTCTGGTGTAAATAGCCCTAGCTGGACACCGGTGTCTTGTCTAGACTAGCGTTCTAGGGTGTATATTTTGTTCGCTAGGTCGGAGGGACCGGGAGACTAAGCGGCGTCTGTGTAAATTCGGTCTGCTAGATCTCAACCTATCTTGGCTAAGTGGGAAGGCGTGTAAATTTGGAACCCACTAGATTTTTGATAGAGTAAATAGACTAAAAGGGTGCTGTTGTAAATTCCGCCCTCTAGTTCGCTATATGTGGTGCTTGGGCAGTGTGGCTAACCAAAACGTATGTAGATAGTTTTAGGTAGTCCATCAAGGTACTGGCCAATAGATTAGTTGGGAATTGTATATGTGTTAAAGATTGTTGTAGTAGCGTGTATATCTTGCTAGATAGCGTGAGCTCTGCCGTCTAGCGAGAGTGTGAATAGTGTGTAACTGTATTATAGCGCACGGTACCATAACCATGTATAATTACTGATACTGTAAATAAGTACTAATAATTGTCGTCTATGTTGCATGTTTTTTTTTTTTTAATTCTTTATTTTTGTTGTGCATATATATATTTAACAGGCAAGTCAGAGGTGCCCCAAGAGCAGTCCTCCAGCTGTTCCCACGCTCAACATGCGGGGCACAAGATGAATAAGCACATTTTATAATAACAATAATAACTCGTAGAAACTGTCGCTCGTATAGGTAGCTATGTGTGAAATTTAGGCTAGTTCTATGCGTAGCTATACCTCTAATAACTTAACAGTGTTGGCTTACAATATATATTGTGAAGATAATCTAAAGCATTGTGATTAGGCATTAACGATTCTGGTATACAACGTTAGGAGTAGGCAATAAGCATGCTTTGATTAGCAGTATGTCAGAGTTAGTTACATCACTTTAGTGCTGGTAATGCGTCGGCTATACACCATATGTCTAAGCAGTTGTTTCGTTAACTAATTCTTTGGTAAACATGCTAGGAGAGTACAGTGCAATTAATGACTAACTGAGAGAAGACAAGCAAATAATGGTAGTCTAACACTCTGAATGCCTATCAATTGTACTTGTGGTTTTGACCGTGCTTTCAGACATGTTAGAAGAAGTATCACCCATCCGGGTAACTTAAAGTGCCCACAACAACAGGAGACTAATAGGTGCATATGGCTTAACAGCAAAATAAAATAACAGAGACTGAACTAAAGCATTGCTCCTATAGGCTTGGATGTGTGCGGCAGTAGGTGTGCAGGAGGCAACCGCTGCCCTCCATAATTATAGCACAGTCCTGTTTCGGTGTTTCCATCAACAAACAGAATAGTCCCATCGTTTACCAGAGTGGTTTCCAGATGACGCGGGGCAGGAGGCTTGGTAGAGGCTGCGATGCCATTTGCGGTTTCATTGCCGAATTCAGGATGAGGAGTTTAAGATGGGTCATGCCCTGTAGTAGGCGTCTCGGTCTTCGCAGGACCGCAGCTGATGTTGCTTGAGGGATCCCAGTTGGTAAGTGCTGGGCTTGTTCCCATGAAGTTGTAGCAGTCAGACTCAGGCATGTCAGGTTTCTCCAAAAGTCTGCTGGGACCTCGTTGAGCCCAGTGGCTCAGCGGCACAAACCTCCTGCTCCCTGTTCTCGACCATGCGCGTGGCAGCCGCCATTGTAGGTAAGGCTTCATTGCCGTTTAGGAGTTATCCAGCAACTCACAGGTGGGTAGTAGGAAAGGTGGATCCCCCATGGGATGGCACTGGCAGCGGTCTTCGAGGTGCTGCCCTGTCATCCCCCTGCCTCTGTTGGTGCTCAGTTGTGAGGATGTGAGGTGCGGCGGGCTGTAGCTGGCACTGTGAGTTGATGCGGTTACTCGCGGCCGTCGCCATCTTGGCTTCAGGCTTTGGGCCTTCGCAGCGGTCAGGCAAGTTCCAGCTTTGACCGTGGCGTGAGGGCCGGGATCACCCCCCCCCCCCGGCCCAGAAGGGGGGGGGACCGGGGCCGGGTCCGCACAGAGGAGGTTTTCGGGCTCCGTCGGGCGGGATAGTGGACCTTTCCACTCACCGCCAGGAAAGGTCCCGCCTGGTGCAGCTGAGATCTCCCCTCCGGGGGACTGAAACTCTGGGAGCCAGCCTCTCCCCGGTTCGGGCAGCCCTTACCCATCGGTGGTTGCAGGTTTGGGTGGTATGAGTGGTCAGACTCTTTATTTCCATGCATCTTTTGCAGGAGCTGATGGTCCCTGCGACCGCTCTGCTCGGCGGCCCGGCCCCGCCCCCATGTTGCATGTTTTAACACCATAATCACTACTAATTGTACTGTGACTTTAACTTGTATTCTAACCTATGCTAACCGTACTATAACTACTGTTTGTAAAGACGATGTTACTGGGGTATGTTATAGACGGGTAATTTAGATATAAGGAATTATAGCGTAGGTGAAGGTATAGTTTCGCCAAAGGGCACAGTATTAGTTACTTAGTGACTGGTGTAACAGCTGTGTGTACGGGAATTCCCTGAGTGTTTTGTTGTGTGTGTTTCACTTAGTAACTGTATCACGTGGTGCTGTTGCCGAGGGAACGGGTGTGACCGTTGGTAGAGTGTTTGTATAGTTTCTGTTGGAAACGACGCTCCATTGTTAAGTATGGGCGCGTCAGATTCGACGATTTTGGATCCCTTAGGATGTATGATTAAAAACTTTAAAAAGGGATATACAGTATGTGATTTTGGGGTAAAGATGTCTCCAGCACACCTGATTACATTGTGTAGTAGGGAATGGCCTACTTTGGTTGCCGCATGGCCACCACGTGGCAGTTTGGATCCTAATCTGGTACAGCGTGTACACGTGGCTGTATCAGGTAGGCCTGAACTTTACGGCCAGTTTCCATATATTGATTGTTGGAGGCAGGCCGTAAATGACTCGCCAAAATGGATCCGAGTATGCCACGAGGAACAATGTCGCCTCATGGTGGCCAGGACTCGCTTGTCCACTAAGGCCGTAATTACGCCCATTTTGGACACGCCTCCTGAGTCTGAGATCCCCATGCCGCCCCCTTACTCCTCCTCCACCGGAAGAGGAAGAGGAGGTGCTATTGGAAACGCTCCTCCCCTTGCCCCGTTGTCCCCACCTACTCCCTCCTCTAGCTCAGAGTCCAGCCCCCTTGTTTCAAACCCTCCCCTTCCAGTACCTACCTCCGTTAACTCCACATACACAGATTTGGCGCCATATCTAGTTTCCGGTCAGGCTCTTCCTAGCCCGGCCCGGAATATTCTACTCACCAACCTTCCCCTTAGTAAAGCTTCCCCATCCCCTTGTCTTACTACCCCTCGACCGGAACCCCTAACGGACGCATCTCTACGAAGCCCCATACTAACCCGACAACTGACCGGTACCCTCCAACCCCGACATTATCAAATGCCTCTTCGATTGACTCCTGGCCCGACACACATTAACGATGATGGCCAGATACAATATGCTGATCCAGTCTACGTCTATGTCCCTTTCACAACCACCGATCTCTTTAATTGGAAGACCCATAACTCCTCTTACACTGAAAAGCCTCAAGCCATGACGGATTTGTTTACCTCAATAGTCCAGACACACAATCCCACTTGGGCTGATTGCCAGCAACTATTAATGACATTGTTTAATAACGAGGAAAGGACTAGGATAAATCAAGCGGCAATTAAAGCGCTGGAAGAAGAGGCCCGTACACAGAATCAGGCCAACCCAGCAGCATGGGCCGCAGCCCATTATCGAAATACCGATCCAAATTGGAATGTCAATGGCGCAGACATGGTCCATTTAAAAGCTTACAGAGACGCTATTATTGCTGGCATGAAAGCTGGAGGAAAGAAGGCGATTAACATGTCTAAGACGGCTGAGGTATTACAGAAATGTGATGAATCGCCCAGTGTCTTTTATGACCGATTATTGGAGGCATACCATTTGTATACCCCCTTTAATCCGGAGGCTCCTGAGAATTCCCAGATGGTTAACTCTGCCTTTGTCAGCCAAGCCTACGGAGATATAAAGCGCAAGCTACAGAAGTTAGAAGGGTTTGTAGGGAGGATGTCCATAACCCAACTAATGGAGGTAGCGAATAAAGTGTATATGAACAGGGAAACAGAGACAAAGAAAGAGGAAGAGCGCAAGATGCGTAGAAAGGCAGATATGCTAGCGGTAGCGATCGCAGGAGTAGATAGAAGGGAAAAGGAGGTGTATAGGGGAGCAGATAAAGGCGAGAGTAAGTGGAATGGGGAACCCCTGAGTAGGAATCAGTGCGCGTACTGTAGGGAAGAAGGGCATTGGAGAAGTGAGTGTCCGCGAAGGGAACAGTATGAGAGAGACAGACCTAGGGCAGGATATGGTAATTATAGAGGCAGAGCGAGAGGTAGAGGAGGTCCTGGAGGGAATAATGGTAGCAATAGAGGAATTGTTAGAGAAGATAGGTACTATCCAGCAGCGCAGAGATCCCGCGATAGAGAAGATAGGGACTTTGTAGGATTGGCTGACACGGTCATGGAGGACTATTGATACCGACCGGGCTCCATCCCCCTTGGCCGAGCGGAGCCTATGGTCAATGTATCAATAGGGGGAAAAGGAGTGCGTTCATGATCGATACTGGTGCTGAACATTCGGTGGTGACTGACCTAGTTGCTCCTCCATCTGGAAGAACCATCACCGTAATAGGAGCAACTGGAAGGAGTGCTGCTAAACCGGTTCTTAAAAGTCGACTCTGTACATTGGGAGGCCACGTAGTGAAACATCAATTCCTTTATATGCCTGAATGTCCAGTCCAACTGCTAGGACGTGATTTGTTGTCAAAACTACAAGCACAGATAATGTTTCTACCTAATGGAACAACATCTTTAAAGTTCAATGGACCTTCAGGTATAATGACAATATCTGTACCAAAGGAAGAAGAGTGGCGACTTTATACAGCGTTGACTAGCCAAAACCCTAAGAGTGATGAATCCTTGTTCAATATACCAGGAGTGTGGGCAGAGAACAACCCACTAGGACCTGCTCGCAATATCCCACCAATTCGAATCGAACTGAAACTTGGGGTCTATCCAGTGAGCTTAAGGCAATATCATATACCACAAAAGGCCAAGAAGAACATACAATCGTATTTGGTTAAGTTCATAAGGTATGGTATCCTAAAATTCTGTACTTCCCCCTGGAACACCCCATTGCTGCCTGTTCAAAAGCCCGGTAAAGATGAGTATCGCCCTGTGCAGGACTTGAGAGCAGTCAATGATGCAGTCGTAAGTATACACCCAGTTGTGCCCAACCCATATAACCTGCTTGCTTTAATTCCGGGCGGGGCTACCTATTTCACTGTCTTAGATCTCAAAGATGCCTTCTTTTGCCTTCGAATTGCTGCGGAAAGCCAGTGTATCTTCGCATTCCAATGGGAAAATGCTGTAACGGGCTCGAAACGCCAGATGACTTGGACAAGACTGCCCCAAGGGTTTAAAAATTCACCTACCCTATTTGGATCAGCTTTAAGTCAAGACTTACTGGATTTCAAGTCCATCCCAGGAGAGTGTGTACTATTGCAATATGTAGATGATTTGTTGATAGCGGCAGTTACAAGAGAAATATGTCAGCAAGCAACACATGATCTACTACACATTCTCTGGAAGGCAGGATACAAGGTGTCCAGGAAGAAAGCTCAGTTGTGTCAGCCGACTGTCAAGTATCTGGGATTCCATATCTCTGATGGTCAAAGAATAATGGGGCCAGAGAGAAAAGAAGCTGTATGCCAAATACCCAAGAATAGAAGACAAGTGCGGGAATTCTTGGGGGCAGCAGGCTTCTGTAGGATATGGATTCCCAGTTATGCGATATTGGCGAAACCTCTTTACGCAGCTATAAAAGGTACAGAACACGATCCCTTCCTATGGACCCCTGAACAGCAAAAGGCATTTGAAGATGTGAAGAAGGCTTTGATGAGTGCCCCAGCATTAGGTCTACCTGATCATACACGTCCATTCTACTTATATGTACACGAGCAAAGAAGAATGGCTGTGGGAGTATTGACACAGAACTTGGGATCATGGCAAAGACCTGTTGCATATATGTCAAAACAACTGGATGCAGTGGCCAGTGGTCTTCCACCTTGTCTAAGAGCCGTAGCTGCCGCCACCCTGCTGGTAGCCGAAGCTGATAAACTCACTCTGGGTCAAGAACTCTATGTGCGTGTCCCGCACGCAGTACAAACGTTGCTAGACTATAAAGGCAATCATTGGTTTAGTAACAGCCGCATGACTAAGTATCAAGCTATGTTGTGTGAAAACCCAAGAGTGCATTTAGAGACTGTTAACACCTTAAATCCAGCTACCCTTTTACCACAACCTACTGAGAGTCAACATGATTGCCTGGAGGTGATGGATGAAGTGTTCTCAAGTAGACCAGACCTTCGTGACTTTCCCATCCAGAACCCTGATGTCCAGTACTATACGGACGGCAGTAGTTATGTGAAAGAAGGGATTCACTATGCAGGATATGCAGTGACTACCATAGACAAGGTGATAGAAGCTCTGCCATTGTCAAAAGGAACATCGGCACAGAAGGCAGAATTAATTGCACTAACACGAGCATTACAATTGGCTGAAGGTTTAAGAGTGAACATCTACACGGACTCCAAGTATGCGTTTTTAACCAGTCATGCCCACGGAGCTTTGTATAAAGAAAGAGGATTATTGAACTCAGAGGGTAAAGAAATTGTGACGAACCCATCTGTATAGACTTATATTGCTGGTTTGTCTGTTTGCCTTGAGTTCGTGGATTTCCTGTCCGTATGCCCTTGTTCGTCTGTTTGCCCTAGTACCGATTGAAACTACCGAACCAACGGCCACCCAGGAGAGGAGTGTGCGGCTTGTTAACACCTTGACCACAATTAGGAGTTTAGCCTTACAACCGTATAACTTCACCATCAGCTACCGACCCGGTAAGCAGAATGGGAATGCAGATGGGTTGTCGCGGCAAACTGATGTTCTTGCTACCTCCTAGTCCGGTCATCCCCAAGTTGACCCGCTAAAGGGCCAAGCCGGGTCTGCCGGAGTGTCCCACAAGGGGGGAGCCGTGTGACGAACCCATATGTATAGACTTATATTGCTGGTTCGTCTGTTTGCCATTGAGTTCGTGGATTTCCTGTCCGTATGCCCTTGTTCGTCTGTTTGCCCTAGTACCGATTGAAACTACTGAACCAACGGCCACCCAGGAGAGGAGTGTGCGGCTTGTTAACACCTTGACCACAATTAGAACGTTGTGGTTAACCGCAAACACCTCTCCATTCCATTCGTACGAGTGGTCGTCGTTCGTATGCCGACCACGAGGCGGCAGCCATTTTGGACACGAGGTGAATCAGCGGTGTCGGTGCAAAACCTATGGATCTAAAAACGGACTCTTTATCTACCGAACACCGCTGGAGGCTGCCGCCCACCTTCTATTTCGTTGAGGCGTACGAACACCGGTCAGTTCGGGAGTTTCGTATGGACTTTACCCAGGTAGCCGTCCCATGGAGTCATTCGTATACCGAAGGACTTATGAGAGACTTTGACTCCATGGCGATTGGACTATGTACATCGGACCTGAGCGCTATTCAGTAGGAATATGCCCTCAGATCCAGGCTATCTGGGGATACGTTGCACGAACACTATGCAATCGGTATTTCTGACTATGTATTTTATTGTATTTTTCTTATTATGTTTTAAAATGGCGATGGTCTCTATCCTTGGAGATAATTAGGTTTCTCCCTAATTATCTCCGGGATAGAAAAGAATGACTTATGGGTAAAATGGGAAGGGCTTGTATTGAAGCCACTGCGATTGGCTACTGTCTAATATATTTTACAGTCTTCCACAAGGTCCCCTAGGGGAGTGTCCACCTTGTGGAGACCCGCATAAATATCGGGCAGGTAGCCCCCATTAAAGACATTCCTTCAAGATGGAGCTTTGTCTCGTTTGTGGAGGGATTTACTATTGGGACAGTGTTTTCGTTTATTTCTAGCTGTGGAAGGATTTCGGATGAATTGCTGATCGGGAGTTGCCGTATCCGTATGCTCCGTTCGGGAGTTTTACGATCGGTTGGACTAAAATTGCATTTCTGGAGAAAGGGGATTATCTACTAAACGGCGGCTCCGTTCCCCTGGCGGTGAGTGTCGTAACATTTGGTGGCAAGCGACGGGATGAATCCCACCGCCCTGAAGGCCAGCTACACACCCCAGATTGGAAATGCAATATGAGGAATTAAGGCGGGCTACCCTTAAAGATATTTTGGAGCGCAGAGGACGATCAGCAAGTAATCTCAAGAAAAGGGAGATTATTTCTATATTGTTGGAGATGGATGCAGCACAGGGAATGGAAAGAGCTAATGTACCTGGCCTGCTGGATTTAACACCCGAGGAGATATCGTTTAACCGGGCAGTCCAGATAAGGCTGGCACACTTTGGCCCCAACCCTGCAGCGGATATTGTGGTGCAAGTACAAGCCGCAGTGACAGCACAACAGGCGCTCCAGAGGAGAGGAGTTGCAGCAGCAGAGGTACCCTATAATAATAATAATAATGGAAGGAAAAAGGTACCATTTGCTGCTTTTAGAAATTTTGTGGAGACTGAAGGAGAGATAGACGGGTTCCTGGCTGACTTTGAAAGACAGTGTGCTTTACACCAGGTGCCCGCAGAAGAATGGGTTACTATCCTCTCTGGGAAATTATCCGGCCGGGCCAGTGAGGCTTTTCGGGCCATCCTAGAGGAGGAAATCACTAGTTACCGGGCAGTAAAAGATGCCCTTTTGGCCCGATACGCTGTTACCCCTGAGGCGTACCGGAGGCGATTCCGGGACACTAACAAGCAGGCTGGTGATTCCTATGTGGAGTGGGCATGCAGGGTAAACCGTACGGCAACCCACTGGATGGCAGGGTGCCAAGCGGTAACTGGGGAAGAGGTGCTGCAAGTATTCCTGCTAGAACACTGCTTTGACCAGTTACCTGCAGGAGTTCGAGAGTGGGTCAGGCACCGCAAACCCGCTACCTTGCCTGAAGCTGCTCGTCTAGCCGACGAATACACAGATGCACGAAAGCTAGACCAGACAGCAGCCAAGGTCCCTGCCCGAGTAGAATACAAACCGGCAGCACCTCCAACCACTAATGTATATCACCCCCCAGCACAACGTACCCCCACTATGCCGCCAGCAACCAACTATGGGCAGCCAGCCCGGTTCAACGCTAGGGATTACTCACAACAGATCCGGTGCTATGGATGCAAGCAACTGGGGCATAAAAGACCAGAGTGCCCATTGAACAATGCCAGCCAAGCACAGTCCTGGAGAAGACCAGCCGGCGGAGCTCAGCAGCCACCTCAGCCTTCTGCTCACTGCCTTGAGCAGGAGGAGTTTTGGGGTATCCTACATGAGGCAGACCCAGTGCAAGCAGCTCAGCAGGACAACCGCCAACAGCACAGACAGACCGTTAAGCTGAATGGTAAAGTGGTCACTGGTCTGAGAGAAACCGGAGCTACTATGACCCTGCTCCAAAAGAACCTTGTTTCCGAACACCAACATACTGGAAATACGGCGCAGTAAGGGTGGCAGGAGGCGCTGTGTTCCGTCTGCCTGTTGCCCGGGTTCATTTGGACTGAGGAGTGGGATCCGGACATGTGAATGTGGGAGTTATGAAGGATTTGCCTGCTGACGTTTTGCTGGGAAATGATTTGGCCCCTTTGGTTTCCGCATATGCTCCCATGGGACCTGCCGAGGCCAACCCAGTGACTACCCGTGCTCAGACCTGTGCTGCTGGAACCAGCCCACCTGCTGCTGAGACCCAGGTAAGAACCGATTCCCCGACTGACACCCCAGGGCAGCCTTTAGTTAGCTGGGATTCCCCAGAGGAGTTCGGGAGGGAAACCCAGACAGATCCATCCCTCCAGAAATATAGAGACAGAGCAGATACTGGAGAGGAAGGAACAGATGGGGAGCGGTATGAGTGGGTGGGGGACAGGTTATATCGGATCCCTAAGCCGTCCCAGAAGAGTGTTGCCCCTCCGCCGAATCGACAGCTGGTAGTGCCCGCAAAATACCGGCAGGAGATTCTGCGGATATGGCATGATGTTCCGCTAGCCGGACATCTAGGGTCCCGCCGCACAGCCTATAGGATTATGCAGAACTTTTTTTGGCCAGGGTTTAACCAGGCTGTGCGGATATATTGTAGCTCGTGTGACACTTGTCAACGGGTAGGAAAGCGGGGGGACCACCCAAGAGCTAGGCTTATGTCGATGCCTATTATTGGGGAGCCCTTTGCCCGCATAGCTGTTGATATTGTTCGTCCACTGGCCAGGGCTAGTCCATCCGGTAAGAAATACATTCTCACCGTGGTGGACTATGCCACTCGCTATCCAGAGGCAGTAGCGCTGTCCAACATAGAGGCAGAGACAGTTGCTGATGCCCTGGTTAGGATTTTTACCAGGGTCGGGTTCCCTAAAGAGATCCTCTCTGACCAGGGAACCCAATTTACCGCTGTGCTCACCCAGCAGCTGTGGAGGGTATGCGGCATTAAACTGATACTTAGTTCCCCATACCATCCACAGACTAACGGTCTCTGCGAGCGATTTAATGGCACCCTCAAACAGATGCTGAGGACCTTTTCTGACACTTGCAGAGACTGGGAGCGATTCCTGCCTCATCTGTTGTTTTCCTACAGAGAGGTGCCCCAGGAATCTACTGGGTTCTCCCCATTTGAGTTGCTTTATGGGAGAAGGGTCCGCGGACCCCTAGATCTCATTAGAGGCCACTGGGAGGGGGAGACAGAGCAGGAAGGGACCCCCATAGTACCGTATGTTCTGGAACTCCGGGACCGCATGGAGAAACTGTCTCTGATGGTAAGAGAGAACCTCCAGGTGGCCCAGGGGAGACAGAGGGAATGGTACGATCGGGGTGCCCGGCAGCGAGTCTTCCAGGTTGGGCAGAAGGTGCTAGTGCTCAAACCTGTGAAGACGAACAAGATGCAGGCATCTTGGCAGGGCCCGTATAAGGTGTTAGCTCAGGTGTGTGATACTACCTACCTTATAGCCAGCTGTTCAGATGACAGGATCCAGCGATCCTTTCATGTGAACATGCTAAAGGAGTATCAGGAACGACCTGAGAATGTAGCTGCAGTATGTGCCCCCGCTGCAGACGATACAGAAAGTTTACCCTTACCCGACTTGTTAGCAAGAGATTCCCAGACTAACCTGACTAGCCTCGTACAGCTAGGGGACAGGTTAAGCCCCACAGAGAAGGGACAGGCAAGACAGCTTCTGTGGGAGAAGCAGGCGACATTCTCCCAAGAGCCCGGCTACACTACCCTAGCTGTACATAAGGTAGAGACTCCTGGACAGAACCCCCTGCGACAGCCCCCTTACCGTATCCCTGAAGCAGTCCGAGAAGGAATGCGGAAGGAGATACAGGAGATGACCCAGCTTGGGGTCATCGAGCACTCCGATAGCCCTTGGGCCTCCCCTGTAGTCCTGGTGCCTAAGAAGGATGGGACCACCCGGTTCTGTGTGGACTACAGGAGGCTCAACGAGCGGACCACCACTGACGCCTACCCGATGCCCCGGGTAGACGAATTATTAGATCGCATTGCCAGTGGGACGCTATCTGACCACCATAGACCTGTGTAAGGGCTACTGGCAGATCCCCCTGGCCAAGGACGCTATCCCCAAGTCGGCCTTCGTCACCCCATTTGGCTTATACCAATTTAAGGTCATGCCATTTGGGATGAAGAATGCCCCAGCTACCTTCCAGCGTATGGTGGATAGGCTCCTTGATGGATTCCAGGAATTTGCTTGTGCATACCTGGATGATATTGCGATCTACAGTGGGTCCTGGGAGGAACACCTGGTGCATGTAGGGGTAGTACTGGACAAAATTTGGGCCGCTGGCCTGACATTGAAGCCAGAGAAGTGTCATCTAGGCATGGCTGAAGTGCAATACCTGGGTCACAGAGTGGGGTGTGGGAGCCAGAGACCAGAGCCAGCTAAGATAGAGGCAGTAGCGAACTGGCCCACACCTATCACTAAGACCCAAGTATTAGCCTTCCTAGGGACAGCAGGGTACTACAGATGCTTTGTCCCCGACTACAGCTCTATCGCTAAGCCCCTGACCGACCTGACTAAGAAAAACCTCCCTAAGCAGGTCCTGTGGTCTCCAGCTTGTGAAGCTGCGTTTCGAGCACTTAAGCAGGCTCTCGTGAATGCCCCTGTCCTGGCTGCCCCAGTTCCTAACAAATGTTTTCTCGTCCATACAGATGCTTCCATGTATGGACTGGGGGCTGTGCTGAGCCAGGTCGGGGAAGATGGAGGAGAGCACCCTGTCGCATATCTCAGTAGAAAGCTGTTACCCCGAGAAGTGAGTTATGCGGCAGTGGATAAAGAATGCTTAGCCCTAGTCTGGGCATTGAAAAAGTTAAGCCCTTATTTGTATGGACAGGAATTTTCCCTTGTGACGGACCACAATCCCCTTGTCTGGCTTAACCGTGTCTCAGGAGACAATGGTAGACTGCTGCGGTGGAGTTTAGCCTTACAACCGTATAACTTCACCATCAGCTACCGACCCGGTAAGCAGAATGGGAATGCAGATGGGTTGTCGCGGCAAACTGATGTTCTTGCTACCTCCTAGTCCGGTCATCCCCAAGTTGACCCGCTAAAGGGCCAAGCCGGGTCTGCCGGAGTGTCCCACAAGGGGGGAGCCGTGTGACGAACCCATATGTATAGACTTATATTGCTGGTTCGTCTGTTTGCCATTGAGTTCGTGGATTTCCTGTCCGTATGCCCTTGTTCGTCTGTTTGCCCTAGTACCGATTGAAACTACTGAACCAACGGCCACCCAGGAGAGGAGTGTGCGGCTTGTTAACACCTTGACCACAATTAGAACGTTGTGGTTAACCGCAAACACCTCTCCATTCCATTCGTACGAGTGGTCGTCGTTCGTATGCCGACCACGAGGCGGCAGCCATTTTGGACACGAGGTGAATCAGCGGTGTCGGTGCAAAACCTATGGATCTAAAAACGGACTCTTTATCTACCGAACACCGCTGGAGGCTGCCGCCCACCTTCTATTTCGTTGAGGCGTACGAACACCGGTCAGTTCGGGAGTTTCTCTAATTCATATGGACTTTACCCAGGTAGCCGTCCCATGGACTTATGAGAGACTTTTACTCCATGGCGATTGGACTATGTACATCGGACCTGAGCACTATTCGGTAGGAATATGCCCTCAGATCCAGGCTATCTGGGGATACGTTGCACGAACACTATGCAATCGGTATTTCTGACTTCATGTATTTTATTGTATTTTTCTTATTATGTTTTAAAATGGCGATGGTCTCTATCCTTGGAGATAATTAGGTTTCTCCCTAATTATCTCCGGGATAGAAAAGAATGACTTATGGGTAAAATGGGAAGGGCTTGTATTGAAGCCACTGCGATTGGCTACTGTCTAATATATTTTACAGTCTTCCACAAGGTCCCCTAGGGGAGTGTCCACCTTGTGGAGACCCGCATAAATATCGGGCAGGTAGCCCCCATTAAAGACATTCCTGTTTGACCTTCAAGACGGAGCTTTGTCTTGTTTGTGGAGGGATTTACTATTGGGACAGCGTTTTCGTTTATTTCTAGCTGTGGAAGGATTTCGTATAAATTGCTGATCGGGAGTTGCCGTATCCGTATGCTCCGCTCGGGAGTTTTACGATCGGTTGGACTAAAATTGCATTTCTGGAGAAAGGGGATTATCTACTAAATGGCGGCTCCGTTCCCCTGGCGGTGAGTGTCGTAACAGAAATCAAGTACGCAGCTGAAATATTGCAACTACTGGAAGCCGTGTGGGAACTGAAAGAAGTTGGTATTATACATTGTCGGGCGCATCTGAAAGGTGATGGTGACGTAACCAAAGGAAATCGGATGGCAGATAATGCAGCTAAGCGTGCCGCTGAATCAGGAAGACAGGAGTATGTGGAACATATAGCTGCTCTTATACCGACTCCACTGTCTCAATGGACTCCAGTTTATACAGCTCAAGAATAAGAGTGGTTAAAGACTGAAGCTGGGAAGCACTTGGAGAACAAATGGTATCAGTTAGAAGATGGAAGAATAGTTATCACAGCATCACTAGCTGTAGAAATTGTCCAGAACTATCACAACGGGACACATTCTGGAAGAGATAGTATGGAAGAATCTCTCAGAAAACATTTCTACATACCAAGATTGTCCAACTTGACTCAAGCCATTGTACGAAGATGTGTAATATGTGCTAAGAATAATGCAAGGCAAGGACCAGTGAAACCACCAGGAGTCCAGTATGTGGGGGGACTCCCTATGTCCGATCTTCAAATAGACTATACAGTAATGCCTAAATCCGGTGGACATCGCTACCTACTGGTTGTTGTGTGTACCTATTCAGGTTGGGTAGAAGCATGTCCTACTCGTACAGAGAAAGCAGGAGAAGTTGTACGATTCCTGTTGCGAGAAATAATACCCCGATATGGACTACCATGCTCTATAGGATCGGATAATGGTCCAGCCTTTGTTCACCAGTGCCTACAACAACTGACTCATATGCTTGGTATTAAGTGGAAGCTTCATACGGCATATAGACCTCAGAGCTCTGGGAAAGTAGAAAGGATGAACAAAACTATTAAGAACCAATTGGCAAATATGTGTCAAGAGACTCAGCTTAAGTGGAATGTTCTTTTGCCCATAGCTCTGTTACGTATTCGTAGTACACCTACCAGAAGGATGGGTCTCTCACCTTTTGAAATCATGTATGGGCGTCCACCTCCCGTACTTGGTAACTTAAGGGGGGATTTGAGTCAGTTGGGAGAAGGAATTACCCGGCAGCAGGTTGTAGAGTTGGGTAAAACTATGGAGGAGGTACAGAAATGGGTACAAGATAGATTACCTGTGAATATTTTTCCCCCTGTTCATAGCTATCATCCAGGAGATCAAGTATGGATTAAAGAGTGGAACAGTATACCGTTAGGGCCTAAGTGGAGGGGTCCTTATGTTGTTCTTTTGTCTACCCCTACAGCAATAAAGGTGGCTGAAGTGACTCCGTGGATTCATCACTCCAGGGTTAAACCAGCAGCAGTAGATTCTTGGCAAGCTACACCAGATCCAGAGAATCCCTGCAAGATCCGGTTAAAGCGCACGACTCAGTCGGAGTGACGAGGAGATATCAGGATTACAAGTGTGTTTAAAGAGATCAGAAGTGAGTGTTTTGACGGCCATAATAAAGCCTGACCACTTACCCACGTGACATAGCCAGGGTGTCTCGAAGGGACCTCTGTGAAGGGAAGAGAGGACCTGCAGAACTCCATTCCTTGCAGCCCTTATATCCTGGAAGCTGAGGTGCCATCGCACGGACGAAGACTGAGGATGAAGACGTCGAAAGAAGTGCTCTTGATAATGTGTATTTTTATGTTTGTTATTATTCAGGAAGGTAGAGGTACCGACACACCTAGCTGTGAGGTTTGCATTAAGACTACTATAACAGGTAATCATATTTCCCAGACCCTTATTTGGCATTCACAATATGAGTGTAAAGGATATGTATCCAAGTGTAGATACTTGGGTATAGAGTATAGTGTATGCCATTTAGGAGTAGGAGACCCTGTGTTTCATTCCGGAGTATCAACCCCGTACAATTTGGTTGACCCTTCGGAATGGAGACTCACAGGGAACCCTAATAAATAAAACAGTATTAGAAACCGTACATTCTTCGGGTGTTCTGCTATTTGATGCATGTAAGGCGATATCAGGTGGTAGAAAACCGTGGAATGTATGCAGGGATCTTAAATGGGAGAGAACGTATGGGTCTAACGATAAGTATATTTGTCCCAGTAGTAAAAATAAGTACGTAAGTCCAAAATGCCCAGATAAGGATTATAATTATTGCCCATATTGGTCTTGTGTTGGGTGGGCAACTTGGGGACAGACAGTAGATAATTATATGATTGTTACTAAGTTGCCTACCAAACCATATTGTAAGTCCATGGAGTGTAACCCAGTCCATATACTTATTAATAATCCTGAGCAATTCATAGATAGGTTCGGAAACTTATTTGGGTTCCAGATATATGGGACGGGTTTGGATCCTGGGACAATATTATTTATAGGGATAGAGACTGATACCGTAGCATCCCAAACTCATCAGGTTTTCCATTCTTTTTATGAAGAGATGAGTGTAGAAAATAAGATCCCCCATAATGCTAAGAACCTGTTTATAGATTTAGCTGAAAGTATTGCTGGTAGTCTTAATGTGACCAACTGCTATGTGTGTGGAGGTACTAACATGGGAGACCAATGGCCCTGGGAAGCAAAGGAGGTAATGTATTCTGGTTCTGAGACAATTGAACAAATAATATCTTCTCAAGCCGATTATCAAATGAGTGTTAGAGGTAAATCTGAGTGGCGATTAAAGACCTCCATCATAGGTTATGTTTGCATAGCAAGGAAAGGAATAATGTTTAATACATCTGTAGGAGAATTAACTTGTCTAGGGCAAAAAGCTTATGATGATAATACAAAGAATACAACCTGGTGGTCGGCTTCAAATGTCTCAGAACCACCTAACCCGTTTGCAAGTTATGCCAATTTAAAGGACGTATGGTTTGATCTATCTATCACATCTAGTTGGAAAGCCCCAGCAAATTTGTACTGGATCTGTGGTAAGAAGGCCTATTCGGAGTTACCACAGGACTGGGAAGGGGCATGTGTGTTAGGTATGCTCAAACCATCCTTCTTCTTGTTGCCTATTGAAACAGGAGAGACTTTGGGAGTTAAAGTGTATGATGTGAATCATAGGAAGAAAAGGGGACCCCTAGAGATAGGTACCTGGGAAGATAATGAATGGCCTCCCCAGCGTATTATAGATTATTATGGGCCAGCCACTTGGGCAGAGGATGGTACTTTTGGATATAGAACCCCAATATATATGCTCAACCGCTTTATAAGGTTACAGGCGGTGGTTGAGATAATTACCAATGAGACATCGCAAGCTCTCAATCTCCTAGCGAAGCATAATACTAGGATGAGGACAGCCGTTTACCAAAAGAGATTAGCTTTGGATTACCTATTGGCAGTAGAGGGAGGTGTATGTGGGAAGTTTAACCTAAGCAATTGCTGTCTTCAAATAGATGATGAAGGGCAAGCAATAGCTGAGCTTACTAGCCATATGGTTAAACTAGCGCATGTGCCTACTCAGGTATGGAAAGGGTATAATCCAAGTAGTTGGTTTGGTAACTGGTATGAGCAGTTTGGAGGACTTAAGGCATTGGTAGGTGGAGTCATGCTAATCTTAATGCTGTGTCTTCTCCTACCATGTCTTGTTCCTTTGGTAGTTAGGTCTGTGCAGAGCATCATAGAAAATATAGCAGAAAGAAAGGCTGCGGCACAGATAATGGCCATATATAGATATGAGGCTTTAAATCATGGAGAACCAGTGCAGGAAGAAGAATGTTGAGGAATTCATGTCATTGGTCGCAAAGTCTGGTCTGGTTTATGGCAACCTGAGGTATATGCAAACTAAGGTTAAGTGATGCCTACGTAATTGTGAAAATATCAGAGGCATCAAAGGGGGGAATGTGGTGGAATCTCGGTAAAAATAAATTTAGTAGGCCGAGATTACCACGTGGCATGTGTACGTGCATATACTGGTGTATCGGTCGGTTGGTTGCACGTGGCAAAGATACGATCAGTAGTGTACGGAGCATGTGCGAGAATACCGGATGTAGTATTCCCCTCCTCCATTGTGCTGGGCAAGCCATGTGGTCAAACAGGAAGTTAGTACTTGTTAGATTGATTGGGTAAGAGAATGTGTGGGTGGAGCTTATTATGGGAGGAGTTACATGCCTATATAAGGAGCCTACACTATTGTCCGGGGCTCAGATCTTGTTGTATTTTGGTGACATTAGTCCTTCTGAGTCCCGATCGGTGAACCGAATAAAGAATCTCTTCCTTCCTGAAGAAACCTGTTTCCATCTCTCTGTGCTTGGCTTCCGTCAGTTTCTCCGGTATCAAAAGTGCTGGAAAAAGTAACTATAATCAGGAGCAGAATTAATATCCACCTTGAGAATTGTAACAAAGTATCTTAGAGTATATATATAAAAATAAGGGAGGGAATATTAGCTAAACTGCGATACAGAGAGGTAGCTAGGGATATGGCTTATCAGGGATGAAAACACCATAAGCACTATACTATACTGCTGTGCCTTCGATGGCACCCCTTAAAAAAGCTAGTACCCCAGAAATATTGTGTCCCATATCATTAACCACAACCACACTGAAGTGTCCCGACACGAGTTTCGCCACTAACTGGCTCTTCTAATAAAAGTTACATTTTATATGAACTCTTTTCATGCAGTCATTAGCTACCTATTAAAATAATAGGGGTCCAGGAACTCCTTGATTCAAGACAGGCACTTTATTGAGAACCACAACAGCAACGTTTCGACCCCAAAAGGTCTTTGTCAAGCTTGACAAAGACCTTTTTGGGTCGAAACGTTGCTGTTGTGGTTCTCAATAAAGTGCCTGTCTTGACCCAAGGAGTGCCTGGAACCCTATTATTTTACTAATGTTTGGAAATCTGGTGTTTGATTCCGGCTCAGCAAGCACCCTGGCTCAGATTTGTAGGAGTGAGTGCAGTTCCACATATAATATTAGATACCTATTAGACCATCTTAATTTGACTGCCTTTTTCCTGGAACAGTTTTTCTCTATTTGCCTTTGTTAGTTTATAATGTTTCTCCTATATTTTTTTTTATAGTTTATGTAAATTTGCTGTATCTGGAAACTTTGTGACTCCCATGGAGCATTGCTTAATCTTAGTTACCGGTATATAGGTATCACTTAATAATTTACTTGAATGAACATTATACGTTTAGAACTATGTATGGAGTACATGTGTTTTAGGAATGTAGAGATGAAGAAATGTGGCATATAACATAGTCTGTTATAACGTTTCTTCAATAAACTAAATATAAGTACCTCAAATCATCATATGTAGGGATAATTGTGCGGCAAAATATTGAAAACAATATTTCATGGGAGTGATTATAGATATTATTTAATATTTCCTTGTACTGCTACTCTAACTCACCTTCTCAACATCATGCCCACCATTTCATTCTCAGCCAGCTTCCTCTGATTGAGCATCCTGTGAGTTACAGTACATTCCTCAGAACCTTGATGGAATTTTAAATATTACATAGATAAGCATAGTCATTTTGGTGCTACATTATTATAAAATCACTACAATAGCAAGGCTGTATAATATCCAAATTGACAATTGTAAGGAAGTTTTTACATAACTGCCAATTGTGTGTGAAAATGCTACAAAACGAATGGAGAGATCTCAGAGAGGATATAAAAACTCACTGGGAAATTTTAAAAAAGCAGATTTGAGCAAGTGCACTTACACATTTGCGCCTGAAATGAGACGAACAAATAGAGGAGCTTCTGCTACTGTTTAATAGCTTATGAAAACAGAAGTAGAGCTCTAAAAGGTAAAAATTAAAGGGACACTGTAGTCACCTGAACAACTGTAGCTTAATGAAGCAGTTTTGGTGTATAGAACATGCCCCTGCAGCCTCACTGCTCAATCCTCTGCCATTTAGGAGTTAAATCCCTTTGTTTATGAACCCTAGTCACACCTCCCTGCACGTGACTTGCACAGCCTTCCATAAACACTTCCTGTAAAGAGAGCCCGATTTAGGCTTTCTTTATTGCAAGTTCTGTTTAATTAAGATTTTCTTATCCCCTGCTATGTTAATAGCTTGCTAGACCCTGCAAGTTCAATTTAGAGATTGAGATACAATTATTTAAGGTAAATTTCATCTGTTTGAAAGTGAAACCAGTTTTTATTTCATGCAGGCACTGTCAATCATAGCCAGGGGAGGTGTGGCTAGGGCTGCATAAACAGAAACAAAGTGATTTAACTCCTAAATGACAGTGAATTGAGCAGTGAAATTGCAGGGGAAAGATCTATACACTAAAACTGCTTTATTTAGCTAAAGTAATTTAGGTGACTACAGTGTTCCTTTAAGATGGTGAATATAGAGAATTGGACATGAAGAAAAAAATAGAGAAAATTTATGCCAAACTTACCGTAATTTTCTTTTCCTGGCTATTTCTCATGGCAGCATCACTTATGGGTAGCTCCTCCCTTAGCAGTCACAGGACAGGAATTAATTAGATTAATTAATTAATTAGACTGATAGGTATAAAGAGTCCCTCCTCCCCTTACACCACAGTCCAATTATAAAGCTGAAAATAAAAAATGGGCGGGAACCCTGATGCTGCCATGAGAAATAGCCAGGAAAAGAAAATTACGGTAAGTTTGGCATAAATTTTCTCTATTCCTGGCTAATCATGGCAGCATCACTTATGGGTAATACCCAAGCTCACAGAAAATAGGGTGGGAATCAAATCACGATAAAATACACAGAACAAATTATTATGCTATGACTGAATTTAATATCAACGGGACAAAGAAACCGTAGACAAGACACTTTTCCCAAATGAGGTGGAAGGAGTATCCACATCTAGTTTGTAGTGTTCCATGAACGTCATCGGGGAAGACCAGGTGGCTGCCTTGCAAATGTCATCGTATGGAACCTCTGCCCAATTAGCCCATGAAGTCGACAATGCCCTGGTTGAATGAGCCTTTATCTTCAGTGGAAGAGAGCGATCTTTATTGAGATATGCCTTTCTGATTACAAGAGCAATCCAACGCTTCAACGTAGATAGAGAGGCTGCCTCACCTCTCCTGGCCCCTGAAGGGAAAACGAAAAGCTGGTGAGTTTTCCTGTAAGGAGCAGAACGTTCAAGGTACATAGACAGGCAGTTCATGACATCCAAACGTTGCCACTTGATCTCCTCTGGTGAAGAAGGATTGGGGTAGAAGGATGGCAGGACCACCTCTTGAGAGAGATGGAAACGAGAGACCACTTTAGGCAGAAATGCTGGATTAGGTTTCAGGCACACCCTATTGTGGTAGAATTGTAGACAAGAAGGCAGGGTGGAGAAGGCCTTGATCTCTGAAATTCTCCTAGCGGAAGTAATTGCTACTAAGAACAATGTTTTGTAAGTTAGGAGGACAGCATCCAAATTCTCAAGAGGAACGAATAGATCCTCAGTCAGGTAGTCGAGAACAAGCGGAAGGTCCCAAGGAGGGGTAGTGGATCTCGAAGGCGGTCTCAACTTGAAAGCTGCCTTGAAGAACCTGGAGATCAATGGGTCTGATGACCAAGAGGTGTTGCACAAAGCTGACAGGGCCGAAGACTGAACTTTAAGAGTGCTGATGCTAAGACCCTTATCTAGACCTTCTTGCAGGAACTCCAAGATTTCAGTGTTGCGAGGGCGTATGAAGTCAACTCGCTTGGCCGAAGCCCATTCCTGAAACACATCCCAGATTCTATGGTAGCATGAGGACGTAGAAGCCTTCCTTGAGTGTAAGAGGGTATTGACCACTGCTTCTGAAAGGCCTAATTGTTGAAGTCTTTCTTTTTCAAGACCCACACCCCCAATTTGAGGCGTTCCGGATGAGGATGGGATATTGGACCCTGCGTTAGCAGATCCTTCAGAACAGGCAGGGGCCGAGGCTGTTCCTGGCTCAACGTTGACAGTAGGGGAAACCACGGCCTTCGAGGCCAAATCGGGATTACGGCAATAACCTTCTTCCCTTCTGCCCAAACTTTTCTCAGGAACCTGGGTATCATGGGTAGGGGAGGGAACGCATACCCCAGATCGAACGACCAAGGAAGAGAGAGAGCATCCTGGCCCAGTGCCTGACTCTCTGGGTGGAGGGAGTAGTAATTCTCCACCTGGCGATTCCTGAACGAGGCCATCAGGTCGATCTGGGGTATGCCCCACCGATGGGTGATCCAAGCAAAAACCGACTGGTGAAGTTTCCATTCTCCCGGGAGAATTTCTGTTCTGCTGAGAAAATCCGCCGCTACGTTCTCCGAGCCTGGGAGATAGATAGCCTTCAGTCCTTGGAGACAGGTCAAGGCCATTACCATTAGAGGAGCCAGCTCTTTTAAGAGCTGCTTGCTCCTTGTGCCTCCCTGGTTGTTTACATATGAGGCCACCGCTCGGTTGTCCGTCTTGATCAACACCCAGGAATTCCTGATCTTCGGAAGGAACACCTGAATGGCCTTGGAAATAGCTCGCAGTTCTCTTAGGTTCGAGTGGAGCCGACTTTCTTCTCGAGTCCACCACCCCTGAGTCCATGAGGAATCGAGGTGGGCACCCCAACCAGAAGAACTGGCCACTGTCGTAATAACGGTCCACGGAGGCTCTTCCAAGGGAAAGCCCTTCGCTAGGTTCTTCCCGTTCTTCCACCAGTTCAACTCTCTTCTTACTGGCAGTGGCAGAGATATTTTCTGATCCCAATCCGTTTTTTCTCTGTCGAACTGGAGAAGGAAACAACTCTGTACAGGGCGAAACTTCCATTGGGCCCACTTCACCAAACCTATCGTAGATGTTAAAGAACCCAGGAGACTCATGACTTCCCTTGCCGAGGCCCTTTCGAGAACCTGGAGCTTCTTGACTTTGTCTTGTATCTTCATGACCCTCTCTGGAGACAAAAACACACGGGCAGAAATGGTATTTATCACCGCTCCGAGGAACACGATGGTCTGAGATGGAATCAGGGAGCTTTTTTCTATGTTGAGAAGCCACCCGTGATCTTGCAGGATGTTCATTGCCATAAATGTATGATGCTCCACTATTCTTTGTGAAGGCCCTATGATGAGTATGTCATCCAGGTAATGGAATATCTCGATACCTCTCATCCTTATGACGGCAATTAAAGAGACAAGGACCTTCGAGAAAGTCCTTGGCGCTAAGCTGAGACCAAACGGAAGCCCTCGGAACTGGAAATGTCTTCCTAAAGCCCAGAACCGAAGGAACTGCATGTGATTGCTGTTTACAGGGATTTGGTAGTAGGCGTCTTTTAAGTCTATGGAGGTCATCCAATCTCCTGGTTTTACGCACTTTAGGATAGTCTGTAAGGATTCCATTTTGAATGTCCTTACGTCTAGAAAGGCGTTCACTCCTTTCAGGTTCAGGATGAGACGCCACTTTCCCTGGGGCTTTGGGGCCAAAAACACAGTGGAATACATCCCCTGGAACCTTTCGTGAGTAGGGACCTCCTCCAACACCCTCTGTTCCAGCAGAGTGGAAATGCAAGTCCTCATGGCCCTTCGTTTGACACCTTCTGACACTTTTGATTTTCTGAAATGGGCAGCATGTGGACGAGAGGAAAATTCTATCCTGTAGCCTTCTTTTATGATAGAGGTGACCCACTCGTCTGTGACATTTGCGGCCCATACCGGGTAAAAGAACTGCAGTCTTCCACCCACCGTACCCGGATGGTCCCGAGGACCTTCAGAAGGTCTTCCCGGAGGTTCTGGCACCTCTACCTCTGGAAGCCTTATTGGAAGAGGAGTGAGAGAAGGACTTCCACGAAGAGTTCCTGGAATACTCCCTTCCGGGCTTGTAGCTTCTACTGTCCCGAAAGGACCGATCCTTAAATCGCCTGGTTTTCCAGGAGGAGGAAAAACTCTTTCTGCTGACTTGTGGAAGAAACGCTTTTTTCCCATCAGCAGCTTTCTGAATGGCATCCTCCAGGATCTTACCAAACAGGAGGTCCCCCTGGAACGGGAGACCACACAAGGACGCTTTGGAGGCATAGTCCGCCCCCCAGGAATGAAGCCATAAGGCCCTTCTGGAGGCCACAGATAGGGCCATACCTTTGGCAATCATGCGAGTGATGTCCAGGGAGGCTTCAGAGCAAAATTCAGTAGCAAGGCTCAAATCCTTGAGACTTTCCAGGAGATGTTCTCTACGGACACCCTGACCAATATCTTCCTCCAAATTAGCGAGCCAAACTCTTAAGGCCCTGGAGAGAGTGGTCAGCGCCACTGCCGGATGAAGGGCGGAGCCTAGCGCCAGATAGGCTTTAATTAGGTCACCATCCATACGCTTTTCCATAGGTTCTCTTAAGTATGCCATGGAGTCTATAGGAAGCGTGGTCTTTTTAGCCATATGGATCACTGTGGCATCAACCTTGGGAACCGAATTCCAAAGGCAGCAGTCCGTGGCAGAATAAGGATAAGTCCTTGTGAATTTGTTTTTCAAGGTGGACTTCCTCTCCGGCTTATTCCATTCCTGAAGGATCATGTCCCTTATAGAGGAATGCACTGGGAACGTTGGTCTATTAGGTTTCAAGTCCTCAAAAAACCTGTCAGCCTCTCTCAATTCAGATTTTTCTTCCGTGAGGCTAAGAGTGTCTCTGAGGAGGGTAATAAGTCGATCTATAGATTTAGAGTCCAGAGACCTGGAGGCATAGTCAGCCTCCTCCTCCCCCTCATCAGAGACCTCCCACAGGTCAGGATCCTCCCCAGAGCTGGAAGACTGAGGTTCCGCTCTGCGTCTCTTAGGAGGGCCACCACATCCCGTGGTAGACTTAAAGCCCTCAGCAATTGCACGGGAAATCCAAAGCTTAAGGTCGTCCTGCGGTGAAGTCTTACTGGGGACATTAGCCGCTTCCGACAAGCATTCCCTGCAGAGGTTCCTTCCAGGTGGAGCTGGAGATGAACAATTGACGCATCTGTTGGTCTTGTCCCTGGATTTTCTTGCTGGAGAATCCAACTGTTTGCTGGGGCTGAAAGAAAGCCATATATAACATATATTACAGGCTCAGTATGGCACTCTTTTAACAACCCCCCCCTGAACAAAATAAATGGCTCACCTATGTTTTCTAGAGAGGGATCTAGCAGAGGCAGAGGGAGAATCCATACTATGAAAGGAACAAAGGCAAAATCAGAAACACATTCCTAATAAGCCCAAAAAGGCAAACTGGTAAGCAAACCCAAAGCCTCCAGCAAAAAACCATGAAAAAACAGGCAATCCTACCTCATAACGGCAGAAAACACACTCCAGGCAGCCAGGATACAGCAAGAAGGAGAACTGGCGAAAATTCAGACCGCAAATCAGAAGTTCCGAACAGCTGACAGGTAAGTGTCAGTATTCCCCTGTTTAAATACCTCTGCGCCCGGTCCGCGCATGCGCAGAGCGCTGGAACGCACGCCATGCGTTCCAAGCCTTGCGGCCGGCGCGAGGCACTTCCGGGTTCGGCAATTCCGCGGCTGGAACGCACACCGCGGCAAACCAGCAAATCCGGCCGAAAACAGCCCCCACAAGGACAGCAACTCCCAGCAAGCCCCCAGGGGCAATACAGGGCATGCAGGCAGGAAACAACATCTAATAGAGCCCAAAAGCACTCCATCAGGACGACTACAGTATGGATCCCCAATCACTGCCAACAAGGTAAGGGGGGGGATTTCGACCCCAATTACTAGGGGCACTTCCAGAAACAAGGGGACATTTTTAAGGATAACCAACCCCAGGAAGCTTAGAACAGTGTCTCCCTCAGAACACTAAACATATATCCCACGCAGCAGTTCAGTACTTACTCTGAACCTGACCCAGTTAGTCCTGCTCATGCAGGCTGTTTACTGGGTCCTTCAAATGAAGAGAGGCTGAACTTCATTTGGAACGAACCCACGACAAACGCAGGAAGGTGGAAATAAAATAAAAAGTAAAAAGTCCTGTAGAACTTGCTAAGGACAGGAAAAAAGACTGTGGTGTAAGGGGAGGAGGGACTCTTTATACCTATCAGTCTAATTAATTAATTAATCTAATTAATTCCTGTCCTGTGACTGCTAAGGGAGGAGCTACCCATAAGTGATGCTGCCATGATTAGCCAGGAAATGTGTATTCTTTGCATTTTTCTGCTGCAACTTGGAGAATATATGTTTGAGGACCTAACAAATGCAATAAGCTCAGTTGACATTAAACATACAATTCAAGGTCTTGTTTCACATACATGTATATGGCCTTCCTAATTTCTATCACAACCTTCACCTCAATATTATCTCCCTAAATCAGGGATGGTCTTAATGAATATATGAATAAGGAAATATCTACACCATATTTTACTTTTAAATTCCCACTTTCAATTGTATCCTAAAATGTAAGGCTTGGCTTCACAGTTAGCATTTTGTGACCAAGTCAGATTTGTTTATTATCAACAGACACGGCATGCCACTTAATGATTCATAAACATTATTCATATTCAGGATGAATCCAAAGCCTTCTCCTGGTTTTGAATGAACAGAATAAAATTGACTAGCTAACCTGAGAATATATGAGTATATATATATATATATATATATATATATATATATATATATATATATATATATATATATATATATATATATATATATATATATATATATATATATATATATTTGTATATATATATATTTGTATATATATTTGTATATATATGTATGTATACATATATATATATATATATATTTGTATATATATATATTTGTATATATATGTATGTATACATATATATATATATATATATATATATATATATATATATATAAATATATACAGAATCTGGCACTCTACCTTAAAGTTACTGTCCAAAAATAGCCTTGGTGCTGCAGAGCGTGGATAAACTCCTCTGGAGTCCTCTTCTCATCTTTTTTTCTAAAAATATAGGCCATGGCAGCACAACAATGGGTAGCTCCTCCCAGGGCCAGACTGGGGATACAAAGCAGCCCTGGATAAAAAATGTATGCCAGCCCCATAAGTCACTGCGCCATATATTGTCGCGTGTAACATGTAAGGCTATGTCTTGCCATGACAGATGATTGAGTAATATATATATGCATGTCCCACACACACACACACACCACAGTGACTTATGGAGCCAGCGCAGCTCCCCCAGCGGCCGCCAGTACAAGTCCCCCAGCGGCCGCCAGCAGACCTCCCCCAGCAGACCTGCCCCAGCAGCCGCCAGCAGACCCAGGTGTCTGCCCGGCCCCAGGTGCCGACGGCCCACCGGGAAATTTCCCGCTATCCCGGTGGGCCAGTCCGGTGGGCCAGTCCATCCCTAGTTAGACAGGAACTAATTAAAACAAGGGTATAAGTACCCCCTCCTACCCCTCCTACTCTCAGTCTTTTTGTTCCTGTCCTATCTCTAGGACAGATTAGTCTTTTCAGACTGAGAACTATTTTTTTTTAAAGGGTCTTTACCCTTGGCCCCAGGGGAGTTAAGCCTCTCTTCCTTGGGAAGCTCCAGTATACGGCCCTGTGCAAAGGTGTCCCCCTGGAACACCCCCCTCGTGACCGGGGGAAGCTTGCAGTGACCCTAGGGGTAGCAAGCATAAGGAGCCACTACCCTACTGACTGCAGTGACCCTAGGGTAGCAGGTATGGGAAAGGCATACGCAGTATGTATTTACCCCTTCTACCTTCATTTTCCCGGTCAATCCTGCCTTCTCTGATTTGGAGGCATTCCACCTCTTGATTCAGCAGTTCTCTCAAAGGTGTTTATTTCTCCCTTCTGGGGGAGTACAGGCTTCCCTGGTGATCTAGGGTTCCCCCTGTCCCTATTCGCGGCATTTTCGCCACATTTCTGGCAGTCTGCTGAGGTTGGGAGACCTGGGGTCTCCTTGCTGGCTTGGCGTCCGGGTTTGGCCATTGCGCATGCGTGAATAGTGCGGAAGTGCCTTTTGCGCATGCGGGGTACGTTGTGGTTCCGATTACGTCATTCAGTAGTTTGGGTGCCCTTTTTAAAGCGCAAGTACTGAAAAATTAACTTTCCAACACAGTCCCTTGCTAATTTAAAGTGGTACAGTGCGGTCTTCACCCATTTTTGTGGTGCAGACTGAAGGTAAGTCTTTTAAAGGCACAGTTGGTCTGTTTTTGTTTTTTTGTTCAGTTGATGTTTTTTGAACCTTAAATTTAAGCCTTATAGTATTTTATGGAGAGTAAGTGATGAGAACCGCACTCAGTCCCAACGGCCAAGAGTGCTCCAGAGCAGGACCAGCAATCCCAGTACAATAATCCAAGAAGAAAAAACTCACAGGCACTCCAACTTCAAGCCGCAGGCAGATTTATTAAGACAGAATGCAACGC
The DNA here is from genome assembly GCF_036172605.1 of Pelobates fuscus. Taxonomy (NCBI): domain Eukaryota; kingdom Metazoa; phylum Chordata; class Amphibia; order Anura; family Pelobatidae; genus Pelobates; species Pelobates fuscus. The sequence continues at coordinate 343,832,947 of NC_086317.1, read as the reverse complement.
ATTGCATTCTGTCATAATAAATCTGCCTGCGGCTTGAAGTTGGAGTGCCTGTGAGTTTTTTCTTCTTGGATTATAGTATTTTATGGGCTTAATTTTTATAGATGAATTCATCTGAGATCATGGATTCAGACTCATCGGTTCAAAGTAAAAGGTCACTATCTAAATCTCAGAGGTAAGCCATTTCCTATATATTTTTTCTTCAATTTTTCTTCTAAACAAAATAGTACCGGCTAATATTTTTCCCTTATTGAAGTAGTACTAAAGGGAAAAAGACAACTGGAGCATCCAAAGGAAAGTCTCCCGCAAGGTCCCTATGCGAAGCATGTGACAAGAGGGCCCTGGAGGGGAAGCGCCTATGCTCAGATTGCCTACAGGCCGCAGGACGTCCTGCATCATCCACCCCGGATTTGATGCAAATTATTCAGAATGATGTATCCCAAGGCATCATAGAGGCTGGAAGAGCCCACAAAAGACCTAGATATCCAGACCCTCCCGACTACTCCCAATATGACTCTTCGGATGTGTCTATGGAGGAGACATACAGGGTGTCAGGATCGGGACAGGGATCCAACACGCAGAGTACAAACAGTAGCCAGATAGTATACCGGACCTTAGAATGGCCGGACTAACGTAAGTAGTACCGTAGAGAATGGTCAAAGACAAGCCAAGGTCGAGGGTAACAGAAGACAGGTAAGCGAGAGACAAGCCGAATCAAGGGAGACAGAGATAAGCAGAGTAGAGCAAACAAGCCGGGTCAAAACCAAAAGGGATAACTAGAAAACACGAGCACTGAGTGACTAGCAAGCTAGAACCACGACAGGGCAATGAGCAACAGGGCGAAGTATGTTTAAATACCCTGGCTAGAGAGGATAGACACGCCTCCGACGAGTCCTGATTGGTCTCCAACGGATTGAGTGACAGGTCGTTCCGGATTGGCGTCATGACGTTGGTCTCCGGGCACCATGCTACATAAGGAAGTAACTCCCTCGCGGCCGGCGTCTATGTGAACGGGTCGACCGCGAGGAACAGGAGAAACATGGCGTCCGGACGGATAAACGTCTAAGTCTCTACCTCTCTCGGAGGTAGAGGCCTCAGGTACCCTGACAGTACCCCCCCTCTCAGATACGCCCACCGGGCGGAAGGAACCGGGACGAGATGGAAAGCGGGAGTGATACGCCCTGCGGAGACGAGGAGCATGAACATCCTCTTGAGGTACCCAACTCCTCTCTTCAGGACCATAACCCTTCCAATCGACCAGATATTGAACCTTCCCCCGTGAGATTCGAGAATCAATAATAGAGTTAACCTCATACTCCTCCTGACCCTCCACCTGAACAGAGCGAGGAGGGGCTATTGTGGAGGAAAATCTGTTGCATATAAGTGGTTTCAGCAACGAAACATGAAACGAGTTAGGGATGCGTAAGGTAGCAGGAAGAGCTAGACGGTACGCAACTGGATTGATCCGAGTCAGTACCCTGTAAGGACCAATATAACGAGGAGCGAACTTCATGGAGGGCACTTTTAAACGGATGTTCCTTGTGCTCAACCATACCCTATCACCCGGAACAAAGACCGGAGCCGCCCTTCTACGTTTATCAGCGTGTTTCTTAACCAGCATAGAGTTGTGCATAAGGATTTGTCGAGTTTGGTCCCACAACTTCCTCAAATTGGCCACATGAACATCAACCGACGGCACCCCCTGGGAAGGAGAAGCCGAAGGAAGAATAGACGGATGAAAGCCATAATTCATGAAGAAGGGGCTTGAATGAGTAGAATCACAGACGAGATTGTTGTGTGCAAACTCCACCCAAGGAATCAAACCGACCCAATCGTCCTGGTGTTCAGAAACGAAACAACGTAAATATTGTTCAATCTTCTGGTTGGTGCGTTCAGCAGCTCCATTGGACTGAGGATGGTAGGCAGAAGAGAAATTCAATTTGATGCCTAGTTGAAAGCAGAAGGATTTCCAGAAACGGGAAACAAATTGGGAACCTCTGTCAGATACAATTTGGGAAGGTATCCCATGCAAACGGAAAATCTCCCTAGCGAATATCTCCGCTAATTCGGGCGAAGATGGGAGTTTAGGTAAGGGAACGAAGTGAGCCATCTTAGTAAATCTGTCCACCACAGTGAGGATAACAGTCTGTTTTTTAGAGATAGGCAAATCAACAATGAAGTCCATGGCCAAACAGGACCATGGCTTTTCAGGAACCTCTAAAGGGTGCAGAAATCCGCATGGAAGCGAATGGGGTTGCTTGGTCTTGGTACAAACCTCACATGCCCCGATGAAATCTTTAATATCTTTACGTAACTCAGGCCACCAGAAGTCTTTAGAGATCAGAGCATATGTCTTGTGAATGCCAGGATGTCCAGCCACCTTGCTGTTGTGGAAACAACGTAACACTTCTAGTTGGAGAGTGGAAGGAATGAAGTGTCAATCCCCAGGAGCCTGTTTGGGCGCAAGATGCTGAAATTTCATGATCTCGGCAAGCAACGGAGAGTGAATCCTGATATTCGTGTTAGCGATGATATTACCCTTAGGAACTATGGAGGAAAGAACTGGCTCAGTTGTAGTGAATGGTTCATATTGATGAGACAAAGCATCGGCTTTAGTGTTCTTAGAACCAGGTCTATAAGTAAGTACATAATTAAAGTGAGTGAGGAACAAGGACCAACGAGCCTGCCTGGCGGATAAGCGCTTAGCCTCCCCAATATAAGACAAGTTCTTATGATCTGTTAAAATAGTAACAGGGTGTAATGTCCCTTCTAGTAAATGTCTCCATTCCTTTAAAGCCTTAATGACAGCTAACAGTTCCCTGTCGCCGATGTCATATCTGCTTTCCGGCCCAGATAATTTCTTAGAGAAGAACCCACAAGGGTGTAACGGTTTGTCCACCCCTAACCTTTGAGACAGAACAGCCCCAACTCCCGTCTCAGAAGCATCGACCTCGAGTAAGAACGGCAGAGTTGTATCAGGGTGGACTAGAATGGGGGCAGAAGCAAACAGTTCCTTGAGAGTCTTGAAAGCAACAAGAGCCTCCGTAGACCAGGTCCTAGTATCAGCCCCTTTTTTGGTCATATTGGTAATAGGTGCAATGATAGAAGAGTATCCCTTAATGAAGCGCCTATAGTAGTTGGAAAAGCCAATAAACCTCTGAATAGCCTTGAGTCCTTTGGGTAAAGGACAATCTAAAATAGATTGGAGTTTGTCAGGGTCCATCTTAAAACCCTCCCCAGAAATCACGTAACCAAGGAAGTCTATCTGAGACTGGTCAAAGCTGCATTTCTCCAATTTACAGTATAGGCAGGAGTTTGTGTAATACCCTTCTGACCTGTCTATGGTGAGTCTCAATCTCCCTAGAGTGTATCAGTATGTCGTCCAGGTAGACAATAACACAATCATGTTGAAACTCCCTAAGTACCTCATTAATCAAGTCTTGAAATACTGCAGGAGCATTGCAAAGTCCAAACGGCATGACTGTGTATTCATAGTGGCCATACCGGGTATTGAACGCCGTCATCCACTCGTGTCCATGCTGGATTCTCACCAAATTATATGCCCCTCTGAGATCTAACTTGGTGAAGATCTTGGAGCCCTTAAGACGATCAAACAACTCGGTAATCAATGGGATAGGATAGACATTTCGGATAGTTATTTTATTCAAACCTCGGTAATCAATACAAGGTCTCAGTGTGCCATCCTTCTTCTTAACAAAAAAGAACCCAGCCCCGGCAGGAGAAGAAGACCTCCTAATGAAGCCTTTCTCTAAATTCTCACGAATATACTCCTCTAGAACAGAGTTCTCCTGAAGAGATAAAGGATATACATTACCCCTCGGGGGATAGTCCCAGGTAGAAGCTTAATTTTACAATCAAAAGACCTGTGTGGAGGTAAAGAATCGGCATTCTTCTTGTCGAATACTGCCTTTAAGTCTTGGTACAGGAACGGTATCTGTCTCTCTGTGGACTGAGTAGGACTACCAGATGTGTTAATATTAGCCAATGGAGAAACCTTGCATAAACACCTCTCCTGGCAGCTCTGACCCCACGAGAGTATCTCCCCTAATTCCCAGTCGATAATAGGGTTATGTCTCTTCAACCAAGGATACCCCAGAACTATGGGAACAGAAGGGGATGAAATGAGCATAAGAGATAAATTCTCCACATGTAGGATACCAACATTTAAGTTAATGGGTATGGTCTCCCGAAAGATAACAGGGTCCAGTAGTGGTCTACCATCTATGGCCTCAACGGCCAAGGGTGTCTCCCTTAACTGGGATGGGAAATTGTGTTTAGTGGCAAAAGCTTGATCGATAAAATTCTCAGCAGCTCCGGAATCTATCAATGCCATAGCCTTTACTACTTCCCTCTCCCACGTTAAGGAAACTGGTAGCAGAAGCCTGTGATCTTTATAATTAGGAGTAGAGGACAAAATAGAAACACCCAAGGCCTGTCCTCTAGAGAAACTTAGGTGCGAGCGTTTCCCGGACGGTTAGGGCAGTTCGAGAGTAAATTACCTCTGGCTCCACAATACATACATAACCCCTCCCTTCTCCTGTGCTGTCTCTCCTCCTCAGAGAGGCGGGTATAGCCTATCTGCATAGGTTCAGGAAGCAGAGAGACCGTGGAATCAGGGCTTGGAAATGCGTGGCTAACCTAAAGGAAGATCTCCGGTTCCTCTCTCGAGTGTTCTGTCTCTCTCTTAAACATTCATCTATACGAGAGATGAACGAAATTAAATCCTCTAACTCTTCAGGAAGTTCTCTAGTAGCAACCTCGTCAAGGATTACATCAGATAACCCATTCAAAAATACATCCATATACGCCTGCTCATTCCACTTGACTTCTGACGCCAGAGACCTGAACTCTAGTGCATAATCCACAAGTGTTCGGTTCTCCTGTCTCAGGCGCAACAGTGATCTGGCTGCATTAACCTTTCTACCTGGAGGGTCAAACGTTCTTCTAAAAGCAGCTACAAATGCGTTATAGTTATATACTAACGGGTTATCGTTCTCCCATAGTGGGTTGGCCCATCTCAGAGCCTTCTCAATGAGTAAGGTGATAATAAACCCTACCTTTGCCCTATCTGTAGGATAGGAGTGAGGTTGCAATTCAAAGTGGATACTAATTTGGTTTAAAAAACCACGACATTTCTCAGGAGCCCCACCATAACGTACTGGTGGGGTAATGCGAGAAGAAGCACCTACTGTGGCTACCTCTAGACCTGAACTTACAGGAGAGATGGGAGTAGTACGTATCTCCTCTGGTGGGTTATTGGCACGAGATAATAACGCCTGAAGCGCTAGTGCCATCTGATCCATTCTGTGATCCATGGCTTCAAACCTAGGATCATGAGAAGCCAGCTGACTGTTTGTACTTGCAGGATCCATTGGCCCTGTCGTAATGTCAGGATCGGGACAGGGATCCAACACGCAGAGTACAAACAGTAGCCAGATACGTATACCGGACCTTAGAATGGCCGGACTAACGTAAGTAGTACCGTAGAGAATGGTCAAAGACAAGCCGAGGTCGAGGGTAACAGAAGACAGGTAAGCGAGAGACAAGCCGAATCAAGGGAGACAGAGATAAGCAGAGTAGAGCAAACAAGCCGGGTCAAAACCAAAAGGGATAACTAGAAAACACGAGCACTGAGTGACTAGCAAGCTAGAACCACGACAGGGCAATGAGCAACAGGGCGAAGTATGTTTAAATACCCTGGCTAGAGAGGATAGACACGCCTCCGACGAGTCCTGATTGGTCTCCAACGGATTGAGTGACAGGTCGTTCCGGATTGGCGTCATGACGTCGGTCTCCGGGCACCATGCTACATAAGGAAGTAACTCCCTCGCGGCCGGCGTCTATGTGAACGGGTCGACCGCGAGGAACAGGAGAAACATGGCGTCCGGACGGATAAACGTCTAAGTCTCTACCTCTCTCGGAGGTAGAGGCCTCAGGTACCCTGACACAGGGAGAGGTAATCTTCCTCGGATGAGGAAAAACAGCACGCTCCTGACACTTTGGACCCAACCGAAGTGGATCACTTAATTTCCAGGGTTCGCAAGTCTCTGAGCATGAAGGAACCTTCAAGAGAAGAGCCTTCTACATCCAGTCGATACTTTTCTGACCTCAGAAAAAAGAGGGTTACTTTCCCGGTTCATGAGGCGATTAAGGGCATCATTATGGAAGAATGGTCCAAGACACAGAGGAAACTTCCCAATCAGGGGAGAATTTCTCGCCTTTACCCTTTTGACAAAAAGGACGCAGGCCACTCGGAGTCAGCCCCTAAAGTGGATGCAGCGGTGGTAAGACTGGATGCAGGATCTCTAAGAGACTCCATGGATAAGAAGATGGACTCTAACGTGTCCAGGGCCTATGTGGCAGCAGGCACAGGCCTCCACCCCGCGGTAGCCCTTACCTCGGTGTCCAGAGCTTTGAAGATCTGGCTGGAAGGCTTGGAGGAGGATATCAAAGAGGGCAGAAGCAGATCTAACCTCATGGGCAATCTACAAGATATTAAGCTGGCCAAAGATTTCACTACTGAAGCCTCAGTGGATATGGTCAAAGCAGTAGCCAGGAACATGGCATTTTCCATCTCAGCTAGAAGGGCTTTTCGGCTTAGATCCTGGTCAGCAGATGCTTCATCTAAGAATAGCCTCTGCTCTTTACCGTTCTGTGGAGACATGCTCTTTGGTAAGAACCTGGATGATTGCATTAAGAAAGCGGCAGATGGCAAGAATGCTTTTCTACCTCAAGATCATAGGCCTAAGAGATCCTTTCGACCCAAGAGACCTTCAGATCACTCTTCCTTTCGGGACTTCAAATCCTACAGACCAGGTAGAGAATACGGAAGATCCCAGCCTTGGAGAGGGGGACAGTCTTCAGTCTGGGGAGGAAGATCCAGAGGCTCTGCATTCAGCAGGAACACAAGAGCTTTATGACGGGTTGATCTCCCAGCCTGGAGGGGTAGGAGCAAGCCTCCTCCTATTCCAAAAGAGATGGGAGTCTTCTACCAAAGACAAGTGGGTGCTGGACATCATCAAAAGAGGATATCTTCTGGAATTCAGAGATGCCCCACCTCATCGCAGTTTTCAAATTACAAAATGGCCGGTAGACAGAGACAAGAGATTGGCTCTTCTGAAGTTTATTTCTTCCCTACAGCAAGAAGGCGTCATTATGGAGGTTCCAAAGGAGGAAAGAACACATAGGTTTTATTCTCACCTATTCCTCACAAGGAAGTCATCAGGAGCATGGAGACCCATTCTAGATCTTCACACTCTCAACAAGCGATTAAACATAAGAAGATTCAAAATGAAGTTGCTTCAGTCCATCATCAAAGCAGTCTTCCCAGGACAATGGCTGATGTCTGTATATCTGCAAGATGCCTACTTCCATGTTCCGATCGCTCAACTGCATCAAAGATATCTGAGATTCGCAGTAGAAGGGGGGCACTTCCAGTTCCGAGCCCGTCCCTTTGGCCTCAGTACGGCTCCTCTTACTTTCTCAAATATCCTGGTGATCCTGATCGCAGAATTAAGAAAGAGGGGCATTGCCATTTTTCATTATCTGGATGACATCCTAGTGCTGTCAGAGGACAGGTACACTCAAGCAACAGGGACAGATCTGCATTCAGTTCCTGCAGGAACACGGCTGGAAGATAAATGGGGAAAAGAGTCACCTTATTCCTTCACAGTCTATGCTTTATCTAGGAGCCCTGTTCAACACTGCACTGGGGACAGTTCAGCTCTCAAGAGAAAGAGGAGTAAAGCTCATCAGGAAGGTGAAGGAGATACGACAATTCAAGGTCGCCACGGCAGAGAAAGTCATGAGCCTACTAGGATCCATGTCATCAACCATAGGCTTGACAAGATGGGCGCAATGGAGAATGAGAGCACTCCGGAGGAATTTTATTTCCCAATACAGAGGGAAGAATCTACTCCAGCCCATCAGGATTTCCAACCCAGTCCATCTAAGCCTGACATGGTGGATGAACAAGAAGGCTCTGTTCTCAGGGTTCCCCCTGGAGAACATTCCCTGGATTACTATAATGACAGACGCCAGTCACTGGGGTTGGGGAGCCTACCTTCAGAACGAAGTCACCATGGGGAAGTGGGAGTTTCATGCACACAAGACCCACTCAAACCTTCTGTAACTTCTGGCGGTTTTCAGAGCTCTGAAACACTTTCAGCATTTACTACAGCACAAGTGGGTGAAGGTGAGAATGGACAATGCTATAGTAGTAGCACATATCAATCATCAAGGAGGTACCCAAAGTCGCAGTATGGTAAGCTTGATGATTCCCCTGATGTCTTGGGCACAGAAGAACCTTGCGGGGCTAGTGGTGATTCATCTGCCAGGAGTGCAGAATATGGTAGCAGACTTCCTCAGCAGGGTAAGAATAGACCCAGGAGAGTGGAGCCTCTCAGACGAAGTCTTCAAGGATATTGTGAAGAAATGGGGTCTTCCTCAGATAGACTTCATGGCCACCAACAACAACAAGAAGCACCAGGGATTCTTCTCAAGGGGTCACGAACCACAGGCCCGGGATAAGGATGCTTCATCATGCAGATGGGAGTTCACAAAGGGGTAAGCATTTCCTCTGACTCCCCTAATTTTTCCTCTACTAAGAAGGATTTGGCAGGAACCAGTTTTCATGATCTTGATTGCCCCATACTGGCCTCGCCGGCCTTGGTTCCCTCTTCTTCTGAGTCTCTGTCAGGAACCTCAGTGGGATCTTCCAGCAGTTCCTTCTCTTCTGCACCAGGGTCCTATCCTACACCCAGACCCAGCATCACTCAACCTGAAGGCCTGGAGGTTGAAAGGGAAAGGCTTCTAGAGAAGGGTTTCTCAGGTGCAGTCACAGATACCCTGTTACAGGCTCGGAAGCGGTCCACTTCCTCTACCTACTATAGAATTTGGGACGCTTTTTCTTCCTGGGCCTCTCCTAAGCAGGTTAACATACAGCATCCTGCTATTAAAGACATCCTGGAGTTTCTACAAACAGGTCTGGATAAGGGTTTGAGCTACAATACATTAAAGGTACATGTCTCCGCTCTTTCAGCTCTCACTGACCACAAATGGGCCTTTAATCCAGATGTATCCAGGTTTCTTGCTGCAGTCCTCAAGATCAAACCTCTGATCAAGCCATTTGCTCCCCCATGGGATCTACCCCTGTTATTACAAGCCATGAAGTCAGCTCCCTTCGAACCCTTGGAGTCCATCTCTCCTCATCTTCTTACCATCAAGACCGTTTTGCTGGTGGCGTTAGCATCTGGGAGAAGGGTTTCGGAGTTCAGTGCCTTATCAGTCAAAGAGCCTTTTCATGGTTTCACGGAGACAGGGTGATTCTAAGAACCATTCACGAATTTCGCCCTAAGGTAACCACGGCCTTTCATGTGAATGAAGACATAGTGCTTCCAGCCCTGACTCAAGAAGGAGGTTCCCAAGAAGGAGGTTCTTCTCCACTGGATTTGGTAAGATGTTTAAGAATCTATATTGACAGATCTCTTGGCTGGCGTTCGTCGGATTAGCTATTCATCATCCCGAATGGGGCTAGGAAAGGTTGCCAAGCTTCTAAAGAGGCCATGAGCAGATGGATTGTCTCCACTATCATTCAGGCTTACCGGGCCAGTGGGGTTCCAGTACTTAGCGTTCTAAAGGCTCACTCGACAAGGTCCCTTTCCTCCTCTTGGGCAGCCGCAGCGAGAGTATCTCCAGAGCTTATCTGCAGAGCAGCTACATGGTCTTCGGTGAACACCTTTATTCGACATTATCAAATAGATGTCAGAGCTGGTCAATGGGACAGGTTTGATAAAGGTGTCCTTTCAGCATCCAAATAATGTCTTTCTTTTTGTATGATTTCACTTATAGATGTGCTAATACAATAAATATTTTGAGTCCGTGTATTCTTTTCCCTCCCTTGGTTTTGCTTGGGTATTACCCATTAATGTGCTGCAATGGATATGGCCAGGAAAGAGGAAAATGTATTCATACTTGCCGTAATTTTCTTTTCCTGGTCATAGGCCATGGCAGCACAAAGATCCCGCCCAGGAATTTTTGTTGCTGGAATAAGACTGAGGGTAGGAGGGGTAGTGCTGCCATGGCCTATGACCAGGAAAATTATGGTAAGTATGAATATTTTTTTTTTTATGAATACATTTAGATATATATATATATATATATATATATATATATATATATATATATATATATATATATATATATATATATATATATATATATATATACTATATATATAGTGTTTATACCATGGTTAAAGATGCAGTTTGTTAACAGAGGGATTTCATATATGTAGCATATAGGTTGTGGACTTATTTCACTTTAGCAAATGTAAGGGGGCAACAACACCTTATTTTCCATGAACAACAATGTTGCTTATTAAGATGTCAAAGTTCATATATTTACTATCAAACAAGACAAGGCAGGGGTGTCTGCTGTCTCCACTTCTATATTTATTATCTTTAAAGCTAACAGCAGGTAGGATATGAGATTATCCAAATATTAAAGGAACTGAAGGTCAAAAAAAGTTGGACTACTTACAGGTAGTACCTTGTATCATGAAGTAAATCATCCAGAACCCCAAACTTTTCTGTTTGGTATTTTACTTCAAATTGTGTTTGAATAGATACATGCTCAATTTATTATTAAAATTTTTTGCTGAGGATAATTTATGGATTAAGTTTGTGTATAATATATCACTTGGTTCAGGAAATGTCTTGACTAGAAATGCAGTTGACAGTAAATATGCTAGTGCTTTCTAAGCTAATATACCATCTTGGGACTCTTGCAATGACAATAACTTAGATAGTAATAGTGTTTTTTTTTTCCTAACCCTTATAATACAGACTGGGCCACTAATTACAGCATTGATTAGCAACACCTAGTACTCAGAAGCAACCAAGCCCTGCAGAAAAGCCTAAGCAGAAGTATCTCTGGAAGGCTGCCCACCCTACCCTCCCCGCACCACCCCACCCATGGTCATTACTATACATATATATATATAGTGCAGATCAACTGATTTTCAAAACGCACAAATCAAGTCACTAAACCTCTCCTCATCTGAAATCCCTCTGTTAACAAACTACATCGTTAACCATGTTTTAAACACTCATAGGTATAAGTGTGTATATATGTGTCTATGATTTAATATGTGCATATGTATAATCTTCATATCTATATAACAAAACACATTTTCTCTAAATAATGTTCTTCCTACAATTTTCACACTAACTTCTCTCATTACTAAAATATCCCTATCCTTCTGCTCACCTGTCCCTGGCAACACCATCTTCATTACTTCCACTTTACACCCCTCCCCTTTCTATTCATCCCATGCACTCTACATATACCTTTCCAGCCTATCTCCTCCAGCTCCTCCCAAATCCTCGATATACATACCCTCCTACAAAACTTTAAAATCCTACTTCCACCTTCACTTCCATTCTATCCTTCTGCTCCTAGCAGCTTGTGATGTCTCTCCAAACCCCGGTCGCATCTCAGCAAACCCACCACGTACAAACTCAAGGAACCACACCAATCTCATACCCATCTCATGTTACTCTTCCTCTAAATCCTCCTTCAATACTGCCCTCTGGAATGCATGCTCAGTTTGCAATATTACAAAATCCACTGCTGTCCACGACCTCTACATCTTTAGTTATCTAGATTTACAAGCCTTAACAAAAACATGGCTCTATCCATCTGACACTGCTACCCCTGCATCTTTATCCTTTGGTGGTCTTCAACTTACCCACAACCCGAGATACTCTGAATTTAAAGGTGGTGGTGGTGGTGGTGAGTTTCTCCTGTCATCTCACTGCTTCTTCAAACCTCTACCCACGCCTCCTTCCATCTCTTTCCCATCATTTGAAATGCATTCGATTCCCCTTTCAAAACCCTTCTCTGCTAACATTGCCATTATTTATCACCCCTGGTTCCCCTCTCCTCTTCCTTGACCACTTTGCTACCTGGCTACCCTACTTCCTCTCTTCTAATATTCCATCCCTAATTCTTCAATATTTCCATTAACCTACCTTTAACCTCAGCAGCCTCTAAACTACTTTTAATTACTTCCTCCCCCGGGTTATCTCAGTGGGGTAATTTTCACACCCATGTAACTGGCAAAATACCCTCCACCTCATTTTCTCTTATGCATGTACAGTATCTAATATCTGCAACACTCCATTTCCTCTCTCTGATCACCACCTCTTATCGTTTGCTCTCAAGTACACCCTCACCCAACAACCTCAGCCTAACCCCCCTCAACTCTAACTCTACTTCTACTGACCTCCAGCAGCTGTCAGCTGATATTGATTCACAACTGCTATCTATCCCTTCCGTCTCCACATATAACACTACCCTCACCTCTGCCGCGAATGCTGCAGCCCCGCTCCAAACATGCACCTTAAGGAGGACACGGCCCCAACTGTGGCAATACTAAATCAACACGCTACTTGCAAAGATGCTCTCATTGTGCTGAATGCTCCTGGAGGAAGTCTCGCACCAAGGCAGACTATCTCCATTATAGATTCATATTGCGTTCATACAACGCAGCCCTTGCTATCGCCAAACAGTCATACCTTTCCTCTCTCATTAGTTCATGCTACCGCAATCCCAGGCGTCTCTTTGACACCTTTAACTCTCTTCTTCTCCCTGCTGTGGTCACCCCCCAAACTAACCTTACAGCCGATAGCTTTGCAGGCTATTTTACCAATAAGACTGAACAGCTAAGGAAATAATTCTCTCCACCTTGCAATTCTCTTTCTCAACTACACGTAAATCATGCCTTTTCTACCCTTCAGACATTCTCCCCGGCTACTGAACAAGAGGTGACTGTGCTTCTCCTTTCCTCTAGCCCCACCACTTCCCCGTTTGAACCTGTCCCATCTCACCTTATCAGATCTCTCTCTTGTGCCTTCCTTAACACACATCTTTAAATGCTCTCTCTCCTCTGGCGTTGTCCCTGCTGACCTTAAACAAGCCACAGTAGTACCCATCCTCAAAAAAAAATCTCTTGACCCGTCCTCCCCATCTAACTATCGTCCTATATCCCTGCTCCCTTTTTCCTCATATGTCTTTACCCATATGTCTCACTTCCTCAATTCAAACTCTCTCATTGACCCTCTTTAATCTGGCTTCCTCCTCTCCACTCTACTGAGACTGCTCTTATCAAAGTTACCTAAGTGCAGATAAATCCAAAGGCCACTACTCCATACTAATTCTTATTGACCTCTCTGCTGCCTTTTGACACCGTAGGTCATGCTCACCTTCTTCAAACTCTTCAATCACTCGGTCTCTGTGACTCTATCCTCTCGTGGTTTTCCTCTTATCTCTCCCAATACTCATTCAGTGTCTCCTTTTCTAATGATACCTGCACCATTTGTCCTGTCTCGGTTGGAGTCCCCCAAGGCTCTGTCCTTGGTCCCTTATATTTTCTCTTTATACTGCCTCTCTTGGCAAACTTATTAACTAATTTGGATTCCACTACCACCTGTATGCTGATGACACCCAGAGATATCTTTCCTCCCCGGACCTCTCCCCTGCCGTCATGCAACGCATCCCTGCTTGCATTTCTTCCATCTCTGACTGGATGTCCTCCTGCTTTCTGAAACTCAATCTCTATAAAACTAAGCTCCTTGTAGGTCATATGTTTTTTAAAATTAAGTATGTTATGTTATGATGATAAAACATCAATCCGATTGCCCAACAAAAAAAGGACATACAATGCCTGTAAGTGTGTTAAAAGTGCTTGCAAGTGTGTTAAAAAAATTTACAACCTACGGGGGTGTGGCCTGACCGATCGAGGAGATGGACGTTTAAGCAATCAGCTCCCTGAGAGAGCCCGCTTATCACAGCAAATAGACGAGCATTTACTGAAATTTCTTAACCAACCCACCGGGTGTCCCTGCAGAAAAGATGGCACAACACCTAGCGAAAAAAATCAAAGCTGAAACCAGCCGCACTGCAAATCACGGCCCTGTCGTCGCCACCACGCCGCACACAAGATGGCACAGGTAGGCCCACATCACCGGCCTCATGTTCCGTGAAATCTCCATATCTGTCAAAGCTGTCCCAGCCACAGACTCCTCGATCAGGAAGATGCTAAACAAACTCCAAACTTCCCTGTAGACAGATTTTGCAAAGCTAGCAAAAGAAATTAGAGCAGATGTGGGAGAACGCACGGACTATCTTGAAAAACGGAAGAAATCATCACTGCACACAATAATGTGGCCTCTGCCTATGAAGCAATGGACATTAAATAAAATTCCATACTTACTAAATAAGCAGACCCCAAAGACAGGGATAGGCGGAATAACATCTGCACCCACGGCATACCTGAGGACATCAAACCTGGGGACTTATGCAAAGGCACTCTTTCAGGAATTGCTTCCAGATACCCCAACACCTGCACTTCTGCTACACAGAATTCACCGGCTTCCCAGACCAAAACATCTCCCAGCTACCATCCCACGAGATACCATCACAAGACTACATTATTACACCACAAAAGAAGCAATCATGCAAGCATCCAAGAAACAACAGACACTCCCAGGAGAATACAGCAAAATTCAACTATTCACCGACCTCTCGGCAGGTACCCTGGCGACACATAGGGCCCTCATCCCAATCACTAAAGCGCTCCGCACGGCAGACATTCTATATAAATGGGGAATTCCGACACGGCTTACTGTAAGAAGAAACTGCACGGAACATCACTTACTAAACCCAGAAGATGGAGAAAGGCTCTTGGCAGAATGGAAGATATTGTCAGGATCGGGACAGGGACCCAACACGCAGAGTACAAACAGTAGCCAGATACGTATACCGGACCTTAGAATGGCCGGACTAACGTAAGTAGTACCGTAGAGAATGGTCAAAGACAAGCCGAGGTCGAGGGTAACAGAAGACAGGAAAGCGAGAGACAAGCCGAATCAAGGGAGACAGAGATAAGCAGAGTAGAGCAAACAAGCCGGGTCAAAACCAAAAGGGATAACTAGAAAACACGAGCACTGAGTGACTAGCAAGCTAGAACCACGACAGGGCAATGAGCAACAGGGCGAAGTATGTTTAAATACCCTGGCTAGAGAGGATAGACACGCCTCCGACGAGTCCTGATTGGTCTCCAACGGATTGAGTGACAGGTCGTTCCGGATTGGCGTCATGACGTCGGTCTCCGGGCACCATGCTACATAAGGCAGTAACTCCCTCGCGGCCGGCGTCTATGTGAACGGGTCGACCGCGAGGAACAGGAGAAACATGGCGTCCGGACGGATAAACGTCTAAGTCTCTACCTCTCTCGGAGGTAGAGGCCTCAGGTACCCTGACAGATATCCATGGATGCGAATATCAGTGGATCCTCTCCCAGCGACACCCCTCAAAATCCCAGATGAAGCTGGCAAACCATCGCCACAGCTAAGTGACTGTCTCTTGGTTGATATTTACAGGAATCTCCTAACCTTGCCAGAGTCAAGGTCTCTGTATACTATATGAATAATCAGGTTTCAAACTAATAGATCATTGTTATTGTTATCAGTTATATTGAATTACGATTGTATAACTGTGCCGGCGTAGTGGTGGGGTCTCTAGGTATGGACCCCACCACCAGGTCAGAATTCGCATAAAGTATAAGACCGCACACCGAGATTAATCCTCGGTCAGGGACATCCCCATTCTTACGTTGCATATCCTCTTTAAGAGGCAAAAGATGGGCTCTTTCCCCACCATATGGGCTTCTTGGCCTATTAACCAAGTTATGGCTCACCCTAGAGACAATAGCTATGTGTATAGTTGGTTTTCTGTTTTTTGTTCTCCCCTTTTTTGGCTGATGAGATGGCACCAAAATGTAACCTCTCACCCACTACCTAGTCAAATGACCACTCTGGGGATACCTCTTCACTACCACAAACTGCACTAGCACAGTACGTAGGCGAACACACGAATACCAAGCCACATGGCCATGTACCGCTGGGCACCATATGTACCATATACCGCTAAGCGACCCTAAGTCGTACCAGATACACGTTGTGAATCTCACACATGACTTATGTCGCTTAACATTTTTTCCTTGAATACTAAGGGTTTAAATTCACCTCATAAATGGAGAATGGCACTCATGGAAGCAAAAAAACATAACGCACACATAGCGTTCTATCAAGAAACCCATTTCCAAAAGAGGAACCAACCGAAGCTTTCTTCTAGGCAATTTCCCCTGGGCTTCCACAGTACTTACAAGTAAAAAAAAGGGGGGTGACAACCTTGATAAGCAAAGACGTATCCTTTCAACAAAAAAATAAGGGATAAAGAAGGGAGATATCTCATTCTACAATGTGAAGTTAACAACGCCTACTTCACCCTTGTTAATGTCTATTGTCCGCACAACGACCAACAGGCCTTCCTGGACAAAATTCTCACTCTCTCCACTGCACATAAGTTTGGTGATATTATAATACGTGGAGACACAAATTTCCTCCTTGACCCAAATCTAGACACCACCTCTGCTGATAAAGTCAAACAGACCATAACTAAACAAAGGGTACGCTCTACCACACTGTTAGGAAACACACTTCTAAACCATGAGTTCCTTGACATCTGGAGAACCCTACACCCCTTACGCAGGGATTACACGTATCACTCTTTGAGCCACACATCATATTCCCAAATAGATCGATTCTTGCTCCCCAAATCACAGGCACCGAAGATAACTAAGACATATATAGGAGACATCACATGGTCTGACCATGCCCCCATCACTCTAACAACTACGATGCAATGCCCTGACGCTGGCAAACGTGTTTGGCGCCTCAATGACACACTATTAGCTGATCACACTTTGATCACACAGCTTAAGGCAGACATGGAGACATATTTCTCTCTCAATAACACTGGGGACGTGGGGGTAGAAACCATATGGCAAGCACACAAAGCAGTCCTTAGGGGCCAACTCATTAAGCACTCTAGCTATAATAAAAAACAATGCCTATTAACATATACAACCACCTTAACCGAATTGGCCAAGCTCACCCACGCGAACAAGCAATCTCCCTCTCATAACAACACAAAACAAATCCTCCAACTCCAAGCCCGACTAAAAGATATGGAACTAGATAAGACCATATATCTTCTCACCAAAATGAAACACAAATTCTTTAAAGATGGAAACAGAGCCGGCAAAGTTCTTGCATCTCAGCTTAAAGCACGGACTCCAGCGTCAAAAATAGCTTTTCTCCATTCGGCAGCGGGCCATAAGATTACTAATCCACAAGATATAGTGGAAGAGTTCAGCAAATATTACAGCAAATTATATAACTAGAAATGTCCCGAACAGTTCGCCGGGAACTGTTCGCCGGTGAACATAGCTTGTTCGCGGTCGCCGCGGCGGGCGAACATATGCAATGTTCGGTCCGCCCCCTATTCGTCATCATTGAGTAAACTTTGACCCTGTACCTCACAGTCAGCAGACCCTCCCTCCAAGACCCTCCCACCTGCATTGCATATGTTCCCGGCGAACTGTTCGGGACATCTCTATATATAACCTAAATGCAGACAAGGATACCCCCACACAACAGCAAAATGACATTGATGACTATCTACGAGATGTTCATTTACCAACCCTCACTATTGAAGAATGCCAAAAGCTGACCCAACCATTTATGACCCAAGAAATATTACAAACCATAGCCCAGTTACCAAAACATAAATCACCTGGACCTGATGGGTTCACTAACCTATACTACCACACATTTAGAAACAACCCGGCACCTCATATGACAGACCTATTTAATCACTGTTTCAGAACAGGCACTATGCCCAAAGACATGTTGAAGGCCCATATTTCCACACTGCCAAAACCCCACAATTTGCCCTAATTTCCAACCCATTTCCCTATTAAACTGTGACACCAAGATAGACGCTAAATTCATAGCAAATAGGCTAGCCACGATAATACCCCACATTGTACACAATGACCAGTCAGGCTTTGTTAAAGGCAGGCAAGGATTTGACAACACTAGGAAGATATTGAACATACTGTCACACGTGGAAAGTAAGGGTACAGAGAGCCTGTTCTTAGCCCTAGATGCAGAAAAGGCCTTTGACAGGCTCAATTGGGCTTACATGTCAGCAGTCCTAACCAAATACCACTTCCCACCGGAATTCATACAAGGCATCATGGCACTATATGGGAATCCCTCAGCACGAGTCTCCAACTCAGGATTTGTGTTGACTCCCTTCAACCTCACTAACGGCATGCGGCAGGGGTGCCCGCTATCCCCCCTCTTGTTCACAGGAACCCCTAGCTCACAAAATTAGACAAGACCCACTGATCACGGGAATCCAAATCAAATCCAACAACTACCACCTAGCCATGTTCGCAAATGATATCTTGCTTACTCTGAGCAAGCCTGAGACATCGCTAATATCTTATGGCCATATATCCTACTACAGACTTAATAAGGCTAAAACACAAGCACTACCGATCAACTTGCCAACACAACAAGTCCAACAGCTACGCACCACATACCAATTTGATTGGAGACAAAAATACATCACATATCTGGGGGTCAAACTAGCTTTACATAGACAAAGAATGATATCCCTCAACCATGTCCCACTTACGAACATATGTAACTCCAACTTCCAGAAATGGAGAGATGTACGCCTGTCTTGGATGGGGAAACTGCACACAACTAAAATGATAATACTTCAAAATATCCTGTATGTTTTTAGGATGCTACCCCTACAAGCCCTGTTGCAACTGTTCAAGAACATTCAGAACGCACTAAACAGGTTTGTGTGGGGAAGCATGAAACCACGCATACCTCTATCTCTCCTCCAATTAAACCCGACAGCAGAAGGCTTGGGGCTTCCGAAACTACTAAACTATTATAAAGTGGCCATCCTTGAATCTGCTATAAGACTTCATGCTCCCAAGAATACTTTCCAATGGGCAGACATGGAATGCGACAGAATACACCCAACTTCTCTAGCAAGCATCCTGTGGTCACCGAAGGCATATTGCCCAAACACCCTTGCTATACCTCACATCTACCATCACCTTGAAGGTTTGGGATAATCTAGGACCCAACCGGACCGAAGACAAAAAAATTCTGTGTGCAGGCACCTCTGGCGATGCTGGAGATACTATCACCATGGCTATCATTGAAACCTTGGATAGATATGGGTATCAAACTAATTTGCGACTTGTGTTCCCAATCAACGGTTCTACCCTTCCCTGACTTACAACAGAAATATAACTTACCTAACTCACTTATC
The DNA here is from genome assembly GCF_036172605.1 of Pelobates fuscus. Taxonomy (NCBI): domain Eukaryota; kingdom Metazoa; phylum Chordata; class Amphibia; order Anura; family Pelobatidae; genus Pelobates; species Pelobates fuscus. The sequence continues at coordinate 343,813,660 of NC_086317.1, read as the reverse complement.
TTCACGTACTAAAGAGCATCCTACTCACCAAAGTTGTATTCCCAACGAACATATCCACCCCAAATAATAACTCTCTACTACTGCTCCAAGATAGATGTCACTCTGCCCCAACGAGACCTAAAACCTTATCTCTCTGTTACCAGGCATTATTGGACAAAAACCCACCAAGCTCCTTTAAATATGTGGCACAATGGGAGAAAGAGGGTATACCCAAGCTCACAGATGAACAGTGGCTTAAATCATTAAATGCCCTTCGGGGCAACACGACTAGTTTCTCACATATAGAGGCACACAAGAAGGTGGCTTATAGATAGTACCTCACTCCACACAAACTACACAGAATATACCCCACAATAGACCCTAAAGGCTGGAGGTGCGGAGCCACGTAGGAAACATGACTCACATATGGTGAGAATGCGACGCGATCAAACCCCTCTGGACGAGAGTACAAAAAATGCTACAGACTGAAGCAGCAGAAACACAACCTATCATGCCTAAAATAGGCCTATTCCTAATATTCCCATATACATGGAGATTAGAAATCAGAAAGATTGCCACACTGATCATCCTAGCAGCCAGGAACCTTCTGGCACTACATTGGAAATCTACGTACTGCCCGACCAACAACGAACTAACAGAAAAAATCTACCAATACTACCACTATGAAATAATCTCCTCAGACTCTTTTGAAAAGATGAAGAAACTGGAGACACTCTGGAAGCCGTGGATGGAAAGGAAGTATCCTCGTAATAGTGCTGAAAAGGTTGAAATACAGACAAATAATTATCTGGCGTAAGATAGAACTCAGAAGATATACACTCCACATACACTCCAGACACATTTCTGATGCACTGAGACAAAGTGACCCAAGGAGGGCTGCCTAGCTAACCTTATACACCCAATAGACACACAACTATGACCAAACATACACCCATACGAGAGGTCGTTTACCCACATTCGTTTACCCACATTCATACCCAGGTCAATACCTTACCGATCCCCACCCACCCACCCAAACCCCTTAACCCCATATAGGGCACAAAAACTAGACAGGCTACATATACAGACTGCTTAAATGATTGGAATTAGGTAGCATTCATGTGTTTATGAAAAATAAAATCTTATATTTGAAAAACAAAATGACAACCTTAGATGAATATGCCTGATTCAAGCCTTGATGAAGCACCCAGAGATAATCACAAATCCTCAACCATATTTTACAGTGGATTCAAAACACGGTGGATTTTAGCCCCCTTCATGTCTCTATCTAGCCATCAGATGACAGGGTGTTAGACAAAGCTGAAAATTGTACTCATCAGAGTAGTTAACCTTCCTCTAGTCCTCTACAGTCCAATTATTTTGGTCTTTTCTAAACCTCAGACTGGCTTTTCTTTGCTTCTCATTGATGAAAGGCTTTTTTTTATTTTTAGCTTTACACAACTTCAGCCTTGCCCCTAGAAGTCTGTATATAATGGTCTTCACCATACACTTCACCCCAGTTGCCATTTGTCATTCTTTTTGTATTTCACTTGATGTTATCCTATGGTTGTTGAGTCATATTCAAATGACTGAACATTCTTAGTCAGTGGAGAGTTGTTTTCACCTTTTTTGCTTTTTTGACCCCCAATGTTTGCTGCTTGACATTGTTCTTATGAACCACTGTCTGAAATTTTAAGGATGGGAGAAAACTGACATTCACTGTATTTCTCTGCCAGTAAAGCAAGATCTGAACCCTTCTTTTCCTCACTCAAAACCTTTATTTTCAATTATTTTGTAATGGTTAATAATTATTTTGACTGAAATCACTTTTGAGGTACTACTAGCATTGTTTTTGCCATCCAGCTTGTCCTGTTGCAAGAGGATACTACTAACTTTCTTAAGTGTTTTTTATACTTTTCCTCATCAAATGAGATTTGGTTCAGGGGATCATCATTAAGTTTTAAAGTCTGCCTGTGCTGGAATTGAACAGACACAGGAAAGTAATGGCTGCCATACATGTAGAAATGCTTATTTAATTTATATAAAAAAAAGGTGGCCTCTTACTCATTTTCAGAGTTGAATATTTACCCTTCAGCTCTGGCATTTAAATAGGAAGGAAGGAATATTTAGCGAGGGGATGTGAACAGACAATCTCTGGCACTCTTGCTGATTTAGAACTATTTTTTTGAAAACCACAATAAAAATAATTGTAAAAAATCAGCTTACATTAGATTCAGTGAGACGGCCAGGATAACTGAATGCATATTACTAGAAAGGTACTCTTAGTGCAAACCATATTGTAGAATCATAAACGAAAGCACAGCCATGTATAAGCCACTGTTATGCCATGTACTTCATTATTTTTGCAAATCATAGCCACTTTGTAATAATTCAAGTGGCTAATGTATAACTTAGCATAATTAATATATTTTTAAAACATATTAATATAGTGTATTATAATCAACCCACATTTGAGATCTCTGTTGCAATATTTTTTTCATTCCTTCACCATGAGTGATGTACGCATATGGAAGGGTGAAGCATACAGAAAACTATGGTTTAAGTCCATATGATATGCTGTAATGTGTCTAACAGAAACTTAAAATTGGATTAATATTGCTTGTTCATGCTTGAAGCATAAAAAATGCTTAGAGGCAAAATGAGAGAGAGAGAGAGCTACATCTAAAAATAACATGCCCAATGGAAGTTTAGATTTTCACAATTCAGATTTGTTTTGTCAGGAATGCAGGTCTCAGGAGACTAAGGAAATATGTTACTTGTAGCTAATTTAATTATTTGTTTGAAATCTATTTAAATGCAGTTTGCTACAAAAGAAAAATAGGTGCATTATAAGGAGGATATACACTATTACAAAGACTTTTAAGCAAAAATTAATTGCCTGCATTTTATCAGAGATGATCTGTAACCATTTATGAACAGTAATTTAGAGATTCTGTTACAGAGAAATGCAATACAGCAATTTTAAATTATATAGAATTGCAGAATGGCAAAATCTAAGCTATCAAAAAGATAAACCACGGTGGACGGTTTTGCTGAACAATACCTCATGGCCACAAGATACCTACATTATATTAAATAATATCTAATAGCAAGAAATTGCATGTATGTATTTTCTGCTTACAAAATTATGTTGTTTTTTTTTCATTATGAGACCAATTAAAAGAAGAGTATAGGGAAAGAAAAAAAGTTATGTTTCAGTAACAAAGAGCTAGTTTTATAGGCTCTTATACAAGTATATTACTATTTGTTTACATGTTAACATACCTATGTTGCCTGAAATATTATGCAATACCAATTTTCTATTACATTTTTAAGTATATATCTTCCATGTGAGGGAAACAAGATAAAAGCAGTAAATGGTAGGTAGGTGGAAATCTTTGAAATAGAAAGTAAGGGTGCTAGATCCTAAAAGTACCAGGAGATAATTTCTGAGAAAGTTGTGATATTGAAACATGTTAACATACCTATGTTGCCTGAAATATTATGCAATACCAATTTTCTATTACATTTTTAAGTATATATCTTCCATGTGAGGGAAACAAGATAAAAGCAGTAAATGGTAGGTAGGTGGAAATCTTTGAAATAGAAAGTAAGGGTGCTAGATCCTAAAAGTACCAGGAGATAATTTCTGAGAAAGTTGTGATATTGAAACTTGTAGTATAGCTGAAGAGATGCACAGGAAAAGTTCTACCCCCAATGTGAAAAGGGGGGCACTAATTGTTAGACCGTAGACTGATAAAATACAGAAGACTAAACAAAACAAAATAATAAATAATAAAAATACATAAGATGCTGTATAAGATGTATCCAGAAAAAATGCTGCCCCTAGTTATAAAAAAAAGAGGGCATGGTTGCTGTTATGCCTAGTAATTAAATTCATGAAGTGCCAATATCAAAAATAAATTTTCAATTACCCTAAGGTTTTGAAAGATATTGGTGGGCACCAAAACCCTATTCGAGACGAGTGAATTGAGTATTTGAGAAAGGGAAAGAAACTGACATCAAGTACTTGTAAATAATCAATACAAACTTTATTGACTAACAAAGACTTGATTACTAATCATTCAGCTTAAAATTCAGCTTAAAGGAACAGCTCAAATAGACAGCTTAATAAAAAATAGCTTAATAAAAACAGCTTAATACTTCACCATAAGAGAGACTTGCTGCACTCGACTGAGAGAACTGGCAATCAGGCTTTCTTTTACTGGGAAATCAGCAGAACCAGCAATACACATCCGTATTACAGGTGTGTAGTACTCCAATGAGTGCCAAATCTCCTCGTCTTTTATAAGTTATTAATAATCAATGGGGTGAATAGTCTGTACTTTTCCACTAAATCTTCTTATCAGTGCAGCCCAGCAAAGAACTTGCAAAAAGCGTTGGATGGGACTTGCAGTTGGCCAGACTGTTCAGTCCCACAACAATGCCATGCCAGATCTGTTTGGTTCATTATCTCTGTTCTCCTAACTATCTAAAAAGCTAGCTCTGTTTTCATAACTATCTTGTGAAGCTATGCATGACTGTGTTTTGTGGTTATTAACATTTTCAGTACTGTGTACCGGCGCCATCTTGACTCTCTTTAATAGTTTGATTTGCTCAATAGTGATCAATCAATCATTCTTAATTAATATGGCATATTATTATCACAGTTGCCTAAGCAGTGAACTGAAAGAATGCTAAAAGTGAAAAAAAATGGCAGAATAGTGGATAATAAAAATATACATACAATACTATATCAAATGTCACTCAAAAATAATATACAGGGAGTGCAGAATTATTAGGCAAGTTGTATTTTTGAGGATTAATTTTATTATTGAACAACAACCATGTTCTCAATGAACCCAAAAAACTAATTAATATCAAAGCTGAATATTTGTGGAAGGAGTTTTTAGTTTGTTTTTAGTTATAGCTATTTTAGGAGGATATCTGTGTGTGCAGGTGACTATTACTGTGCATAATTATTAGGCAACTTAACAAAAAACAAATATATACCCATTTCAATTATTTTTACCAGTGAAACCAATATAACATCTCAACATTCACAAATATACATTTCTGACATTCAAAAACATAACAAAAACAAATCAGTGACCAATATAGCCACCTTTCTTTGCAAGGACACTCAAAAGCCTGCCATCCATGGATTCTGTCAGTGTTTTGATCTGTTCACCATCAACATTGCGTGCAGCAGCAACCACAGCCTCCCAGACACTGTTCATAAAGGTGTACTGTTTTCCCTCCTTGTAAATCTCACATTTGATGATGGACCACAGGTTCTCAATGGGGTTCAGATCAGGTGAACAAGGAGGCCATGTCATTAGATTTTCTTCTTTTATACCCTTTCTTGCCAGCCACGCTGTGGAGTACTTGGACGCGTGTGATGGAGCATTGTCCTGCATGAAAATCATGTTTTTCTTGAAGGATGCAGACTTCTTCCTGTACCACTGCTTGAAGAAGGTGTCTTCCAGAAACTGGCAGTAGGACTGGGAGTTGAGCTTGACTCCATCCTCAACCCGAAAAGGCCCCACAAGCTCATCTTTGATGATACCAGCCCAAACCAGTACTCCACCTCCACCTTGCTGGCGTCTGAGTCGGACTGGAGCTCTCTGCCCTTTACCAATCCATCCATCTGGCCCATCAAGACTCACTCTCATTTCATCAGTCCATAAAACCTTAGAAAAATCAGTCTTGAGATATTTCTTGGCCCAGTCTTGACGTTTCAGCTTGTGTGTCTTGTTCAGTGGTGGTCGTCTTTCAGCCTTTCTTACCTTGGCCATGTCTCTGAGTATTGCACACCTTGTGCTTTTGGGCACTCCAGTGATGTTGCAGCTCTGAAATATGGCCAAACTGGTGGCAAGTGGCATCTTGGCAGCTGCACGCTTGACTTTTCTCAGTTCATGGGCAGTTATTTTGCGCCTTGGTTTCTCCACACGCTTCTTGCGACCCTGTTGACTATATTGAATGAAACGCTTGATTGTTCGATGATCACGCTTCAGAAGCTTTGCAATTTTAAGAGTGCTGCATCCCTCTGCAAGATATCTCACTATTTTTGACTTTTCTGAGCCTGTCAAGTCCTTCTTTTGACCCATTTTGCCAAAGGAAAGGAAGTTGCCTAATAATTATGCACACCTGATATAGGGTGTTGATGTCATTAGACCACACCCCTTCTCATTACAGAGATGCACATCACCTAATATGCTTAATTGGTAGTAGGCTTTCGAGCCTATACAGCTTGGAGTAAGACAACATGCATAAAGAGGATGATGTGGTCAAAATACTCATTTGCCTAATAATTCTGCACTCCCTGTATAGTAATTGATTCCCATCAAGTGAAAGTACATGAAATCAAGTTAGTGGAACCAAATGTAACAATGTATTTGGACAACTAGGTATCAGCTGTCAGGATATACAACTCCTGTTATGAAGTAGCAGGAGCTGAAAAAAATCCAAGGCTGCTATAATATAACCTATAGTAGGTAGTGAAAAATAGGTATCAAATAATATAGTACTGACATGTCATAATCCACGATATAGAAACGTACAAGATAATATAAAATCACTATTAGATCACAGTATTAGATCTAAAGTGGCAGGATCTTCACTGTGATCTGAAATATAGTATGAACAGCAATAGTGCTCTTTATTAAAACGCTGTAGTTTATTGATGTAAAGGTTAAAACAATCACATAGGTGCAATGATATCGGGCATATATAGGGTTGTCGGGATGTACAGGATTAAGTGATGAAGTGGATCGGTGCTTGTCCTCCCTCCGGCCGGCTCAGAGATGGTGATGTGAAAAGGTTGATGAAGAGTCTTCGTGTGCGTTCCACTTTGTCCTGAATCTGCATTCCACTGGAACCCGATGGAAAAGGAAAAGACTGAATATACATTACAAATACATACCAATCACATCGAAAATACACTTGGTCTGACAAATAGGACCGTAGATTGAAACTTAGTCATAAAGGAAAATACGAAAATATGAATACACTCAAAATGCCAGATCATTTGATTTGTTAATAGCATAAATAAAACATAGCCGATATAGAAAAAGCAAGTATAAAAATACCATCGAAAAGACGCTTAGAGAAATAAGGGTAATTTATACACACTCAATACACACTCAGACACTACACACACAAAGTACACTTGGTCACACCCAGACTCACACCCAGACTCCCTTACACATACCCACTTTACTTAGATTCCTCCACATACTAAATCCAGGCAATACAGGCATCACACACAACACTCAACCAGCACCCCTCAGAAAATACAGCTCTCATCCTTTTCACACAAAGCACTCAGACACTACACAAAATTCACACAGACAACACTCAGCCTCCCCTACACATTACAATTTTCAGCCACCACATATATAGAATCGAGCTAGGGGCCCTGTGCTACCTAAATTTGGCTTTGCCTTACTATATTTCTCGATTTAATATTTTTGGTTAAGCTTTTCAAAAATGTTCATATTTTTTAATGCATTTTTTTATTGATTTAATATTTTGAAAACATTGTTTTAATATTTTTTATATTTTTTATATATTTAGATTTGTATATGTGATAAATATTTGACATTATACTATTTTAAAAATAATTTTAAATGTTAATCCAAAAATATTGTCATGTGAAAAGCTTATCCAAACAAATTAAACTGAGGCCATTATGTATTGTGCAAACTTTTAGTGTGTTCATTTAAAAACATGCATACACTGCGAACTTTGTAGAAATAATTTATCATTTTTGCTGACAACATAGACTGTTGATAGACTGCACCATCTTTTTTTTAATTTCACATTCCGGTTTTGTGCTATGTGAATCATTCTACTTCTCAAGTAATATCAGAAACTTAAATTAAGTCTTTTATACACCTTTCAAATGTTATTATGGTGATACCAGTTCTATGGTGTATCCATAACATCAAATAATATAAATGTCCCAATAATGATTATTACTTCAAGATGAGAAAAAGGCAAACTATAAGGACCAAATTTATTTACAGGCCATTCTGGATTGCAGTTACATAAAATATATCTGTTACTTATGACCTTTTAAAAAAAAAAAATCATATACATACAAGTGTGTGTGGTTTGATTTAATAATATATTATAATATACTGTATTTTAAATGGATTCTATTTTAATACAAATTGGGTACTAAGCCACATATCAAACTTAAGGGCTGCCCAAAAATGGCATAATAAACAATCACGTGAGCATACGTTTATATATATATATTCCCCTACAAATCATATATTTAACTTTGGGATCCAAACCATTCTTCACTTAAACTAGAAGACATTGAATAATGGACAATACTGACAATATTATGTGTATATTCTTTACTTGTTAACACCCATCGAAAGTCTTAAAAGAAAGAAAGATGAAGAGAGCTGACTTAAAGAGTGAATTTTCTTTTGAATAACCTACTCAGTTTATGACTGATACAGACATTGACATGAAACATTTGTTTTTCAAACTAGAACCATTCTTGAAGTATGAAATGAGAAATTGGTAGGATGTCATCCTGTTACAAAAATATATTGATTTTTCCATCCAGCCTAGAGGGATGAGATTAAATATATGTGGCGGAAGGAATATAAAATATATGTGTGTGTGTGTGTGAGTGAGTGCCATCTGCATGGATGGAATAAGGCAAAGTTTGAAAAGCTTTGCTTATGCACAGCAGCTCTTCATAATACACCCATACTGCCAACATTTGCAGATGAACATAAACATTGTTTTTCTAGTTTGCTGGTAGTCCATATTTCTTAAAGTTCCCACAGCAATAACTTCTATTCTTTATGCTAAGCCTTTTGGACCTAAAGGCAGGAGAGTATTAAAATGGACCATCATCTAGCTGTATCTATCAACACTTCTCTAGAAAATTTAAGGAAATCAAGGATTAACTCAAACTTTGACAAACTGAGGGAAACAAATTGATTTTATTTCTCAGTTTAATTGCAAACACCTTTATTAGATTGCATAGAATCCTTTTCTGTAGGTCCTCAACTCTCATGCAACCCTCACCATAGTACTAGTAGTGAATGTAGTGATGTTTCTGTATTGAGTATGCATGTGTGAATTTAGGAGTGTATTTGTATGCATTGTTGTCATTTGAATGTAATGGAATATTTCTTTATATTGTTGGAGTGCAAATGCAGGTGTGCATTTGTGTGTATTATAGGTGTTTTGAATGCAGATGTCTGTGTAGAGTATGATATTGAATGCAGGACTGTCTTTGTGCACAATGTTGATGTTTGGCTGCAGAGATGTGTTTGTAAATAGTGCTGGCATTTGAATGTTGGGATGTATGGGCATATACACTACTACACGTACTGACACAGGTAGACATACACACTGACACAGATACACTGCCACACAGAAATACTGACACAAATACATACTAACTGACACAGACATAGATTCACACATAGAATGACACAGATACATATGTACACTGTATAAAAAACATTATTAAAAGGTCAAAGCTAAAACACCACAGGAACAAAAAATCACCTAATGCGTGCAAAAAGATGGAAACAACACTGATCCGAGGACACAATGGACTGTACAGAGTAACCATAGTAAACAAAAAAAAAGTAAACTAAACCTCTTAGGTACACTTAGTAGAGGTACAGGTTCTAAAGGACAACTGTAGTACTGAGAAAGTATGTATATTGTTAGAAACAAAGGTTAAAAAACAAAATACATATAATTGCGAACATGCAATAACCAGGAATAAGATACATAGTTCACAATAAATTCAATAAAATAAATAAATTAAATTAAATAGAATCAAGCACACAGCCCAAGTCCAATAAAGGGAAGAATATATGTTCCAATTTCTTCAAACTGAATCATAGTGCTTTCTTTAAATGTACTTTATTACAGGGTCAGTGTATAGGGAAATCATTAATCATATAATACGATGTTGCCACTATGCATGAAATGTACCCCTACGGTGTCCTGGTGGTATATGAGTGCTAATCCAAAACAGGATACTACAGTAGCATGTGTTTCAGCATTCGCTTAGAACTGAGTGTAACCAGTAGAATCAATAGTGTTCTAAAGCAGCAACCTTACATGTTTCAGGCATCATTTCATCAAAGAAATGTTGCTCAATGTTTCTAGCTCCACTATAGTCCTTAATCCTATCAATACACTCCCCTTTTACACAAATAACTTAATTTGACTGAACAGCCCCATCTTGCTGTCACCTGAAATACATTAGTGGAGGTGGGAACTGTAACATATTCCTCCCCACCTTGCGGTATTTGCGCCCAGCAGCTGTGCATCTGTATAACTGACTCTTGCAACATGTTGATGGACACCGGCCACCGCGGATCCACGCCAAATTATACCCCCACGTCTGCCCACGTTAATGACAAAGTTGCTGTACGTGTGACGTCACGCGGGAGACAGTCAGAACCATTCTTGAAGTACTTACGTATTTAAACTCAAATTTACTTTTCCTCTTTGCCCTGTCGTGGTTTCCCTAGTGGTTGTCCGAGAGTGTGTTACTGAGCATTTTTTTCTGGTTTTTGACCTTGGCTTTGTTTGACTTCCCTGTATTCTGGTATCCCAGACTTCTGGCTTTCCCTTATCATTGTGTCCCATTCTGTGCCCCCCCCCCCCCGACCTCGGCAAGTATCCTGACTATTCTTTGGTATGTTAAGTCTGACCATTCTAAGACCCTTTTAGTCTTAGGTGTGATACAATTCTACGTGCTGGATAAATCAGTAATCCTGACAGGAACCCCATAATGCAGAAGAAGCAGTGTGAACAAATGTGAACAAAAAAAAACTGAGAGAGAAATAGGATGGGGAAGAATGCAGAGAGAAGAGATAAAAGTGTAGGGTAGATGGGGGAAAAAAAAAAGTCCCAGAACAGGGAAGATCCCACTCCATAAGCCACAGTGCTTGAGATAGGAACTGACAGAGAAATACTAGGCATGCAACAGTTGGATGAAACACTCACCACCGAACTGAAAATATGCAACTCAATCCATCTGCTTTCTCCTCATCTACTCATGCCTACATTCAGGTAGGTATGGAGAGTCCAACAACCTCAGTCAAGAAAACAAGATTTTTATTGTTTATTGTTATTGTTTAGTGAATGTTTGATTTTGGAGTAGGAGTGAATAAACCTACTGCTTTTATCCAAGCACTCAGGGATGGGGTTATGCTCTGTTATTATTATCTGGGTCCAGACAGCAAAGAATACAAGTCCCTTGTCCTTTTTCCTATGATAAAATGTTCTGGCCACAATCATGACTTGGTATGAAACCAGATAAATCTCTTTGAATCAGATAGAACAGAACCTTGGTCAATATTAATAGCTTAATATCTGCATTGAAAACTGAAATGGGCCTATAGTTAGAACAATTGGTTGGGTCCCTGCTCTTATTCAGCAAAAGAGTAATGTGAAAATGTCACCCCTCGAGAATCTCATATAATGCAATAGCAATTTAAGAGAAACGACCTTAGCATAATATTTCATTGGTAGGCGATCTGGTGTTTATTCCTGCGGCAAACTCTTCCTCCTTAAGGGGTGCATTCAGATGCTCCCTATCATCATCTGACAATGTTGGAGGATATTATTATAGATATATAGTTGAATCTCCTCTTGTCCCATTCTAGTCTTCTTGTTACTCAAGTTATACAAGATCACATAATACTCATGGAAAACATGTGCTATCTTGTCTCGAAGGTAAAGATTCAGCTCCTTCATGGTTCGAATCTTGGCAATGTACAATGAACTAGAAATCAATTGTACATTGCCAAGATTCAGACCATGAAGGGGCTGAATCATTACCATACAGAAAAGATAGCACATGTTTTCCATGAGTATTATGTGACCTTGTATAAACTGCAAAGAGAAGAGAGTTACAAGAAGACTAGAATGGAACAAGAGGAGATTCAACTATATCTCTATAATAATATCCTCCAACATTTGTGTTACGACACTCACCGCCAGGGTGATGAAGCTGCCGTTTAGTGAATAATCCCCTTTCTCCAGAAATGCAGTTTTAATCCAAACTCCCGAACAGAGCATACGAACGCGGCAACTCATGATCAGCAATTCAGTCAAACTCCTTCCACAGCTAGAAATAATGAAAAGTACTGTCCCAATAATAAATCCCTCCACAAATGAGACCAAGCTCCGTCTTGAAGGTCAAACAGGCATGTGTTTAATGGGGCTACCTGCCTGGTATTTATGCGGGTCTCCACAAGGTGGACACTCCCCTAGGGGACCTTGTGGAAGACTGTACAATATATTGGACAGTAGCCAATCGCAGTGGCCTCAACATAAGCCCTTCCCATCTTACCCATAAATCCTTCTTCTCTATCCCGGAGATAATTAGGAAGAAACCTAATTATCTCCCAGGATAGAGACAATCGCCATTTTAAAATACAGTAGGAAAAATACAATAAAATACATAACTTGAGAAATACCGAATGCATATGGTTCGTGTAACGTATCCCCAGATAGCCTGGATCTGAGTGCATATTTCTACCGAATAGCGCTCAGATCCAATGTTCCTAGTTCAATCGCCATGGAGTCAAAGTCTTTCACAAGTCCTTCGGTATACGAATGACTCCATGGGACAGCTATCTGGGTAAAGTCCATACGAATGATATAAACTCCAGAACTGACCGGTGTTCGTACACCTTGACGAAATAGAAGGTGGGCGGCGACTTCCAGTGGTGTTCGGAAGATAAAGTATCTGTTTTTAGTTCCATAGGATTTGCACCGAACACTGCTGATTCTCCTCGTGTCCCAAAATGGCCGCCGCCTCGTGGTCGGTACTATATTTGGTACTGCATCCTGCACAGCCCCCGTGCACAGACCCACAGGCCAGGTGAATTCTTAACTGACCACCTCGGCCTGTGGCTATCTGCAAGGGTGAGCAACATATCTGCGCTACAGACTCCCAACTCAGGTAAGACCCTGACAAAAGACTTGACCAATATGGAGTCTGCAGAGATGTGCTCACCCTCGCCCCAGCAAGTGTCCAGCCTGGCCCAGACAGTTTTGGAGCTGCAGCAAGAAATTTTATTTCTTAAAGGCGCAGTACATCCAGCCCCAGAACCAGCTTATCCGGAACCGTTTGTCATCATGCCCGACCGATTTGATGGTAGCCGCACGTCCTTTCAGTCATTCAAGATGGATTGCGAGGTGTTGTTTTCTTTAAAGCCTCGAACTTATGCCACAGAATTCATCAGGGTCAGAGCGGCTATCAACCTGTTGTCTGGACACATCAAAGTTTGGGCTCACCAAATGTTGCAGACGAAGAGTCCTGTCCTTGTCAGCTGGGAATCCTTTATTACTGCTATGGACTCACAATGCAAGACCACTATGCCCAAGCCAGCTCCACGTACTAAAAAATTGCGGAGTCTTCGTAACCAAGGAACCGAGTACCATCACCACACCCCAGTGATGCCCCCTTATGATCCAGTTCCCAGGAAAACTCCAGAGGTATCCTGTGTTCCACTTGACCCTGAGGAACCTATGCAATTAGGACTTGTCCACTGCAAAGTGACACCTAGGGAAAGGGACCGAAGGAGAAGCCATGGCCTGTGTTATTACTGTGGAGAAAAAGGGCATTTCATCACACTTTGTCCTGTTCGCCCTCCTAGACCTCCAGCTCTCCAACTGGGTACTAATTTCCTTCGTCCTGTGTACACCGCATACCAGCCTAAAAAGCTACATGGGAGCCGTTATTCTTGCCCATGCTTGGCTTCCATGGGAAAAACTACACCCCCTGCTCCAGAGCCGCCTGCATCTACTGCCGAAGTTACTTCCTGTGGTACCACCACCACTTCCTGCCCACCTGAAAAGGATTTACCTGTGGATTGTGCCATTGCTTCTAATGGCACTACGGTCCGTAAAGAAGACCTTGAAATGTTCGAAAAAGCATTGTTAGCTACGAACACTGCTCCTGCCGAAGTTGTGGAAGTACTTGCCACCTGTACCCGGAACCTAAAAAACCTGGACAGTTCTTCAGCCGTACCAGAAGCTGGTACTGGGAAATCCCAAGCAATTAAGGGATTCCACACTGAGGACTTTGACGACTCACTGGATTCTGATAGTGACCTTGGAGAGGTGTATTATTACGATGGAGAACCTACTTATGCCCGGAGGTTGTTTTTAAAGGGGGGGGGGGGGGGTACTGTCACGGTTCTCACCAGTTAGACAGACAGCCAGACGTGGTCGCTCCTGGAGTTCCCAACAGGGTACTTGAACCGGGGGCTGCACCTTGACTTGGCTGTGTCTCACCTGACTCTGATCGGTCATCAGCAGGGTATTTAAACCCAGCCTTGCCCTGTGCTCAGGGTCAAGTCTTTGATCCTGTTTCGTACCAGTGTTCCTGTTTCATCTGCTTCGTATATTTGACCCTGGCTTCTGACTACGTTTATTCTGACCTCTGGCATCCCTTGACTTCGGCTACTCCTCATTGTTCCTGACCTCTGGCATCCTTTGACCTTGGCTATCCCTCGACATTCTTGCTGGTTCAGTCCTTGCCTGTCCTGCGTATTTGGTACTGCATCCTGCACAGCCCCCATGCACAGACCCACAGGCCAGGTGAATTCTTACCTGACCACCTCGGCCTGTGGCTATCTGCAAGGGTGAGCAACATATCTGCGCTACAGACTCCCAACTCAGGTAAGACCCTGACACAGCTAAATTAAAACATTGCCTATAGGGTGACTGTCAGGATTGTCAATCAATTTCGCTATCATAGACTTGGTAAAACCACATAATTATGGAAAATTAATATATAAATATAAATGTAGAATGAAATTTATATATAATTTATTCACACATAATTTAATTCTAATTGTATTTTGTTTTTGTTTTTTTAAATATATCTTTATTTGATTTTAAAAAAAGATTTTAAGTCAAAGAACATACATCATACATTTTAAATATCAAAGAACATACATCATACAAAATACAAAAATATAAACAGTTACAACAGTAGTATTGACCATCAAACCATTCAAGCTATATCATATAACTTCCGTCGAAGTACATTCTAAGTCCTGCATACATACAAAATGGGAGTAGACCGCAACATACAATAGGATCAGTTATACATACATAATCAAATTTTATCATTTAAACACTTCAGTGTATTCATCCTAAATAATTATTGTTATTGCTCATTATTTTCTAAGAATTTTAGACATTTCTTACCCATTTCATATTTCTGTACAATATCCCTCCTCTTAAAAAGCCCTATTTAATTTTTAATTTGAAGTATTAGTTGTTTCTCCCAGTGTTTAACCTCAATTGTCACAGAGTTCTTCCATCCTCTTGCTATCAGAATCTTTGCTGCCATAAAAGAATGGCAGACCAAAAATTGTTGGTATATTAGTAAATCAGGCCATTGAAGGTGTAAAAGGGCCGTTGTTGGGGATTTTTCTATCATAATTTTGTCCCAAACATACAGTTTTCTAAAGAGCTCATCCCATAAATTCTTAATTAATCTACAACTCCACCAAATATGAATAAAACTTCCCAAGTTGCTTCCACATCTCCAACATATTTTAGATTCATTGTGATCAATTCTATTTAGTCTCATTGGCACTAAATACCAGCGATAACAAACTTTATAATGTGTCTCAAACAGTGTAACATTGTGAACATTCCTTTTTAACTGTGTCAACATATTTCCCCACTTTATTGGGTCTATTTTTAGATTACATTCTTTTTCCCAACTTTTTATTTGTTTGGACCTTATATTTTTAGGGATTGCTCTTATCAGGGCATAGCAATTTGCCATGTTTTTCCGAGAGCTATTGTTTCCAAAAATCTGTTTTATGAGGATACTACTGATTATATTACTCTTAGCAAGTGATTTATCTATAAATGATTTTATTCTTAAATAACGAAAAACCTCAGCCTGAGGGAGACCAAATTCCTTAGATAAAGTTAAAAAATCTTTGATTTTATCTCCTCTTAATATATCTTCCAAATTTTCAATTTTCATATCCTTCCAAGAATCTATTTTTAGGTCTGGCATTAGAGCTTCTAGTATTTCTATCTTCATAAACCCAAAAATATTTCCCAAGATTTTTAGTTTTTTTCTAATCTTATTCCAGTCATTCAGTAAATATTTTAGAATTACACTATTAATTTCTTGCCCGATCTTCTTGGGTTGCCAGATATATCTAAATAGTTCTTTTCCATTTAGGTCTTGAGTCTCTAAACCAAACCAGCCAGATTTTTCAGAATCTTTTTTGGTTAATAACTGTGTATGGAATATGATAGAGGCTTCATAGTGACCTACTATATTCGGAAAGTTCACCCCTCCATGCTCTACAGTATTTGTTAATTGATCTAAACTAATCCGAGGTTTTTTTCCCCTTCCAGATAAAGTTTTTAATAAGCCTCTGTGTTATCTCCAGCCATGGCAATGGGATTTTTAAAGGAACCATTCTAAAAAAGTATGTCCATCTAGGCACTATGTACGCATTTATTACATTTATCCTTCCCAGCCAACTAAGAAACAGGGGGTTCCATTTTTTTTACGATATCCCAGTGGACTTCAGAAGCCTAGTAAAATTAATCTCCACCATTTTGTCCAATTTATCTGATAATATTACCCCTAGATATTCAAAACTCCCCTTCGCATCCGTAAAGCAATATGTCTTCAAAAATTCATTTTTCCACTCTTTGCTACAGTTCTTAAATAACACAATTGTTTTATCTGAGTTTATTTTGTAGTTTGAGATAGTACTAAATATTTCTATTTCTTTTATCAAGTTGTCAATTGATCTGGTTGGGTCTATGAGGGTCAAGATGGTATCGTCTGCATACATACTTATTTTTAATTCTCTATCGGAGGTTGGTACTCCCCGGATATCTGGGTTTTCTCTTATTCTAATTGCAAAGGGCTCCATTGAAAGAATATATAGAATAGGTGAGAGTGGACACCCTTGCCGTGTGCCATTTTTCAATGGAAACCAATCTGAGCATAGATCTATGCCGACTACTCTCGCCATGGGATTTTGGTAAATAGAGCCTATTGCTGACAACATCCAACCATCTATGCCCATTGCCCTTAACACCCCCATCATGTATCCCCACCCGACCCTGTCAAAGGCCTTTTCTGCATCCAGTGACAGGGTCAGGAGGGGAATTCGCGTTCTATCACTCCAATCCAGAACATTGATCATTCTTCTTATATTAGTACTAGCCTGTCTAGTTGGGACAAACCCTATCTGGTCTCTATCTACCAGTTCCATAATTATCTTTTTCAACCTATCTGCCAATATAGATGAAAACAGTTTTGAATCGACGTTAATAAGTGAAATCGGACGATAGTTCTTTAAATCTTGCGGATCCTTATCTTTTTTATGAATAGGGATTATGTTTGCCTGTAATAATTCTTTAGGGCCTGTACCTTTCAATGAGATTTCATTATATGTTCTAGTCAAATATTCTACCAAAATATCTCCATATATCTTATAGAATCTATTGGTCAGACCGTCTGGGCCAGGGGTCTTATAGTTCACAAGTTTTTTAATAGCACCTGTAAATTCCCTAATTTGTAGAGGGGCATTAAGCATTATTTTTTGATCTTCAGAAACCCTGGGGAGATTAATTTCCCTCAGGTAATCATTTATAGCCTCTTCTTTTGATTGATTTGGTAAATTATACAATTTTTCATAGTATATTTGAAATGCCTTTGCTATTGTTTCTGGTTTTCTACAAATTATTGATTCATTTCTAATGCTACTAATCCTATTTTTACCATTTTTTGTATTCTTAAGTTTTTTTGTTAACCATTTATTGATCCTATTACTATCATAGTAAAAATTGGATTTCATCCTCTCTAGATTTTTCTCTATTCGTTCTTTCTCCATTTTTTCTATTTTAATTTTAATCTCAGATAGTTGTTTAGATGATTCATTATTTAAAAATCTTTTATTTCTTCTGGCCAACAGATAGTATTCTATATATAGTTTTTCTCTAGTCAGATCTCTATCTCTTTGGATCCTTTTTTTAAGTTTAATCAGATACCCCCGTACTACAGCTTTAAATGCACACCATATAGTGGTTATTGGGAGTTCTTCTGAGATATTTTCTTTAAAGTACAGTTGAATCAATTCTCTAATTTGTAGTTGTTCTTTACTATTCTTCAAAATACTATCATCTAGACGCCATGTCGTATTAGGTCTATATTTTTTGACATAATTTATAGAAAAAATAATATAACTATGGTCTGACCAGACATTCTCTTCTATATATATGGTTTTTATTTGTTCTACTAAATTAGCTTCCCCCAACACATAGTCTATTCTGGAGAGTGAGGAGTGTACCCTTGAGGTGTGCGTGTATTCTCTTTCCTCTGAATTAAATACTCTCCATATATCTAATAAGTTATTTTCTAGAAGTATATTTCTCAAGATCCTAGCTTGATTTATCAAATGTTTAGTTATGGGTTTTGTAACGGACCGTTTCACTTACAAGAGGATAAAACCCAGTTTAGGCGATAATCCCCTTTCCAGATGCACAGGCAGCTACTGCAAACACCATTCTCCCGACTGGAACCACACGAACACTGGAACAGCTGAACAAGAAAAGCAGACATCGGCTTACACTCTTGGCAGTCAGCATACAATCCCATTCCCCCAAAGACCGAGACGACACATCGCTTTGAGGGTTAAGCAAGAACTCAAGACTGGGACACCCAGTCTGGCTTTTATTACAAACAAGTACATACAGGACACTCCCAGGGGGAGGATGAATTTAACCAATCACATGGATGTACCTCCCACACATTTCCTCCCCTTAGATTAGCACTTAACATAATTATACCGTACACCCTTTTCCCCAATTCCTGGATGTACCCCAAAAACAGGGGGTACACCTTTAAATCCAGCATCGCTGGATAGCCCTTATTCAGGGGGACAACATATCCAAAATTCAAGTAATTCGGATGAATGGTTCGTGAGATATGGGGTTCCAAAGATTTGACCGACCGCATGGGTAAAGTATCCGAAAACAGTTCCATGCATTTTGGCCCTGCGGTCGGTCACAAACAAGGGAATGAAACATACGAATTACTTGGGTTATAGAGACTAAGGGGGATTCGCATGAATCCCCTAGTTCGTATGTTTCTTTCTACCGAACGGCGGGCCGTTCGGTAGTTTCCCCACGAAATCCTGGAAGTCTGGAGGTCTCAGTGGTGTTTGCCTAGTCGAGTGTCCGATTTCAGTTCCAGACACTCGACGGCAAAACACCGCTGTTCGGCAGTTAAAGATGGCCGCCGCCACGTGGTTGTTTCCCGAATGGCGGCCACCCAGAGGACACATCATACATTACATGGATTGCCAATTACCTGTTTGCAACATTGTTGCAAACGGTAATTGGAGGCACACTTAGTCCTGGGTGGTCTGGTTGTTCGGTAGTTTCCTCCATACAATGAATGGAGTGATTCTACCGAACAATCAGATGAATGCTGTACATATATATATAACCCAGGTTAACTGCATACAACAATACATACATGACATTAAAGTATTAAAGGCAGGATTACTGTACTACGCTCCACAGTCTTAAAGGTACAGTAGTCCCAAAAGTTCCAATATGTCCATCGCTGCTTTTAAAGGGCCAGCAGCAGCAATACAAATTATTACCTGCCCAAATATAGTTTCTAAAGTGCAACACGTCCAGGGGCCATAGTCAGCGGGCAGGAGGCCAGCAGCCAGGCCTCTCCAGTTCACAGTGGCGAAGCTGGTTTCGCCACAGGTTTATTATTTTTTGTTTTTTTGTCTAGAACTGTATCCACCACACAATTAAAGTCTCCTGAGATGACTAATAATCCTGTTTTGACTTTATCTACTTTTTCCATGATCTCTTTAAGACATTTCGTTGGTAGTACGTTTGGGAGGTATACGTTTACCAAGGTGTAAACTATCTCGTCCAACTTACATATTAGTATCTGATACCGTCCTTCTATGTCTACATCTTCGTATATGATTTCTCTATTTATATTTTTTGAAAGGATTATAGCCACTCCTCTTTTCTTTTTCTTATTCAAGGCAGCTTGTGAAATTATCTCATATCCTTCATAGGTCCACCTATTCCTATCTTCTCGTTTCCAATGTGTCTCCTGCAACATCGCTAAATCTATTCCTTTTTTTTTTAGCAATTCTCTCATCATAACTCTTTTATATGGGGTATTTAGCCCTTGTACATTTAATGAAATACACTTCATGCTAGTTATATTTTTCAAGTAACACCTATTCCTGCTGCCATCCCTCCCACATCATTCACACACGTCTGAGCTCTCATAGAATAGAGAAACTCATTCCCAATCATTCTTACTTGTTGTTTCAAGAGATAATAAATATTAATCATCTCTTCAACCTGTAAGCCTTGACAATATCTTGTGTACCGTCTAGGGCTAAGGTCTGTTTCTGACCTTAAAGTGGTAGCTACTCAGGGGCAATCAGAACATTCTTATATATTTGTTTAAATATGCAGCCATTATTTCCCCCTCCCTCTTTTTCCCTTTGGTCCCACTCAGTGAGACAGAGAAAGGGGAGAGAGGGGGGAGAAAAGAAGAACAAAGAGGAAAAAAAAAAAAATTCCCTTCCAATGTGCACACCACAACATATCCACTCTATTTATTTATAATCTTCCATAAATCACTATTTCATCTCACAAAACTTTTGGTGAAACTATATATTTTCCCTTAATACTTAATTGTTCTTATTAGTTTACCCTTAATCGCTTATTTCACCTTAATCATACACAGTGCTATATTGTCGTGATCATTTATATCCCCTAAACACACTCCATCTATTGTATAGATCTTTTCCCTTTTTTTTTTTCCTTTCTTCTCTTTCTCCTTCTTTCCTTTTTGTTTAGGAGATCTCTTATTAATTTATCCATTTTTACATATCCCTTATTAACATATCACAATCAAAATATCACCCCTCCATTTCCACTGTGCACATAGCAATATATCCACTCTATTTATTTATAATCTTCCATAGATCACTTTTTCATCTCTCAAAACTTTTGGTGAAACTATATATTTTCCCTTAATATTTACTTGTTTTTATTAATTTACCCTTAATCCCTTGTTTCACCTTAATCATACAAAGTGCTATATTATCGTGTTCAATTATATCCCCTAAACACACTCCATCTATTGTATAAATTCTTTCCTTTTTTTCTTCTTTTTTCCCCTTTCCCTTTTGTTTAGGAGATCTCTTGTTAATTTATCCATTTTTACATATCCCTTATCAACATATCACAATCAAAATATCACCCCTCCATTTGTGCAAATATCTTTATATCCATCTTATTATTTATAATAGCTCCTGTGATCCTTTGCTCTTTTCATTAAAAATCCTCTCTAAGTCCCAAAATACATCTCATAACTCCATTGGTGAAAATATAGTGTTACTCTTGGTACTTAATTGCTCATATTATTTTACCATTACTCCCTATTTCCCCTTATACAAAAAAAAAAAAAAAAAATCCCGTTCAAATTATATCCCTTAACCCACTCCATCCATTGTATTTATATTTGTGAAATCTCATATTGAGCTTATCCATGACTACGAATCACATTTCAAAATATCACATTCAATACTCCTATTAACCTATTATTAATTAATTATTTAAATATTAGTTTTACCATCATTTAACATTTCCCCCTCGTACCAACCGTTCCCCCCCCGTATACAAGATTTTCTCTTTTTTTCCCCTTTTTTTTCCTTCCTCCTCCCTTTTAGGAAACCCAACCAATTGCTTCTTAACATTACTCATTGCATGGGGAGAGCGGGGAAGAGAAGCAAAAAAAAAAAAAAAAATCCCTTCTTTCTCCCATTTCTTATCACTTTCTCCACTCCTCTTCCCTTTTTCGCAAGAGTTCTTGCATTTTTTTCCTTATTACTTAAATTGTTGAGATGTCCATTCTTCTAGTTCTTTTGGGTTCAGAAAGACTTTTCTTCTATCATTCCAGTTTATTGTAATAGCCTTGCCTGGTCCCCATCGATATCCAATATTTCTTTCTTTCAATGGTTTCAATTTTTCAAAGTAGCTTTTTCTCTCCATTCTTACTGCTCTGGATAAATCTTGGTAAATTTGGATATCTTTGAATTTGTCATCTTCTGAAAATTTTTTGCTTCTTATTGCATTTATTATTTGCTGCTTAGCTATCAGGGAATGAAGAGTAACAATCGTATCTCTAGGAAAGGCATTCTGGATTCCTTGGGGTTTCTTAATTCTATATATATTTTTCATACACACTGCCGAAACTTGAGGTTGTAGATTTAATGCTGCAAACAGACCGTTCAAATAGTTTTGATTTTATCATGCGAAATAGCTTCTGGGATATTTTTTATCCTTATGTTTTTAGCTCTCATTTTTTCTTCCATCATGTTTAGTCGATCTTCTAAATTTTTTAATTCCACCTTTGTCTTAATTTGTTCTTCTGTAATTAGATTATAGTGGTTAGTTATTTGTTCTTGAGTTTCTTCCACTTTAGCTATTTTTCTGTTAATTTCTTCCATTTGTCTTGTCATTTGAGCTGTACTGTTTTCTAATTCTTTCTTGAAAATTTCAGTTTGATTATCTAGACTTATCTTTATAAAGTCCTGGAAATTAGTTATTGAGCCTCTTTTATCTTCCAATGTTGATTCATCCAGAAAAGATAGATCTTCACTCTGTTTACTATGTGGTGAGAAGAAGTTTGAAACAGTTTTTTCATTTTTATTATCTTTTTTGACCTCCTTGTTTTTTTTTTAGATCTTTGGCATCGCCATCTTTACTTAATATTATATCAAGAAACCAATATGGAAATTCTGTATTCCTTTCTCTTCCTCTCTCCTTTTTCTTTCCACTTTATCCCTGAAAATTTCTCCCTTTCTTTCTCTTTCTTGGAACAATCAGTTCTTTTGGTCAATTTCTATGGTCATAACCTTTTTGGAGTGCTAAACCCCTTATTATGTTTTGGCCTTTATACTGTTTTTCTCTTCCAGTTGTATGATCCTATTATTTACAAGATTATTTACAAGATTATTTACAAGAGGTCCAGAGGTCCAAATAAGGTCCAATTAGAGGTCCAATGGTGCCAATCAGAAAAAATCAAACGTTTTTAATTTCAAACCTATAAACTTACAGTTCCAGCGATTATATTTTAAGTGGTATCAGCCACTTCATCAAACAACAGAAATCCTTATAGTTGTTTACCAGGTGATAGATAAGCTAATAGCTTTTCTGCTCATCTATTATTTGAGCAATCGGTCGTTGCAATCAATTCTTGTGGTCATAAACTTTTCATAGTATTAAACCACTTATTATATTTTGACCTCTATACTGTTTTTCATCCAGTATTATTATAATCCTGTTATTTAGGAGATTGTTTGCAAAAAGTCCCTTAGTATCAGCCAAAAAAAAAAAGGGGTTCAAATTCAGCTCTATATTCTTGCAATTCCAACAATTATATTTCAAAGAATAATATCGGCCACTTCTTCAGAGTAAACCAAACAAGAAAATCGTTGTAGTTATTTACCAGCTGATGGTCAAGTATACGGCCGGATAATCGATTATAACTACACACAGCATTCATGCCTTATATTTGTATATACCCCAAGTCCTCATCTCCTCATAGCTGCGTCCGCATTACTCCAGACTGGGCTGCTGCTGCTTATCGTTTCCCCGACGGACTCAGCCTAGACGCCATACGCCATTCCCTCGTGGCTGCACCTTCCTCCCGTTCCGTTACCCCTGTTGAGATCCACCTCCTGGTGCGCGCTCACGTCACATCACGTTGCGCTCCGTGCATCATTCTAAGTGTATTTTGATGTTAATAATTGATATGTATCAATTATAAGCATTATGTAGATATAGCCTTTTATTTGCAATATAGATTTTATATAGATAGATATAGATATATGTCTATATCTATCTATCTATCTACATGCTAATTAAAGGTTATATATAATGCTAATAAAAGGTTATCTGCACTCATGGTCTTCAGTAAAAATGTTCTTTATTTCTTCATATATGAAGCATCCACAATTCTGTGAATTACAAAAGTTGATGTTTCAGTTAAAAAGCAAAAAAAAAACATACAATGTTTTTATAAGAAAATAAATAAAGGAAACTAACTTATCACAGGTGTTTGTGTTGGCTTTCTCCGGTGTAAGTGCACATGCACAGACATACCCCACCTCCACCGTGATGATGTGACACACCAGGGTTGCTTTGAAAACCACTTTTGTATACAATAAGCCCATAATGGAAAGGGGTGTAGAGAAGCAGTTGTTTCTGGATGCTCACAGGTTCATATAGGTGTTGCGTGGTATATATAAGAAAGTGCAAGAGATCGATTATAGTGTAATATTTCTTCAAACTGGTGAATATAAAAGTAAAGGAAAAACACTTAATTTTTCTAGAGTTTATGATACGCCTGGGTGCTATGATCACCGCCTGTGGATATGTGGGTGCTTCTGGTCCTTTGAGGGTTGGTGTCACAGGTCAGTGGGTCGCTTTGGTGTCAGGAGTGGGTATATTTATCTTTAATTGCAGCATGAAATTCTGCAGTACATTGGGTGCACTTATTACATAGGATCTATACAGGCATTCGACACTTGGTGCACTTATTGTTTAGGTGCACCAAATGCCTCTGTGGCGAAACTAGTTTTCACTGAAATTGGACCTTCCGGATTTTACCATTGAAGACTTTATTTCTAGAATTCACCCTTTTATTTCCTTGGTGGGGAAGATATGCTGTATGGGACTGAGCAAAACATGTGAGTATACCTAATTTTCTTTTCTTTTTATGTATAACAGAGAGCACTATATCTTGTATTATTTTTATTTCTGTACTGGAGAATTTCAAGCTGCAATTGAAGATACCGTATATACTCAAGTATAAGACGGGTTTTCGGCAAATTTTTTGTGCTGAAAAACCCACACTCATCTTATACTCAAGTCACTGTCTGTATTATGGCAACTTACATTGCCATAATACAGACAAAGACTGCCGGACTCATTACAAGCCCGGCGGTCCTGTTGGGGGCTGGCAGCGAGCTGTAACTTACCTTTCCTGCAGCTCCTGCCAGCTCCCTTCTCCTCCTAGCCGGTAAGCTCACTTCTCCTCCACTGTAAGTCTCGCAAGAGCCGTGGGGTCAGAGCCCGTGGCAACGCTCAGCGTGACACTCAGACCGTGAGACTTACAGTGGAGGAGAAGGGAGCTGACCGGAACAGAGGAGAAGGGAGCTACAGGAAAGGTAAGTTACAGCTCGCTGCCAGCCCCCCTCCTACACAGCTCATGCCACTGAGAGCCCTCCTCCCTGGCCATGTATTAAGCAGGGAGGGGGGGGGACACAAAATCTAAATACAAATTTAAATAATAATATAATAAAAAATTTAATAATATTAAAATAAAATAAAAGTATTAAAAAAAATTAAAATGGATGATGATGAATATTCAATTAATGTAATTTTTTGGGGATCTAATTTTATTTAGAAATTTACCAGTAGCTGCTACATTTCCCTCCCTAGTCTTATACACGAGTCAATAAGTTTTCCCAGTTTTTTGGGGTAAAATTAGGGGTCTCGACTTATATTCGGGTCAACTTATACTCGAGTATATGTGGTACTAACATCCACTCCTGACACCAAAGCAAATTATTGACCTTGGACACCCACCCTCATAGGACCATAATCACCCATACATCCACAGACAGGAAAATGTCCAAATGTACTTTTACAACAAAGAGGAAAAACCTTTTTTTTTTTTTAAATATTTTTTAAAAAAACTTTGCACCAATAAGGACTTTGCACGGAAAATTATTTTCTCTCTAACAGTTACTATTCAATCTTTTGAGTATCCAAAGATATTGCGTAATTGATGAATTAATTAATCACAATAAAATATAGAAAAATAATGATGTCCTCTTATGCATTCATATAGGGACATCTTCTCTATATATGCCAGTCCCAAAGGGCAAGTTAATTTGTAAAATACAAAGTTTGACTTGCATGTTATTTGATGCCTTATCTTATACCTTCCACCTGTTCCCACAAGTAACGCACCCTAGGCACCTGACACAACCATTGTTTTGTGAAGTTTTGACTCTGGCACATAACTTTGTGGTGTATCTGTGTAGACCAATTACCTTTTTTCCAGTCTAAATATGTGACCTTGTGTCCTATGTATGCATTTTTTCTAAACTATACAGATTTGAATTTGTTAACCTTTCCTCATAACTAAAATGTTCCATTCCTTTTATTAATTTTGTAGCCCACTTCTGCATTTTTTTCTAGTGCCATAATATCCTTCTGTAAAACAACTGTCCAAAATTGCACAGCATATTTAAGGTGTGGTCTTGCCATCGATTTATAAGAGGCAAAATGATATTTCCGCCCCGAGAATGAATGGCCCTTTTTATACATGACAATACCTTACTTGCCTTAGCAACTGCTGATTGACATTGCACATTATGTATTGTCTATAAAATTCCCAAATCCTTCTTATGTGTTATTCCTAATTCACTTCTGTTTAGGGCAGGGGTCAGCAGCCTATGGCACGTGTGCCATGCATGACACTCAAGGTACCTTTGCTCAGCACTCAGGACTGCAAGAGCCAATATATCTGTTAGGGCAAACTGGCAGTGGTTGCAGGTAGTGAGGGACTTTCACAGGTTTGATGTAAATTGGCTCAATATGCATATATTTGAATGGAACACAGTCACTTAAACTTAAAGTCTTTATTTAAGAAAAAATGGCATCAGTTGTAAAAGCCGGGAAGTAAACAAATGTAATAGGACCAGGACCATTCAACAAATACAGTTTAGAAAGTCTTCTAAACAGAATAAGCAACACAAGTATAAAGCCTTAGGTTAGTAAACATATAGGCAAAATTTGTCATAAGGTACAACACTGGTCCAGGGTGGCAGGGATTAACACAAACAAGTCCAGACTAACTGAGATAAACAAAATCCAAGCTAGTAAGAGTTAACAAAGGCAAGTCCAAACTGGTAAAGGTTAACAAAGGCAAATCCAAGCTGGTAAGGGTTAACAAAGGCATGTCCAGGTTGGTAGGAACTAATGAAGGCAAATCCAGGCTTGTAGTAGTTAACAAGGGAAAATCAAAACTTGTAGCACTTAACACATTTAAATCCAGGCTTGAGTCCACACAGCAACTGAGGACAGAACCCAGGAGGACCAAATGGTGCACGGTGTGTGAGTGTGGCATGTCCGAGCCTTCTGGATACCTATGACATAATCCCCCCCTCCCCTGAGGAGTGGCCCCTGTAAGTGCCTAAGAGTGAGTTTAGTGGAATGTAACCTTTCAAAAGTGGGAGTGTGAACATTGATAGCAGGTTCCCTTGAACCCTCCTCTGGACCCTAGCCCTTCCAGTGTATCAAATATTCAAGTCTCTAACTTTGAATTCTGGAATTAAGGACTTTCTGGACCTCATACACTTCTTGTCCTTTGACCATGATGGGAGGGGGCAGGGATGCGGAATGCCTTTAGAATGGAACTTTCATGAGGTAGATCTGGCAGGAAGGAGGGGTGAAATCCAAAGTTAAGAAAGGAAGGAGTTTCTTGTGTAGACTTTTTCGTGAATTAATGGCAAATTCTGCAGTGAGCAATAATTCAGACCAGTTATCTTGTAAATATGTGGTTTAACAGTAAACATATTGCTCCAAAACTTGATTTCCTGGCTAATCATGGCAGCATCACTTATGGGTAGCTCTGCCCCAAAACAGGAACATGAAAGGAAAAATGCAAACAATCTGAACAAGATTGAAGGCGTAAAAGGTCTTTCCTCCTTCTACCCCACAGTGGGTTTTTTCTGTCCTTTCAGGACAAACAGGAAAATTGTATTTTGTGGCCACCTTCCCATGTGTACCATGGGCTTCCAGATGAAGTTTGGCCTCTCTTCATCTGAAGAACTCAGTAATCAGTCTGCATGGGCAGGACTAACTGAGTTGGGTACAAATCACTGGTAAGACCACACCTTCAATGTGTTGTGCAATTTTGCGCACCTGTTCTAAAGAAGGATATCATTGCAATAGAAAAAGTGCAAGCTACAAAATTAATAAAAGGAATGGAGTATTTTAGTTACAAAGAAAGGTTAAATCATTTTAATCTCTTTAGTTTGGAAAAACAGGACCTCAGAGGGCATATGATAACATTATACAAATATATTCAGGGCCAGTACAAACCATTATCTGGAAATCTATCCATAAACAGGGATATACATAGGACACGAGGTCACACATTTAGGCTGGAAGAAAGGAGATTTCATCTAAGGCAAAGAAAAGTTTTGTTTTGTTTTTTACAGTAAGAGCAATAAGGATATGGAATTCTCTGCCTGAAGTAGTGTTTTTTTCAGAGTCCATACAGATGTTTAAACTGCAATTGGATAAATACTTGCAAAAACATAACATACAGGGATATAATTTTTAATTAGTGGGGTAATAGCTGCTTGATCCAAGGAGACATGTGACTGCTATTTTGGGGTCAAGAAGGAATTTTTTTCCTTAGTTTGTTGCAAAATTGGAAGCGCTTCAGACTAGGTTTTTGCCTTCTTTTGGATCAACAGCAAAAACATATGTGGTGAAGGCTGAACTTGATGGACGCAAGTCTCTTTTAAGCTATAACTATGTACAGATTAATATCTGTATTGCATTGTGGGAATGTGGATAGTTCCTTTACACAGTTTGTGCTAGTCATATTTCTATTGGAATTGGGGTCAGCTGTTGCCTTAAAAATTCCCCTTGCGGCATCAATACCCCCCCGATCTGGATGCAGAGAATTTTGGAAAAGCCAGGGTAAGTGATAATTACATTACCCTTTTATTTTTCTTGTTTTCCCCTTCTTTGATCACTGATGCATTATATAGAGCTCTTTTTCTTAACTGGGAGTTTTCTCCCTGTTTTCATCAGCTCGGCGCCTCTCTCCTTTCTGTGCTCTTCTGTACTCGGGTTTCCTGAGCAAATGCAGTAGCGGCGTGTCTGTTTTTCCATCTGCACGTGCACAAACAAGCTTTCATGCTTAAAGTAATATTGCACCTACAATTAAAATGGCAAAATCCTTAAAAAGATAGTACTTCAAAGCGTTTTCAGCATCCTGTGTCTCGGAATTAATCAATATTTTCTGAGGTTATCCAGAAAAGCTGCCTTATCCTGTCTAAATTCTTCCAAAGGTACTTTATCAACTTTTTATTTAACTTTTAATAACTTTTTAAAAGAGTAATTCTTGATTTCAGTTTATATTATTAGAAATACATTTTTCTCAGATGGCTTCTCCCTCTGCCTCAAGATCACGTTTTAGAAGACATAGGTGAGCCTCTTTTTCATATATATCGGTGTAAGATGGGGGAAAAGAGTGCCATCATATATCATATAATATATTATATATTGGCCTCTTACAGCCCAGAAAGATCGCAAGATGATTCTCTAAGATAGTATAAAGAAAAGTCAAAACAGATGTACAAATTGCAACGAAGTGGCACCTAATGGTAAAAATCTGTGCAGAACATGCCTACTGGAATCGGCAGAAGAATGGGAGAAGAAACATTCTCCTCAGGATGATCTAAAAAAAGTGGATCTCAGAAGCTATTGCAGAAGGATTTAAATCCAGGTCAGAAAGAATTGTATCTTCAAAACATCGTAGAGTGGAAAGGAGCTATGCAGACTCCGATGAAGACTCTGATTTGTTAGAGGATTTCTCAGAAGAGGAAGATGAAGAGATTACCTCAAAATCCCTGGATTCCAGGGCTGTGGGTAAGCTGGTTTATCTGGTCAGAGACACCTTGAGAATTCTGCAAGAAAGTACAAATAAGAGTCTGACAGATACTTTGAGGATCTTAAAACTAACAGACCTACGTTTCCGGTACACTCTGCTATCAAGGATGTTATCCATGAATAACAGAATAGACCTGAGAGAAAAGCGACTCTAAAAAGCAAGACATCAAAATTGTACCCTCATGTTCATGAGGACTGCAAGTCATGGATTTCAGTTCCGAAAATTGACGCAGCAGCCATTCACATTGCGAAAAGAACAACTCTTCCCATAGACTCCATGGCCTTCTGTAAAGAGCTGGTTGGAGAAGCACTTGGTTGCCTATCATCTGGCTTTGGGTTCGGCCTTGCATCCAGTGATAGCCCTAACTAGTTTAACCAGAGCTCTAAAAGTCTGGATAGAATATCTGGAGGAAGACATCACTAGAGGAGAATACCTGATGGAAGGCCTCAAAGATTTGAAGCTAGCTACTGAATTTTACTCAGAAGCTTCCGTGGATGTTACCAAGGTGGTAGCTAAAAGCATAGCTCTTTCGTGGCTTCAAGTAGAGCGTTATGGCTCTTGGGGAGCAGATTATGCTTCAAATGCCTCTGTATGTGCTCTCCCTTTTCAAGGTGACTTACTTTTTGAAAAAGTACTGGAGGATGCCATTCACAAAGCGGCTGATGGGAAAAAGGCTTTTCTCCCTCAAGGCAAAAGATTTGGTGCATCTTCTTAGAAAGACAAGAAGTTCAACCAATCCTTTTGTAACAGTAGAGCATATAGGCCTGGAAGGGAATATTCCAGGAATGCTAACTATAGAAGTTATCAATCGACCTCATCTAAACCAGTTAGGGGAAGAGGATCTAGACCAACAAATACGAGCTTCTGAACATTTGCAGATCCAGCCAGGTGTTATAGGAGGCAGACTTCCCCTCTTCTATTCAGTTTGGGCTGAAAACATTCAAGATTCCTGGGTTCTTTAAATTCTAAGGGAAGGTTACAAGATCAAATTCAACTGTTTCCCAACAAAGAGGGTCTTCATTTATTCATAGGTAGCCAAAGGGAAAAAATAAATAGTTATGAGGAACTGAATTACACAGCTACTGGAGAATCAGGTAATAGAAGAAGTTCCTTGAGGAGAACGTTTCAGCTGCCATTAATCTACCATTTTTCTGGCACCAAAGTCTCAGGGGAAATGGAGGCTAATATTGGATCTGAAGACCTTGAATACAAAGTTGAAAACAAGAACATTCAAGATGGAGTCTATCGCTACTATTTTTCCAAAAATAAAGACTGGAGGCTGGATGACGTCTATCGATCTAAAAGATCCCTATTATTAGATCCCTATTCACAACAGTCATTGTAGGTCCCTGAGATTTTGGATCTCAGGAAAACATTACCAATTCAAGGGTCTTCCTTTTGGCTTAAGTTTAGCTCCAAGGACATTCTCAAAAATTCTCATTGCCCTCGTGGCTTTTATAAGGACAAAGAACATCACAATATATCACTATCCGGATGACTTTCTGATCATAGGCTCAACCAGTCAAATAGTGAGTCTCCATACCGAAACTGCTAACAATTGTCTCCAAGAACATGGCTGGTTAATAAACAGGGAAATTAGTTCATTAATTCCAGCTCAGAGAATTATTTTCTTGGGAGCAAATGTATATCGGTAAAAGGAACTGCAACTCTGTCTTCAGAAAGAATGGAAAGAATTATTAGAAAAATCAGTCTACATTTAAAGGATTATATATCTGCAAGGGAGTTCATGAGCCTACTGGGATCTCTAACTTCCATGATAGGCCTAGTGAAGTGGGCCCAGTGGAGAATACGCAATATTCAGATCAAGTTTCTTCACCAGTTCTAGAAAAAAATGGGCAACTGGGATCAGGGAATTCATCTTCTTCCGTGCATCTCAGACGATCTGATTTGGTGGACCAGAGAGAACCTGTCTCTAGGGTTTCCACTAGAAGAACCAGCTTGGATAACTATAACTACAGATGCCAGCCTTCTAGGTGTAATGGATTCATCCACGCATAGAAATAATTATGTGGTATTTACCGTCCTGACAGGAATAGTTGTGTCAATCTGCAACCATGAGCCCGGATATGTGATAAACCCAGCATATCTAGGATAGCATAAAATCTAGCCTAATAAAAGTTAGTGAGGTGAACATAGAGTCCGTTTAGCTTACGTTAGAATTTGGTAATCACACAGTAACTCGTGTAGGTGTGATTTATAGGCCCCCAGGATAAATAGAGTTAGATAATCTACTAGTTGAGGAAATAGCTAAAATGACAATGAAGGGGGAAGTTATCATCATGGGTGACTTTAATCTTCCTGATGTGAATTGGAAAACCAAAATAGCTGCTTGTGCCAGGAGCACACATATGCTGTACTCCCTACTGGGATTGTCTCTAAAACACATCATGAGGAGCCAACTCGTAAAGAGGCCATACTAGATTTAGTTTTAACAAATGGAGATTTGGTATCAGATATTACTGTAGGTGAAAGTTTAGGATCCAGTGATAATCAGTCATTGACAACATGGGTTTACTTCAGGGAGATCATGCCAAACTAATCTTATTGATTTTTTTTGATTGGGTAACTAAAGTAATAGACCAGGGTGGTGCAGTAGACATTGTTTACCTAGATTTCAGTAAAGCTTTTGACACTGTTGCACATAGATGGCTTATCAATCTTTAAGTTTGGATTCCAATATTGTTGAATGGGTAAGGCAGTGGCTGAGTGACAGGCAACAGAGGATTGTAGTCATTGGAGTATATTCGAAGCATGGGCTTGTCACCAGTGGGGTACCTCAGGGATCTGTACTAGGACCCATTCACTTTTTATTGGTGATATTGCAGAAGGTCTTGATGGTAAGGTATGTGTTTTTGCTGATGATACTAAGATATGTAACAGGGTTAATGTTCCAGGAGGGATAAGCCAAATGGCAAATGATTTAGGTAAACTAATAAAATGGTCAGAGTTGTGGCAACTGATATTTAATGTGGATAAGTGCAAGATAATGCATCTTGGACGTAAAAACCCAAGGGCAGAGTACAGAATATTTAATAGAGTCCTAACCTCAACATCTGAGGAAAGGGATTTAGGGGTGATAATTTCTGATGACTTAAAGGTAGGCAGACAATGTAATAGAGCATCAGGAAATACTAGCAGAATGCTTGGTTGTATATTAGCAGTAACACTGGTGAGACTTCACGTATAGTATTGTACGCAGTACTGGAGACCGTATCTCCAGAAGGATATTGATACTTTAGAGAGTTCAGAGAAGGGCTACTAAACTGGTTTATGGATTGCAGGATAAAACTTACCAGGAAAGGTTAAAGGATCTTAACACGTATAGCTTGGAGGAAAGACGAGACAGGGGGGATATGATAGAAACATTTAAATACATAAAGGGAATCAACACAGTAAAGGAGACTATATTTAAAAGAAGAGAAACTACCACAACAAGAGGACACAGTCTTAAATTAGAGGGGCAAAGGTTTAAAAATAATAAGAGGAAGTATTACTTTACTGAGATGGTAGTGGATACATGGAATAGCCTTCCAACAGAAGTGGCAGAGGCTATCACAGTAAAGGTGTTTAAGCATGCATGGGATATGTATAAGGCTATCCTAACTATAAAATAAGGCCAGGGACTAATGAAAGTATTTTAAAAAATTGGGCAGACTAGATGGGCTGAATGGCTCTTATCTGCAGTCACATTCTATGTTTCTATAAAAATGCGAGAGTGCATTCCTGATCTTGATATTTTGGTATTTGGCTTTGTTCTGACTTCCCTGATTTCTGGTATCCTTAACTTTTGTCTTTCACTGGTTGTGTCCCATTCTATGTCCATGACCTTGGCAAGTATCCTGACTATTCTTTGGTACGTTAAGTCTGGCCATTCCTTGAGTCTGGACGTTACCTTTTAGTCCTAGGTGTGATACAATTCTGCGTGCTGGATCAATTAGTAATTCTAACACAAGGTTGGGATGCACACTTAAACATATCAGGGTACATGGTCTACAAAGGAGAAAAAGCTTCTTTCGAATCTGAGAGCACTAAGAAGTTTTCAAGGCTCTGCAGGGGTTTCGTCGTCATCTGAGGAATGCTTGGGTAAGAATCCAGACAGACAACGAGGATGTTGCCTCATATATAAATCACCAGGCCGGTATACAAAGCAAATCTCTTCTAAAAGAATTGAGTCCTATAATGAATTTTGCCCAATCCAATTTACAAGGCCTGAAAGCAGTATCCCTTCTCAGCGGGGATGGCTTCATACAAGAATGCTCAGGTTCTCAGGTTTTACTCTCTCCATGTGGTCATCTAGCAGCAGGACAAGACACCTTGTCCCTCCCATGAGAGTTCAATCTGGTGTACGCATTCCCTCCTGTATCGATGATTCACAGACCACTGAGAAAGATCTGGGAAGAAGATCAGAAAGTGATTGCGATCATCCCTATTTGGCCAAGGAGGCCTTGGTTTCCGCTCCTCAACAGGATGAGCCTGGAACATTCTTGGCCACTTCCTCAGAGACCAGATCTACTAACTACTAACTGGCAGTTCATCCCAATCCCAACCAGCTGAACTTGGGGGCATGGCTCTTGAAAAAGAGAGGCTCCTAGTACAAGGTATTTATGAGTCAGTAATTGATACTCTCCTAAAATCCAGAAAAGGCTCAACATAAACTTGTTATCATAGGATATGGGAGACTTTTCGTTCCTGGTCTAAAGATGAGGCTATTGATTTCCATCATCTTAACAGCATTAACATTTTAAATTTCCTTCATGCAGGTCTGGATAAAGGGCCGAGCCGAAGTAGTGATGTACCGAACAGTTCGCTGGCGAATAGTTCCTGGCGAACATAGCGTGTTCGCGTTCGCCACGGTGGGCGAACACATGCGCGGTTCGATCCGCCCCCTATTTGTCATCATTGAGTAAACTTTGACCTTGTGTCTCACAGTCAGCAGACACATTCCAGCCAATCAGCAGCAGACCCTCCCTTCCAGACCCTCCCACCTCCTGTACAGCATCCATTTTAGATTCATTCTGAAGCTGCATTCTCAGAGGAGGGAAAGTGCAGCTGCTGCTCATTTGATAGGGAAATGTATAGCTAGGCTAGGGTATTCAGTGTCCACTACAATCCTGAAGGACTCATCTGATCTCTGCTGTAAGGACAGCACCCCAAAAAGCCCTTTTAAGGGCAGGAACATCAGTCTGCTTTTTTTTCCCTATGTAATCTAATTGCAGTTGCCTGCCTGCCAGCTTCTGTGTCAGGCTCACAGTGGATACTGTGCCCACTTGCCCAGTGCCACCACTCATATCTGGTGTCACAATGTATTTAAAAACAATTTTTTTTTTCACTGTAATAGATTGAATAGTAGTTGGTTGTCTGCAAGCATCTGTGTGTCAGGCCTACAGCGTGTACTCTGCCAACCTCTGACAGTGCACAGTGCCACTCATATCTGGTGTCACAATGGCGTGCATTTAAAAACAAAAACCCTTTTTTCACTGTAATAAATCGAATAGCAGTTAGTTGTCTGCAAGCGTTCGTGTGTCAGGCCTAAAGCATGTACTCTGCCAACCTCTGCCAGTGCACATTGCCACTCATATCTGGTGTCACAATAGCATGCATTTAAAACCAAAAAAACTTTTTCACTGTTATAGATTGAATAGCAGTTAGTTGTCTTCAAGCGGGTGTTTCAGGCCTACAGCGTGTACTCTGCCAACCTCTGCCACTGCACAGTGCCACTCATATCTGGTCTCACAGTATCTTGCACGCATAGTACCACTAATTAAAAAAAAAGACAGGCAGAGGCAGGCCAGCCCGCAGGGGCCGTCGTGGTCATGGTGCTGTGATTCCCTTTTGCCCTAGAACAATGCCCAATTTTCAGAGGCCACGTACCCTGAACTTGAAAAGTTCTGAGGACATAGTTGACACAGGACACCCAATCTTCTTCAGCTTCCGCTCGGAACCTTGACGCACCATCCTCCTCCAGCTTAGCTTCGGGCACCGCTCAAGATACCACTCACCCACCTGCCGCCACCATCAACACTAGCACCACAGCCACTTCACTTTATCTGTCAGGAGTTATTTACACATCCGTTTGAAGAAATTAGTGATGCGCAACCATTATTGCCAGAGGATGTAGATAACAGGGATATGTCTCAGTCAGGCAGCATTACACACGGACGTGTGGTGTGATGATGATGATGTCCATGGATGTCATGTGGGAACAGGGCGAAAGTTCAGATGAGGAGACAGAGAGGAGGAGGAGGAGACGAGTTGGAAGCAGGGGAAGGTCGTCGCAAGGAGCTAGTGGCACAGTCAGACAGCATGCATCGGCACCCGGGGTCAGCCCGACAGCCACACTGCTGAGCTCTGCAATGACGGCATTCTGTGTCCACCACCAGAATGCAGTCATTGCAGAGCTCAGCAGTGTGGCATTTTTTTTGTGTGTCTGCCTCTGACAACAGCGATGCCATTTGCAACCTGTGCCAAAGGAAACTGAGTCGTGGGAGGTCCAACACCCACCTAGGTACAACTGCTTTGCGTAGGCACATGATCGCACATCACAAACGCCTATGGGATCAACACATGAGTACAAGCAGCACACAAACTCAAAGCCGCCATCCTCCTCCTGGTCCAGCATCTTCACCCACATCAACCACTGCTGTCCTCCTTGCCCTTCTCAACCATCCGCCCCTCGGTCTCTCACCTTGAGCAGTTCCCGCTCATCTGCCCAGTCAGGTGTCTGTCAAGGACCTGTTTGAGCGTAAGAAGCCAATGTCACAAAGTCACCCATTGCCCAGCGTCTGACAGCTGGCTTGTCTGAACTATTAGCCCACCAGCTTTTACCATACAAGCTGGTGGAGTCTGAGGCGTTCCAAACATTTGTAGCTATTGGGACACTGCAGTGGAAGGTACCCGGCCGGAATTTCTTTTCACAAAAGGCAATCCCCAACCTGTACTCGATTGTGCAAAAGGAAGTAATGGCATGTCTGGCACACAGTGTTGGGGCAAGGGTCCATCTGACCACTGATACCTGGTCTGCAAAGCATGGTCAGGGCAGCTATATCACCTACACTGCACATTGGGTAAACCTGCTGACTGCTGCCAAGCATGGAATATGTGGCTCTGCAGAGGAGTTGGTGACACCACCACGACTTGCAGGCAGGCCTGCTGCCACCTCCTCTACTCCTCCTACTCCATTCTCTTCGGCTGAGTCCTCTTCTGCTGCTGCGTCTTGCTCCACATCAACGGCACCCCCACAGCTCCCCAGGAACTATTCCACATCCCGGATACGGCAGTGTCATGCCGTCTTGGGTTTGACTTGCTTGAAAGCAGAGTAGCACCGGACAAGCACTCCTGTCCGCCCTGAACACACAGGTGGAAAAGTGGCTGACTCCGCAGCAACTGGATATCGGCAAAGTGGTTTGTGACAATGGAACAAACTTGTTGGCGGCATTGAAGTTGGGCAAGTTGACACATGTGCCGTGCATGGCACATGTGTGTAATCTGATCGTACAACACTTTGTGCATAAGTACACAGGCTTACAGGACGTCCTGAAGCAGGCCAGGAAGGTGTGTGGCCATTTCAGGCGTTCCTACACGGCCATGGCGCACTTTGCAGATATCCAGCGG
Organism: Pelobates fuscus; assembly: GCF_036172605.1. Lineage (NCBI taxonomy): Eukaryota > Metazoa > Chordata > Amphibia > Anura > Pelobatidae > Pelobates > Pelobates fuscus. The sequence goes on along the minus strand of NC_086317.1, from coordinate 343,776,219 downwards.
CGAAACAACAAGCCAGTGAAGCGCTTGATTTGCGACAGCCCGACACGTTGGAATTCAACACTCCTAATGTTCGACCGCCTGCTCCAACAAGAAAAAGCCGTTAATGAATATTTGTATGACCGGGGTGCTAGGACAGCCTCTGGGGAGCTGGGAATTTTTTTGCCACGTTACTGGACGCTTATGCGCAATGCCTGTAGGCTCATGCGTCCTTTTGAGGTGACACCGTCGCACCAAAGGCACCATCAGTGACATCATACCTTTTGTTTTCTTCCTGGAGCGTGCCCTGCGAAGAGTGCTGGATCAGGCTGCAGATAAGCATGAAGAGGAAGAGGAAGAGTTGTGGTCACCATCACCACCAGAAACAGCCTTATCAGCATCGTTTGCTGGACCTGCGGCAACGCTGGAAGAGGATTGTGAGGAAGAGGAGTCAGAGGAGGAATGTGGCTTTGAGGAGGAGGAAGACCAACCACAACAGGCATCCCAGGGTGCTCGTTGTCACCTATCTGGTACCCGTGGTGTTGTATGTGGCTGGGGGAAAGAACATACCTTCAATGACATCAGTGAGGACGAGGAACAGGACATAAGTAGCTCGGCATCCAACCTTGTGCAAATGGGGTCTTTCATGCTGTCGTGCCTGTTGAGGGACCCTCGTATAAAAAGGCTGAAGGAGAACGACCTGTACTGGGTGTCCACGCTACTAGACCCCTGGTATAAGCAGAAAGTGGCTGCAATGTTACTAAATTACAACAAGTTGGAAAGGATGCAGCATTTGCAAAATAAATTAAAAAGTATGTTTTACACAGCGTATAAGGGTGATGTCACAGCACAACGGGAATCTAACAGGGGAAGAGGTGAAGTCATCCTCCTCCCACGACCACGCCGGCAAGGACAGGAAGCTTTAAAGACGTGTTGTTGATAGAGGACATGCGGAGCTTTTTAAGTCCTACACACCGCCACAGCCCTTCGGGATCCACCCTCAGAGAGCGACTCGACCGACAGGTAGCAGACTACCTCGCCTTAACTGCAGATATCGACACTCTGAGGAGCGATGAACCCCTTGACTACTGGGTGTGCAGGCTTGACCTGTGGCCTGAGCTATCCCAATTTGCGATAGAACTTCTGGCCTGCCCCGCTTCAAGTGTCCTGTCAGAAAGGACCTTCAGTGCAGCAGGAGGTATTGTCACTGAGAAGAGAAGTTGCCTAGGTCAAAAAAGTCTAAATTACCTCACCTTTATTAAGATGAATGAGGGATGGATCCCGAAGGGACTGACAGTGGGCAATACATTCGACTAATGATGAGCTGCCTTGGGCTAAAAATGGTGACCCTATGCAGGAGGAACCCTATTCTGCTCTGTGGCAGTGTGTATCATGGTCTCTGAGGACAGGTGTCAATCCATATCTGCCAAGTGACACTATGTAGGAGGAACAGTCCCTATTCTGCTCTGTGTCAGTGTGTATCAGTGATCCTTAGGATAGGTGTAAATTCATAGCTGCCAAGTGACCCTATGTAGGGGGAACAGTCCCTATTCTCTGTGTCAGTGTGTATCAGGGATCCTTAGGACAGGTGTCAATCCATATCTGCCAAGTGACCCTATGTAGGGGGAACAGTCTCTAATTTGCTCTGTGTCAGTGTGTATCAGGGATCCTTAGGACAGGTGTCAATCCATATCTGCCAAGTGACCCTATGTAGGGGGAACAGTCCCTATTCTGCTCTGTCAGTGTATCAGGGTCCCTGAGGACAAGTGTCAATTTTGTGTTCGCGACATCACTATCAAACAATAATTCGAGTTTCTTACAATGGTGACTTTTAGAGGTATGTGACTTGACTATGGCACTTCCTAAGTGGGGTGATGTGGTTGGTTCGGGGCGAGCGGAGGTCGCTGCGGGCCCAACATTAATCGGGTGCGCCCCGCCCGTATTTGTAGTTAATATTTAATGGTCAGAGCGATCAACATCTCTATGGGCAGTAGAGAGCCCCTTTTATAACGGTAGAGGCTATGACCTTAGGGGTCAGTAGCCGGTAGGTTGCGCTCTGCGTAAGTAGTGAAGGGTTTTTGGCAGGGCTCTATGGGATTTTGCACTTAATGCCTCTCCCATCTCAAGAGGGAGGATCTCAGGGGCGTAACCTATGGGTACTAGTATGCAATTATCTGTGCATCATTATCACATTATAACCCAATATAAAAGGTGAGTAACAGAGTAAACTTGTTTAAAACTTGCTGTATCTCGCTGAGCGTTCTCATTCATCTCTTGGAGATGTGTGTCTCGTCTTTTGAGGGTGCCATTCTTTGGGTAGGGGTTTACTGGGGTTCCTGGAATACCCGACCAAGCTGCTTATCTCGAAAGGAGGGAAGCTCATCTCGCAACTACACCAGCAGAAGGAATGGACCTCCTGCGACAATGCGGTATGTCCCAGAATATACACATTTTACAATTTTACACCCAAAGGATATCTATGCATATCTTTTCCAAGCTGATTAATTTGCATATTTTGACATTTTTGCATAACAGCCCTCTAACCTTTTGATAATATAAACAACAATTAGCAGTCCGGAGACAATTATCTGCTAAGGGTCACCACCAAAAAAAAACAAACAATAATATAGTAGTGAATAATGATGCCTCTTGTTACACATATTTAGAGAGATGATAGCACTTTACATATTAAGGACACTTTATAAAATATGTGTGTGACGGTCTAATCCTGTGCTCCGGTCAATCATTCCCTTATTCCCAGAAAATAAAATCGCCAAGTAATCCACAGAGTAATACATTGCTGGTATCGCCTTATAATCCACACATGAGCCAAGGCTTAATGCTGGAACAAGACTGATTTAATGGAAACAAGGGTGCTCAATTTATGCAACACAAAACTCCTCCTCTGGGCCAGGCTAGATAATTGAGTTTAAGCAACATACTAAACTCAATTATCTCTTGGGCAGAAAAGTTAGCAATTTTAATTTTTTTTGGAAATTTACTTTATACATGACAAAACTATATTCAAAAAAATGAGGTAGCTGAGGATGATGTGAGTAACATATCCAAATTTCACAAAAATCCATTTGGTAGTTTTTGAGTAACACCGTGTGGAAGTTTGACCGGCTCGCCACGAGATTGTATACGAATCAGAGTTCCACAGAATCAGTAGCAAGAGCCAGCCCCGTTCGGATGGATTTGCACAAAAAACGCCATAGATATAGTAAAGGTGATTCGTGGAGAATGCTCCTATCATTCGTCTGTTTGAAGCTCCCGAACGCCGTTCTTCTGCTGTATGTGGAAGTAGTTCGTATGGGACTTCCATGGGGACCGGGTGTTCGTGCGAGTGCCATGCCGAAAACAGTTCCAGGCACTCGATGACCAAGTCCTGCTGGCAGCGTTTTGGGAGTTAAGATGGCCGCCATTCATTGTTCCCACCACGTGCGTTCATATGCCAAAATGGCGCCCACCTAGGAGCATTCAATTAACTTGCCGTTTTTGTGCAGTTACACAGAGTTCCATGTTCTAATTGGTACCCAGGGTGGTGTTTGTTCGGTAAAACGAATATTTTACCGAACAAAAATTAAACAAAATGTATCCAGTGAACAAAATAGCAGGGAGTGGAAACAACCGAATGAGTTGGGGAAAAACCTTCACAATTTGCACTTTGCAAACCAATGTACAAATCATGTGCACTTTATGAATACAGTATTTGTTGCACACTATGACTTTAATGCACTTTGCAATCTAAGCCATAATCACACTTTGCAAATGTTGCATCTTAATTAAATGAGTGCACTTTATAAAGTCTAAGCAACATATTATTACCACAGCACTTTAGAGTTGAGAGGGATGTATGCAGCAATATATTAAGGCTGATGGTTTTTAATAGTATATTAGATAGAAGATTTTCATTATATGATTTGTATCACTGTTGTTAATGTACACTCAAATCCATGTAAGCTGGGATCCATAGTTTCTCAGCATACATGATATTCACATGTTTTATACTCTTCACAGCATCATCATCTTAACGATATCCTAATATAATTTCACCCTTTGGTTTTGTATTAGGCGTAAGTGGGGACACTTACAAGTGGTTTCCGAGGAGACGTTATCCATGTTGCTATGGAAATGGCTATGCACTGTCATCACGCACGACCGTGTCATTACGACGGTGGTGACATCATCACGTGGGCATGCGCGGTTCACATGGAAACATGCCGATAGCAACTCATTGCACCTGGGGTGAGTCACTTTTCTAATTATTCACAGCTATATATTGTAGCAATGTTTCTATTGAATTTATGTATTTTGATCCTGATGAAAGTCACAGGGGGGACTGAAATGCTGATCTTTGGATATTATCTTACTTGAATAAAGAAGCTATACCTACATAAGACCGTAAGTGCCACCAATCTTTGAACTGTATCTGGATATTTAGCCCTAAGGCTTGGCACCCGGCAGTTAATAGAAATTATATTCAGGATTCTCAATGCATGTGAAACAGGCCATCCTTAGGCTGCAAAAATATAAAAATCAGCAGAGAGCAGGAAAATTAGAAGTGGCCAAATCAAAAAAATGCGCTGGTAAGCTCTGCAACACAAAAAGGTCTGGATGTCCATGATGTCCATGGAAAACAACAATGGTGAATGATCATAGGGTCCTTTTCCATGGTAAAGAAAAGCCTCTTCACAACATCCATCCAAGTGAAGGACACTCTCCAGGAGGTAGGCATTTCATTATCCAAGTCTACCATAAAGAGAAGACTTCATAAGAGCAAATAAACAGGGTTCACCAAAAGGTGCAAACCATTCGTAAACCTCAAGAACAGAAAGGGCAGATTAGACTTGCCAAAAACCTTGTAAAAAAAAAGCCAGCCCAGTTCTGGAACAGCATTCTTTGGACAGATGAAACTAAGATCAACCTCTACCTAAATAATGGGAAGGAAAAAAAATATTAAAAACTTTGAATGAATCATGATCCAAATAATACACATTGGAGGCAGTGTGATGGCATGGGCAGCACTTCACTTTACAGGTAGACAACAACTTAAAATATACTTTGAAAGCAACGTAGGGATTTTTAAAGCAAAGATGTAGAATATTCTGCAATGGCCGGGTCAATCACCTGATCTCAACCTGACCAAGCATACATTTCACTTGCTGAGACAAAACTTAAGACAGAAATACCAACACACAAACAGCTGAAGACAGCTGCAGTAAAAACTGGCAAAGCATTACAAAGGAGGAAACCCAGCGTTTGGTGATAAATAAATTGCAAACTTCAAGCAGTGATTGCCTGCAAAGGATTAAATGTTAACAAATTGTTTATGATTGTGTTCATTTGTCCAATTAAATTTGAACACCTGAAGTAAGGAGACTGTATATGAAAATGGTTGCAATTCCTAAACATTTTATACAATATTTATTTTTTTGACTCCTTGAACTAAAGTTGAAAGTCTGATTTGTCTTCCATGTAACTTATTATACACTTGGGTTGAATTAGACCAGCTTATAATGTTTTGCTTGCATGTTACCTAGCAACCACAGAGGCACGTTCATATCACTACACATCACATGATCTCTGTGCACAATCTCTTAGGAGATTAATACACTTACCTGGGAAATTCTTCAGTCAGACAGCCACTAGAGAGGCTTTCTGGGTTCAACCCTGCAAAGATTGCAGAAGAGAAAAAAATAGGAACCACACTCTATTCCACTCAACTCACTGAAGCAGGACCAGCAAATCCAGAGTATGTATCACAGAGAACAGTAAAGTAGAAAGAAGGAACCTGTAAAACAGGAACAATGTAGTGTGTCCTGAGAATATCCTATAGTAGGGGTTAACCCTAAATAGTGAACTGACAAAAAAGAAAAAATGAGGGAACCCTAGGACAAAAAAGTCCCGGGTGCCCAAGTAGGATATCTCAGTGTGAACTGATACTGTTAAAAAGTCATAATTTTATTTATACATACTAGACATCAACAAATTAAGAGAAAAAGTGTAACTCCAAGCTATGGGGACAAAAAAATAGGTATAATGCTAGGAAGCGACCCCCAAACACAAAAGGGAGACAAACAAGGTATGTTACTCATAACCAGAGATGCTGCTAAAGGTAATGAAACCTAGAGTGGAAATGTACTATATAGAGTTATAGCAAGTAGATACAGAACCCTCAGGGGTTAACTGCCTTAGAAAATATATAAGTAACTTGGAGTCCCATAGGTAACCCTAGTATAAAGAGTAGCACGATATAGGTCTATAGGTATATGTCAGTGATCAAGAGTCTTACTGCTGCACTTCTCTATACAGGTCAGCTATGCTTATAGACTGCATATCCCAGAGTCACCTCCTAGTAATCCTTACTCGTACTAAAGTCCCTAAGTGCCGGTCAATGTCCTTCCTAGCTCACATAGAGCACAGTACCATTAACACTGAAAATTCCCCATAGATAAACACACCCCAATCAAGTGTATAAAAATAAAATAAAGTGAGTTAAAAACCCATCCTCTGCCTAACGCGTTTCGGCGCTTAAACTAGCGCCTTTCTCAAAGGCTATCAATGAGGACGCTTACCTGAGCGTGTCTTTATACCCCATGTCTAATTCTAACACCAATCCGATCGTAGATAGGGGGCGTGTACCGTTCGCACGTCCCCCATCGATGCGATTGGATGTTATCGCTGTCCATCATACTACCGGAAGCCAGTCCGAGAGTGGGCGGGGCTTAGTGCCGACATTACAGAGAGGGCGTTAATTTCCCCTTCTCCCCCTTCTCGGTTGCCCTCAGCCCCGCCCCCCTCGATGCGATTACAGGTTGGCTCTGTCCATCATCTTGTCAGAGAGTGGGCGGGGCTTAATGCCGAGAGTTCAGAGAGTGCATTTTTCCGTTGCCCTTGGCAACTTTAAAATTATGAGTGACGTATTAAATCCCTATTAAGTTCTCCAGACTCTCGGAGGATACAGAATTTCAGAGTTATTATAACAAGTAACAAATACCTTCGTATTTATACAAAGTTGTTAATATTGTGTATGACTTCAAAGACCTACATATCTAGCATCTTTGCCCAGTGTAGATTTATTTCTTCCAGTGTAAAATACACAGAGGGACTATACATTGGGTGTTAGATATAGAGGTGTTAGGTATAGGGTTAGATGCATACCCCACCCATATTTGCGTTGCCATGGTAACTTTGAAGCTCTTAAGTTGCATGCCTGTTTGGCCAATGCTCTAAAACCTCACAGAGAATTCAAAATTCCGGAGCTTATAACAGGTGGCAACTACAGTTCTGCTTAAGTGGATTACTAGGAGGTGACTCTGGGATATGCAGTCTATAAGCATAGCTGACCTGTATAGAGAAGTGCAGCAGTAAGACTCTTGATCACTGACATATACCTATAGACCTATATCGTGCTACTCTTTATACTAGGGTTACCTATGGGACTCCAAGTTACTTATATATTTTCTAAGGCAGTTAACCCCTGAGGGTTCTGTATATACTTGCTATAACTCTATATAGTACATTTCCACTCTAGGTTTCATTACCTTTAGCAGCATCTCTGGTTATGAGTAACATACCTTGTTTGTCTCCCTTTTGTGTTTGGGGGTCGCTTCCTAGCATTATACATATTTTTTTGTCCCCATAGCTTGGAGTTACACTTTTTCTCTTATTTTGTTGATGTCTAGTATGTATAAATAAAATTATGACTTTTTAACAGTATCAGTTCACACTGAGATATCCTACTTGGGCACCCGGGACTTTTTTGTCCTAGGGTTCCCTCATCACAGAGAACAGGAAAAATCTCCAGGCACTCATGGAATTCAAGCCACATGCAGTTTTATTGGATAAACAAAGCAACGTTTCAACCTGCTGAGAGGTCTTTATCAAGCCTCAAAGATTGCAGGACTGATGTTTAGCGTAACCACACTCTGCATGTAATGCATCTGTACGATGAGATGATGATTATTAGAGCAAAACAATGTGCTGTGTATGTGCACTAGCCTTCTGATATTTTCCTAGAGAGAAGCATTTCATTTGCTGCGATGATCAAAAGTGATGGTCTCAGCCAGAAAGGAAAGGTGGCACCATGGAGACCAATGAGCTGTGAAAAATAATGTGTGACAGATGCATCTGTATAGACTAGTATTGCTGGTTCGTCTGTTTGCCTTTATTTTTGCTGGATTTCCTGTCCGTATGCCCCTGTTCGTGTGATTCTGGAATACCGATTGAAACTACCGAATAGACGGCCACCCAGGAGAGGAGTGTGCTGCTGGTTAACCTCTTGGCCTCAATTAGAACGTTGTGGTTAACCGCAGACACCTCTCCATTCCATTCGTACGGGTGATCGTCGTTCGTATGCTGACCACGAGGCGGCGGCCATTTTGGGACACGAGGAAGATCAGCGGTGTTCGGTGCAAATCCTATGGAACTAAAAACTGACATTTTATCAACCGAACACCGCTGGAAGCTGCCGCCGCCTTCTATTTCGTCGAGGCATACGAACACCGGTCAGTTTGGTCGTATACCGAAGGACTGGTGAAAGACTTTGACTCCATGGTGATTGAACTAGGTACATCGGATCTGAGCGCTATTCGGTAGAAATATGCACTCAGATCCAGGCTATCTGGGGATACGTTACACGAACCATATTTATTCGGTATTTCTGCATTTATGTATTTTACTGTATTTTTCTTATTGTATTTTAAAATGGCGATTGTCTCTATCCTGGGAGATTATTAGGTTTCTTCCTAATAACACATTCCTGTTTGACCCTCAAGACGGAGCTTGGTCTCGTTTGTGGGGGAATTATTATTGGGACAGCGCTTTCGTTATTTCTAGCTGTGGAAGGAGTTCGACTGATTTGCTGATAGGGAGTTGCAGCGTTCGTATGCTCCGTTCGGGAGTTTGACGATCGGCTGGATTAAATCTGCATTTCTGGAGAAGGGGATTATTTATTAAATGGCGGCTTAATCTACCTGGCGGTGAGTGTCGTAACAATTGGTGGCAAGCGACTGGATGAATCCCCCCACCCAGAAGGCCAGCTACACATCCCAGGTTGTAAATGCAGTATGAGGAATTAAGGCGTGCTACCCTTAAAGATATATTGGAACGCAGAGGACGATCAGCGAGTAATCTCAAGAAAAGGGAGATTATTTCCATATTATTGGAAATGGATGCAGCACAGGGACTGGAGAGAGCTAATGTGCCTGGCATACTGGATTTAACACCCGAGGAGGTACAATTTAACCGGACAGTCTAGATAAGGCTGGCACACTTTGGCCCCAACCCTGCAGCAGATATTGTAGTACAAGTGCAAGAAGCAGTAGCAGCACAACAGGCGCTCCAGGGAAGAGGAGCTGCATCAGCAGAGGTACCCCATAACAATATTGGAAGGAGAAAGGTACCCTTTGCTGCATTTAGAAATTTTGTGGAAACAGAGGGAGAGATTGACAGGTTCCTGGCTGATTTTGAAAGGCAGTGTGCCTTACACCAGGTACCCGCTGAGGAATGGGTCACCATCCTCTCTGGGAAGTTATCCGGCCGGGCCAGTGAGGCGTTTCGGGCCATCCCAGAGGAGGAAATCACCAGCTACCGGGCAGTAAAAGATGCCCTTTTGGCGAGATACGCTGTAAGCCCCGAGGCATACCGGCGGCGATTCCGGGACACCAACAAACAAGCTGGTGATTCCTATGTGGAGTGAGCATGCCGAGTACACCGCACAGCAGACCACTGGATGGAAGGGTGCCAAGCGGTAACTGGAGAAGAGGTGCTGCAAGTGGTTCTGTTGGAGCACTGCTTTGATCGTTTTCCTGCAGGAGTCAGAGTGGGTTAGGGACCGCAAACCCGCTACCTTACCCGAAGCTGCTCGTCTGGCTGAGTACACAGATGCATGGAAGCTTGACCAGACAGCAACCAAGGTCCCTACCCGAGTGGAGTACAAACCGGCAGCACCTCCAACCACTACTGTGTATCACCCCCCAGCGCAACGCACCCCCACAATGCCACCAGCGAACAATTATGTTCATCCAGCCCGATTCAACGCCCGGGATTACTCCCAGCCTATCCGTTGCTATGGGTGCAAACAGTTGGGGCAGAAGAGACCGGAGTGCCAATTGAACAACTCCAGCCAAGCCCAGTCGTGGAGAAGACCAGCCGGCGGAAATCAGCAGCCACCCCAGCCTTCCGCTCACTGTCTTGAGCACGAGGAATTTTGGGGTATACTACATGAGGCAGATCCAGTACAAGCAGCTCAGCAGGATAACCGTCAACAGCACAGGCAGACCGTTAAGCTGAATGGCAAAGTGGTCACTGGACTGAGACACCGGAGCCACTATGACCCTGCTCCAAAAGAACCTTGTTTCGTAACACCAATACACTGGAAATACTGTGGCAGTGAGGGTAGCAGGAGGCGCCATGTTCCGTCTACCTGTTGCCCGGGATCATTTGGGGAGTGGGCTCTGGACATGTGAACGTGGGGGTCATGAAAGACTTACCTGCCGATGTTTTGCTCGGGAATTACCTGGCCCCTTTGGTTTCCGCTTATGCTCCAATGGGACCTGCTGATGTCAACCCAGTGACTACCCGGGCTCAGACCCATGCTGCTGGAACCAGCCCACCTGCTGCTGAGACCCAGGTAAGACCCGATTCCCCGACTGGTACCCTAGAACAGACTTTTGTTAGCTGGGATTCCCCAGAGGAGTTTGGGAGGGAAACCCAGGCAGATCCGACTCTCCAGAAGTACAGAGACAGGGCAGATACTGGAGAGGAAGGAGTAGATGGGGAGCGGTATGAGTGGGTGGGGGACAGGTTATGTAGACATATATAAGCCTTCCCATAAAAGTGTTGCCCCTCCGCCGAATCGACAGCTGGTGGTGCCCGCAAAATACCGGCAGGAGATTCTGTGGATAGGGTATGATGTTCCGCTAGCTTGACATCTAGGGTCCCACCGCACAGCCTATAGGATCATGCAGAACTTCTTTTGGCCAAATTTTAATCAGGCTGTGCGGATATATTGTAGTGCGTGTGACACTTGTCAACGGGTAGGAAAGCGGGGGGACCACCCAAGAGCTAGGCTTATGTCTATGCCTATCATTGGGGAGCCCTTTGCCCGCATAGCCGTTGACATTGTGGGTCCACTGGCCAGGGCTAGTCCGTCCGGTAAGAAATATATTCTTACCGTGGTGGACTATGCCACTCGCTATCCAGAGGCAGTAGCGCTGTCTAATATAGAGGCAGACAGTTGCTGATGCCCTGGTTAGGATTTTTACCAGGGTCGGGTTCCCTAAGGAGATTCTCTCTGACCAGGGAACCCAATTTACCGCTGTGCTCACCCAGCAACTGTGGAAGGTGTGCGGCATTAAACCGCTGCTTAGCTCACCTTATCATCCACAGACTAACGGTCTCTGCGAGCGATTTAATGGTACCCTCAAACAGATGTTAAGGACCTCTTCTGACACTTGCAGAGACTGGGAGAGATTCCTGCCTCATCTGTTGTTTTCCTACAGAGAGTTGCCCCAGGAATCTACTGGGTTCTCCCCATTTGAGTTGCTTTATGGGAGAAGGGTCCGCGGACCCCTAGATCTCATTAGAGGCCACTGGAAGGGGGAGACAGAGCAGGAAGGGACCCCCATAGTACCGTATGTCCTGGAACTCCGGGACCGCATGGATAAACTGTCTCTGATGGTAAGAGAATCTCCAGGTGGCCCAGGGGAGACAGAGGAGATGGTACGATCAGGGTGCCCGACAGCGGGTCTTCCAGGTTGGGCAGAAAGTGTTAGTGCTCAAACCTGTGAAGGCAAACAAGATGCAAGCATCTTGGCAGGGCCCGTATAAGGTGTTAGCTCAGGTGTGTGATACTACCTATCTCATAGCTAGCTGTTCAGATAAAAGGATCCAGTGATCCTTTCATGTGAACATGCTAAAGGAGTATCAGGAGAGACCAGAAGATGTCGCTGCAGACGATACAGAGAGTTTACCCTTACCCGATTTGTTTGAGAGGGACTCCCAGACTGACCTTACTAGCCTTGTACAGCTAGGGGACAGGTTGAGCCCCACAGAGAAGGGACAGGCAAAACAGCTTCTGTGGGAGAAGCAGGCGACATTCTCCCAAGAGCCCGGCAACCTTACCCTAGCTGTACATAAGGTAGAGACTCCTGGACAGAACCCCCTGCGACAGCCCCCTTACCGTATCCCTGAAGCAGTCCGAGAAGGAATGCGGAAGGAGATACAGGAGATGACCCAGCTTGGGGTCATCGAACACTCCGATAGCCCTTGGGCTTCGCCTGTAGTCCTGGTGCCTAAGAAAGATGGGACCACCCGGTTCTCTGTGGACTACAGGCGGCTCAATGAGCGGACCACCACTGACTCCTACCCGATGCCCCGGGTAGACAAATTATTAGATCGCATTGCCAGGGGACGCTATCTGACCACCATAGACCTGTGTAAAGGCTACTGGCAGATTCCCCTGGCCGAGGATGGCCTTCATCACCCCATTTGGCTTGTACCAATTTAAGGTCATGCCATTTGGGAATGCTCCCTTCCAGTGTATGGTGGATAGACTTCTTGATGGATTCCAGGAATTTGCTTGTGCATACCTGGATGACATTGTGATCTACAGTGGGTCCTGGGAGGAACACCTGGTGCATGTATGGGTAGTACTGGACACAATTCGGGCCGCTGGCCTGACATTGAAGCCAGAAAAGTGCCATTTAGGCATGGCTGAAGTGCAATACCTGGGTCACAGAGTGGGGTGTGGGAGCCAGAGACCGGAGCCAGCCATGATAGTGGCATAGCCAACTGGCCCACACCTATCACTAAGACTCAGGTGTTTCTAGGGACTGCAGGGTACTATAGACGCTTTGTCCCCGACTACAGCACTATTGCTAAACCCCTGACTGATCTGACAAAGAAAAACCTCCCTAAGCAGGTCCTGTGGTCTCCAGCTTGTGAAGCTGCGTTTCAAGCACTTAAGCAGGCTCTCGTGAATGCCCCTGTCCTGGCTGCCCCAGTTCCTAACAAATGTTTTCTCGTCCACACAGATGTTTCCATGTATGGACTGGGGGCTGTGCTGAGCCAGGTCGGGGAAGATGGAGGAGAGCACCCTGTTGCATATCTCAGTAGAAAGCTGTTACCCCGGGAAGTGAGTTATGCGGCAGTGGAGAAGGAATGCTTGGCCCTGGTCTGGGCATTGAAAAAGTTAAGCCCTTATTTGTATGGCTTAACCGGGTCTCAGGAGACAATGGTAGACTGCTGCGGTGGAGTTTAGCACTACAACCATATAACTTCACAATCAGCTACCGACCCGGTAAGCAGAACGGGAATGCAGATGGATTGTCTCGGCAAACCGACGTTCTTACCACCTCCTAGTCCGGTCATCCCCAAGTTGACCCGCCAAAGGGGGGAGCTGTGTGTCAGATCCATCTGTATAGACTAGTATTGCTGGTTCGTCTGTTTGCCTTTATTTTTGCTGGATTTCCTGTCCGTATGCCCCTGTTCGTGTGATTCTGGAATACCGATTGAAACTACCGAATAGACGGCCACCCAGGAGAGGAGTGTGCTGCTGGTTAACCTCTTGGCCTCAATTAGAACGTTGTGGTTAACCGCAGACACCTCTCCATTCCATTCGTACGGGTGATCGTCGTTCGTATGCTGACCACGAGGCGGCGGCCATTTTGGGACACGAGGAAGATCAGCGGTGTTCGGTGCAAATCCTATGGAACTAAAAACGGACACTTTATCAACCGAACACCGCTGGAAGCTGCCACCCGCCTTCTATTTCGTCGAGGCGTACGAACACCAGTCAGTTCGGAAGTTTTGTAACATTCGCATGGACTTTACCCAGATAGCCGTCCCATGGAGTCATTTGTATACCGAAGGACTGGTGAAAGACTTTGACTCCATGGTGATTGAACTAGGTACATCGGATCTGAGCGCTATTCGGTAGAAATATGCACTCAGATCCAGGCTATCTGGGGATACGTTACACGAACCATATTTATTCGGTATTTATGCATTTATGTATTTTACTGTATTTTTCTTATTGTATTTTAAAATGGCGATTGTCTCTATCCTGGGAGATAATTAGGTTTCTTCCCAATTATCTCCGGGATAGAGAAGAAGGATTTATGGGTAAGATGGGAAGGGCTTATGTTGAAGCCACTGCGATTGGCTACTGTCCAATATGTTTTACAGTCTTCCACAAGGTCCTCTAGGGGAGTGTCCACCTTGTGGAGACCTGCATAAATACCAGGCTGGTAACCCCTATTATACACATTCCTGTTTGACCCTCAAGACGGAGCTTGGTCTCGTTTGTGGGGGAATTATTATTGGGACAGCGCTTTCGTTATTTCTAGCTGTGGAAGGAGTTCGACTGATTTGCTGATCGGGAGTTGCAGCGTTCGTATGCTCCATTCGGGAGTTTGACGATCGGCTGGATTAAATCTGCATTTCTGGAGAAGGGGATTATTTATTAAACAGCGGCGTCATCTACCTGGCGGTGAGTGTCGTAACATCATGTATTTAAAATACTTTGTTTCATTTAGGGAGGCACAATACTCTATCGACTTATTCAAACATTATAGCATTAGGAAACAATGTTTGTATTCCTAACTCTATAGTGTACATTTAAGCTAATAGTTAATGTCTTTGTAGCCATTTCCTCTCTACCATGCGAATGATAAGGTGTTAGCTGCACATGCGTTTTCTTTAACCTATGTTAACTACCAAATGCCATTATCTGCTTGTAACTGAGTGTGTGTTCACAATATGTTAGTATTGTGAGAAAGTTCACTATATGATTCACTACATTAGCTTGGAAAGTCCTAACTGGGTAAATAAATGTGTTTATATATTAATAGGAAAATGAAATAATTTTTTGCCCATCTCACAGAAGTTCAATGTGGAAGGTAGAACAGCCCAGGTTGAGCTATGACAAAGTAAGTTGCCAATAGACTGCAAACATTAGTCTATGCTAGTCAACTATCTTGTTTTTACTGCAACTTTAGCATTATGCAGGCTGGATGAAAACTTACATTTATAACTTTAAATTTATAATTTGAACTTGCAGTTACCTTCTGGGTTCTAAATAAATTCCTCTTAAGAGAATGACCCCTTAAATCTATTTGAGAATCCTTTTTCTTTATTTTTGTAAAAAAAATTTCAGTATTTATAGGTCTAATTTAACCCCTTAACGCCGTTACGGCGTTCTATGCCGTCGCGGCTTTAACCCCTTAAGGACCAAACTTCTGGAATAAAAGGGAATCATGACGTGTCACACACGTCATGTGTCCTTAAGGGGTTAAAGGGCTTTAAAGCCGTTGCGGCGGCATAGAACGCCGTAACGGCTTAAGCCCCCAGAAGATCGCAACTACTCACCTCCGCCGCGATCCTCTTCTGGGGGGCTGCCTGACAGCCCAGGCAGCCCCCCCATGGCAAATGAGGCCCCCGGGGATGTGATCGCTCTCAAAGATGGTGGGAAGTATAAAAAAAGTATTAAACATGTGTAAAATTAAATTAAAAGTATTTATATATAAATATATATATATATATATATATATATGTAACGTCATACAAAGTGTATTTTAATATTAATATAAGTATATATATATATTAATATT
This sequence comes from Pelobates fuscus, assembly GCF_036172605.1. Classification (NCBI taxonomy): domain Eukaryota; kingdom Metazoa; phylum Chordata; class Amphibia; order Anura; family Pelobatidae; genus Pelobates; species Pelobates fuscus. Next base: position 343,760,626 of record NC_086317.1, on the reverse strand, counting down.
AAAATACACTTAGAATGACGTTACATATATATAATATGTATATATATTATATATATATATATATAATAGATATATACACATATATTATATATAAATACGTATAGTTACAATAATAAATAAATAAAATAATAAAATAAATAAATAAAATATTGAAACAAAATTTAAAATAAATTTTATATATGCATATGTAATTTCATTCTAACTGTATTTTGCTATTAATATATATATATATATATATATATATTGGTAACATAATACACTTAGAATGACATTCTAAATATAGCTATCTATATATAAAATACAAATAACAGCAAATATATATATAGAGATAAATACATATAATTACATAAAAGATTACATTAGTATACACGTAGAATTTAAATACCTATAAATGCATATTTCTTAAAATTCTACGTATATATTTAAGTAATTTTTTAACATAATTGTGTCATTTGATTAATTAAAATTTGATTGACATGCCTGACAACACAGGGAGACAGTGCAGAGAATTTAATTCGCAAGCACTATATTTGACCCTGTAACTCTCCAAGACACCATAAAACCTGTACATAGGGGGTACTGTTTTACTCGGGAGACTTTGCTGAACTCAAATATTAGTATTTAAAACTGGTAAATTGTATTAAAACTATGATATTTTAAGAAAGTGACGTTTTTTGCATTTTTTACAAACTGCACTTTTATGGACTATATTATTGTTGTAATATGTTTTACTGTTTTAAAACACTAATATTTGTGTTTAGTGAAGTCTCCCGAGAATAACAGTACCCCCCATGTATAGGTTTTATGGTGTTTTGGAAAGATAGTCACATATAAGGCTTGCATTTCATTTTTTTTTACATTGAAATTTGACAGATTAGTTATGTTGCCTTTGAGATCGTATGGTAGCCCAGGAATAAGAATTACCCCCATGATGGCATACCATTTACCATGGCATACCATTTGCAAAAGTAGACAACCCAAGGTATTGCAAATAGGGTATGCCCAGTCATTTTTAGTCGCCACTTAGTCACAAACACTGGCCAAATATTAGTTTTTTGCTTTTTTCACACAAAAAAAATATGAACGCTAACTTTGGCCAGTGTTTGTGACTAAGTGGCTACTAAAAAAGACTAAACATACCCCACGTTCAATACCTTGGGTTGTCTACTTTTTCAAATGGTATGCCATTATGGGGGTAATTCGCATTCCTGGGCTACCACACTGTCTCAAAGGTAACATTACTAATCTGGCAAATTTCAATTTGAAAATGGAACGTTCTATATTTGACCCTGTAACTTTCCAAAATACCATAAAACCTGTTAATGGGGGATACTGTTGTACTCATGAGACATCGCTAATTACAAATATGTGCATTTTGTTGCAGTAAAACCTAACAGTATTATGACATTTACAGCTAAAATGTGAGGCGGAACTAAAATAAAAAAAAAAAATAATTTCTCAGTTTTTTACATTTTATTCATTATAAATTATGTTTCATATATAAATATTTGATATAAAATGAAACCCCTGTTTCTCCTGAACAAAATGATATATAAGAAGTGTCAGTGCATTTAATATGAAAGAGGTGAATTACGGTTGAACAGACATATTGCGCAAATTCCAGTTTTTGTTTACGTTTTGTTTTGATCAGAACGTGTACTATTGACTCCGTCCTGAAGGGGTTAAAGAAGGAAACTAATTATCTAAAGGATCTAACAAGCTAACAAAGACAAATGATTCCTACTTTGCTTTGAATCCTTTATTTTTGAGCCAAATAATTTTTATGTATTGTTACTTATATAATGTAGAGATTAACTATTGCATATGTTGTATTTAGAAATTGTGTGAGGCTTTATTTTTAGTCTTTAATAAATTAAGTTGGATACTTTTAAATTTGACGGCATAATGTATATGTTTACTCTAGACATCTTTGTGAAAATGACACATTCTTTGCATGATATTTAACAAAAGAAAGCAGCTTACCTAATTACTGGCTTTCTTCTCATATTAATGAATGTGTCAAAATACCTCCACATAAAACCATTTAATGAATCATAATTTTCTGGAGTTTTTTCTATGATGTTTTCATCCAAAATATGTTTGAAAAAGAAAAACAAAAAGCCTTAGAAAAGATTTCTCATTGTTGGCTTTACTCCAATTTGTCTTTCTAGTACAAGTAATTGTTAAGAGTCTGAAAACTGCATAGCATTGCATGTTGAAAGAACATTCTATCCTTAGGGTATTTTTAATGGTTTCAACTAGCATGAACTCTTATAAGCCTTTGTATCTTCCTAATCATGAAGTCAAAATAAAGACGCAACACAAAATGTAAAATAATGATCAAAACTGAAACTCTCTGCTTAGGACACATAAACACATATATTTTTAAACATGTATAATTTAACATTTTCCAAAAAATATATGAAATGCAAGGTCTCAAAAAAAGTCAATGAAGTCATTATAACTGTAAAAAATAATCACTAATATAGTGAGATAGCTAATTTATAGGAGAGATGTTATCTATCTCAAGACTTTATGTTCACCCTGTATATTGTCATATCAATTGAGTGTAAATGGTCAATAGTAGTTGCATATTTACAAGTCATGTAGTGATGTACTCTAAACAGCGTAGCCGAAGACTTGAGATACTTTTATCTCTAGAAAGTGTGCAGCATTTTTTCCACTGCAGGCTATTAGAAAATTGAGAGATTCATATACTGGAGATAAGTAGATTTTTTTTTTTTTTTAACACTAGCTTTTTCCCTAAAACTAGATTTTTTTTTAAACATGTTTTTTAATCTGATTCATTTGGAAGCAAGGATATCCAGTGTATATTTAATGTTAATTGGTAAAACTAGCAATTTATTCTCAGTCATTGCCTGTTTTTTTTTTTTTGTTTGTTTTTTTTTACAAAGGATTTGGTTGTCCTGCAAGTGGTATGATTATGAACATGTGTACAATAAATTGCAATGTATGTTAGTAATTTTGTTCTTGTTTACAGGTTCTGTTAAATGCTCTAATGCTTGCATCAAACCAATAACAAGTGAAAAAGTAATTGAAATAGTTTATGAATGCCAACGGCTTGAAGTATCGATAGCTAAACCTCTACTTCCCAAAAATATAAAACTATTAAACATATTGGAGATTCTTCAAAATCACATACAAACAAAAGGTATTGTGCAATTAAAATTCCACGGAGGCCATGACTTCCTAGTGCCAATATTGTAACTAACAAGATTGTAAAGGCGAAAGTTAGTTTAAAGGGACATGCATTACTTCACAATTATTTTTTTTAAACCAGCAAGCAAACACATTTAAACAAATATACAAACCTAAGTAAAGCAACAAACAAATTAAAAAGTATGTAATAAACATTTATAATCTTAAACAGAGAATATGAGAACTTCGGGAATGGACAAAAGCTTAACCCATTAAGGACACATGACATGTGTGACATGTCATGATTCCCTTGTATTCCAGAAGTTTGGTCCTTAAGGGGTTAAAGGAATTCAATAGCTTTCCCTTTGGTACATACCTACTCAGGTTTAAAATAGTTTTTGCTCATTTGTGCCATTACAAAGCCCAAAACTGAAATGCGGACAAGTTTCTCTGCTTGAGAGATACAGCAATCCAGTACAATCATTTCAGTCAGAGGTCTGTTTATATTAGAAATAGTGATGTACCGAATGGTTCGCTGGCGAATAGTTCCCGGCGAACATAGCGTGTTCGCGTTCGCCACGGCGGGCGAACACATGCGCGGTTCGATCCGCCCCCTATTCGTCATCATTGAGTAAACTTTGACCCTGTACCTCAGTCAGCAGACACATTCCAGCCAATCAGCAGCACACCCTCCCTAGCAGACCCTCCCACCTCCTGGACAGCATCCATTTTAGATTCATTTGGAAGCTGCATACATTTTTTATTTTTTTATTTTTTTATTTTTTTATTTTTTTATTTATTTTATTTTTTTAAGTTCTTTATTTTTGTAGTGCATGGAGGTATAACAAATGAGCATGTGGTACCCCAATGGCATTCCTCATGCATTTCAAGTAACAATTGTAACAATAGGGTATATGTTAATACCCTAGTCTGCGCGGAGCCCTCCATGGGTGAAGATGGATTAATTTTTCTTTTGCGCCCGGGTTTTTTATTTTATTTTTAAGTTCGACGGGTATGATGGCTTTTTATTTGGCCTTTTTTGGGGCTGAAAAATGAAGATTTTAGAAAAAAGAAGACATTGAATAGTAAGTTGAATTTTACTTCACAGGGTAGTAATTTTATTCCCCCCTCACTATTTTTAGGGTGAGGGGGGTAGGTAGGGGCTTTTTTATTTGGGTGTGTGACTAGCGGCTTGGGGACCCCTAGTCACCTTTGATGGGGGAGGAGGGATTTTCATTTAGGGCCCCCACCCACCGCTCAGGGGTGGGGGCCGGGGGGGACAGTAGGTCCCCTCCCCTTATTGTTGTTTAGGGCCCCCACCCACAGCTCAGGGGTGGGGGCCGGGGGGAGGACAGTAGGTCCCCCCCTCTTATTGTAACTTAGGACCCACACCCGCCGCTCAGCGGTGGGGGTGGGGGGAGGACAGCAGGTCCCCCCTCATTATTCTTTTATAGGGCCCCCACCCGCAGCTCAGGAGCCATGTTACTCTGTATATAGAGGGAGCCATGTTTACACTGTATATAGAGGGAGCCATGTTACTCTGTATATAGAGGGGAGCCATGTTACTCTGTATATAGAGAGGAGCCATGTTTACACTGTATATAGAGGGAGCCATGTTACTCTGTATATAGAGGACCCATGTTCATACTGTATATAGAGAGGAGCCATGTTATTCTGTATATAGAGGGAGCCATGTTATTCTGTATATAGAGGGAGCCATGTTTACACAGTATATAGAGGGAAGCCATGTTACTCTGTATATAGAGGGAGCCATGTTTACTCTGTATATAGAGGGAAGCCATGTTACTCTGTATATAGAGGGAGCCATGTTATTCTGTATATAGAGAGGAGCCATGTTTACACTGTATATAGATGGAGCCATGTTTACACGGTATATAGAGGGAAGCCATGTTACTCTGTATATAGAGGGAGCCATGTTTACACGGTATATAGAGGGAATCCATGTTACTCTGTATATAGAGGGAGCCATGTTTACACGGTATATAGAGGGAAGCCATGTTACTCTGTATATAGAGAGGAGCCATGTTTACTCTGTATATAGAGGGAGCCATGTTACTCTGTATATAGAGAGGAGCCATGTTTACACTGTATATAGAGGGAGCCATGTTTACACGGTATATAGAGGGAAGCCATGTTACTCTGTATATAGAGGGAGCCATGTTTACACGGTATATAGAGGGAAGCCATGTTACTCTGTATATAGAGAGGAGCCATGTTACTCTGTATATAGAGGGGAGCCATGTTACACTGTATATAGAGGGAGCCATGTTTACACGGTATATAGAGGGAGCCATGTTACTCTGTATATAGAGAGGAGCCATGTTTACTCTGTATATAGAGGGGAGCCATGTTACTCTGTATATAGAGAGGAGCCATGTTTACACTGTATATAGAGGGAGCCATGTTACTCTGTATATAGAGGGGAGCCATGTTACTCTGTATATAGAGAGGAGCCATGTTTACACTGTATATAGAGGGAGCCATGTTACTCTGTATATAGAGGACCCATGTTCATACTGTATATAGAGGGGAGCCATGTTATTCTGTATATAGAGGGAGCCATGTTATTCTGTATATAGAGGGAGCCATGTTTACACGGTATATAGAGGGAAGCCATGTTACTCTGTATATAGAGGGAGCCATGTTTACTCTGTATATAGAGGGAGCCATGTTACTCTGTATATAGAGAGGAGCCATGTTTACTCTGTATATAGAGCGAAGCCATGTTACTCTGTATATAGAGGGAGCCATGTTATTCTGTATATAGAGAGGAGCCATGTTTACACTGTATATAGAGGGAGCCATGTTTACACGGTATATAGAGGGAAGTCATGTTACTCTGTATATAGAGGGAGCCATGTTTACACGGTATATAGAGGGAAGCCATGTTACTCTGTATATAGAGAGGAGCCATGTTTACTCTGTATATAGAGGGAGCCATGTTACTCTGTATATAGAGAGGAGCCATGTTTACTCTGTATATAGAGGGGAGCCATGTTACTCTGTATATAGAGAGGAGCCATGTTTACACTGTATATAGAGGGAGCCATGTTTACACGGTATATAGAGGGAAGCCATGTTACTCTGTATATAGAGGGAGCCATGTTTACACGGTATATAGAGGGAAGCCATGTTACTCTGTATATAGAGAGGAGCCATGTTACTCTGTATATAGAGGGGAGCCATGTTTACACTGTATATAGAGGGAGCCATGTTTACACGGTATATAGAGGGAAGCCATGTTACTCTGTATATAGAGGGAGCCATGTTTACACGGTATATAGAGGGAAGCCATGTTACTCTGTATATAGAGAGGAGCCATGTTACTCTGTATATAGAGGGGAGCCATGTTACACTGTATATAGAGGGAGCCATGTTTACACGGTATATAGAGGGAATCCATGTTACTCTGTATATAGAGGGAGCCATGTTTACACGGTATATAGAGGGAAGCCATGTTACTCTGTATATAGAGGGAGCCATGTTTACTCTGTATATAGAGGGAGCCATGTTACTCTGTATATAGAGAGGAGCCATGTTTACTCTGTATATAGAGGGGAGCCATGTTACTCTGTATATAGAGAGGAGCCATGTTTACACTGTATATAGAGGGAGCCATGTTTACACGGTATATAGAGGGAAGCCATGTTACTCTGTATATAGAGGGAGCCATGTTACTCTGTATATAGAGGGAGACATGTTTACTCTGTATATAGAGGGAGCCATGTTACTATCTTAGGTGGTTAACTATGATTGGCCCTGGCATGTTTGTTAGTCTGGCCTGCATGGTTGTCTGGCATGAATAAAAGTAGCATGTTTCAACTATATTAGTAGTTAGACTAGTTTGCACTAAAACATGTGCAAATGGGGAGTTTGCGGTTGTGCAAATGGACTGTTTGCGGTGCGTTAAACAGGGAGTTTGGTCTGTCACTGTGAAGCGGGCGTAACCCTTACACTACCTGATTGATACAACATCATACCTGATGTTTTAAAGCACGTTATTCCAAACAATTTAGGAATGTTAGGTGATTTATGCCTTTTATGGATTAAAACCAGACTCTGCATCAACTAACATTTTCCATGGGAGTTTTGCCATGCATCCCCCTCCGGCATGCCACAGTCCAGGTGTTAGTCCCCTTGAAACAACTTTTCCATCACTATTGTGGCCAGAAAGAGTCCCTGTGGGTTTTAAAATTCGCCTGCCTATTGAAGTCTATGGCGATTCGCCCGGTTTGCCCATTTGCGAACATTTGCGGAAATTCGCGTTCGCCGTTTGCGAATGGAAAATTTTATGTTCGCGACATCTCTAGTTCTACGTGACATTCTAACTGTGAATGTCATAACACTGTTTGCTTTTACTCCAATAAGATACACATATTTGTATTCAGCAATGTCTCAAGTGTAAAACTGCACTCCCTATGTACAGGTTTTATGGTGTTGTGGGAAGTTACATGGTCAAATATAGCATGTTAATTTTTTTTTTTTCACATTGAAATTCGCCATATTGGTTACGTTGCCTTTGAGACCGTATAGTAGCCCAGGAATGAGAATTACCCCCATGATGGCATACCATTTGCAAAAGTAGACAACCCAAGGTATTGCAAATGGGGTACGTCCAGTCTTTTTTAGTAGCCACTTGGTCACAAACACTGGCCAAAGTTAGTGTTTATATTTGTTTGTGTGTGAAAAATGCAAAAAACTAATTTGAACGCCAATTTTGGCCAGTATTTGTGACCATGTGGCTACTAAAAAAGACTGGACATACCACATTTGCAATACCTTGGGTTGTCTACTTTTGCAAATGGTATGCCAATTCTTATTCCTGGGCTACCATACGGTCTCAAAGGCAACGTAACCAATCTGGTGAATTTCATTGTGAAAAAACTGAATCAGAAGCCTTATATTTGACTCTGTAACTTTTGAAAACACCATAAAACCTGTACATGAGAGGTACTGTTATACTCAGGAGACTTCGCTGAACACAAATATTAGTGTTTTAAAACAGTAAAATGTATCACATCAATTAAATTGTCAGTGTAAGTGTCATTTGTGTGTGAAAAATGCAAAAAGTGTCACTTTCCCTGGGCTCCCAGGTAACTCTCCATACTGCGATCGCCAGCGTGGGATCGTCAGCAAACGAGTAAGTACATATGATGGCAGGGACGTGCTATGCTGCCCCTCGGCATTTAGAGTCTGGTCCCTAAGGATGGGATGGCATGCCCGCCATCCTTAAGGGGTTAATGTAGAAAAATGCAAAGTTATACCCTTCGGGCTAAAGAATGCACAAGCAATTTACACCCTAAATGGTAGTGAATGAAGGATAACAACAAATGAGAAGGATTCGTGAATTGTTATAGACAACAAACAAAGCAACAATGTACAATGTCAATCGGCAGTTACTAAGGCCAGTATGGTATTGTCATTTATAAATAGGGTTATTAATTCTAAGGATGAAAATACAATTTTGCCTCTTTATAAATCACTGGTAAGACCACACCTGGAATATGCTATGCAATTTTGGGCACCTGATTTAAAGAAGGATGTCACTAAAAAAAGTGCAGAGGTGGGCTACAAAATTAATGGAATGGAGCATTTTATTTATGAAAAAAGGTTTAAAAATGTAAATCTTTTTTAGTTTTTAAAAAAACAGCGCCTCATAGGGGATATGATAGCATTATACAAATATATTTGGGGCCAATACAATACATTGTATGGAACTCTATTCATAAAGAGGACTATACATAGGACACAATGTCATGCATTTAGACTGGAAGAAAGAGTATTTAGTCCAAGGCAAAGTAAGAACAATAAGGATGTGGAAAAGGTGGTTTTATCAGAGTCTATACAGTAGTTTAAACAGCAATTGGATAAATATTTGAACAAACAGAATATTCTGGGATATATGTTTTAATTAGTAGGGTAATATATATTTGATCCAAAGAGAGATCTGACTGCATTGTGGGGTCAAGAAGACATTTTTTTTTCTGATTTTGTTTAAAATTGGAAATCCTTCAAACAGTTTTTTTCTGTTTGCCCTTTTTTGGATCAACAACAAAAACAAACATGAGAAAGGCTGAACTTAACCCCTTAAGGACAGAGCTTCAGAAGCTTGTCTTTCACTTAATGACAACGGCATTTTTTGCATTTTTTGCTATTTGCGTTCAACTGCAATTTGCATTTTACTAATTTATTGCACCGACACATATTATATACCGTTTTTTAAAGGACAGAAAGGGCTTTAATTTGATGTAACATATATATATATATATATATATATATATATATATATATATATATATACATATATATAAATGCTTATTTATTATAAAAAAAATACAGAAATATGCAAAAAAATGAATTTTTGTGTGTTTTTTTTACAGTTTTTGCAATAATAATGTGTACATAATTAGTGCAGGTTAAGGAAAGTAATTAAAAATAAATTCATTTAGTTGTTCTGAATTACAGAATATATAATGTGTCTGGGATTTTAAGTTTTTTTTGGTAGTTACAGGTCACAAAGCACAAGGAGTAAAATAAACTTTTTATGTGGAGCGATTTTAGAATTTGGTATGTTTGTCTTGTAAGCCTAATAGCCATAAAAGAAAACAAAATTGCCACACAAAAGTATATATTTATATAAAGTAGACACCACAGGCTATTTACCTAAGGTTGTTTTGACACTTTCTACGTAGCCATTTTACCGCCAACCTCTGCTAAATATTGGAGTAAAATTGTGTTTTTTGGGGGTTTTCGCACACAAACTTATAACAAAGAACTTCTCATGTGTATTTTGTAAAGTTGGTGTGTGCTATTCCTGTACAAAGTTTTATTATGTGTTCAGTTACTTCTGCTGAGTACAACGGTACCCCCATTGTATGTCTTTGGCACTATTTCGTGAAGCTACAGTGCCATATAGGAGACCTGTCCTTTTCAGTATTCACAGTAGAATTTTGAGAGACGGATTTAATGAGCCTATGCTTCCATTTGGGGTATTATAGTAGTTTGACTGTTCAAAAAAACCCCACAAAGGCCTACCATTTGTAAAAGTAGACACTCCAGGGTATCTCATAAGGTGCATATTGTGCCTTAACATGCCCCCATTTTTTTACCATTACATGCCAAAGTATGTGGTAAAAAATAATTTTGTGCATATTTTACATACGGATTGCATTTTTGCTGGGCATTTTGTATATTTCATGTGGGCCACTAAGTTCAAACCCCCCAAATTATGCTCAGCTAAGTCTTCTGAGTAAAAGGACACCCCCATTGTATGTCTATGGCACTATTTTGTGAAGCTACAGTGCCATATAGGAGACCAAGCCATATCAGTTTTGACCGAACTTTGAATTTTGACGCCGGGCCTATGTGCAATTTCCAAGCATCTTTGCAGGTTTTAAATTCAAACTACCCCACAAAGGCCTACCATTTATTAAAGTAGACACCCCAGGGTATTTCAAAAGGCATATTTTGAACCTTAGCGTGGGATCATTTTTCCGCTAGCGTGTACCAGGTGTAGTGGTTATAAGCGTTTTTTTTTTGCCTTTTTGACACACAAAGTGAGTTTGCACAGTATATTTTGCAAACCATATGTGTACTACCACTGTATAATACTTCATATTTTGCTCAGCTATGTCTGCTGAGTACAAAAATACCCCCGTATGTACCTTTGCCAGGTATATGTGGACATCGGAGGGCAGGGGCGGACTGACAACTTATAGGGCCCTCGGTCATTAGGAGATCAAGGGCCCCCCTCCTGGTGCAAGGTCTTTGTGCAGCTGTCATACAGATATGTGCGCGCTACCCAGCATGGCTGTTTGAGTCATGGCGTCCCCCAAACAGGGCCAGATATACTTTAAAGGGTTAATCCAACCAAAAACAGTGTTTTCATAAAACATTGTTTTTGAGTGGAGTACCCCTTAATAGCTTGCCTTACGCCCCCCCCCCACCCCCCCTCATTAAAATAAAGACATAAAGCAAATTTAATTAAACACTTCCTCTGTGTTTGTTGGTGACATCACAAGCAGCATCCCCCACATGTTCAACCATACAAGCAGCCTCCAAACACATGTGTTTGGAGGCTACTTGTGTGGGATGCTGCTTGTGTTCCTGTATGTCAACATGTTGAATAAGAATTAATTGTTTGACTTGTTTTACTTATTGTACTGCGCTGCAGAATATGTTGGTGCTATATAAGTAATTGTAATAATTGCGTTTGTATGTATAAGGAGGATGTATGCAGTATTGCCATGCTGAGGATGCCTGTTGTGATGTTTGTGTAGGGAGGCTGCATGTGGTATTGAATGTGTGGGAATGCTGTTTGTGGGATTACGTGCATACAGTGAGGTTCCTTGTGGGTTTGTGTGTGTGTATGGAGCTGTTTGCAGTGTCGTATGTTAGTGGAGAGGGCTGGTTGTGTTGCAGAGAGTGTGTGGATAGGGGCTGTTGTGTGTGTGGGATAGGGGGTTTAGTAGGCAGCTGGCGGATACTTGGACTGTAGTGTATGTTTGTATGATACTAGAGGCTCTACTGTGTGGGGGAGATACAGAGGCTGCAGTATGTGTGTGGATAGTTACTGCAGTGCATGAAGGGGGATATGGGCTATAGTAGGTGCAGGGGGCATACGGACGGTGGGGGGATAGCGGCTGCAGTGGGAGCAGTGAGGGATAGGGGCTGTAGTGAGTGCAGGGAGGGATAGGGATGAGTGATGAGGACTGTAGTGGGTGCAGGAAGGCATAGGGGTGAGGTGGGTACAGGGAGAGAGAGAGGCTGAGGAGTGTACAAGAAGGCAAAGAGGCTGTGGTGGGTACAGGGAAGGATAGGAATGAGAGTGATAGGGCTGTAGTGGGTGAAGGGGGAGTGGGATCTGGGATGGTAAAGGGGCATAGGGGCTGTGGTGGGTGAAGGAGCATAGGGGCTCAGATGGATAAAGAGGGCAGAGGGGCCGTGAAAGGGGGCTCAGATGGATACAGGGGCATAGTGACTGGGATGGGTGAAGGGGGCACAGGTGGTGTTATGGGTGAAGGGGGCACAGGGCCTGGGATGGGTAAAGGGGGCACAGGGGCTGGGATAGGAAAAGGTGGGTACAGGGGCTGGGATGGATAAAGGAGTACAGGGGCTGGGATGGATAAAGGGGGCACAGGGGCTGGGTGAAAGGGGCACAGGGGCTGGGATGGGTAAAGGGAGCACAAGGGCTGGTATGGATGAAGGGGGCACAGGTGCTGGGCTGGGTGGGGGTGGCACTGGGGCTGGGATGGCTAAAGGGGCACAGGGGCTGGGATGGGTGAAAGGGGGCACAGGGGCTGGGATGGGTGAAAGGGGCAAAGGGGCTGGGATGGGTGAAAGGGGGCACAGGGTCTGGGATGGGTGAAAGGGGGCACAGGGCTGGGATGGGTGAAGTGGGCACAGGGCTGGGATGGGTGAAGGGGGCACAGGGGCTGGGATGGGTGAAGGGGGGCACTGGGGCTGGGCAAAGGGGGGCACAGGGCTGGGATGGGTGAAGGGGGTGCTGGGGTGGGTTAAGGGGGTACAGGTGCTGGGATGGGTGAAGGGGGCACAGGGCTGGGATAGGTGAAGGGGGCACAGGGCTGGGATAGGTGAAAGGGGCACTGGGGCTGAGATGGGTGAAGGGGGCACTGGGTGGGTGAAGGGGCACAGGACTGGGAAGGGTGAAGGGGGCACAGGGCTGAGATGGGTGAAGGGGGCACAGGGCTGGGATGGGTGAAGGGGGCGCTGGGGTGGGTTAAGGGGGTACAGGTGCTGGGATGGGTGAAGGGGGCACTGGGGCTGAGATGGGTGAAGGGGGCACTGGGTGGGTGAAGGGGGGCACAGGGCTGAGATGGGTGAAGGGGGGCACAGGGCTGGGATGGGTGAAGGGGGATATTAGCTTTAAAAAAAATAATATTTACTTACCTGCTGTCTGCCAGGGTTCAGCAGATTCTGCAGGACAGGAAGTGATGTAACTTCCCCTCTTTCGGCCCCGCCTCTTCCCCTCACATGGAGCTCCGCAGTCATTGCATGGCGGAGACCTGGCAGGAGCAGCAGGATCACTACCAGGTCTCAGAAGGTGGGAGTGGAGGGGGGAAACAGAGAGGTATAGGAAGCAGGAGCAACCTATCCCTAGAATATGTTTGATTCTGGCTGGGGAGATCTGTGATCTGATCTCCCAGCCAGAGCATGTTAGTGCAGCCTGCCGGGCCCCTGACTGCCTCGGGCCCTCGGTCCATGACCGATCTGCCCGAGTGGTCAGTCCGCCCCTGTCGGAGGGGCACATTTGGGACACAGCCATTCCATTTTTTTTCAAATTTTGAATTTTTACGCTGTGCCCATGTCCCATTTTAGAGTATTTTACCAGGCTATATAATCCAAATACCCCATAAAGCCATACCATTTCTTAAAGAAGACATCCCAGGGTATTTCAAAAGGCATATTTTGAACCTTAGCGTGGGATCATTTTTCCGCTAGCTTGTACCAGGTGTAGTGGTAATAAGCGTTTTTTCTGCCTTTTTGACACACAAAGTGAGTTTGCACAGTATATTTTGCAAACCTTATGTGTACTACCACTGTATAATACTTCATATGTTGCTCAGCTATGTCTGCTGAGTACAAAAATACCCCCGTATGTATCTTTGCTAGGTATATGTGGACATCGGAGGGGCACATTTGGGACACAGCCATTCCATTTTTTTTCAAACTTTAAATTTTTACGCTGTGCCCATGTCCCATTTTAGAGTATTTTACCAGGCTATATAAACCAAATACCCCATAAAGCCATACCATTTCTTAAAGAAGACATCCCAGGGTATTTCAAAAGGCATATTTTGAACCTTAGCGTGGGATCATTTTTCCGCTAGCTTGTACCAGGTGTAGTGGTAATGAGCGTTATTAAATGTATTTTTTTACTTTTTAAAACTTTTTTTACTTTTTAAAACTATTTTTTAAACTTTTGTTTTGATTATTCATTTTTTTAAAGTTTCCTAAACTTTCGTAAAACTTTTTTTTACAGATTTAACATTTTTCTAAGCTTTTTTTTTTACGTTAACCCCTAACTAGCAGTAAGCAGCACTAACAGTAAATTCCCCATTTTCCCATAACTCCCACCCACCCCAGCTAGCAAAATATTTAATTATACAATATTTAAATTAGTTAATTAAATAAATTTAACCCCTGAGGGTTAAAAAATAAATAAAAGTTAATCGTCAGGGGTTAAAAAAAAAATAGAACAGTATAATACTGTGATCTGTATTTTGATCACTGTAGGCAGTGATCGACTGGCAGGGAAGGGGTTAATTTTTATTTGGACTGGGTAAAGGGTTTTATTTTTTTAATGTTTTACTTAAATGTTATTAAAACTTTTTTTTAACTTAATTTTTTAACTTTTTAAAGCTTATTTTTAAACTTTTTTTAACGTTAACCCCTAGTTAGCGTAATACTAAATCCCCCAATTCCCCACTAACTTCCACCCTCCCCAGCTAGCTAAATTTATAATTTTAAAATATTTAAATTAATTAATAAAATAAATTGAACCCCTGAGGGTTAAAAAAAAAAGAATTAACCCTCAGGGGTTAAAAAAAAAATCAGATCTTAGTAAAATGTAATCCCTGCCAATTGATCACTGTAGTCAGTGATCAATTGGCAGGGAAGGGGTTAATTTTTTATTAAAATGGGTAAAGGGGGGTTAAAGGGGGGTGGGATTTTAATTTTACTATTTTTTTTTTCCACCAGGGGGCAGGATCACTGAAGATCCGTCTCCCTGCACTTCACACAGAACCAGGAAGTGCAGGGAGGCGGAGGTGAGTATAGAGAGCACATGTGCCCGCTCAGACATGCTGTCAGAGCGGGCACATGTACTCTGACAGCCCGATCCGGTGCTCCCGGTCTGCCTCTAATGCAGAGGCAGACCGGAGCACCATTAACCCCACGATCGCCGCGATTGCGGCGATCTGGGGTTAATTTTAACGGGTGACGGACGAGGTCCGTCACTCGTCATTAACGCATTCCCCTGAGTGACGGACCTCGTCCGTCACTCGTCGTTAAGGGGTTAATGGATGTGTGTAACTTACGATGCATATTTAAAGTTAACCTCGTATAATATTCTGTGATAACTGCATAATGTGTTTTGTATCCTTTATCTTATGCATATTTTTTTTTCAATTGATGACAGATAAGTTTGCAGTTCTATAATTGATGCCACTTATAATAGGTTTTCCTGAAGTCCTACAGACAACCTTACATAGATAAACCAGTATCACCTCTCCCTTATACTACACAATAATGCATACAGAGATCCTTAAACTCTGTCTTTTATCTTTTGGATCCACTGTACATAGTGATGTATATGCTTAAGATTGTTATTAGAATAAGCGACTCCTTTCTCCATTTCTAATTGATATATAAGTTGTTTTTTAAATAATAAAATATCTGGAGTTGATGTCTGTTTCCACGCTCTTGCTATTACTATTTTTGCAGAAATTAAGAAATGTACAGTCAGAATTTGTTGAATTTTTGATCAATTGTTCCAATTGATATGAAGCAAGCCATTTTCTGGGGATTTCTTTAATTTTATATTAAAGAAAGACAAAATGTGATACATTGAATCCAAGAATGTTATTATTTTTGGGCAATTCCACCAGATATGAAGCATAGTTCCTTTATGGGCTAGACATCTCCAGCACAAGGAAGAATTTAATAGAGATATTTTTGCTAGCCTAGTTGGAACTAGGTACCATCTATGAAATACCTTAAAGCAGGTCTCTAGTAAATTAAGGCAATGCATATATTTTTTTCACAACTTTTAATGAAGAGCACCATTCTTTATCAGAAATTTTACATTTAAAGTCACTCTCCCATTGTTTTTTTAGCTGTGGGTTGTATATTTGCATATAATTGTCTAAATAAATCCATTGCGATGGAACTGACTGATTTAGACTCCTTTTTAAAAAAAATAAAAAAATATATATAAGGTTTTTTCGGTTTCCTTCATTCTTAATAAGAGATTCTTTAAGGAACCCTCTCACTCTCAGATAATTAAAGATTTCTTTATCAGATATATTTAATTTTGTTTTCAAATCTTCGAAAGAGAATAATTTAGCATCTTGTATAAGATCTTCTATATAAATCTCTTTATGGACTCTCCAGGTACTGAGATTTAAGTCAGGGATGATTTTTTTTCTAAAAGTCGGATATTTGCTCCTTTGAATATTTTATTATTTATTTTAAGTAATTTTTTTATTGATTGCCATTCTTCCATAAGATGAAGTACAGTAAACGAATTTAGTTGCAAAGAGTCTTTAAAGTTAGTAACATCATCCCAAATAAGAAGGGATAAATCCTTTTCATTAGTTCTAAAAGATTCAATTCTATATTAGGCTTGCTTTCTGGCCTCTTGAATCTGAAATTTATGAATATGAGTGATGATGTTTGCTTCATATATATCTCTGATTAATGGGAGAGCCATACCTCCTTGCTTTACTTTTTTTGTTAAAATTAGCGATTTAATTCTTGGAGTTTTTCCTCTCCAGATGTAGTTAGAGAAAGAATGATGGAGCATATCCAGCCATGGTTTAGGACATTTTAATGGGATCATGTTAAATAAATATGCCCATTTGGGGATAACATATGCTTTGATGGTATTTACTCTTCCCCACCAAGAGATCTCTAACGAACGCCAATCTTTGAGAGTTTTATTTGTATATTGAATCATTTTCAAAAAATTGGCCTCTACTGTATTTTTGGGATTCACAGTGATGATAATTCCCTAGTATTGGAAGTCTTTCTTAGTCCAGTGAAAGTTGTAATTCTCTTTTAATCGACTTTTTGGGATTCGCAGTGATGATAATTCCCTAGTATTGGAAGTCTTTCTTAGTCCAGTGAAAGTTGTAATTCTCTTTTAATCGACTCACGGAGGAGGAATTCAAATTGATACTAAGTGCTGTAGTTTTTTGAACATTCATTTTATAGTTTGAGATTTCCCCAAATGGGAGTGGAGGGGGGAAACAGAGAGGTATAGGAAGCAGGAGCAACCTATCCCTAGAATATGTTTGATTCTGGCTGGGGAGATCTGTGATCTGATCTCCCAGCCAGAGCATGTTAGTGCAGCCTGCCGGGCCCCTGACTGCCTCGGGCCCTCGGTCCATGACCGATCTGCCCGAGTGGTCAGTCCGCCCCTGTCGGAGGGGCACATTTGGGACACAGCCATTCCATTTTTTTTCAAATTTTGAATTTTTACGCTGTGCCCATGTCCCATTTTAGAGTATTTTACCAGGCTATATAATCCAAATACCCCATAAAGCCATACCATTTCTTAAAGAAGACATCCCAGGGTATTTCAAAAGGCATATTTTGAACCTTAGCGTGGGATCATTTTTCCGCTAGCTTGTACCAGGTGTAGTGGTAATAAGCGTTTTTTCTGCCTTTTTGAAACACAAAGTGAGTTTGCACAGTATATTTTGCAAACCTTATGTGTACTACCACTGTATAATACTTCATATGTTGCTCAGCTATGTCTGCTGAGTACAAAAATACCCCCGTATGTATCTTTGCTAGGTATATGTGGACATCGGAGGGGCACATTTGGGACACAGCCATTCCATTTTTTTTCAAACTTTAAATTTTTACGCTGTGCCCATGTCCCATTTTAGAGTATTTTACCAGGCTATATAAACCAAATACCCCATAAAGCCATACCATTTCTTAAAGAAGACATCCCAGGGTATTTCAAAAGGCATATTTTGAACCTTAGCGTGGGATCATTTTTCCGCTAGCTTGTACCAGGTGTAGTGGTAATGAGCGTTATTAAATGTATTTTTTTACTTTTTAAAACTTTTTTTACTTTTTAAAACTATTTTTTAAACTTTTGTTTTGATTATTCATTTTTTTAAAGTTTCCTAAACTTTCGTAAAACTTTTTTTTACAGATTTAACATTTTTCTAAGCTTTTTTTTTTACGTTAACCCCTAACTAGCAGTAAGCAGCACTAACAGTAAATTCCCCATTTTCCCATAACTCCCACCCACCCCAGCTAGCAAAATATTTAATTATACAATATTTAAATTAGTTAATTAAATAAATTTAACCCCTGAGGGTTAAAAAATAAATAAAAGTTAATCGTCAGGGGTTAAAAAAAAAAATAGAACAGTATAATACTGTGATCTGTATTTTGATCACTGTAGGCAGTGATCGACTGGCAGGGAAGGGGTTAATTTTTATTTGGACTGGGTAAAGGGTTTATTTTTTTAATGTTTTACTTAAATGTTATTAAAACTTTTTTTTAACTTAATTTTTTAACTTTTTAAAGCTTATTTTTAAACTTTTTTTAACGTTAACCCCTAGTTAGCGTAATACTAAATCCCCCAATTCCCCACTAACTTCCACCCTCCCCAGCTAGCTAAATTTATAATTTTAAAATATTTAAATTAATTAATAAAATAAATTGAACCCCTGAGGTTTAAAAAAAAAAGAATTAACCCTCAGGGGTTAAAAAAAAAATCAGATCTTAGTAAAATGTAATCCCTGCCAATTGATCACTGTAGTCAGTGATCAATTGGCAGGGAAGGGGTTAATTTTTTATTAAAATGGGTAAAGGGGGGTTAAAGGGGGGTGGGATTTTAATTTTACTATTTTTTTTTTCCACCAGGGGGCAGGATCACTGAAGATCCGTCTCCCTGCACTTCACACAGAACCAGGAAGTGCAGGGAGGCGGAGGTGAGTATAGAGAGCACATGTGCCCGCTCAGACATGCTGTCAGAGCGGGCACATGTACTCTGACAGCCCGATCCGGTGCTCCCGGTCTGCCTCTAATGCAGAGGCAGACCGGAGCACCATTAACCCCACGATCGCCGCGATTGCAGCGATCTGGGGTTAATTTTAACGGGTGACGGACGAGGTCCGTCACTCGTCATTAACGCATTCCCCTGAGTGACGGACCTCGTCCGTCACTCGTCGTTAAGGGGTTAATGGATGTGTGTAACTTACGATGCATATTTAAAGTTAACCTCGTATAATATTCTGTGATAACTGCATAATGTGTTTTGTATCCTTTATCTTATGCATATTTTTTTTTCAATTGATGACAGATAAGTTTGCAGTTCTATAATTGATGCCACTTATAATAGGTTTTCCTGAAGTCCTACAGACAACCTTACATAGATAAACCAGTATCACCTCTCCCTTATACTACACAATAATGCATACAGAGATCCTTAAACTCTGTCTTTTATCTTTTGGATCCACTGTACATAGTGATGTATATGCTTAAGATTGTTATTAGAATAAGCGACTCCTTTCTCCATTTCTAATTGATATATAAGTTGTTTTTTAAATAATAAAATATCTGGAGTTGATGTCTGTTTCCACGCTCTTGCTATTACTATTTTTGCAGAAATTAAGAAATGTACAGTCAGAATTTGTTGAATTTTTGATCAATTGTTCCAATTGATATGAAGCAAGCCATTTTCTGGGGATTTCTTTAATTTTATATTAAAGAAAGACAAAATGTGATACATTGAATCCAAGAATGTTATTATTTTTGGGCAATTCCACCAGATATGAAGCATAGTTCCTTTATGGGCTAGACATCTCCAGCACAAGGAAGAATTTAATAGAGATATTTTTGCTAGCCTAGTTGGAACTAGGTACCATCTATGAAATACCTTAAAGCAGGTCTCTAGTAAATTAAGGCAATGCATATATTTTTTTCACAACTTTTAATGAAGAGCACCATTCTTTATCAGAAATTTTACATTTAAAGTCACTCTCCCATTGTTTTTTTAGCTGTGGGTTGTATATTTGCATATAACTGTCTAAATAAATCCATTGCGATGGAACTGACTGATTTAGACTCCTTTTTTAAAAAAATAAAAAAATATATATAAGGTTTTTTCGGTTTCCTTCATTCTTAATAAGAGATTCTTTAAGGAACCCTCTCACTCTCAGATAATTAAAGATTTCTTTATCAGATATATTTAATTTTGTTTTCAAATCTTCGAAAGAGAATAATTTAGCATCTTGTATAAGATCTTCTATATAAATCTCTTTATGGACTCTCCAGGTACTGAGATTTAAGTCAGGGATGATTTTTTTTCTAAAAGTCGGATATTTGCTCCTTTGAATATTTTATTATTTATTTTAAGTAATTTTTTTATTGATTGCCATTCTTCCATAAGATGAAGTACAGTAAACGAATTTAGTTGCAAAGAGTCTTTAAAGTTAGTAACATCATCCCAAATAAGAAGGGATAAATCCTTTTCATTAGTTCTAAAAGATTCAATTCTATATTAGGCTTGCTTTCTGGCCTCTTGAATCTGAAATTTATGAATATGAGTGATGATGTTTGCTTCATATATATCTCTGATTAATGGGAGAGCCATACCTCCTTGCTTTACTTTTTTTGTTAAAATTAGCGATTTAATTCTTGGAGTTTTTCCTCTCCAGATGTAGTTAGAGAAAGAATGATGGAGCATATCCAGCCATGGTTTAGGACATTTTAATGGGATCATGTTAAATAAATATGCCCATTTGGGGATAACATATGCTTTGATGGTATTTACTCTTCCCCACCAAGAGATCTCTAACGAACGCCAATCTTTGAGAGTTTTATTTGTATATTGAATCATTTTCAAAAAATTGGCCTCTACTGTATTTTTGGGATTCACAGTGATGATAATTCCCTAGTATTGGAAGTCTTTCTTAGTCCAGTGAAAGTTGTAATTCTCTTTTAATCGACTTTTTGGGATTCACAGTGATGATAATTCCCTAGTATTGGAAGTCTTTCTTAGTCCAGTGAAAGTTGTAATTCTCTTTTAATCGACTCACGGAGGAGGAATTCAAATTGATACTAAGTGCTGTAGTTTTTTGAACATTCATTTTATAGTTTGAGATTTCCCCAAATGGGAGTGGAGGGGGGAAACAGAGAGGTATAGGAAGCAGGAGCAACCTATCCCTAGAATATGTTTGATTCTGGCTGGGGAGATCTGTGATCTGATCTCCCAGCCAGAGCATGTTAGTGCAGCCTGCCGGGCCCCTGACTGCCTCGGGCCCTCGGTCCATGACCGATCTGCCCGAGTGGTCAGTCCGCCCCTGTCGGAGGGGCACATTTGGGACACAGCCATTCCATTTTTTTTCAAATTTTGAATTTTTACGCTGTGCCCATGTCCCATTTTAGAGTATTTTACCAGGCTATATAATCCAAATACCCCATAAAGCCATACCATTTCTTAAAGAAGACATCCCAGGGTATTTCAAAAGGCATATTTTGAACCTTAGCGTGGGATCATTTTTCCGCTAGCTTGTACCAGGTGTAGTGGTAATAAGCGTTTTTTCTGCCTTTTTGACACACAAAGTGAGTTTGCACAGTATATTTTGCAAACCTTATGTGTACTACCACTGTATAATACTTCATATGTTGCTCAGCTATGTCTGCTGAGTACAAAAATACCCCCGTATGTATCTTTGCTAGGTATATGTGGACATCGGAGGGGCACATTTGGGACACAGCCATTCCATTTTTTTTCAAACTTTAAATTTTTACGCTGTGCCCATGTCCCATTTTAGAGTATTTTACCAGGCTATATAAACCAAATACCCCATAAAGCCATACCATTTCTTAAAGAAGACATCCCAGGGTATTTCAAAAGGCATATTTTGAACCTTAGCGTGGGATCATTTTTCCGCTAGCTTGTACCAGGTGTAGTGGTAATGAGCGTTATTAAATGTATTTTTTTACTTTTTAAAACTTTTTTACTTTTTAAAACTATTTTTTAAACTTTTGTTTTGATTATTCATTTTTTTAAAGTTTCCTAAACTTTCGTAAAACTTTTTTTTACAGATTTAACATTTTTCTAAGCTTTTTTTTTTACGTTAACCCCTAACTAGCAGTAAGCAGCACTAACAGTAAATTCCCCATTTTCCCATAACTCCCACCCACCCCAGCTAGCAAAATATTTAATTATACAATATTTAAATTAGTTAATTAAATAAATTTAACCCCTGAGGGTTAAAAAATAAATAAAAGTTAATCGTCAGGGGTTAAAAAAAAAAAATAGAACAGTATAATACTGTGATCTGTATTTTGATCACTGTAGGCAGTGATCGACTGGCAGGGAAGGGGTTAATTTTTATTTGGACTGGGTAAAGGGTTTATTTTTTTAATGTTTTACTTAAATGTTATTAAAACTTTTTTTTAACTTAATTTTTTAACTTTTTAAAGCTTATTTTTAAACTTTTTTTTAACGTTAACCCCTAGTTAGCGTAATACTAAATCCCCCAATTCCCCACTAACTTCCACCCTCCCCAGCTAGCTAAATTTATAATTTTAAAATATTTAAATTAATTAATAAAATAAATTGAACCCCTGAGGGTTAAAAAAAAAAGAATTAACCCTCAGGGGTTAAAAAAAAAATCAGATCTTAGTAAAATGTAATCCCTGCCAATTGATCACTGTAGTCAGTGATCAATTGGCAGGGAAGGGGTTAATTTTTTATTAAAATGGGTAAAGGGGGGTTAAAGGGGGGTGGGATTTTAATTTTACTATTTTTTTTTTCCACCAGGGGGCAGGATCACTGAAGATCCGTCTCCCTGCACTTCACACAGAACCAGGAAGTGCAGGGAGGCGGAGGTGAGTATAGAGAGCACATGTGCCCGCTCAGACATGCGGTCAGAGCGGGCACATGTACTCTGACAGCCCGATCCGGTGCTCCCGGTCTGCCTCTAATGCAGAGGCAGACCGGAGCACCATTAACCCCACGATCGCCGCGATTGCGGCGATCTGGGGTTAATTTTAACGGGTGACGGACGAGGTCCGTCACTCGTCATTAACGCATTCCCCTGAGTGACGGACCTCGTCCGTCACTCGTCGTTAAGGGGTTAATGGATGTGTGTAACTTACGATGCATATTTAAAGTTAACCTCGTATAATATTCTGTGATAACTGCATAATGTGTTTTGTATCCTTTATCTTATGCATATTTTTTTTTCAATTGATGACAGATAAGTTTGCAGTTCTATAATTGATGCCACTTATAATAGGTTTTCCTGAAGTCCTACAGACAACCTTACATAGATAAACCAGTATCACCTCTCCCTTATACTACACAATAATGCATACAGAGATCCTTAAACTCTGTCTTTTATCTTTTGGATCCACTGTACATAGTGATGTATATGCTTAAGATTGTTATTAGAATAAGCGACTCCTTTCTCCATTTCTAATTGATATATAAGTTGTTTTTTAAATAATAAAATATCTGGAGTTGATGTCTGTTTCCACGCTCTTGCTATTACTATTTTTGCAGAAATTAAGAAATGTACAGTCAGAATTTGTTGAATTTTTGATCAATTGTTCCAATTGATATGAAGCAAGCCATTTTCTGGGGATTTCTTTAATTTTATATTAAAGAAAGACAAAATGTGATACATTGAATCCAAGAATGTTATTATTTTTGGGCAATTCCACCAGATATGAAGCATAGTTCCTTTATGGGCTAGACATCTCCAGCACAAGGAAGAATTTAATAGAGATATTTTTGCTAGCCTAGTTGGAACTAGGTACCATCTATGAAATACCTTAAAGCAGGTCTCTAGTAAATTAAGGCAATGCATATATTTTTTTCACAACTTTTAATGAAGAGCACCATTCTTTATCAGAAATTTTACATTTAAAGTCACTCTCCCATTGTTTTTTTAGCTGTGGGTTGTATATTTGCATATAATTGTCTAAATAAATCCATTGCGATGGAACTGACTGATTTAGACTCCTTTTTAAAAAAAATAAAAAAATATATATAAGGTTTTTTCGGTTTCCTTCATTCTTAATAAGAGATTCTTTAAGGAACCCTCTCACTCTCAGATAATTAAAGATTTCTTTATCAGATATATTTAATTTTGTTTTCAAATCTTCGAAAGAGAATAATTTAGCATCTTGTATAAGATCTTCTATATAAATCTCTTTATGGACTCTCCAGGTACTGAGATTTAAGTCAGGGATGATTTTTTTTCTAAAAGTCGGATATTTGCTCCTTTGAATATTTTATTATTTATTTTAAGTAATTTTTTTATTGATTGCCATTCTTCCATAAGATGAAGTACAGTAAACGAATTTAGTTGCAAAGAGTCTTTAAAGTTAGTAACATCATCCCAAATAAGAAGGGATAAATCCTTTTCATTAGTTCTAAAAGATTCAATTCTATATTAGGCTTGCTTTCTGGCCTCTTGAATCTGAAATTTATGAATATGAGTGATGATGTTTGCTTCATATATATCTCTGATTAATGGGAGAGCCATACCTCCTTGCTTTACTTTTTTTGTTAAAATTAGCGATTTAATTCTTGGAGTTTTTCCTCTCCAGATGTAGTTAGAGAAAGAATGATGGAGCATATCCAGCCATGGTTTAGGACATTTTAATGGGATCATGTTAAATAAATATGCCCATTTGGGGATAACATATGCTTTGATGGTATTTACTCTTCCCCACCAAGAGATCTCTAACGAACGCCAATCTTTGAGAGTTTTATTTGTATATTGAATCATTTTCAAAAAATTGGCCTCTACTGTATTTTTGGGATTCACAGTGATGATAATTCCCTAGTATTGGAAGTCTTTCTTAGTCCAGTGAAAGTTGTAATTCTCTTTTAATCGACTTTTTGGGATTCGCAGTGATGATAATTCCCTAGTATTGGAAGTCTTTCTTAGTCCAGTGAAAGTTGTAATTCTCTTTTAATCGACTCACGGAGGAGGAATTCAAATTGATACTAAGTGCTGTAGTTTTTTGAACATTCATTTTATAGTTTGAGATTTCCCCAAATGGGAGTGGAGGGGGGAAACAGAGAGGTATAGGAAGCAGGAGCAACCTATCCCTAGAATATGTTTGATTCTGGCTGGGGAGATCTGTGATCTGATCTCCCAGCCAGAGCATGTTAGTGCAGCCTGCCGGGCCCCTGACTGCCTCGGGCCCTCGGTCCATGACCGATCTGCCCGAGTGGTCAGTCCGCCCCTGTCGGAGGGGCACATTTGGGACACAGCCATTCCATTTTTTTTCAAATTTTGAATTTTTACGCTGTGCCCATGTCCCATTTTAGAGTATTTTACCAGGCTATATAATCCAAATACCCCATAAAGCCATACCATTTCTTAAAGAAGACATCCCAGGGTATTTCAAAAGGCATATTTTGAACCTTAGCGTGGGATCATTTTTCCGCTAGCTTGTACCAGGTGTAGTGGTAATAAGCGTTTTTTCTGCCTTTTTGACACACAAAGTGAGTTTGCACAGTATATTTTGCAAACCTTATGTGTACTACCACTGTATAATACTTCATATGTTGCTCAGCTATGTCTGCTGAGTACAAAAATACCCCCGTATGTATCTTTGCTAGGTATATGTGGACATCGGAGGGGCACATTTGGGACACAGCCATTCCATTTTTTTTCAAACTTTAAATTTTTACGCTGTGCCCATGTCCCATTTTAGAGTATTTTACCAGGCTATATAAACCAAATACCCCATAAAGCCATACCATTTCTTAAAGAAGACATCCCAGGGTATTTCAAAAGGCATATTTTGAACCTTAGCGTGGGATCATTTTTCCGCTAGCTTGTACCAGGTGTAGTGGTAATGAGCGTTATTAAATGTATTTTTTTACTTTTTAAAACTTTTTTACTTTTTAAAACTATTTTTTAAACTTTTGTTTTGATTATTCATTTTTTTAAAGTTTCCTAAACTTTCGTAAAACTTTTTTTTACAGATTTAACATTTTTCTAAGCTTTTTTTTTTACGTTAACCCCTAACTAGCAGTAAGCAGCACTAACAGTAAATTCCCCATTTTCCCATAACTCCCACCCACCCCAGCTAGCAAAATATTTAATTATACAATATTTAAATTAGTTAATTAAATAAATTTAACCCCTGAGGGTTAAAAAATAAATAAAAGTTAATCGTCAGGGGTTAAAAAAAAAAAATAGAACAGTATAATACTGTGATCTGTATTTTGATCACTGTAGGCAGTGATCGACTGGCAGGGAAGGGGTTAATTTTTATTTGGACTGGGTAAAGGGTTTATTTTTTTAATGTTTTACTTAAATGTTATTAAAACTTTTTTTTAACTTAATTTTTTAACTTTTTAAAGCTTATTTTTAAACTTTTTTTAACGTTAACCCCTAGTTAGCGTAATACTAAATCCCCCAATTCCCCACTAACTTCCACCCTCCCCAGCTAGCTAAATTTATAATTTTAAAATATTTAAATTAATTAATAAAATAAATTGAACCCCTGAGGGTTAAAAAAAAAAGAATTAACCCCTTAAGGACACATGACGTGCCTGACACGTCATGATTCCCTTTTATTCCAGAAGTTTGGTCCTTAAGGGGTTAACCCTCAGGGGTTAAAAAAAAAATCAGATCTTAGTAAAATGTAATCCCTGCCAATTGATCACTGTAGTCAGTGATCAATTGGCAGGGAAGGGGTTAATTTTTTATTAAAATGGGTAAAGGGGGGTTAAAGGGGGGTGGGATTTTAATTTTACTATTTTTTTTTTCCACCAGGGGGCAGGATCACTGAAGATCCGTCTCCCTGCACTTCACACAGAACCAGGAAGTGCAGGGAGGCGGAGGTGAGTATAGAGAGCACATGTGCCCGCTCAGACATGCTGTCAGAGCGGGCACATGTACTCTGACAGCCCGATCCGGTGCTCCCGGTCTGCCTCTAATGCAGAGGCAGACCGGAGCACCATTAACCCCACGATCGCCGCGATTGCGGCGATCTGGGGTTAATTTTAACGGGTGACGGACGAGGTCCGTCACTCGTCATTAACGCATTCCCCTGAGTGACGGACCTCGTCCGTCACTCGTCGTTAAGGGGTTAATGGATGTGTGTAACTTACGATGCATATTTAAAGTTAACCTCGTATAATATTCTGTGATAACTGCATAATGTGTTTTGTATCCTTTATCTTATGCATATTTTTTTTTCAATTGATGACAGATAAGTTTGCAGTTCTATAATTGATGCCACTTATAATAGGTTTTCCTGAAGTCCTACAGACAACCTTACATAGATAAACCAGTATCACCTCTCCCTTATACTACACAATAATGCATACAGAGATCCTTAAACTCCGTCTTTTATCTTTTGGATCCACTGTACATAGTGATGTATATGCTTAAGATTGTTATTAGAATAAGCGACTCCTTTCTCCATTTCTAATTGATATATAAGTTGTTTTTTAAATAATAAAATATCTGGAGTTGATGTCTGTTTCCACGCTCTTGCTATTACTATTTTTGCAGAAATTAA
Source organism: Pelobates fuscus (assembly GCF_036172605.1). Classification (NCBI taxonomy): domain Eukaryota; kingdom Metazoa; phylum Chordata; class Amphibia; order Anura; family Pelobatidae; genus Pelobates; species Pelobates fuscus. The sequence continues at coordinate 343,733,170 of NC_086317.1, read as the reverse complement.
GAAATGTACAGTCAGAATTTGTTGAATTTTTGATCAATTGTTCCAATTGATATGAAGCAAGCCATTTTCTGGGGATTTCTTTAATTTTATATTAAAGAAAGACAAAATGTGATACATTGAATCCAAGAATGTTATTATTTTTGGGCAATTCCACCAGATATGAAGCATAGTTCCTTTATGGGCTAGACATCTCCAGCACAAGGAAGAATTTAATAGAGATATTTTTGCTAGCCTAGTTGGAACTAGGTACCATCTATGAAATACCTTAAAGCAGGTCTCTAGTAAATTAAGGCAATGCATATATTTTTTTCACAACTTTTAATGAAGAGCACCATTCTTTATCAGAAATTTTACATTTAAAGTCACTCTCCCATTGTTTTTTTAGCTGTGGGTTGTATATTTGCATATAATTGTCTAAATAAATCCATTGCGATGGAACTGACTGATTTAGACTCCTTTTTAAAAAAAATAAAAAAATATATATAAGGTTTTTTCGTTTTCCTTCATTCTTAATAAGAGATTCTTTAAGGAACCCTCTCACTCTCAGATAATTAAAGATTTCTTTATCAGATATATTTAATTTTGTTTTCAAATCTTCGAAAGAGAATAATTTAGCATCTTGTATAAGATCTTCTATATAAATCTCTTTATGGACTCTCCAGGTACTGAGATTTAAGTCAGGGATGATTTTTTTTCTAAAAGTCGGATATTTGCTCCTTTGAATATTTTATTATTTATTTTAAGTAATTTTTTTTATTGATTGCCATTCTTCCATAAGATGAAGTACAGTAAACGAATTTAGTTGCAAAGAGTCTTTAAAGTTAGTAACATCATCCCAAATAAGAAGGGATAAATCCTTTTCATTAGTTCTAAAAGATTCAATTCTATATTAGGCTTGCTTTCTGGCCTCTTGAATCTGAAATTTATGAATATGAGTGATGATGTTTGCTTCATATATATCTCTGATTAATGGGAGAGCCATACCTCCTTGCTTTACTTTTTTTGTTAAAATTAGCGATTTAATTCTTGGAGTTTTTCCTCTCCAGATGTAGTTAGAGAAAGAATGATGGAGCATATCCAGCCATGGTTTAGGACATTTTAATGGGATCATGTTAAATAAATATGCCCATTTGGGGATAACATATGCTTTGATGGTATTTACTCTTCCCCACCAAGAGATCTCTAACGAACGCCAATCTTTGAGAGTTTTATTTGTATATTGAATCATTTTCAAAAAATTGGCCTCTACTGTATTTTTGGGATTCACAGTGATGATAATTCCCTAGTATTGGAAGTCTTTCTTAGTCCAGTGAAAGTTGTAATTCTCTTTTAATCGACTTTTTGGGATTCGCAGTGATGATAATTCCCAAGTATTGGAAGTCTTTCTTAGTCCAGTGAAAGTTGTAATTCTCTTTTAATCGACTCACGGAGGAGGAATTCAAATTGATACTAAGTGCTGTAGTTTTTTGAACATTCATTTTATAGTTTGAGATTTCCCCAAATTCCTGAATCTCCTGCATTAAGTAACTAAGGGATTTACAGGGATCAATAATTGTAAGAAGCACATCCTTTGCATAGAGACATATCTTTAGATCTGAATCTCCTATAGAAATGCCTTTTATACTAACATTCTCTCTAACTGCTATTGCCAATGTTTCAATAGACAGAATGTACAAAAGAGGAGATAGAGGGCACCCCTGCCTAGTACCGTTTGCAATATGAAACCATTTAGTGCAAAAATCTGTGCTAACTATTCTTGCTGATGAACATAAATATATAAGACTCCAATAGCATCAGCCATTTTTCCTTCTATTCCGAATGCAGTTAAGGTCTTCATCATATATCCCCATCCAACCCTGTCGAAGGCCTTTTCTGCATCCACCGACAGGGTCAGAAGGGGCGTCCCTGAGGAGTGAGCGTATTCAAAAAGATCTATAATCCTGCTTGAGTTATCGCTAGAGTGTCGGCCTTTTACAAATCCAATTTGATCGGCATGGATCAAATCTGGTAATACCAGATTTAATCTACGAGCAAGGATCAAAGCATATAGCTTTATATCAGTATTAATTAAAGTCCCCCTCTCCCCCCACTGAACTACCAATGCCACTGGACCACCAGGGAAGGAGAGCCCCCCTCTCTGCAATGTATCAAGCAGGGAGGGGGGACGAAAAAAATTATAATAATAATAATAAAATAATAATAATTACATTAAATTAAAAATAATAATAAGAAATAATAATATAAAAACATTAAAACAATGAAAAAAAGTAATACAATTGCCCACCCCCCACCAAGGCTCTGCAACACACACACACACACACACACACTGCATTCATGCACACACACTGCACTCATACACACACACTGCACTCATACACACAGACTGCACTCATACACACGCTGCACTCATACACACGCTGCACTCATACACACGCTGCACTCATACACACGCTGCACTCATACACACACACGCTGCACTCATACACTCATACACACGCTGCACTCATACACGCACGCTGCATTCATACGCACACGCTGCATTCATACGCACACGCTGCAAATCAATATTCAATTGATATATTTTTTTTAGGATCTAATTTTATTAGAAATTTACCAGTAGCTGCTGCATTTCCCATCCTAGTCTTATAATCGAGTCAATAAGTTTTACCAGTTTTTTGGGGTAAAATTAGGGGCTTCGGCTTATATTCGGGTCGGCTTATACTCGAGTATATACGGTATATTACCTGTATTTACGATTTCGTTAAACATTGCTGTTAGGTTAGGTGAAATTATGTTTGTCATCATTTAAAAAAAGAAATTGGCAAAACCATCAGGGCCAGGGGATTTTGCTGTTTGAAGATTATTTATCGCTTCCTCAACTTCTTATTGTATTATTTCTTGATTTCGTTTCTGTTTTTGTTGTGTAATTTTTGGAATTTTAATTTTATGTAAGTACTTATCAATTACATTATCTTTAAGAGAGTCTTGTAGATTATATAATTTCTCATAATATTTTCTAAAATAGTTCCCTATATCTTCTGGAGTTATTATATCTTTATCTCCTTCAATAATTTTATGAATTGTATTCTCAACTTTACTTTGTTTTAATCTGATAGTTAGTATTTTGTCAACTTTATTATTTCGTTAGTAATATTACATTTTAAGTCGTTTTAAATTGAATTCTACTCTTTCCAAGATTTTCTGATTAATCTTTTGTTTATATTCTTTAATGAGATCTACCTTTTCTTGAATATTCCTCTCTATTCTGGGCTATTACATTGTATAATTTTATATAGAGATCTGCCATCGGAATTCCTCTTTGTTTTTTTTTCTTGATTTGCTAATTTTATCAAGTAGCCTCTAATAACTGCTTTGAAGGTACACCATAAGTTTGTAATGGATGTATGTTCTGGTAAATTTTCAGCATAAAATAGCACCAAAAGATTTTTTATGTAATTTATGTTTTTCTTTGTTGACATTAATGAATTGTAAAGTCTCCATGGGGGAGACTGTTTCTGTTATTTCTAGAGAAAGGATCTCATGGTCTGACCAAGTATTAACCTCGATATTAATACTTTTTACTTTATTAATTAAATCTAGATCTCCCCAACACATATCTAATCTTGCAGCAGTTTTATGAGCTGTAGAAATATGAGTATAGCATCGTTCCATAGGATGGAACAACTTCCAGATGTCATAAATATTATTTCTTTTAGCTAGTCTATTTAGAGACCAAGCTTGTTTAACTAGATTTTTATCTATCTGTTGACCTAATTTCAAATTTTTATCTAATGTTGGATCTGCTATACAATTGTAGTCGCCCGCAATTTATAATGTTCCTTTACGTATTGTTTCTACCCTTGCCAATATTTTAGACAGATACTTTACTGAAGCTCTATTAGGGAGATATATATTAAGTAATGTATATTGGCCTCTTTTTTTTTGTTAAATTTGAAGATTCTGCTATCAGGGGAATTTTTTTAAAATTCCAGTACTGTTTATCGTGCCACCTCCAGTGAGTCTCTTGAATAAATATATTTGAGCTTTTTCTTTTAGTAGAGTATTATACATCAGTGATCTCTTGTTTGGGGAATTAAGCCCTTGGGCATTGACGGATATTAATTTGATCATTTAATTTCTTTATATGTCAATCTTTCCCTATCCATTTTACTTCCATTTTTTTAAATTTGTATACCAAACTCTTTAACATTGAAACAACATTTATAACATAACATAAATCTATAGATGTTAAAAAACACCATATTAGAAAGAACGATGCAAAATTGCACCATCCATGTGTTGGGGTACAACAAGACTCCAACATCAAAGTACCAATACATCTATCTATTGAGATATTAAGAGTAAGAAAAAATTCCTTCAGAAAATCCCTCAGTTTTTCGTTAGTAACATTTATTTATAAAATATTTTACCAGGAAAGATACATTGAGATTCTCTCGTTTTCAAGTATGTCCTTTTCAAGTAGGTCCACAAATCATTGCATTGTTACATTAGGGTAAAATAAAATACAACAACAATATTAATACACAATAAATACAAAATTTAACATAGAACAAGTAGGAAATATATAATCAACCATGACAGGTGCATTCTGTTTTGAGGTATGTAGAGAGGGATCTCTTAAAGGACTTTTGGCTAAGGGAAGATTTTAAATTGTGCGGGAGGTCGTTCCACAATTGCGGTGCTCTGTAGGAGAAGGAGGATCTGGCTGCTTTCTTTTTGTATTGAGATAGACTAAGTAAAGAGTTGGTACTGGATCAGAGCTTATAGGAAGTGGTAACAGCCGGGGGAAAGCATTTTGTTGCTGGGTGCGAGTTTCCCAGAAAAGCTCTTAAACAAAGGCTGGAAAGATAAAGGGTGCGTCTGGATTCCAGCGACAGCCAGTTTAGTTCTCTTAGCATGTCACAATGGTGAGTCCTGTAATTACATTGTAGCACAAATCGGCAGAATGAGTTATACAATGTGTTGAGTTTATTAATGTGGGATTGCGATGCAGATGCATATACTACATCCCCATAATCAATGATTGGCATCAGCATTTGCTGTACAATCTTTTCCTTTACTGTAGGGCTTAGGCAGGATTTGTTTCTGTACAGGGCACCTAGTTTTGGATAAAGTTTAGATGCAAGCTTTTCTGTGTGCAGGCCGAAAGATAGATTGGGGTCTAATATCATACCCAAGTATTTGAAAAAGTGAACTGCGGTCAGTGTGCCATTTGAATTTGTTTTGATGGATAGGTGGGAATTGTGTAATTTAGGTACTGTTCCAAAGATCATTGTGACAGTTTTGTCAGTGTTTAGGAAGAGTTTGTTTTTTTGCAATCCACTTTTCTACCTCTGTAAACTGGTCTCAAGTTGTGGTAGATTAGATTTGCTCAATTAGATTACCGTGTCATCTGCGTACATGTGTACATTTGAGTATTTGCAGACATTAGGCAGATCATTTATAAATAATGTAAATAGTAGGGGGCCGAGAATGGAACCTTGGGGAACACCACACGTGACTGGGAGAGGGAGGGAGTCGCTGTCAGAAATGGACACATATTGCGAGCGATCCGATACATACGATCGAAACCAGGTTAGCGAATGATCACCAATACCTGAGTTTTTGAGTTTGTGCATTAGAATGTCGTGGTCTACTGTGTCAAAGGCCTTAGCAAAATCAAGGAAAATAGCTCCAGTTAGGGCTCCTTGTTCCAGGCCAGTTTGGATGTCATTGCAAACTTTTAAGAGGGCAGTTGTAGTGGAGTGATTCTGGCGAAAGCCCAATTGATCAGGGGTCAGATAGTTTAATTGTTGGTAGTACTCACATAGTTGCGTATGGACACATTTTTCTAAGATTTTTGACAATACCGGGAGCAATGATATTGGGCGATAGTTAGAAACCAAAGTAGTGTCACCACTTTTATGGATAGGCACTACTCTTGCAGTCTTCCACAGTTTGGGTATGTATCCAGACACCAAGGATTCATTAATTAGAGTTGCGACGGGTTTAGCAATTGCCGGTGCACTCAGCTTCAACAGCATTGCTGGGATTTGATCAGGTCCGGACTGGTTTTTCATTTTTAGATTATTAAGATGTTTTTTAATGACACTAACAGGTACAGGTCTAAAAATAAACTTGTCTATACTGGGACTTTGCAAATTTAGTGTGACCTGATCCACATTTGTAGTTTCAGGATGTGTGTCATTTATTAGCTTGGCAATCAGGGCAGTAGAGCATCCAACAAAATAATTGTTAAACATTCTCTGGGATATTTCTAAATCTTAAATTTGCTCTACGAGAGTGGTCTTCTTAAGCAGCTATTTTCATTTCCAGTGTATTTATTTTAAACTCCATTTCTTTATATGTATCTTTAAGATTTTGAAATTGGAATTCCATGTGCTCTTCTCTTTCTTCTATCATCTGTATCCGGACAAGTACTTTAGTGATTTCATTTTTAAGCTCTGTAGAGTTGTCTTGGATTTCTTTTTTAATCTATTTAAGAGCATTGTCTAACAGATTTTTCATTGTTTCTATGGTGATATTGGTAAGCTCTGAAGGGGGAGAAACCATTATGGAAGAGGAGTCAAGGATCTGGTCAGCATTTGTCCCCTGAATCTTCTGAGGAGAGAAGGTTTATAGACTTGTATCTTGTTTGATTGATTTTTTTTCAGCTTTAGCAGGATGTTTTTGATCTTAGGAGCGTTTTGATGTCATTATGGAATGAATCTGAACTAAGAATCTTCTTTATTCTTGTTTTTGTTTTTAAAACTTCACCCTTTCAAAATTACAACTGCTAGGGGAAGGGTGATAGCATTGACATAGGGGCATATGTATGTGGATCGCCCTAGTTGAGCACAAAACTCCTAGATCTCTGTCTGGGTGGTACCGCTCGTACAGTATGCAATATGTGGAATTTGACAGATGATGGTTGCTTTTTACTTTGACTGTTCCTTCAGTCTTTTCCTTCTTTTATCCTTTCTCTCTCTTCTCTCTCTCTTCTCTTTCTTATTTTCTCCCCTTCCTTCTCTTCCTCTCTCCTCCTCTTCCTTCTCTCTTCACCTTTCTTTCCCCTTTTTCCTCCCTCTTTTCTTTCTCTTCCTTTTTATCCTTTCTCCTCCTTCTTCCTGTTTTTTTCTCCTTTTCTTTTCCTTCCTTTCTTTCTTTTACTTCTCTATTTCTTCCTGGTTGTGGAATGGATCATTTATTTGGCAGGTCTTTCATGTGTATCGACTACATTATCAGAGACTCCCTCCCCTCAAGGCACGCCACGCACGTCCTTGCGTCCTACGTCATGCCGCTCAGCCTTTTTATTTTAAATACAAAATAAACTTCACTAAACAAGCATAATATGAAAATATTATATTTATAGTAAAAATAATAGAAAAAAAAAACATGTGGTTCAGCTGATCATGATGTTATGTAAAGCATTAAAGGGACACTATAGTCACCAGAAAAACTACAGCTTATTGCAATTGTTCTGTTGAGTAGAATCATCCCCTTCATGTTTTTTCCTGTAAACACTGTCTTTTCAGAGTTAATGCACTCCACTTGCCACTCATCAGATGGCTGCTAAAGCTGCTTCCTTGGGCAGTGCTGCAGAGTAAGCAGCACTGCCATTCAGTTTCTCCACCCTCTGCATGAAGACACTGAACTTTCCTCATAGAAATGCATTGATTCAATTAATCTCCATGAGGAGATGTTGATTGGCCAGGGCTGTGTTTGACTTGTGCTGGCTCTGCCCCTGATCTGCCTCCTTGACAAGTTCAGCCAATCCTATGGGGAAGTATTGTGATAGGCTCAGACCACCACTTCTGCTGATGTCAGCAGACAGGGGCAGGTCAGAGGCAGACAGGGGCAGAGCCAGCAGCTACTGACTTGAATACAAGTAAGATTTTACTATATTTAGGGAGGCAAGAGGGTGCCAGGGAGGCTAGATGGTGATTGTAACACTGTAGAGTCAGGAATACATGTTTGTGTTCCTGACTAGTGATGTCCCAAACGGTTTGCCGTCGAATAGTCCCCGGACGAACATAGCGTGTTCGCGTTCGCCACGGACGGCGAACATATGCGATGTTCGGTCCGTCCCCTATTCGTCATCATTGAGTAAACTTTGACCCTGTACCTCACAGACACATTCCAGCCAATCAGCAGCAGACCCTCCCTCCCAGACCCTCCCGCCTCCTAGACAGCATATAGATTAAATCTGAAGCTGCATTCCTTTTTTTTTGTGTGTTTATTATACATTATCCTCCATAGCCAGAAACCTGTGTTTATTATACATTATCCTCCATAGCCAGACACCTGTGTTTATTATACATTATTCCCCATAGCCAGTAACCTGTGCTTATTATACATTACCCCCCCATAGCCAGTAACCTGTGTTTATTATACATTGTCCCCCCATAGCCAGTAACCTGTGTTTATTATACATTATCCTCCCATAGCCAGTAACCTGTGTTTATTATACATTACCCCCCCATAGCCAGTAACCTGTGTTTATTATACAGTATCCCTCCCATAGCCAGTAACCTGTGTTTATTATACATTATCCCCCCATAGCCAGTAACCTGTGTTTATTATACAGTATCCCTCCCATAGCCAGTAACCTGTGTTTATTATACAGTAGCCATCCCATAGCCAGCAACCTGTGTTTATTATACATTATCCTCCCATAGCCAGTAACCTGTGTTTATTATACATTACCCCCCCATAGCCAGTAACCTGTGTTTATTATACATTATCCCCCCATAGCCAGTAACCTGTGTTTATTATACATTATCCTCCCATAGCCAGTAACCTGTGTTTATTATACATTATCCTCCCATAGCCAGTAACCTGTGTTTATTATACATTATCCCCCCACAACCAGTAACCTGTGTTTATTATACATTATCCCCCCACAACCAGTAACCCTGAGCGGCGGTGGGGGCCCTAAATAAAAATTGGGGGGGGACACACCTAATGTCCTCCCCCCTGGCCCCCACCCCTGAGCAGTGGGTGGTGGCCCTTAACAAGAATAAGGGGGGGACACCTAATGTGGGGGCACTAAATACAAATGGGGGGACCTATTGTCCTCCCTCCTGGCCCCCACCCCTGAGCGGTGGGTGGGGTCCCTAAAGAAGAATAAGGGGGGACCTAATGTCCTCCCCCCTGGCCCCCACCCCTGAGCAGTGGGTGGGGCCCTAAATGAAAATTTAACTCCCCTCCCCCCAGGTGACTAGGGGTACCCAAACCCCTAGTCACCCCCTCCCCCCAAATAATCAGAGTGCTCTGTGTCATTTTACACAGCGTGGGAAAGTTCTTTGGAATTTCCCCACGCTGTGTAATTTGACTCATAACTCTCTGATTGGTTACTTAATCCACCAATCAGAGTGTTATGAGGCAAATTACACAGCGTGGGAAAATTCCACAGAATTTTCCCACGCTGTGTAAAATGACACAGAGCACTCTGATTGGTGGATTTCAAACCAACCAATCAGAGTGCTGTGACAGGTAAATGTAGAGCCTTACCTGTCAGTCTCTTCATTTACCTGTCAGAGCATTCTGATTGGATGGCTTAAACCCACCAATCAGAGTGCTCTGAGCCTAATTGCAGGGCGGGGTAAGACTTTATAAGCCTTCCTCCGCCCTGCAGAGCTCAGTCTGCGCTGAGCCCTCGCCGGGTGAAGATGGTTTATTTTTTTTTGCGCTCGTTTTTTTTTTTTTATTGCGTCGGTTATTATAGATTTTTATTTGGCCTTTTTTGGGGCTGAAAAAAGATTTTAGAAGAAAGAAAACATTGAATGGTAAGTGTATTTTTCTTTTTAAAGGTACTTAGTTAAATGGTCCCCCTTATTATTTTTAGGGTGAGGGGGGTAGGTAGGAGTTTATTTTGGGGGGGAGGGGGCGACTAGGGGTTTGGGATCCCCTAGTCACCTGGGGTGAGGGGGGTTAAATATGTATTTAGGGCCCCCACCCGCCGCTCAGGGGTGGGGGCCAGGGGGGAGGACATTAGGTCCCCCCCCCTTTATTTTTGTTTAGGGCCCCCACCCACCGCTCAGGGGTGGGGGCCAGGGAGGAGGACATTAGGTCCCCCCAATTTGTGTTTAGGGCCCCCACCCACAGCTCAGGGGTGAGGGCCAGGGGGAGGACATTAGGTCCTCCCCCCTTTACTTTTGTTTAGGGCCCCCCACCCACCGCTCAGGGGTGGGGGCCAGGGGGGAGGACATTAGGTCCCCCCCATTTGTATTTAGTGCCCCCACCCACCGCTCAGGGGTGGGGGCCAGCGGGGAGGACATTAGGTCCCCCCCTTATTCTTGTTTAGGGCCCCACCCACCGCTCAGGGGTGGGGGCCAGGGGGAGTAGTTTTAAAGCACGTTATTCCAAACAATTTAGGAATGTTAGGTGATTTATGCCCTTTATGGATTAAAACCAGACTCTGCATCAACTATGTAATTTTCCATGGTAGTTTTGCCATGGATTCCCCTCCAGCATGCCACAGTCCAGGTGTTAGTCCCCTTAAAACAACTTTTCCATCACTATTGTGGCCAGAAAGAGTCCCTGTGGGTTTTAAAATTCGCCTGCCTATTGAAGTCTTTGGCTGTTCGCCGGGTTTGTGACATCATGTTCGCGACATCACTATTCCTGATGCTATAGTGCTCCTTTAAGACCTTTTATTTTACATTTTTTGACATTGCATGATTACCGACAGCATCCCTAAATATCACCCCAAAGCACCACCTATAATTAGGAGGATAAGGGTTAATTGGGTTGACTGACTTTTTTTTTTTTAAAGTGGGGGCAAATTTAAGACAATCCAATTTATTAATGCTTTCGCTAACAGTTTATTTCTACATACACTTATTCTTATTTTAAGATGAAATTATTAAGACATAATATTTTAACCATACTATAAACAAATGCCTTTTTTTTACATAGCAAATAAAACAATAACATTAAATGAACAGAATGGTGATTTACTTTTTTATTGAAGAACCAAAGATGAATATTTCTTTGTGTACCTCTGACCTTTTCTTAAAATGCTATGATTGATTAACTAACATATTGCCTAGAATACAAATATTAAAAAGAAAAATCAATGCGTTAAATTAATCATCAGTATCAGATTTATATGACAGAGTGACTGCTGCTTTCTACAATAAATATATTTAATCACTTTAACTTAAATGTCTCCTGGCAACAAAATGATAGAGTATGTCATGCAAACATGATGCAATACAGTTTACTTGTTTCATTTGTAACATGAAAATAGGTTATATAAAACCGATTTTAAACATATCTCCAAGAACATAATTTAATTTTACCTTGTGATATGAAGCAGTTATTGATCTCTCACATATTCCTTAAACACGTGCTCAAATTAATACACATTCTGATTTTCAATTCTATTCATTTTATAGAAGCAGAATTCTAATGTAAATAAACAATAAGGGATGGCTGAAAATCAGAAACAGTTCTGTTTTCCATCGACTGAAGTGTACTGAAGTTTAGCTGTGTTAGCCACGAGTACAGAGATTTCTATAAAAAAAATGATGGATACATTTTGAAATGCACATCAAATAGTGTCAGATTTAAAATGATTGATTTTTTCTTGAGTTTATACAGGTGCTGTGGGATAGGAGGGATGATTAAGTGTGCAGGGATAGATACTAAACATGTCTAAAATCTGCTATATAAGAGATGCTGACAACAGGGCAGGTTTAGTTTGCTTTTAAAATAATATCAATTAGCTATGTTTATCCAAATTAGATTGATAATAGAAAAGGAAGATAGATAGATAGATAGATAGATAGATTCAGGATATATGTTTTCCTAGGAAATAATAAATCACACTAAGTCTGCATTGTGGTATTGTACAGGTTTAAAACGATTGTAGCCACATATTCCAATTTGTGATACTGTGTTGGCTGATTGGTCAATTACAGCAGATCTCTGCCTTTAAATATCATTCACTTCCCAGTCACTTGGAGAGATAGAAAATAAAATAAAAAGATAGCTTTTGAACCTTACAAGCTTTCATTTCCTCATAATGCACTTGAAACTCGGCTCTCAATTATTTTTGACTTTTTCTTTAAAAAGTACTGGATTACACATAATTTTTATTTTGACAGCTTTACCTCAGCAGGATACATCCTATATATGGTTTGTTTTCTTGCCTGGGAGTGTTGTTTGAATACACCAATTTTGGAAATTACTGCTGCTGAGAAGTACTGTGACCTAGTTTGGCAAAGACACTAGATTCCTCTGTATAATTGACTTTCTACCCCAATGTGATTATGTAAGTAGCAGCCTCCTTGAAATATCCAAATATATGTAAATGTTTTCATTTATTATGTGTGTTATTAGAGTCATGTGCCTTCAAATTATGCAAAAATATAACATCTAGTAGACCAGGGGTCAGCACCTATGGCACGTGTGCCATGCATGGCACTCCAGGTGTCTTTGCACAGCACTCAAGGCTAAACAGGCTCTGGCTTTTTAGGATATCTGCTGGTGCAAATCAAGCTGTGATTGCAGGTAGTGAGGGACAATCCTCAATTTACGCATTGCAGAAATTAGACAAAGTAATCTCAGATCATTCCCTCTCCGACCCCATGAAAGGCACCCACACTGCTAGATATACATAGAGCTGCAGCATAAGCCTCTCCCTCATTCAAATAATACAAACAGCCCACACACAAACACACACAGAACCCACAAACACAACACCACTGACAATCCACATACACACACACAACCCCACAAGAAGCTTCTCACATGGAGATCCACACAGAAATACACCCAACCAAAAACGCAATGTGACATATCATCCACACACAATTCCGTAAGCAGTCCCCATCCACAGGCCACATTTATAGGTATCCTACACAATACCACAAACTACTGATGAACATATACAATATAACAGCCCACATACACACAAACACAACGCTACAAGGCAACAGCAGCACCCATAAATAACAAGCCGAATACGGCAAAATACACACATCAATTTGAAAAATAGGACTGGCACACCAAGGGACTTCAAGATTTTTTTTTGGCATGGTACTACAAAAAGATTGCCTACACCTGTAGTAGACTGTTTCATTCTCTCAAATGTATTAAGCAGTATATCACACATAGAAGCAACTTTGAAATTATTAAAGTAATCTAGACACAGGGTAACTATATATAGGTGGAAAATAAATGTTGAACTGTTATTGCTTCTTTGTGTGGTGGTGTACTGCCTGGTACATGAATTTAAGACGTCAACATAATTAACAACTTTATTTCATTGAATTCATTCCATCTACACTCTAGTAGCATTGTATGTGAATTCTATATCCTGATATAGCAGTGTATTTTTATAAGCTATATTTAGACCAGTTTTCTCTTTTTCTACATAGTAAATAAAGCTTTGTTTGAATCATTGTGTGAAAATTCAATTATAGCTGCTCTTTTCTTATTCTTAGCTTTCATCCTTTTGTTACATTTCTTCCTCACTTGGGTGTTACATTGTAAATAACATGTATATAACAGATTCAGTTAGCAAAGTAATTGTAGAAGCGTGATTACATCAGACAGTAGAGCTCCTAATTTTGGAGCTTTACAAATTTGTTATGAGACAGACTACTGTTGGCTTCATTTTCCATATCCTTGCAAGCTCCTCTTTTTGCCATTGGAATGTGTCCACTTTCTCATGTTCCTTCTTAATGTCATTGTCACTGGGTATTTCCACATCCAACACCACTGCAATTTGTCATTCTTTGTCTACCACTTGTCTGTCTGTGCTTGTCTGTCTGAATCTGTAAGTTCCACAGGATCTTAGCAATGTCATTCTCAACTACCCTTTGTACTACCTCCCATCTGTGTTTAGACAGATCTAGTCCATATTATGTGCATATGTTTTGATACACAGTCCTAGAAACCTGTTGTGACTCCCTGTATATGTTGTTCCTGCTAATATCTTGCACCTGTCAACTATGTGCTGGATTGAGTCAGAGGCCTAATTGAGCAGTTTGCATTTTGGATCTAGTTGTGTGGTAGACTCCTGCTTCTATTGATTTGGTGCTGAGCAGACTTGAGCAGGGAAAAAAAATAACTTCTTTCAAAATACCTCTGCAGAATTTTTTGTATTTTTTTATTTTTGATGTAATACTTGTGAATATTTTTCAACAGATTTTAGTATATGCTGCAGCTCAGTTCGAATACATTTTGGTACAATAACTTTTTTTAGTTAGGCCATTCAGGCCACCAGAAAAGCAGAGAAAGGGGGACTATTATTTTGCTGAAAAACAAAAATGGCTGCAATTTTGCCTGGCCTAATGTCGATATAATATCATCCATTATTTCACTAACAATTCTTTACAAGATTATATTATTATATATGTGGATTATAAAATAAGAAATTAGAGCTTATCTTGTATTATGAAAAATAGGGATCAGAAATTATTTTAAGTTCAACTGGACAAGAACAAAGCATTCCTAATAATCCAGTCTGTAGCGTCAGTGATTGTCCTTCAGTGTGGGAAACAAACATTGTGCCCTATCAGCTTCTCCCTACTGCATGTGCAAAAGAAGCATGCACTAAACGAGTTAGCCATCCAGGACAAAATCACTACAATGAAAGGCATTTGCAAAAAGTGAAAAGGTTATTTGTTATTTTTAGAAATAACTTGGGGATGTATATTTGCTCTATCAGTTGTGAGTACATTTGTGAGATTGGGGATTCAGAATGTTCCCTGTAACAGAAAACACAGCCATTTTGGACAGCTTTCAGTGGCCATGACAATAGCTGTTTGGCAACCAAACATGTAAGCTCAGAGCCTCCTCTGTAGTAGGAAAAATAGATCTAGACAAGTAAACCTGACCATTTCAGAGGCACTGATCTCCTTTCAGCTGCTTGCTACTTTACTTGCTCCCACCAAATCTCCAATACTATTAATCCAAAACTTAACTGTTCCACTTTGTTGTCTTGGGGTTATGCTGCTAGAACTCATGCTGAAAGTAGTAGGCAATTACAACATAGTAGGTTTTATGTGTACATCTTTCTCAACTAGCATGTCTCTCTTTCATTGCAGATCATAAACCGTGGTAATAAGTCCAGTTTATCAGGCTGTTTTATTGGAGTTCCACTTTCCCCTTAATCCAAAGATTACACAGGGAAGCTAGCATCAGTTCATGGCAATTAGCAAAGGGGCGACCTGTCCCAAACTGTGGGTCAAATCATCTGTCATGTCCCCAAATAGAATAACAAATGCAATTAGCTGCCTTATTATTGACAATCCTTACTCCTCGTGGTAAGTTAATGTTCAATGATGCTAGTCATCTTTCCCAACCAATTTTCTACCATTCATCTGATTGCCTGCAATATGTACACTGAAGTGTACATGTCAATCACTTTTGTCAATCACTTTAGCATGTAACAGGAAAGATTGATGGAGGATGCCAAAGTAATGCCAAATTAATGGCAAGTGCATAGGAGGTGCAGAATATAGTGGACTACTGCCTCTGCTCTCCTGACCCTCCCCTTTTAGTTCCAATGTATCATAGTCGATTTCCTCCTGGGACAGACTTATAGAAATGTCTAGAGTGGTGGGGTTAAGAGCAATATCACCATCACTAGATTCCTCACCACCCTTAAGACCAGACTTTGGCAGCACTACTTGGGTATTCTGCTCTATCTCCTCAGTAAAGAGTGTTAATGATGGTACCAACAAAGTCTCTGCTGGGCTATCCTTTAGTTTCTTCTTTGGCGGCCTCCAAGAAATAAGGGGTAACATAAGCAATGTTAGCAAATCTACTGGTTTGACGGTTCCCTTACTCCGAGCACCATAAACCACAGAAACTGTAATGCTTGAACTAACTGAGCAAGAAGGAGCTGGTGTGGATGATGTGCCAGTAGAACTCAAGGCTGAGGAAGAGGTGCTCAGATTATCAGATGGTAGGCAGGAGCATGATCCTCAATTTCTTCTTGCGATTAAGACAGAACATTGATGATGGTGGGTTTCTTTTATACAAATGACAGTGTATTGTTTAAACTAACACACAAAAGACTCATTGATGCATGTTGAAAGCAAAGTTTATCCCATCTGGTTCGATTACGCAGAAGAACTACTCTAGCTCAAATTGCTAATAAAACTTAATACTGGCCATAACAGAATGGTGTCAGTGACAGTGCATTGCAATTTGTTGCATATGGGACTGTTTAACCGCAGACAGGTCAGAGTATCCACGATGACCCCTGTCCACCACTAATAGGGCCTTCAATGGGAACATGAGTATAAGAACTGGACCACAGAGCAATGGAAAGCAGTTGCCTGGTTCGATGAATCACATTTTCTTTTGGATTTAGCTGGATGGCCTGGTACATGACTGTCATTTACCTGGGGAAGAGATGGCAGCAGGATGCACTGTAGGAAGAAGTTAGGCCAGGGGAGGCAATATTATGCTCAGGACAATGTTCTTGGGTCCTGGCATTCATGCAAATGTTACTTTGACACGTACCAACTACCTAGATATTGTTGCAGACCATGTACAACCATTCATAGCAATGGTGATCCCTGAAAGCAGTGGCCTCTTTCAGCAGGATAATGCAATCTGTCACACTGCAAACATTGTACACGAATGGTTTGAGGAACATAAAGTGTGTAAGGTTTTGCCTTGAGCTCCAAATTCCCCAGATCTCACTCTGAACATTTGTGGGATGTGCTGGAACAACAAATCCAAACCATGGACCAGACAATGTGTAATTGCCAAAATTAGGACAAAATATGTTTGTCCTACATATTGAAATTGCAGGGACAACTTATCAAGTAAATGACTCGCTTTGAATGACATGTGGTACAATTCTTAATTAGTGATGTCCCGAACTGTTCGCTGGCGAATAGTTCCTGGCGAACATCGCTTGTTTGCGTTCGCCACGGATGGCGAACACATGCGCTGTTCGGTCCGCCCCCTATTAGTCATCATTGAGTAAACTTTGACCCTGTACCTCACAGTCAGCAGACACATTCCAGTCAATCAGCAGCAGACCCTCCCTCCCAGATCCTCCCACCTCCTGGACAGCATCCATTTTGCATACATTGTGAAGCTGCATTCTTAGTGAGAGGAGGGACAGTGTAGCTGCTGCTGATTTGATAGGGAAATTGATAGCTAGGCTAGTGTATTCAGTGTCCACTACAGTCCTGAAGGACTCATCTGATCTCTGCTGTAAGGACAGCACCCCAAAAAGCCCTTTTTAGGGCTAGAACATCAGTCTGCTTTTTTTTTCTGTGTAATGTAATTGCAGGTGCCTGCCTGCCAGCCTGTGTGTCAGGCTCACAGCGTATACTGTGCCCACTTGCCCAGTGCCACCACTCACTCACTGGTGTCACAATAGCTTGCATTTAAAAAAACAAAACTTTTTTGACTGTAATATAATAGCAGTCAGTTTCATTCACGCGTGTGCGTTTCAGGGCCTGCCAGGGCACAGTGTCACACCAGTGCAACTCATATTTGGTGTAACAGTAGTGTCCATTTAAAAAAAAAATATGTTTTACTGTAATAGATTGAATAGCAGTTAGTTGTCTGCCAGCGTGTGTGTCAGGCTCACAGCGTATACTGTGCCCACTTGCCCAGTGCCACCACTCATATCTGGTGTAACAATAGCTTGCATTTAACAAAAAAAAACACTTTTTGGACTGTAATATAATAGCAGTCAGTTTCCTTCACAAGTGTGCGTTTCAGGGCCTGCCCAGTGCCACAACTCACTCACTGGTGTCACAATAGCTTGCATTTTAAAAAAATAAATAAAATTTGACTGTAAGATAATAGCAGTCAGTTTCCTTCACAAGTGTGCGTTTCAGGTCCTGCCAGGGCACCGTATCACACCAGTGCAACTCATATCTGGTGTAACAGTAGTGTACATTTAAAAAAAATGTTTTGACTGTAATAGATTGAATAGCAGTTACTTGTCTGCCAGCGTGTGAGTCAGGCTCACAGCATATACTGTGCCCACTTGCCCAGTGCCACCACTCATATCTGGTGTCACAATAGCTTGCATTTAAAAAAAACTAAACTTTTTTGACTGTAATATAATAGCAGTCAATTTCCTTCACATGTGTGCGTTTCAGGGCCTGCCAGGGCATAGTGTCACACCAGTGACACTCATATCTGTTGTCACAGTAGCTTGCACCCATAGTACCACTAATCGAAAAAAAAAAAGACAGGCAGAGGCAGGCCACCCCGCAGGGGCCGTCGTGGTTGTGGTGATGTGATTCCCTTTGGCCCTAGTATAATGCCCAGTGTTCAGAGGCCACATACCCTGAACTAAAAAAATTCTGAGGACATAGTTGACTGGCTAACACAGGACACCCAATCTTCTACAGCTTCCGCTCGGAACCTTTACGCACCATTCTCCTCCAGCTTAGCTTCGGGCACCTCTCACCCGCCTGCCGCCACCACCAACACTAGCACCACAGCCGCTTCACTTCATCTGTCAGAGGAGTTATTTACACATCAGTTGGAAGAAATGAGTGATGTGCAACCATTATTGCCAGAGGATGTAGATAACAGGGATATGTCTCAGTCAGGCAGCATTACACACGTACGGTGTGATGATGATGATGTTGTACCCGCTGCTGCTTCCTTTGCTGAGTTGTCAGATACAATTTAAGCGGTTGATGATTAGTGATGTCCAGAACGGTTCGCTGGCGAATAGTTTCTGGCGAACATAGCATGTTCGCGTTCGCCACCGTGGGCGAACACATGCAATGTTCGGTCTGCCCCCTATTCTTTATCATTGAGTAAACTTTGACCCTGTACCTCACAGTCAGCAGACAAATTCAAGCAAATCAGCAGCACACCCTCCCTAGCAGACCATCCCACCTACTGGACAGCATCCATTTTAGATTCATTCGGAAGCTGCAACCATTTTTTTTTCAATTATTATTTTTTTTTTCAGTGCATATAAATGTTGCAAGCAGATACTCCCTCCAGATACTCTGTGTTACTGCAGATACTCCCTCCAGACACTCTGTGTTACTGCAGATACTCCCTCCAGACACTCTGTGTTACTGCAGATACTCCCTCCAGACACTCTGTGTTACTGCAGATATTCCCTCCAGACACTCTGTGTTACTGCAGATACTCCCTCCAGACACCCTGTGTTACTGCAGATACTCCCTCCAGACACCCTGTGTTACTGCAGATACTCCCTCCAGATACTCTGTATTACTGCAGATACTCCCCCCAGACACCCTGTGTTACTGCAGATACTCCCTCCAGACACCCTGTGTTACTGCAGATACTCCCTCCAGACACTGTATTACTGCAGATACTCCCTCCTGTCACCCTGTGTTACTGCAGATACTCCCCCCAGACACCTGTGTTACTGCAGATACTCCCTCCAGACACCCCCTGTTACTGCAGATACTCCCTCCAGACACCCTCTGTTACTGCAGATACTCCCTCCAGACACCCTCTGTTACTGAAGATACTCCCTGCAGACACCCTCTGTTACTGCAGATACTCCCTCCAGACACCCTCTGTTACTGCAGATACTCCCTCCAGACACCCTCTGTTACTGCAGATACTCCCCCCAGACACCCTGTGTTACTGCAGATAATCCCTCCAGACACCCTGTGTTACTGCAGATACTCCCTCCAGACACTATGTGTTACTGCAAATACTCTCTGTATTACTGCAGATACTCCCTCCAGACACTCTGTATTACTGCAGATACTCCCCCCAGACACTCTGTATTACTGCAGATACTCCCCCCAGACACTCTGTGTTACTGCAGATACTCCCTCCAGACAATCTGTGTTACTGCAGATACTCCCTCCAGACAATCTGTGTTACTGCAGATACTCCCTCCAGACACCCTGTGTTACTGCAGATACTCCCTCCAGACACCCTGTGTTACTGCAGATACTCCCTCCAGACACCCTGTATTACTGCAGATACTCCCCCCCAGACACCTGTGTTACTGCGGATACTCCCTCCAGACAATATGTGTTACTGCAGATACTCCCTCCAGACACCCTGTGTTACTTCAGATACTCCCTCCAGACACCCTGTGTTACTGCAGATACTCCCTCCAGACACCCTGTGTTACTGCAGATACTTTTTCCAGACACCCTGTGTTACTGCAGATACTCCCCCCAGACACCTGTGTTACTGCAGATACTCCCTCCAGACACCCTCTGTTACTGCAGATACTCCCTCCAGACACCCTCTGTTACTGCAGATACTCCCTCCAGACACCCTCTGTTACTGCAGATACTCCCTCCAGACACCCTCTGTTACTGCAGATACTCCCTCCAGACACCCTCTGTTACTGCAGATACTCCCTCCAGACACCCTCTGTTACTGCAGATACTCCCTCCAGCAGGGGAGGGCTGGCAGCCTTAGGCCTGGGGGGCAAAACCAGTCAAGTGGCCCATTGCGCCACCAAATCAGTTCACCGTCCATGCCCACCTTTTTCTGGTTTTATAACGGGTATTGATGTTATGCTAATCAGTAGCTCTTTGCCATACCCGCTCCTTCACGGCTCTGACTTTCAATGTTGTCAGAGCACAGGCTGAGAATCTCTGAGCCTGTGCTCTGACTCACTAACTGAGCGCCGGAACCACGAGGGAGAGGATATGATCTGACTGCACCTATTGCTGGTGCGCACCAGTGGACCACCAGCGAATCGTTTAAATTAAATATGCTGGTGTACCCAACTTGTGAGCTGTGTTGGCCGCCGGGCGCCTCTGTTGTCATGGCACCCTGCGTGACCGCACAGCTTGCCCACCCTAACGGCTGGCCCTGCTGACACACACTGATGTTACTACTTAGACATCCCTCAATATTAATACAGAGATGAGAGTAAACACCAATAAACTGTTTAAACAGAGCTGATCCCCCCCAAATTTATAAAGGTTTGCTTAGAGGATTTATTCAAGATTAAATCATGCCTCCTCCTCTCTCCCCCATGCGCTGCTCTGTAGGCTGGGAGGAAGTGAAGAGTAATCACAGTCTCCCAGCACAACGCCACCTGTGGCTGCATGGGGAACAGCTGTTTAATGTAATGCTTGCAGGACGGCCAGCTGCCACAGAACCCCTTTGTTTCTGTCTCTGCAAAGGGCTCTAGGCACTGCTTGTTGTGAGTGTGAGCCACTGTAAATTAGGGGCAGAGGGCACTTGCACTGCAGTCAAGACGGGTCTGGGCAGGAGGAGAGTGCAGTGCAATCAGTGCACTCCCCTCCTGTGGGTCACCAGTAGACTGGTGCACCTGCCCAGGATCAGAGCCGGTGCAAGGATCTTTGCCGCCCTAGACAAAATATAAATTTGCCGCCCCCCCATGTGACATCACAATGCCCCACCCATATGATCTGCCATATGAACTAACGCCAGTGCTGCACACAGTGTGTGTTTACATTAAAAAGCCTGCAGGGACCAGCTATAGACACCAGAACCACTTCATTAAGCTATAGTGTCCCTTTAATGTGAGGTAAATTATAGATTAGTGTCACTAATAATATACTAGATTGCCTACTTACAATTAGATGAGGATGATGATGGGCTGCAGTTTGGCTCCACTGGTCTGGTGTAGAACAGGACCTCTGGAGGCTGTTTGCAACTGTGGTCACAAAATTCAACGTTCTGGGAGAATTGGAAGCAGCTCCATTTTTTGGGGACCTCTTACACAGCTCAAGGTCTGGGCCCCAGTGCCTGACGGTGAGTATGCCCATAAGGCCCACTCATAAGTCCACTTATATGTTCCACCCACCCATGAGCTCGCTCACAGGGAGTGGAGTGTGTAGGGGATGTGTTATGTGTTATCTCATATGTGTGCTTATGGTATGTAGTGTATAGGGATACCAGTTTGTGCAGGTGATGCAGTGTGTTTGTGTGTAGTGGAATCAGTGTGTATTTGTGTATAAGGGATGTATTATGTGTTTCTGGTTGTGTGTGAGGGATGCATTGTGTGAATCTGTGTTTGTATGCATAAGGGATGCAAGGTGTGTGTCTGTATGTGTGTGCATTGAGTGTAAGAGATGCATTGTGTTTCTGTGTGTATGTAAGAAAAACAGTGTGTGTGTTTGCATGTGTGTGTAAGGGTTTGCATTGTATGTTTCTGTGTATGTGTGCAAATGATGCATTGTCTTTGTGTGTAAGGGTTGCATTGTGTGTGTGTGTAATGGATGCATTGTGTGTTTCTCTGTGTGTAAGGGAAGCATGTTCTGTTTCTGTGTATGTATAGGGATGCATTGTGTGTTTCTGTGTATGTATAGGGGTGCATTGTGTGTTTCTGTGTATGTATAGGGATGCATTGTGTGTGTGTGTGTGTGTGTGTGTGCGCGTAGTGTTAAAGAGCTCCCTGTCTTGCCCCCTGTCCTATAGAGCTGTCCCTTCTGTCCCTTAGAGCTCTCCCCTGCCCCTTAGTGCTCTTCTCATCCCCCCTCCACCCTCCCTGTGTTCTTCTCACTCCTCCCTCTGTGTGTTCTCACCCCCCCTGTGTTCTTCTTACCCCCCCTCCTCCCTGTGTTCTTCTTACTCCCCCCCTTGTTCTTCTTACCCCCTTCTTCTTATTACTCCCCCCTTCTTCTTCTTAACCCTCCTACTTCTTCTTACCCCTCCTTCTTCTTACCCCTTCCTTCTTCTTCTTCTTCTTACCCCCTTCTTCTTCTTACCCCCCTTCTTCTTACTCCCCCCTCTTCTTCTTACTCCCCCCTCTTCTTCTTACTCCCCCCTCTTCTTCTTACTCCCCCCTCTTCTTCTTACCCCCCTCTTCTTCTAACCCCCTTATTCTAATTACTCCCCACTCTTGTTCTTACTCCCCCCTTCTTCTTCTTACCCCCCTCTTTCTCTTATTTCCTCTCCTTCTTACATCCCCCTTCTTCTTACTCCCCCCCTCTTATTATCCCCCCTCCCCTCTTCTTACTCCCTCTCTTCTCTCTTCTTACTCCCCCCTCACCTCTTACTCCCCCTCCCCTCTTCTTACTCTCCCCCCTCCCCTCCCCTCTTCTTACTCTCCCCCTCCCCTCCCCTCTTCTTACTCTCCCTCCCCTCCCCTCTTCTTACTCTCCCCCCCTCCCCTCTTCTTACTCTCCCCCCCCTCTTCTTACTGTCACCCCCCCTCTTCTTACTCTCCCCCCTCTTCTTACTCTCCCCCCCTCTTCTTACTGTCACCCCCCTCCCCTCTTCTTACTCTCCCCCCCTCCCCTCTTCTTACTCTCCCCACCCTCTTCTTACTGTCACCCCCCCTCTTCTTACTCTCCCCCCTCTTCTTACTCACCCCCTCTTCTTTTTGTCACCCCCCTCTTCTTACTCTCCCCCCCTCTTCTTACTCTCCCCCCTCCCCTCTTTTTACTCTCCCCCCTCCCCGTCTTTTTACTCTCCCCCCTCCCCTCCTTTTACTCTCTCCCCCCCTCTTTTTACTCCCCCCCTCTTTTTACTCTCCCCCCCTCTTTTTACTCTCTCCCCCCCCCTATTTTTACTCTCCCCCCCTCTTTTTACTCTCCCCCCTCCCCTCTTTTTTTACTCCCTCCCCCCCCCTTCTTCTTACCCCCTCCCCTGTAGGTGGCCGAGCTGCACTCCGGTCCGCGGTCCCGGCCGGAGTGATAGGAAGGTGCTCAGTGTGCACCTTCCTGTCAGTCCGGCCGGGTACAGGAAACAGAAACTCCTGTTCCGCGCGGAACAGGAGTTTCTGTTTCCTGTACCCGGCCGGACTGACAGGAAGTGCACACTCAGTGTGCATCTTCCCATCACTCCGGCCGGGACCGCGGACCGGAGTGCAGCTCGGCCACCTACATGGGAGGGGAGGGAGGCTCCCTTTACAGAGCGCTCGGCGGCTGCAGCATTTAAAGGGCCGGCCCGCCGCCCCTGCCCTCCAGACACCCTATGTTACTGCAGATACTCCCTCCAGACACCCTCTGTTACTGCAGATACTCCATCCAGACACCCTGTGTTACTGCAGATACTCCATCCAGACACCCTGTGTTACTGCAGATACTCCCTCAAGACACCCTGTGTTACTGCAGATACTCCCTCCAGACACCCTGTGTTACTGCAGATACTCCCTCCAGACACCCTGTGTTACTGCAGATACTCCCTCCAGACACTATGTGTTACTGCAGATACTCCCCCAGACACTCTGTGTTACTGCAGATACTCCCCCCAGACACCCATGTGTTACTGCAGATACGCCCTCCAGACACTCTGTGTTACTGCATACACTCCCTCCAGACACTCTGTGTTACTGCAGATACTCCCTCCAGACAATCTGTGTTACTGCAGATACTCCCTCCAGACACCCTCTTTTACTGCAGATACTCCCTCCAGACACTCTGTGTTACTGCAGATACTCCCTCTAGACACCCTGTGTTACTGCAGATACTCCCTCCAGACACCCTGTATTACTGCAGATACTCCCCCCAGACACCCATGTGTTACTGCAGATACTCCCTCCAGACACCCTGTGTTACTGCAGGTACTCCCTCCAGACACTCTGTGTTACTGCAGATACTCCCTCCAGACACCCTGTGTTACTGCAGATACTCCCTCCAGACACCCTGTGTTACTGCAGATACTCCCTCCAGACACCCTGTGTTACTGCAGATACTCCCTCCAGACACCCTGTATTACTGCAGATACTCCCCCCAGACACTCTGTATTACTGCAGATACTCCCCCCAGACACTCTGTGTTACTGCAGATACTCCCTCCAGACACCCTGTGTTACTGCAGGTACTCCCTCCAGACACTCTGTGTTACTGCAGATACTCCCTCCAGACACCCTGTGTTACTGCAGATACTCCCTCCAGACACCCTGTGTTACTGCAGATACTCCCTCCAGACACCCTGTGTTACTGCAGATACTCCCTCCAGACACCCTGTGTTACTGCAGAACCCCCCCCCCCCAGACACTGACACAGAGCAAAATAGGGACTGTTCCCCCTACATAGGGTCACTTGGCAGATATGGATTGACACCTATCCTAAGGATCCCTGATACACACTGACACAGAGCAGAATAGGGACTTTCCCCCCTACATAAGGTCACTTGGCAGATATGGATTGACACCTATCCTAAGGATCCCTGATACACACTGACACAGAGCAGAATAGGGACTGTTCCCCCTACATAGGGTCACTTGGCAGATATGGATTGAAACCTATCCTAAAGATCCCTGATACACACTGACACAGAGCAGAATAGGGACTGTTCCCCCTACATAGGGTCACTTGGCAGATATGGATTGACACCTTCCCTATGGATCCCTAATACACACTAACACAGAGCAGAATAGGGACTTTCCCCTACATAAGGTCACTTGGCAGATATGGATTAACACCTATCCTAAGGATCCCTGATACACACTGACACAGAGCAGAATAGGGACTGTTCCCCCTACATAGGGTCAATTGGCAGATATGGATTGACACGTATCCTAAGGATCCCTGATACACACTGACACATAGCAGAATAGGGAATGTTCCCCCTACATAGGGTCACTTGGTAGATATGGATTGACACGTATCCTAAGGATTCCTGATACACACTGACACAGAGCAGAATAGGGACTGTTCCCCCTACATAGGGTCACTTGGCAGATATGGATTGAAACCTATCCTAAAGATCCCTGATACACACTGACACAGAGCAGAATAGGGACTGTTCCCCCTACATAGGGTCACTTGGCAGATATGGATTGACACCTTCCCTATGGATCCCTAATACACACTAACACAGAGCAGAATAGGGACTTTCCCCCTACATAAGGTCACTTGGCAGATATGGATTGACACCTATCCTAAGGATCCCTGATCACACTGACACAGAGCAGAATAGGGACTGTTCCCCCTACATAGGGTCAATTGGCAGATATGGATTGACACCTATCCTAAGGATCCCTGATACACACTGACACATAGCAGAATAGGGAATGTTCCCCCTACATAGGGTCACTTGGTAGATATGGATTGACACGTATCCTAAGGATCCCTGATACACACTGACACAGAGCAGAATAGGGACTGTTCCCCCTACATAGGGTCAATTGGCAGATATGGATTGACACCTATCCTAAGGATCCCTGATACACACTGACACAGAGCAGAATAGGGACTGTTCCCCCTACATAGGGTCACTTGGCAGATATGGATTGACACCTATCCTAAGGATCCCTGATACACACTGACGCAGAGCAGAATAGGGACTGTTCCCCCTACATAGGGTCACTTGGCAGATATGGATTGACACCTATCCTAAGGATCCCTGATACACACTGACACAGAGCAGAATAGGGACCATTCCCCCTACATAGGGTCACTTGGCAGATATGGATTGACACCTTCCCTAAGGATCCCTAATACACACTGACACAGAGCAGAAATGGTCTTTTCCCCCTACATAAGGTCACTTGGCAGATATGGGTTGACACCTGTCCTCAGAGACCCTGATACACACTGACACAGAGCAGAATAGGGACTGTTCCCCCTACATAGGGTCACTTGGCAGATATGGATTGACACCTATCCTAAGGATCCCTGATACACACTGACACAGAGCAGAATAGGGACTGTTCCTCCTACATAGGGTCACTTGGCAGATATGGATTGACACCTATCCTAAGGATCCCTGATACACACTGACACAGAGCAGAATAGGGACTGTTCCCCCTACATAGGGTCACTTGGCAGATATGGATTGACACCTATCCTAAGGATCCCTGATACACACTGACACAGAGCAGAATAGGGACTGTTCCCCCTACATAGGGTCACTTGGCAGATATGGATTGACACCTATCCTAAGGATCCCTGATACACACTGACGCAGAGCAGAATAGGGACTGTTCCCCCTACATAGGGTCACTTGGCAGATATGGATTGACACCTATCCTAAGGATCCCTGATACACACTGACACAGAGCAGAATAGGGACTGTTCCCCCTACATAGGGTCACTTGGCAGATATGGATTGACACCTATCCTAAGGATCCCTGATACACACTGACACAGAGCAGAATAGGGACTTTCCCCCCTACATAAGGTCACTTGGCAGATATGGATTGACACCTATCCTAAGGATCCCTGATACACACTGACACAGAGCAGAATAGGGACTGTTCCCCCTACATAGGGTCACTTGGCAGATATGGATTGAAACCTATCCTAAAGATCCCTGATACACACTGACACAGAGCAGAATAGGGACTGTTCCCCCTACATAGGGTCACTTGGCAGATATGGATTGACACCTTCCCTATGGATCCCTAATACACACTAACACAGAGCAGAATAGGGACTTTCCCCTACATAAGGTCACTTGGCAGATATGGATTAACACCTATCCTAAGGATCCCTGATACACACTGACACAGAGCAGAATAGGGACTGTTCCCCCTACATAGGGTCAATTGGCAGATATGGATTGACACCTATCCTAAGGATCCCTGATACACACTGACACATAGCAGAATAGGGAATGTTCCCCCTACATAGGGTCACTTGGTAGATATGGATTGACACGTATCCTAAGGATTCCTGATACACACTGACACAGAGCAGAATAGGGACTGTTCCCCCTACATAGGGTCACTTGGCAGATATGGATTGAAACCTATCCTAAAGATCCCTGATACACACTGACACAGAGCAGAATAGGGACTGTTCCCCCTACATAGGGTCACTTGGCAGATATGGATTGACACCTTCCCTATGGATCCCTAATACACACTAACACAGAGCAGAATAGGGACTTTCCCCCTACATAAGGTCACTTGGCAGATATGGATTGACACCTATCCTAAGGATCCCTGATCACACTGACACAGAGCAGAATAGGGACTGTTCCCCCTACATAGGGTCAATTGGCAGATATGGATTGACACCTATCCTAAGGATCCCTGATACACACTGACACATAGCAGAATAGGGAATGTTCCCCCTACATAGGGTCACTTGGTAGATATGGATTGACACGTATCCTAAGGATCCCTGATACACACTGACACAGAGCAGAATAGGGACTGTTCCCCCTACATAGGGTCACTTGGCAGATATGGATTGACACCTATCCTAAGGATCCCTGATACACACTGACACAGAGCAGAATAGGGACTGTTCCCCCTACATAAGTCACTTGGCAGATATGGATTGACACCTATCCTAAGGATCCCTGATACACACTGACGCAGAGCAGAATAGGGACTGTTCCCCCTACATAGGGTCACTTGGCAGATATGGATTGACACCTATCCTAAGGATCCCTGATACACACTGACACAGAGCAGAATAGGGACCATTCCCCCTACATAGGGTCACTTGGCAGATATGGATTGACACCTTCCCTAAGGATCCCTAATACACACTGACACAGAGCAGAAATGGTCTTTTCCCCCTACATAAGGTCACTTGGCAGATATGGGTTGACACCTGTCCTCAGAGACCCTGATACACACTGACACAGAGCAGAATAGGGACTGTTCCCCCTACATAGGGTCACTTGGCAGATATGGATTGACACCTATCCTAAGGATCCCTGATACACACTGACACAGAGCAGAATAGGGACTGTTCCTCCTACATAGGGTCACTTGGCAGATATGGATTGACACCTATCCTAAGGATCCCTGATACACACTGACACAGAGCAGAATAGGGACTGTTCCCCCTACATAGGGTCACTTGGCAGATATGGATTGACACCTATCCTAAGGATCCCTGATACACACTGACACAGAGCAGAATAGGGACTGTTCCCCCTACATAGGGTCACTTGGCAGATATGGATTGACACCTATCCTAAGGATCCCTGATACACACTGACGCAGAGCAGAATAGGGACTGTTCCCCCTACATAGGGTCACTTGGCAGATATGGATTGACACCTATCCTAAGGATCCCTGATACACACTGACACAGAGCAGAATAGGGACTGTTCCCCCTACATATGGTCACTTGGCAGATATGGATTGACACCTTCCCTAAGGATCCCTAATACACACTG
Source organism: Pelobates fuscus (assembly GCF_036172605.1). Lineage (NCBI taxonomy): Eukaryota > Metazoa > Chordata > Amphibia > Anura > Pelobatidae > Pelobates > Pelobates fuscus. The sequence continues at coordinate 343,704,206 of NC_086317.1, read as the reverse complement.
ACACAGAGCAGAAATGGTCTTTTCCCCCTACATAAGGTCACTTGGCAGATATGGGTTGACACCTGTCCTCAGAGACCCTGATACACACTGACACAGAGCAGAATAGGGACTGTTCCCCCTACATAGGGTCACTTGGCAGATATGGATTGACACCTATCTTCAGGATCCCTGATACACACTGACACAGAGCAGAATAGGGACTGTTCCTCCTACATAGGGTTGTGGTGGAATCTCGGTAAAAATAAATTTAGTAGGCCGAGATTACCACGTGGCATGTGTACGTGCATATGCTGACGTATCGATCAGTTGGTTGCACGAGGCAAGATACGATCAGTAGTGCACGGAGCATGTGCAAGAATACAGGATATAGTATTCCCCCTCCTCCATTGTGCTGGACAAGCCATGCGGTCAAACAGGAAGTTAATTCTTATTTGTGTTGATTGGTTAAGAGAATGTGCGGGTGGAGCTTAATATGGGAGGAGTTATATGCCTATATAAGGAGCCTGCACTATTGTCCGGGGCTCAGAACTTGCTGTATTTTGGTGACATTAGTCCCTCTGAGTCCCGATCGGTGATCCAATAAAGAATCTCTTCCTTCCTGAAGAAACCTGTGTCCATCTCTCTGTGCTTGGCTTCCGTCAGTTTCTCCGGTATCATTTGGTGCATTGGCCGGGAAGCTCATCGTTCAACGGTAGCTGAGAGGCAGAGGCGTGAGACGGTCTATCTTTGCCCATGTTCTCTACGGCTGCACCCCTGAACTTCTGCGTGGACCTCCCTTCGTCTCGGCGCCACTGGTCTGTTGTCCAGGAGATCATCGGCCTCTACGTGAGAAGTGCTGGGGTGTCCCCGTCGATGAGTGTGAACTCAGGTTCAGGAACGAGGAGGTAAGACAACTGCTGTTTTAGACGGCAGGACCCACTAGGGGTATACCGATTGTGCGGTAGGCCCAAAGGGGTTTTGAATCTGTGTATCTGCCCCCTCTGTCGGAGGGAAGGAGCGAAGGCGCACCGCTCGATCGAACGCTCTTTAGTCAGACCGTTTGATTTGGTTAGTCAGGCGGGGTCCTGGTGTAAATAGCCCTAGCCGGACACCGGTGTCTTGTCTAGACTAGCGTTCTAGGGTGTATATTACGTTCGCTAGGTCGGAGGGACCGGGAGACTAAGCGGCGCCTGTGTAAATTCGGTTCGCTAGTTCTCATCCTACCTGGGCTAAGTGGGAAGGCGTGTAAATTTGGAACCCACTAGACTTTTGATAGTGCGACTAAGAGGCGCCTGTGTAAATTCGGTTCTCTAGCTCGCTATATATGTGGTGATTGGGCAGTGTGGCTAACCAAAACGGGTGTATATAGTTTTAGGTAGTCCATCAAGGTACTGGCCAATAGTTTAGTTGGGAATTGTAAATGTGTTAACGATTGTTTAGTAAAGTGTATATCTTGTTAGATAGCGCGAGCTCAGCCGTCTAGCGAGAGTGTTAATAGTGTGTTGCTGTATTATAGTGCACGGTACCATAACCCTGTATATTTACTGACACTGTATATAAGTACTAATCATTGTCGTCCATTGCATGTTTAACACCATAACCACTAATAATTGTATTGTGACCTTAACTTGTGCTTTGACCTATGCTAACCGTACTGTAACCGCTATTTGTAAAAGACGATGTTACTGGGGTGTGTTATAGACGGGTAATTCATATATAGAGAATTATAGCGTGGGTGACTGTATAGTTACGCCAAAGGGCATAATATTGATTATATAGTGACTGGTGTAACAGCTGTGTGTGTACGGGAATTCCCTGAGTGTTTATTGTGTTATTGTGTACGTTTCACTTGGTAGCCGTACCACGTGGTGCTGTTGCCAGAGGAAACGGGTGTGACTGTTGAATAAGTACGCGTGTATAGTATTCGTTGTCGACGACGTTCCATTGTTAAGTATGGGTGCGTCGCAGTCAACGATCCCGGATCCCTTAGGTTGTATGGTGAAGAATTTTAAAAAGGGATTCAAAACTTGTGATTTTGGGGTTAAAATGTCTCCTGTACGTTTGGTCACTTTGTGTACTAGGGAGTGGCCTACTTTGGTTGCGGCATGGCCGCCACGTGGCAGTTTGGATCCAACTCTGGTACAGCGCTTACACGTGTATACACGCTGTATCAGGTAGGCCTGAACTTTACGGCCAGTTTCCTTATATTGACTGTTGGAGACAGGCCGTAAATGACTCGCCAAAATGGCTCCGGACATGCCACGAGGAGCAGTGTCGCCTCATGGTAGCTAGGACTTGTTCGTCCACTAGGACTGGTGTTAGGCCCATTTTGGACACGCCCCCTGAGTCCGAGATCCCTATGCCGCCCCCTTACTTTCCGTTAAGAGGAAGTGACGTAAATGCAGGAAGACCTGCAGCCCTCCCTTCATTACCCCCATCCACTTCCGCTTCCTCCTCCAGTACAGGATCCACCCCCCCTCGTACTAAATCTCCCCTTCCGGAATCAGAACCAACCCCCATTAAAAACGAATATCCTGATTTGGCGCCACTTCAGACTTCCGGTCAAGCTTCATCTAGCTCGACTCGAAGTGTTTTATTTACCACCTTTTCCCAAAACCAAGCTCCCACATCCCCATACCCTATCTCTCCCCGACCGGAACCCATGACTGACGCCCCTCCACGTAGCCCCATACAGACCCGACAGTTGACCGGTGCCCAACAATTAAGACACTATCAGATGCCTCTTCGTCTGAATCCCGGGTCAGCCTATATCGATGCCGCAGGCCAAATGGCACACGCTGACCCTGTCTTCGTATATGTCCCATTTACTACAACCGACCTTTTAAACTGGAAAACCCACAATTCCTCGTATACTGAGAAACCACAAGCTATGACTGATCTGTTCACCTCAATAGTACAGACACATAACCCGACATGGGCTGATTGCCAGCAGTTATTAATGACTTTATTTAACAATGAGGAAAGGACAAGAATAAATCAAGCAGCCATTAAAGCATTAGAGGATAAAGCCCGTACTTTAAACCAAGCCAATCCATCAGCATGGGCCGCAACACATTATCCCAACACCGATCCCGATTGGAACGTAAATGGTGCTGATATGGTTCAACTCAGAGCCTATAGAGACGCTATAATTGCTAGCATGAAAGCCGGAGGAAAGAAAGCTATTAACATGTCGAAGACAGTTGAGGTGATTCAGAAAAGCGATGAAGCGCCCAGTGTCTTTTATGACCGATTATTGGAGGCATACCGCTTGTATACCCCCTTTAATCCGGAAGACGCAGACAATTCCCGAATGGTGAACTCCGCCTTTGTCAGCCAAGCTTACGGAGATATTAAGCGCAAGCTACAAAAGTTAGAAGGGTTTGCAGGTATGTCAATCACCCAACTAATGGAGGTAGCTAATAAGGTTTATATGAATAGGGAAACAGAAAGCAAGAAAGAGGAAGAGCGCAAGATGCGTAAAAAGGCTGATATGCTAGCGGTAGCAATCGCAGGCGTAGATAAACGGGGCCCAGATAGAGGCAATAATAGATGGAGTAGGGAGCCTCCTTTGAGTAGGGATCAGTGCGCGTATTGCAAGGAAGAAGGGCATTGGAGGAACGAATGTCCGCAAAGAGAGCAGTACGAGAGAGACCAACCCAGGGCAGGCTACGGAAACTTTAGAGGCAGAGCGAGAGGTAGAGGAGGCCCCGGAGGGAGTAATGGTTATAGAGGGAGTAATGGGAACAGAGGAAGTGTTAGGGAAGACAGGTATATTCCAGCAGCGCAAAGGTCCCGCGATAGAGAAGGTAGGGACTTCGTAGGATTGGCTGACACGGTCATGGAGGACTATTGATACCGACCGGGCTCCATCCCCCTTGGTCGAGCGGAGCCTATGGTCGATGTATCAATAGGGGGAAAAAGGAGTGCGTTCATGATCGACACTGGTGCTGAACATTCAGTGGTGACTAATCTAGTTGCTCCTCCATCTGGAAGGACTATTACTGTGATAGGAGCAACTGGAAGAAGTGCTGAAAGACCGGTTCTTAAAAGTCGACTCTGTACATTGGGAGGCCACGTAATAAAACATCAATTCCTTTATATGCCTGAATGTCCAGTCCAATTGCTGGGACGTGATATGCTATCAAAATTACAAGCGCAGATTACGTTCCTACCAAATGGAACAACATCTTTAAAGTTTAATGGACCTTCAGGTATCATGACATTATCTGTACCAAAGGAAGAAGAGTGGCGACTTTATACAGCGTTGACTAGCCAAAACCCTAGGAGTGATGAGACATTATTTAACATACCAGGAGTTTGGGCGGAGAACAACCCACCAGGACTGGCCCGCAATATTCCACCTATAAAAATTGAACTAAAACTTGGGGTTTATCCAGTAAGCCTAAGACAATACCACATCCCGCAGAAGGCTAAGAAGAACATTCAATCCTATCTGGATAAGTTCATACGGTATGGTATCCTAAAATTCTGTACTTCCCCCTGGAACACCCCATTGCTGCTTGTTCAAAAGCCCGGTACAGATGAGTATCGACCTGTGCAGGACTTGAGAGCAGTCAATGATGCGGTTGTTAGTATACATCCAGTTGTACCCAATCCATATAACCTGCTTGCTTTAATTCCGGGCGGGGCTACTTACTTCACAGTCTTAGATCTCAAAGATGCCTTCTTTTGCCTCCGAATTGCCGCAGAAAGTCAATGTATTTTCGCTTTCCAATGGGAGAACGCTGTAACGGGCTCAAAACGCCAAATGACTTGGACAAGACTGCCCCAAGGGTTTAAAAATTCACCTACCCTATTTGGTTCAGCCCTAAGTCAAGATCTACTGGATTTCGAGTCCATCCCAGGAGAGTGTGTCTTGTTACAATATGTAGATGACTTGTTGATAGCAGCAGTTACAAAAGAAATCTGTCAGCAAGCAACGCACGATCTACTGCACATTCTCTGGAAGGCAGGATACAAGGTGTCTAGAAAGAAGGCTCAGTTGTGTTTGCCAACTGTCAAGTATCTGGGATTCCATATCTCTGAAGGTCAAAGAATTATGGGGCCTGAGAGAAAAGAAGCTGTCTGCCAAATACCAATACCCAAGAATAGAAGACAAGTGCGAGAATTCTTGGGGGCAGCAGGCTTCTGTAGGATATGGATTCCCAGCTATGCGATACTAGCAAAACCTCTGTACGCAGCTATTAAAGGTACAGAGCACGACCCCTTCCTATGGACCCAAGAACAGCAAACGGCATTTGAAGATGTGAAGAAGGCTTTGATGAGTGCCCCAGCATTAGGTCTACCTGATCACACACGACCATTCTACTTATATGTACACGAGCAAAGAAGAATGGCTGTGGGAGTATTGACACAGTACTTGGGATCATGGCAAAGACCTGTTGCCTACATGTCTAAGCAATTGGATGCAGTGGCCAGCGGACTTCCACCTTGTCTAAGAGCCGTAGCTGCAGCCGCCCTGCTAGTAGCTGAAGCCGATAAACTCACTCTGGGTCAAGAACTTTATGTACGAGTCCCACATGCAGTACAGACGTTGTTGGATTACAAAGGAAATCATTGGTTTAGTAACAGCCGTATGACCAAGTATCAAGCAATGTTGTGTGAAAACCCAAGAGTGCATTTAGAGACTGTAAACACCTTAAATCCAGCTACCCTTTTGCCACAACCTACTGAAAGTCAACATGATTGTTTGGAAGTAATGGATGAAGTATTCTCAAGTAGACCAGATCTTCGTGATTTTCCCATCCAGAACCCCGATGTTCAATATTATACCGACGGCAGTAGTTATGTGAAAGAAGGGATCCGCTATGCAGGATATGCAGTAACAACAATAGACAAGGTGATAGAAGCTCGGCCACTGGCGAAAGGAACATCAGCACAAAAGGCAGAATTAATAGCACTAACACGAGCGTTACAATTGGCTGAAGGTTTAAGAGTGAATATCTATACGGACTCTAAGTATGCGTTTTTAACCACTCATGCCCACGGAGCTTTGTATAAAGAAAGAGGACTACTGAATTCAGAAGGCAAAGAAATCAAATACGCAGCTGAAATCCTACAACTATTGGAAGCAGTGTGGGAGCCGAAAGAAGTCGGTATCATACATTGTCGAGCACATTTGAGAGGAGATGGTGATGTAACCAAGGGAAATCGGATGGCAGATAGTGCAGCTAAGCGTGCTGCTGAATCAGGAAGACAGGAGTATGTGGGGCATATAGCTGCTCTTATACCAACTCCACTGTCCCAATGGACTCCAGTTTATACAGCTCAAGAAGAGGAGTGGTTAAAGACTGAACCGGGAAAGTATTTGGAGAACAAGTGGTATCAGCTAGAAGATGGAAGAATAGTCATACCAGCATCACTAGCGGTAGAAATTGTCCAAAATTATCACAACGGGACACATTCTGGGAGAGACAGTACTGAAGAATCTCTCAGAAAACATTTCTACATACCAAGATTGTCCAACTTAACTCAGGCCATTGTACGCAGATGTGTAACGTGTGCTAAAAATAATGCAAGACAAGGACCAGTAAAGCCACCAGGAGTCCAGTTTATGGAGGGACTCCCCATGTCCGATCTACAAATAGACTTTACAGTGATGCCTAAATCGGGTGGACATCGTTACCTGCTGGTAATTGTGTGCACCTATTCAGGCTGGGTAGAAGCATGTCCTACTCGTACAGAGAAAGCAGGAGAAGTTGTGAGATTCCTGCTACGAGAAATAATACCCCGATATGGACTACCCTGTTCTATAGGATCGGACAATGGTCCAGCTTTTGTTCATCAGTGCCTACAACAACTGACTCATATGCTTGGTATAAAGTGGAGGCTTCATACTGCATATAGACCCCAGAGTTCTGGTAAGGTAGAGAGAATGAATAGAACTATAAAGAACCAGTTGGCTAAAATGTGTCAGGAAACCCAACTTAAGTGGAACGTTCTCTTACCTATAGCCCTATTGCAAATCCGCAGTACCCCTACCAGAAGGATGGGTCTCTCTCCTTTTGAAATTATGTATGGGCGACCACCTCCCGTACTTGGTAACTTAAGGGGGGATTTGAGTCAGTTGGGAGAAGGAATTACCCGGCAGCAGGTTGTAGAGTTGGGTAAGACTATGGAGGAGGTACAGAAATGGGTACAAGATAGATTACCTGTGAATATTTATCCCCCTGTTCATAGTTATCATCCAGGAGATCAAGTATGGATTAAAGAGTGGAATAATGTATCGTTAGGGCCCAAGTGGAGAGGTCCTTATGTTGTTCTTTTGTCTACCCCTACAGCGATAAAAGTAGCCGAAGTGACTCCGTGGATACATCACTCCAGGGTTAAGCCAGCAGCAGTCGATTCTTGGCAAGTTACAGCAGATCCAGAGAATCCCTGCAAGATCCGGTTAAAACGCACTACTCAGTCGGAGTAACGAGGAATCGTGTGGATTACAAATTTTATTGTTACAGGTGTGAGTGAGAAGGCCATAATAAAGCCTGTCCTCTTACCAACACATAGTGTATAAGCCAGGAAAGTCTCGAAGGGACACCTGTGAAGACGAGCAGAACTCCATTCCCTGCAGCCCTCACATCCTGGAAGCTGAGGTTCCATCGCACGGACGAAGACTGAGGATGACGGCGAAAGATGTGCTTTTGATAGTGTTTATTTATATGTGTTTTTATATTCAGGAAGGTAGAGGTACCGACACTCCTAGCTGTGAGGTATGCATTAAGACTACGAGAACAGGTAACCATATTTCCCAAACCCTAATTTGGCATTCACAATACGAGTGTAAAGGAGATGTATCGAGATGTAGATACTTAAATATAGACTATAGTGTGTGCCATTTAGGAGTAGGAGAACCTAAGTGCTTCAGTCCGGAGTATCAACCCCGTACAATTTGGTTGACTCTCAGGAATGGAGATCCTCAGGGGACCCTAATTAATAAAACGGTGTTAGAATCCGTACATTCTTCGGGTGTTCTGCTATTTGATGCGTGTAAAGCGATATCGAGTGGTAGAAAGCCGTGGAATGTATGCGGGGATCTTAGATGGGAGAGGACGTATGGGTCTAATGATAAATATATTTGTCCCAGTAGTAAAAATAAATATGTAAGTCCTAGATGCCCAAATAAAGACTATAACTTTTGCCCATATTGGTCTTGTGTGGGGTGGGCGACTTGGGGACAGACAGTAGACAAAGACATGATAGTGACTAAGTTGCCGACTAGCCCATATTGTAGGTCTATGGAATGTAATCCCATCCATATACTTATAAATAACCCCGACAAGTTCTTAGACAAATATGGCAATTTATTTGGGTTTCAGATATACGGGACGGGTTTAGATCCTGGGACATTATTGTTTATAGGGATAGAGACTGATACGGTATCCTCCCAAACTCATCAAGTATACCATTCCTTTTATGAAGAGATGAGTATAGATAATAAGATCCCCCATAATGCTAAAAACCTGTTCATCGATTTAGCCGAAAGTATTGCCGGTAGTCTTAATGTTACCAACTGCTATGTGTGTGGAGGTACTAACATGGGAGACCAACGGCCTTGGGAAGCAAAGGAGGTAATGTCCGGTTCTGAGGCAGTTGACCAACTAATATCTACACAAGCCGATTATCATATGAGTGTTAGAGGTAAATCTGAGTGGAGATTAAAGACCTCCATCATAGGTTATGTTTGCATAGCAAGGAAAGGAATAATGTATAACACTTCTGTAGGAGAATTAACTTGTCTAGGGCAAAAAGCTTATGATGATGATACAAAGAATACAACTTGGTGGTCGGCTTCAAATGTCTCAGAACCATCAAACCCGTTTGCTAGATACGCCAATTTAAAGGACGTGTGGTTTGATCTATCCATCACATCTACCTGGAGAGCCCCAGCAAATTTGTACTGGATCTGTGGTAAGAAAGCCTATTCGGAGTTGCCACAGGACTGGGAAGGGGCATGTGTGTTGGGTATGCTCAAACCATCCTTCTTCTTGTTACCGATTGAAACAGGTGAGACTTTAGGTGTTAAAGTGTATGATGTGAATCATAGGAAGAAAAGGGGACCCATAGAGATAGGCACCTGGGAAGATAATGAATGGCCTCCCCAGCGTATCATAGATTATTATGGGCCAGCCACGTGGGCTGAGGATGGTACTTTTGGTTACAGAACCCCTATTTATATGCTCAACCGTATTATAAGATTACAGGCGGTGGTTGAGATTATCACAAATGAGACATCACAAGCGCTCAATCTTCTAGCGAAGCATAACACCAGGATGAGGACAGCAGTCTACCAAAATAGATTAGCCTTGGATTATCTTTTGGCAGTAGAGGGAGGTGTATGTGGGAAGTTTAACCTAAGCAATTGCTGTCTTCAAATAGACGACGAAGGGCAAGCAATAGCTGAGCTTACTAGCCATATGGTTAAACTAGCGCATGTGCCTACTCAGGTATGGAAAGGGTATAATCCAAGTAGTTGGTTTGGTAGCTGGTATGAGTGGTTTGGAGGGCTTAAGGCAGTGGTAGGTGGAGTCCTACTAATTTTAATGTTGTGTCTACTCCTACCGTGTCTTATACCCCTAGTAGTCAGGTCTGTGCAAGGCCTGATAGGAAGTATAGCAGAGAGGAAGGCTGCTGCACAGATCATGGCGATTTATAAGTATAAGGCTTTAGATCAGGGAGAACCAATGCAGGAAGATGAGTGTTAAAAGATTCACATCATAAGATAAGTCTGGTCTGGTTCAAGGTAACTTGCGGTGTATGCAAACCAAGGTTAAGTGATGCCTCAAGTAATTGTAAAATATCAAGAGGCATCAAAGGGGGGAATGTGGTGGAATCTCGGTAAAAATAAATTTAGTAGGCCGAGATTACCACGTGGCATGTGTACGTGCATATGCTGACGTATCGATCAGTTGGTTGCACGAGGCAAGATACGATCAGTAGTGTACGGAGCATGTGCAAGAATACAGGATATAGTATTCCCCCTCCTCCATTGTGCTGGACAAGCCATGCGGTCAAACAGGAAGTTAATTCTTATTTGTGTTGATTGGTTAAGAGAATGTGCGGGTGGAGCTTAATATGGGAGGAGTTATATGCCTATATAAGGAGCCTGCACTATTGTCCGGGGCTCAGAACTTGCTGTATTTTGGTGACATTAGTCCCTCTGAGTCCCGATCGGTGATCCAATAAAGAATCTCTTCCTTCCTGAAGAAACCTGTGTCCATCTCTCTGTGCTTGGCTTCCGTCAGTTTCTCCGGTATCAGGGTCACTTGGCAGATATGGATTGACACCTATCCTAAGGATCCCTGATACACACTGACACATAGCAGAATAGGGAATGTTCCCCCTACATAGGGTCACTTGGTAGATATGGATTGACACGTATCCTAAGGATCCCTGATACACACTGACACAGAGCAGAATAGGGACTGTTCCCCCTACATAAGGTCACTTGGCAGATATGGATTGACACCTATCCTAAGGATCCCTGATACACACTGACACAGAGCAGAATAGGGACTGTTCCCCCTACATAGGGTCACTTGGCAGATATGGATTGACACCTATCCTAAGGATCCATGATACACACTGACACAGAGCAGAATAGGGACTGTTCCCCCTACATAGGGTCACTTGGCAGATATGGATTGACACCTATCCTAAGGATCCCTGATACACACTGACACAGAGCAGAATAGGGACTGTTCCCCCTACATAGGGTCACTTGGCAGATATGGATTGACACCTTCCCTAAGGATCCCTAATACACACTAACACAGAGCAGAATAGGGACTTTCCCCTACATAAGGTCACTTGGCAGATATGGATTGACACCTATCCTAAGGATCCCTGATACACACTGACACAGAGCAGAATAGGGACTGTTCCCCCTACATAGGGTCAATTGGCAGATATGGATTGACACCTATCCTAAGGATCCCTGATACACACTGACACATAGCAGAATAGGGAATGTTCCCCCTACATAGGGTCACTTGGTAGATATGGATTGACACGTATCCTAAGGATCCCTGATACACACTGACACAGAGCAGAATAGGGACTGTTCCCCCTACATAGGGTCAATTGGCAGATATGGATTGACACCTATCCTAAGGATCCCTGATACACACTGACACATAGCAGAATAGGGAATGTCCCCCCTACATAGGGTCACTTGGTAGATATGGATTGACACGTATCCTAAGGATCCCTGATACACACTGACGCAGAGCAGAATAGGGACTGTTCCCCCTACATAGGGTCACTTGGCAGATATGGATTGACACCTATCCTAAGGATCCCTGATACACACTGACCCAGAGCAGAATAGGGACTGTTCCCCCTACATAGGGTCACTTGGCAGATATGGATTGACACCTTCCCTAAGGATCCCTAATACACACTGACACAGAGCAGAAATGGTCTTTTCCCCCTACATAAGGTCACTTGGCAGATATGGGTTGACACCTGTGCTCAGAGACCCTGATACACACTGACACAGAGCAGAATAGGGACTGTTCCCCCTACATAGGGTCACTTGGCAGATATGGATTGACACCTATCCTAAGGATCCCTGATACACACTGACACAGAGCAGAATAGGGACTGTTCCTCCTACATAGGGTCACTTGGCAGATATGGATTGACACCTATCCTAAGGATCCCTGATACACACTGACACAGAGCAGAATAGGGACTGTTCCCCCTACATAGGGTCACTTGGCAGATATGGATTGACACCTATCCTAAGGATCCCTGATACACACTGACACAGAGCAGAATAGGGACTGTTCCCCCTACATAGGGTCACTTGGCAGATATGGATTGACACCTATCCTAAGGATCCCTGATACACACTGACGCAGAGCAGAATAGGGACTGTTCCCCCTACATAGGGTCACTTGGCAGATATGGATTGACACCTATCCTAAGGATCCCTGATACACACTGACACAGAGCAGAATAGGGACTGTTCCCCCTACATAGGGTCACTTGGCAGATATGGATTGACACCTTCCCTAAGGATCCCTAATACACACTGACACAGAGCAGAAATGGTCTTTTCCCCCTACATAAGGTCACTTGGCAGATATGGGTTGACACCTGTCCTCAGAGACCCTGATACACACTGACTCAGAGCAGAATAGGGACTGTTCCCCCTACATAGGGTCACTTGGCAGATATGGATTGACACCTATCCTAAGGATCCCTGATACACACTGACACAGAGCAGAATAGGGACTGTTCCCCCTACATAGGGTCACTTGGCAGATATGGATTGACACCTTCCCTAAGGATCCCTAATACACACTAACACAGAGCAGAATAGGGACTTTCCCCTACATAAGGTCACTTGGCAGATATGGATTGACACCTATCCTAAGGATCCCTGATACACACTGACACAGAGCAGAATAGGGACTGTTCCCCCTACATAGGGTCACTTGGCAGATATGGATTGACACCTATCCTAAGGATCCCTGATACACACTGACACATAGCAGAATAGGGAATGTTCCCCCTACATAGGGTCACTTGGTAGATATGGATTGACACGTATCCTAAGGATCCCTGATACACACTGACACAGAGCAGAATAGGGACTGTTCCCCCTACATAGGGTCAATTGGCAGATATGGATTGACACCTATCCTAAGGATCCCTGATACACACTGACACATAGCAGAATAGGGAATGTCCCCCCTACATAGGGTCACTTGGTAGATATGGATTGACACGTATCCTAAGGATCCCTGATACACACTGACACAGAGCAGAATAGGGACTGTTCCCCCTACATAGGGTCACTTGGCAGATATGGATTGACACCTATCCTAAGGATCCCTGATACACACTGACACAGAGCAGAATAGGGACTGTTCCCCCTACATAGGGTCACTTGGCAGATATGGATTGACACCTATCCTAAGGATCCCTGATACACACTGACGCAGAGCAGAATAGGGACTGTTCCCCCTACATAGGGTCACTTGGCAGATATGGATTGACACCTATCCTAAGGATCCCTGATACACACTGACACAGAGCAGAATAGGGACTGTTCCCCCTACATAGGGTCACTTGGCAGATATGGATTGACACCTTCCCTAAGGATCCCTGATACACACTGACACATAGCAGAATAGGGAATGTTCCCCCTACATAGGGTCACTTGGTAGATATGGATTGACACGTATCCTAAGGATCCCTGATACACACTGACACAGAGCAGAATAGGGACTGTTCCCCCTACATAGGGTCAATTGGCAGATATGGATTGACACCTATCCTAAGGATCCCTGATACACACTGACACATAGCAGAATAGGGACTGTTCCCCCTACATAGGGTCACTTGGCAGATATGGATTGACACCTATCCTAAGGATCCCTGATACACACTGACACAGAGCAGAATAGGGACTGTTCCCCCTACATAGGGTCACTTGGCAGATATGGATTGACACCTATCCTAAGGATCCCTAATACACACTGACACAGAGCAGAAATGGTCTTTTCCCCCTACATAAGGTCACTTGGCAGATATGGGTTGACACCTGTCCTCAGAGACCCTGATACACACTGACTCAGAGCAGAATAGGGACTGTTCCCCCTACATAGGGTCACTTGGCAGATATGGATTGACACCTATCCTAAGGATCCCTGATACACACTGACACAGAGCAGAATAGGGACTGTTCCCCCTACATAGGGTCACTTGGCAGATATGGATTGACACCTTCCCTAAGGATCCCTAATACACACTAACACAGAGCAGAATAGGGACTTTCCCCTACATAAGGTCACTTGGCAGATATGGATTGACACCTATCCTAAGGATCCCTGATACACACTGACACAGAGCAGAATAGGGACTGTTCCCCCTACATAGGGTCAATTGGCAGATATGGATTGACACCTATCCTAAGGATCCCTGATACACACTGACACATAGCAGAATAGGGAATGTTCCCCCTACATAGGGTCACTTGGTAGATATGGATTGACACGTATCCTAAGGATCCCTGATACACACTGACACAGAGCAGAATAGGGACTGTTCCCCCTACATAGGGTCAATTGGCAGATATGGATTGACACCTATCCTAAGGATCCCTGATACACACTGACACATAGCAGAATAGGGACTGTTCCCCCTACATAGGGTCACTTGGCAGATATGGATTGACACCTATCCTAAGGATCCCTGATACACACTGACACAGAGCAGAATAGGGACTGTTCCCCCTACATAGGGTCACTTGGCAGATATGGATTGACACCTATCCTAAGGATCCCTGATACACACTGACGCAGAGCAGAATAGGGACTGTTCCCCCTACATAGGGTCACTTGGCAGATATGGATTGACACCTATCCTAAGGATCCCTGATACACACTGACACAGAGCAGAATAGGGACTGTTCCCCCTACATAGGGTCACTTGGCAGATATGGATTGACACCTTCCCTAAGGATCCCTAATACACACTGACACAGAGCAGAAATGGTCTTTTCCCCCTACATAAGGTCACTTGGCAGATATGGGTTGACACCTGTCCTCAGAGACCCTGATACACACTGACTCAGAGCAGAATAGGGACTGTTCCCCCTACATAGGGTCACTTGGCAGATATGGATTGACACCTATCCTAAGGATCCCTGATACACACTGACACAGAGCAGAATAGGGACTGTTCCTCCTACATAGGGTCACTTGGCAGATATGGATTGACACCTATCCTAAGGATCCCTGATACACACTGACACAGAGCAGAATAGGGACTGTTCCCCCTACATAGGGTCACTTGGCAGATATGGATTGACACCTATCCTAAGGATCCCTGATACACACTGACACAGAGCAGAATAGGGACTGTTCCCCCTACATATGGTCACTTGGCAGATATGGATTCACACCTGTCCTCAGAGACCCTGATACACACTGACACAGAGCAGAATAGGGACTGTTCCCCCTACATAGGGTCACTTGGCAGATATGGATTGACACCTTTCCTAAGGATCCCTGATACACACTGACACAGAGCAGAATAGGGACTGTTCCCCCTACATAGGGTCACTTGGCAGATATGGATTGACACCTATCCTAACGATCCCTGATACACACTGACACATAGCAGAATAGGGACTGTTCCCCCTTCATAGGGTCACTTGGCAAATATGGATTGACACCTATCCTAAGGATCCCTGATACACACAGACACAGAGCAGAATTGGGACTGTTCCCCCTACATAGGGTCACTTGGCAGATATGGATGGACACCTATCCTAAGGATCCCTGATACACACTGACACAGAGCAGAATAGGGACTGTTCCCCCTACATAGGGTCACTTGGCAGATATGGATTGACACCTGTCCTCAGGGTCCCTGATACACACTGGGGGGGGCTACTGTCCTCCCCCCGCCCCCACCCCTGCGTGGTGGGTGGGGGTCATAAAAATAATGAGGGGGGGACCTACTGTCCTCCCCCCGCCCCCACCCTTGACTGAACTCTTAGCCCGCCAGCTTTTACCATACAATCTGGTGGAGTCTGAGGCGTTCAAAAAATTTGTAGCTATTGGGACACCGCAGTGCACAAAAGGCAATCCCCAACCTGTACTCGATTGTGCCAAAGGAAGTAATGGCATGTCTGGCACACAGTGTTGGGGCAATGGTCCATCTGACCACTGATACCTGGTCTACAAAGCATGGTCAGGGCAGGTATATCACCTACACTGCGCATTGGGTAAACCTGCTGACGGCTGCCAAACATGGCATGCGTGGCTCTGCAGAGGAGTTGGTGACACCGCCACGACTTGCAGGCAGGCCTGCTGCCACCTCCTCTACTCCTCCTACTCCATCCTCTTCCATAACCTCCTCGGCTGAGTCCTCTTCTGCAGCTGCGTCTTGCTCTACATCAACGGCACCCCCCCAGCTCTCCAGGTACTGTTCCACATCCCAGATACGGCAGTGTTACGCCGTCTTGGGGTTGACTTGCCTGAAAGCAGAGAGTCACACCGGACCAGCACTCCTGTCTGCCCTGAACGCACAGGTGGATCAGTGGCTGACTCCGCACCAACTGGAGATCGGCAAAGTGGTTTGTGACAACGGAAGAAATTTGTTGGCGGCATTGCATTTGGGAAAGTTGACACATGTGCCGTGCATGGCACATGTGTGTAATCTGATCATACAACGCTTTGTGCATAAGTACCCAGGCTTACAGGACGTCCTTAAAGGACCACTCTAGTGCCAAGAAAGCATACTTGTTTTCCTGGCACTAGAGTGCCCTGAGGGTGCCCCCACCCTCAGGGACCCCCTCCCGCCCGGCTCTGGAAAGGGGAAAAGGGTTAAACTTACCTTTTTCCAGCGCTGGGCGGGGAGCTCTCCTCCTCCTCTCCGCCTCCGATCCTCCCCGCCGGCTGAATGCGCACGTGCGGCAAGAGCTGCACGCGCATTCAGCCGGTCTCATAGGAAAGCATTTATAATGCTTTCCTATGGACGCTTGCGTGCTCTCACTGTGATTTTCACAGTGAGAATCATGCAAGCGCCTCTAGCGGCTGTCAATGAGACAGCCACTAGAGGAAAAAGGGGAAGGCTTAACTAATTGATAAACATAGCAGTTTCTCTGAAACTGCTATGTTTATAAAAAAATTAGTTAACCCTAGCTGGACCTGGCACCCATACCACTTCATTAAGCTGAAGTGGTCTGGGTGCCTAGAGTGGTCCTTTAAGCAGGCCAGGAAGGTGTGTGGCCATTTCAGGCGTTCCTACACTGCCATAGCGCACTTTTCCGATCTCCAGCGGCAAAACAACATGCCAGTGAGGCGCTTAATTTGCGACAGCCCGACACGTTGTAATTCAACACTCCTAATGTTTGACCGCCTGCTCCAACAAGAAAAAGCCGTTAATGAGTATTTGTATGACCGGGGTGCTAGAACAGCCTCTGCGGAGCTGGGATTTTTTTTGCCATGTTACTGGACGCTCATGCACAATGCCTGTAGGCTCATGCATCCTTTTGAGGAGGTGACAAACCTAGTCAGTCGCACCGAAGGCACCATCAGCGACCTGCAGTAACACAGGGTGTCTGGAGGGAGTATCTGCAGTAACACAGGGTGTCTGGAGGGAGTATCTGCAGTAGCACAGGGTGTCTGGAGGGAGTATCTGCAGTAACACAGGGTGTCTGGAGGGAGTATCTGCAGTAACACAGAGTGTCTGGAGGGAGTATCTGCAGTAACACAGGGTGTCTGGAGGGAGTATCTGCAGTAACACAGAGTGTCTGGAGGGAGTATCTGCAGTAACACAGAGTGTCTGGAGGGAGTATCTGCAGTAACACAGGGTGTGTGGAGGGAGTATCTGCAGTAACACAGATTGTCTGGAGGGAGTATTTGCAGTAATACAGAGAGTCTGGAGGAAGTATCTGCAGTAACACAGGGTGTCTGGAGGGAGTATGTGCAGTAACACAGAGTGTCTGGAGGGAGTATCTGCTTGTAACATTTATATGCACTGAAAAAATAAGATAAGAATAGTACTACTTAACACACCACTCCTATCTGGTGGCACATTAGATTGCACGCGCAGTGCCCCAAATTTGAAGTAGGAGGACCGACCAAGCATCTTTTTACATCTCCCGCTTCCTAAAATCGATGCCTTATATACACGTCCCCTGATATGGGACGTAACAGGGATTAAACTGATAAGAATAGTACTACTTAACACACCACTCCTATCTGGTGACACATTAGATTGCACGCGCAGTGCCGCAAATTTGAAGTAGGAGGACCGACCAAGCATCTTTTTCCATCTCTCGGTTCCTAAAATCGATGCCTTATATACACGTCCCCTGATAGGGGACGTAACAGGGATTAGACTGATAAGAATAGTACTATTTAACACACCTTATAATAATGCAGAGAGAGGCAACGCAGAGAGAGGAGTCTGCAGAAGAGGAGTCAGAGGAGGAAGGTGGCTTTGAGGAGGTGGAAGACAAAACACTGCAGGCGTCCCAGGGGGCTTGTTGTCACCTTTCGGGGACCTTTGGTGTTGTACGTGGCTGGGTGGAGGAAGAGAGACCTTCAATGACATCAGTGAGGACAAGGAACGGGACATGGCTAGCTTGGTATCCAACCTTGTGCAAATTGGGAGTTTGCGGTTGTGCAAATGGACTGTTTACGGTTGTTTGCGGTGCGTTAAACGGGGAGTTTGGTCTGTCACTGTGAAGCGGGCGTAACCCTTACACTACCTGAAGGATACAACATCATACCTGATGTTTTAAAGCACATTATTCCAAACAGTTAGGTGATTTATGCCCTTTATGGATTAAAACCAGACTCTGCATCAACTATGTAATTTTCCATGGTAGTTTTGCCATGGTTCCCCCTCCGGCATGCCACAGTCCAGGTGTTAGTCCCCTTGAAACAACTTTTCCATCACTATTAGGCCAGAAAGAGTCTCTGTGGGTTTTAAAATTTGCCTGCCTATTGAAGTCTATGGCGGTTCGCCCGGTTCACCAACATTTGCGGAAGTTCGTGTTCGCCGTTTGCGAACCGAAAATTTTATGTTCGCGACATCACTATTCTTAATATTAAAAAATCAATTTTAGTGGTAAATGATTGAAAATTTGCGGTCCTCCCATATGGATGATCCACAGTTTTGCTTTTAAAAAAACAAACAAAACGTATACCGTATATACTCGAGTATAAGACGAGTTTTTCAGCACATTTTTTGTGCTGAAAAACACTCACTCGTCTTATACTCGAGTCAGTTGTCTGTATTATGGCAATTTTCATGGCCATAATACAGACATGGACCGGGGGCTGTCAGGAAGCTGTAACTTACCTTCACCGCAGCTCCTGTCAGCTCCCTTCTCTCTCCTCCGTCCGTGCAGCTCCCAGGTCAGCTCCCTCTGCAACTCTCACGAGAGCCGTGGGGTCAGAGCGTTGCCACGGGTTACCGTGGCAACGCTCCGCGCGGCCGCGATAGTTGCAGAGGGAGCTGACCTGGGAGCTGCACGGACGGAGGAGAGAGAAGGGAGCTGACAGGAGCTGCGGTGAAGGTAAGTTACAGCTTCCTGCCAGCCCCCCTCCTACAGCCCATCCACTGGACCACCAGGCAGTGAGAGCCCCCCTCCCTGGCCAGCTAACAAGCAGGGAGGGGGGACGAAAAGAAAAATAAAAAAAATAATAATAATAAAAAAAAAATAATAATACAAAAAATAATAACAACATTAAAAAAAATATATATCACAATAATAATAAAATAATAATAATTAATAAAATGCCCACCCCCACCAATGCTCTGCACTCACACACACACACACTGCACTCACACACACACACACACACACTGCACTCACACACACTGCATTCATTATATACACACACTGCATTCATACACACACTCATACACACACTGCACTGCATTCATTATATACACACACTACATACACACTGCATTCATACATACACACACTGCATTCACACTGCACTCATACACACACACTGCACTGCATTCATTATATACACACACTGCATACACACTGCATTCATACACACACTGCATTCATACATACACACATACACACACTGCATTCACACTGCACTCATACACGCACTGCATTCATTATATACACACTGCACTCATATACACACACTGCACTGCATTCATTATATACACACTGCATACACACTGCACTCATACACACACACTGCACTCATATACACACACGGCACTCCATTCATTATATACACACTGCATTCATACACACACTGCACTCATACATACACACTGCATTCATTATATACACACTGCACTCATATACACACACTGCACTCATATACACACACTGCACTGCATTCATTATATACACACTGCACACACACTGCACTCATACACACACTGCACTGCATTCATTATACACACACTGCACTCACACACACTGCACTCATATACACACACTGCACTCATATACACGCACTGCACTCCATTCATTATATACACACTGCATACACACACAGCATTCATATACACACTGCATTCATACACACACACACTGCATTCATTATATACACACACTGTAAAAAAATATTAAATTAATATAATTTTTTTAGGATCTAATTTTATTTAGAAATTTACCAGTAGCTGCTGCATTTTCCACCCTAGTCTTATACTCGAGTCAATAAGTTTTCCCAGTTTTTTGGGGTAAAATTAGGGGCCTCGGCTTATATTCGGGTCGGCTTATACTCGAGTATATACGGTATATATATATATATATATATATATATATATATATATATATTTATATATATTTATATATATTTATATAATTATTTGGGGCCTTTTAGATGCCTTGGAGGTAGTTGCTTAGAGAACTTGGAGGTAGGCCTGAAATGTTAAAATGTCCAAGAATAATGAAGATAATTCCAGAGAACAGAAAGTGAGGAAGCTATTCTAAGCAGTGTTCAAGGAAGGGGCCAGGGTTGCTAGGAGGGAAGTAGATAACCATAATGCATAGCAAGAGGAAAAGGCAGATAAAGAAAAGAAAGAGAGTGGAGGTACAGAGGGAAGAAGATGACATTTACAGTAGGTGAAGGAAGGAGACCCACACCACCACCTTTTCCAGTTACCAGATCTGGAAGTATGTGAGAATTTGGAGGCTACCATAAGACTGGGAAGCAGGGGTAGCTCTGTAAGAGTTAGGGAGAGACAATTTTCAGTGAGGGCCAGTGGATGGAGGGAGTTGAAGAAGCCATGAATTTTCACCCACCCAAAAAAAAGACGACTCTTCTCAATTCCATACCTCTATTTTATCTGAAGTAGAAAATGGCATTCTGAATTACAAATTAAATAAGCATTGTCAGGCTTGGTTTCCCTGATATTCTGGCATGTGGCAGTTTGGACATCTGAAATTTTTCGGATCACTTGATCTTCCCAAATTTCATACATAACTGTGGCCCCGACACTCATCAGACACTGCCCTCCTTCCTGCCGGCTTGTGTACAGTCTCTGTGTACTATATATTGCATGCAATCCTCCATCCATAGTGAGTAGATTGTGGGTCTTGATATCCATGTTTTCTAGCTCTTGTCTTGGTCAGGTTATTATCCCAGCTGGCTACCTGATGACTGGTAGGGCATATGTGTTGATGGCATGGATCTTGTTCTTGAGCTTAGACTTTTGGACTTGTCTGATCCTCTGTAAATTCTTGAATGTTGAAGATTTGCATGATTCTTCCTTATGATTCCTATGTGTTCCCAGGTACACTTGGCTGTTCTTTACATTCTGCTATTTGGCATTCTGGCACTTCAACTCCATAAGTCCTTCCCTTTTATCAGCCCACACTAATCTAGTCCAAATAACATTCCAATGCTCTTGATGTATATCTGTTTTAGTTGGATCAGTGAGGTCAATGTCTCACTAATTCCTGGCATAAAGCCTGATATAGTCCATGTAGAGAAAGTGGCTAATGGTAGCGCCACTTTTGAACCTATATCAGTATCCACTTTTCATGATCTGCTCTGATCGGCTCACTCGGACAGTTTGCTGTGCTTAGGCCCGGCATTTTGCTGACAGAGTGGATAGATTATTGGGAGGGCTGGGGATGACCCAGCGGTTATGGTCCATGTTGGTACCAATGACAAAGTAAGAGGAAAATGGAAGGTCCTAAAGAATGATTTCAGGGAATTAGGTAGTGAACTTAAGAAAAGAACCTCCAAGGTGGTATTCTCTGAGATACCTGTGGAAAGGCAGCGGGAGATTAGAGAGGTCAATGTGTGGCTGAAGTCTTGATGCAGGAAGGAGAGTTTGGGGTTTTTGGGCCGACCTTGCGCTTGGCTACAACCTTTATCGCAGTGATGGGTTGCACCTTACCAGGAGAGGGTCTGCAGTGCTGGTGGATAGAATGGCTAGAAGGTTGGAGGAGATTTTAAACTAGTAGTAGGGGGGAAGGTCATAGCAATCTACAAAATGGAGATAGGACAGAAAGGAGATGGGCTTTAGCTCAGTGTAAGGGGGGTGGAGACGGGGTGAGGGGCAAGCTCAGAACAGAGAATGTATGTAATGTTGATAATTCACAAAAAGTATAAGTGACTCATGATAATATTAAATGTATGCTTACTAATGCAAGGAGCCTAAGTAACAAAATGGGAGAACTAGAGGCAATAGCATACACTAAACAATATGATATAATAGGCATCACTTAAATGGGTACACCCTACTTAGGAAGGACAGAAAAAATAGGAAAGGTGGTGGGGTATGTTTGTAAGTCAAGCATGAGTTAAAGCCAAAATAAGGTAAATCAACTATAACAATAAGGATGTGAAATTATCTGCCTTAAGAAGTGATTTTATCAGAGTACATGCAGATGTTCAAACAGAAACTAGATGCAACCAGTACTTGCAAAAACAGAATGTTCAAGGATATAATTTTTTTTTTTTTTTTTTTTTTCATTCTTTATTTTGTAAAATTTTGTTGTAGGGGGGAGGGGTACAAAAGAGAAGTGGGGGGGTCAACGTTTGTCATCCAACTTTCATCACATATACATGAGCTAGTGATTCATCTCGTAACAGGCATTAAACATCGGCCTAAAGGTGTACATAGCAGGTCGCATGGCAGCATTGGGCAATTCAATAAAGTATACATTTTGCTGTAATCTACGGGTGCGTACAGTGTGCATTATAGGTCGTACGAAATGCATTTCTTGCTGTGTGTAGCATTCCCGTAGTACAGGTAGCCTACTGGGTGGGGTAGGTGTTAGGAAGCCGCCTCTTGTCGCGGTTTCAGCGGTTTCTATATTTGTTTGCATTGTATTGGTCAGGTGTAGTCTTGGCAAGCCGAACACTGTGTTCGGAAGTAGGTGGGGGGGATTTGCGGGCAGCAGGGAGGCACGGTCTTGGGGTCCCTGTTAGATAGGTCTGTTCGAGGTCTATGGGGTGGGGGGGAGTGGGGGGCCGTTTTCAAGTAGTAGGTGCATTTAGTGGTCGAGGGGTATGTCAGGTAGTTTTGTCCTGTGTGTGCGTTACCCCGGGGTCGTGTCCTTGATAGTCGCTTCCTTGGGATGTCTCTGGGTTTTGGCCGAGTGTTACCTATTTGTTTGGAGTCTGTCCAGTCCAGTTTGGTGCTCTGGCTAGTATCGGGGGCGTCTCAGTCGGGCTGGCACTGTTCCGGGTTGTGAGGGTTGGGTGGTGTCTGAAATTGTAGGATAGTGGTCCTGGGTATTGGGCGTTTGGGTAGTCTGGTTGAGGTGGTCCGTCTCACAATCAACATTTGTAGGCCCTGGGGGGTCTTTCGTGAGTGTTGTGTCGTGTAGTTGGTCTCTCCAGTGAGCGGGGGGGGGGTTTCTATCTGAGTGGGTCAGCATGGTGGCGGTGGGTCCTTCGTTGTGGGGTGTGCTGTGGAGGAGGTGGGGTTGCAGGTTAGTGGGGTAAGGGTATTGCAGGTGTGGAGGAGAGTAGGTGTAGGCATAGAGGGGGGGAGGGTGCAGAGGATCCACAGGGGGGAGCGGTGTCCGGTTCCGGGCCCCCAGTCCAGCCCCCCCCCGCCCCCGGGACGCGGGGCAGCTCCTGCTCTTCGTGATCGTCTTGGTTTGGTTGGGCGGACGGCCCGGCTCCCGCACCGTCGCCAGCTGGGTCCGCCAGGGCGTCAGCATCTTCCTCTATTGTCAGGTGTTGTGCTGCCCCCGCGTTTGTTGCAGTGGAGGCGAGCCATTGGAGCCAGTGGTACCACGCTTCGTGGTAGCGTTGTATGCGTCCCGTTGCGGAGTGGATTAGCTCTTCTATGCGCCTGATGTCCTCCACTCTGGTCATCCACTCTCTGATTGTCGGCGCCGTGCGTTGTTTCCAGTGTCCCGGGATGAGACTACGGGCTGCGTTCAGTAAGTGTGGGATCGCCGTCTTTTTAAAGCTGTTGATGGGGATCGTCGTTAGTTGGAGTAGGTATGTTTCGGGCGTAGGTTGCAGGTCTGCATCTGTTATGGTTGTGAGTATTTTGTGGACCTCCGTCCAGAAGGGCTGGATGAGGGGGCAGGACCACCATATATGGAAGAGGGACCCGAGTTCTCTCCCGCATCTCCAGCATTCCGGTTCGTTTGTGGCTTTCATCGTGGTTAGCTTTTCAGGCGTCCTGTACCAGTGCGAGAGCATCTTATATCCTGTTTCTTGGAATTTGGTGGAGATGGAGGCTTTGTGTGTGAGTGTGAACACCGTTGACCATTGTTCCGCTGAGAGCGTGTGTCCTAGATCCCTTTCCCAGTACTTGGTGAAGTAAGGGAGGGGTGCGTTGGTGGGGGTGTTGGTTTGCATGCGGTATAGGATCGAGATTACGTGTGGGGGGGAGGGAGGATTTGCACAGATGGTCTCAAACACGGAGGGCGTTCGTGATGCCGAATCTAGAGTCGGTATGCTTCTCAGGAACCTCGTGAGTTGGTGGTATCTGAAGCGTAATAGCGTGGTGTGTGGAGTATTCGGGACCAGGGTGTCCAGGGGCGTTATCGTGCCTTGGTGGTATACATCTTTCAGTCTGCAGGGGGTCGGTAGGCCCAGGGCAGGCATGTAGAGGGGGTCCAATGCTGGGGTAAATTTCGGGTTGTGTGATATGGGGCACAGTGGTGACAGTTCCGGGGCTAAGTCCGTCCGGTGCGCCAGTCTCCTCCAGACTGCCATTGTGGCTTTTATTGTTGGGTGTTTTCTTGGTAGCTCTCCAGCCATGGTTTTCGGCAGCCAAGGGAGCAGTGTTAGGGGTATTTGTGAGAAGCTGGCCTCTATGGATATCCATAGTTTGTCTTTCGGGCCATGTGTCCATTCGATCAATCGTTGGAGGTGTACAGCATGTCTGTATTTCGTCATGTCGGGTAATCCCAGTCCACCTTGTAGTTTGGGTTTGGTGAGGGTGGCGAAGTTTAGTCTCGCTTTTTTGCGGGCCCAGACGTATTCCGTCAGGGTTTTACGGGTTTGTGACAGGAAGGTTTTGGGGATCTGAATTGGTAGGGTTTGTAGGAGGTACAGGAGTCGCGGGAGTATATTCATTTTGAGGACACTGATCCTCCCTAGCCACGTAATGTGCGGGAGCTGCCAGGAGTCAAGGTCCTTCTGTATCCGCTCGAGGAGGGGCGGGAAGTTGATACGGTAGATGTTCGATAGGTCTGCCGACAGCCATATCCCTAGGTATTTGATCATTTCTTTGCACCAGTGGAAGGGGAACTCTGTTTGCAGCACGGTTGCCAGTGCTGGGGGGCAGTTAACGTTGAGAATTTCGGATTTTGTGTAATTTATTTTTAGGTTGGATAGGGTGCCATATATGTCAAATTGGTGCGTGAGCTCCCTGAGGGAGGTTGTCGGGTTGGCGATTGTGAACAGGAGGTCGTCCGCGTAGGCGGAGACTTTGCTGGCTCC
Source organism: Pelobates fuscus (assembly GCF_036172605.1). Lineage (NCBI taxonomy): Eukaryota > Metazoa > Chordata > Amphibia > Anura > Pelobatidae > Pelobates > Pelobates fuscus. Next base: position 343,678,827 of record NC_086317.1, on the reverse strand, counting down.
CCAGCTGCCCCCAATTCCTGTTATGTGGGGTTGGGCTCGTATTGCATTGAGGAACGGTTCCAGGGTTATGACAAAAAGTAGGGGCGATAGGGGGCACCCCTGTCTGGTGCCGTTCCTGATCTCAAATGGGTCAGAGAGAATCCCGTTGACTTGGACTCGGGCCGTCGGATAGGCGTACAGGGCCAGGATTCGTGCCATCATATGGGGTCCCATTCCCAGGCGTTCTAGCCTGTATCTTAGGAAGGACCAATCGACCCTGTCGAACGCCTTCTCCGCGTCGGTCGAGACCAGCAGGGCGGGGGAGGTTCCTCTCCGGGCCGCATGGAGAAGGTTGAGTGCCTTGGTTGTGTTGTCCCTGGCCTCCCGGCCCTCCACAAAGCCCACCTGATCAGGGTGGATGAGATTCGGCAGTAGGGGCTGCAGGCGCAGGGACAGTATTTTGGCAAACAGTTTGAGATCGGCGTTCAACAGGGAGATCGGTCTGTAGTTGGCGCATGAGGAGGGGTCTTTTCCTTCTTTTGGGAGTACCACGACGTGTGCTAGGAGCATGTTGGGGTCCAGCGAGCCTCCGCATTGTGTTGCGTTAAAGAGTGCAAGTAGGTGCGGGGCGAGTCTATCTGCAAACATTTTGTAGTATTTCGCCGTGTATCCGTCTGGTCCGGGGCTCTTTCCCTGTTTGGCCAGTTTAATGGCCCTATGTATCTCCGCTTCCGTTATATCTTCTTCGAGTGCAGATATGTCCTGGGGTGTCAGTGTGGTAGTGATATTCTGTTCAATGTATGACTTTTGCCGTGTTCTGAATGCCTCCTCTCCTTCTTGTGCACGTACAGTGTTCGAGGGTAGACAGTATAACGAGGCGTAATATTGCCGGAAGCCCTCTGCTATGGCCTTCGGGGTCTGTAGCGTGGTTCCTGCCATGGATATCTTTGGGACGTAGCTCTTCTGCCTCCGGGCCCTCAATGCCCTAGCAAGCAATTTGCCGCTTTTGTTTCCATATTCATAGAATGTCTTTTTCGTGAGCTGGAATTGGAATTGTATTTTTGACGTTAGACAGGAGTTGAGTTTCGCTCTGATCTCTAGGAGTTGTTTATAAGTTTCGTCTCGGAGGTCATGTTTGTGGAGCGTTTCGAGTTGCGCCAGTTGGGTGGAGAGGTGCGCAATTTCTTTTGTGCGCTGTTTTTTCAGGCGGGTGCCGTGTTTAATGAGTATCCCTCGAATAACGCATTTATGCGCTTCCCAGATGGCCGTTGGTGTGCTGTCTGTTGTCTTGTTGGTGAGGAAGAAGTGGTCCAGGGTGTTTTTAATTTCCGTTTGTATCAGCGGGTCTTCTAAGAGTGATTCGTTGAGTTTCCATGTCCATTGTGGTCGGAAGGGTCTTGGGTTTTCTATGGTGAGTATCACAGGCGCGTGATCCGACCAGGTCATGGGGGCGATACGGGCTGAACGCAGTATGTCTAAGGCTCTGTGCTGGGTTAGGAAGTAATCTATCCTCGAGTAGGATTTGTGTGGTGGTGAGTAGTAAGTGTAATCCTTCTCTGCGTGGTTTAGGATGCGCCAGCAGTCTACGAGTTGGTGGTTCGTAAGGAGGGTCTTCAGTCCTCTGGTGACGTGTTCCGGGATTGTGGAGCTTCCTTTAGATGTGTCCATTCTGGGGTCCAAGGGGGCGTTGAGGTCTCCTCCTATTATAACTGTTCCCGCGCTGAACGCGTCCAGGTTTCGCAGAGCCGAGGCTAGAAATGGTTTTTGGCCTTTGTTTGGGAGGTAGAGGTTCGCGAGTGTGACTTTGGTGTCCCCTATATACCCTCTGAGAAAGAGGTATCTTCCTTCCCGGTCCCTCTCCTCCGCTTCCAAGCGGAACTGGGTGTCCGCCGAGAACAGTATGGCCACTCCTTTGGATTTGGTGGAGGGGTTATGCGCGTAGTAGCCAGTTGGGAAGTATTTATCTGAGAATTTGGGGGCCTGTGTTGCTAGGAAGTGTGTTTCCTGAAAGAAAGCTATTGATATCTTGAGTGCTCTGATTTCTCTCAGTGCTCTTGCTCGTTTTTGTGGAGAGTTCAATCCCTTCGCGTTGATTGTGTAGAGCTTAATGCCCTCTCCCGCATGCCCGGAGGCGCAGGGGGCGGGGGGCGGGGGGCCCATCACACGGAGACAGCTCCGGTACGGATTTAGTGGGTGAGGGGGTGGGGTGTTGGAGGCGAGAGGAGGGAGGGTGGTGGTACCCAGAAAGAGAAGAGGTGGGGGTTGGGGGGAGGTTAGGTAGGTTTGGAAAGGTAGTCGGTGTAGCGTAGTGTATGTCGGTGTTGTTGAGTCGCGTAGGCGACTGGTATTAGGGGTAATGTGCCACTGGTAGGTGGGTGTCCGAGGACAGTGTCCGTCGTAGCCACCTCACAGTCTGTTGGCAGTGAACCCGTGGGGCAGGTGGCGTCGATAGTTCGGTGGGTCACCTACTGTAAGTTGTTGTCCGGTGATGTATCACTATCCGCGTCCATCTCCTGCTGCCCAGTAGCTGTGGTATCTGGCACCCAGAGGGGTCAGGGCCGTTCTAGCGGTCCAGTGTGCGGTGAGGTGAGTGGCCATATTGGTAGCCATTTGGTGCGTGCCTTGCAGCGTTCAGTATGTAAGTGCGTTAAGAGCGTGCGTATGAATAGCATTTGTGAGAACATCATGAGAACAATATGGGGAGAACATGAGAGCAACGTAAAAACAACATATTTAACATGGTTACATAGGTTATGTCCCCATTGTCAGGGAGAATAGCAGTACCATTTATGAACATTTAGAAACAGTAACATTCTGACCATGCCCGCGCCTCACGGGGGGCCCACCCCGAGATTGCTCGAGGTGTGCGCCCCGCGGTGCGCTTTTACCTTACACATATTTAACATGGTTACATAGGTTATGTCCCCATTGTCAGGGAGAATAGCAGTACCATTTATGAACATTTAGAAACAGTAACATTCTGACCATGCCCGCGCCTCACGGGGGGCCCACCCCGAGATTGCTCGAGGTGTGCGCCCCGCGGTGCGCTTTTACCTTACACGTTGTTGTATTGAGCAGGGTAGGGGGAGTACAGAGAACTAAGAGAGAGGGGGGGGGGAAGGCAGGAGGAAAAGTGGGAGGAGGGGGTAGTTCAATTTGGAGGAGAGATGTAGGAGAGGGGTAGCGAAGTCAGCAAAGAGACATTTATCAGTAAGCAATACATTTGTTAGAGCCAGCAAGTGGAGGTGCTACCAGCTCCCTCTGCGGGCCATTCAAACAACTCCCGAGAGTGAGACAAAGCGTGAAGTTTAGGTCCCTCACCCTCTGTTTCGAGTAGATAAAAAATAGCGTTTGATCTGTGGTATATAGTAGTAGGTGAGTGGTAATTCCCCACCCTCTAGTGTGTGCGTGGTGTCTGTGGTGAATTCGTGTGTGTGGGCCTCAGGGGGGTGTATATTGCGGGTATGTTCTGGGTGTGTGTGTCCAGATTGGTTAGGTGGTGTGGGTGTCTATGGTTATTTGGGTCCGTGTATGAGTTCTCTTTCTAGTGCATTGAGTGTATGTGTGTGTGTGTAGGGTGGTGTACAGGTGTATGAGTGGTGTGAACCTCAACGTAATACTTGCTCTTTCAAGTCAGTCTTCGGCATACAAGTCCTTTACAAGCAGTCCAGTGTAATACCGAGGTGCCAGTTCAAGGTATCGTGTCAGCGGGTGTTCCATGTGCAGGGATTGGGGTGTGACAGGTGAGACTCTATGTCTCGTGCTGTATGATAGCAGGGGCTTGCGTGGCTTCAGTCCGGTAGTGGCGTTCTGGTGGGTTCTGCTGGGTTGTCCCCGTTGAGGTAGCGTTGGTCCTGAGCGGTTTGTGGGCTCCGGGGTTGTGAGGGTCGACTCCTTGAGTTGGTGGGGCCAGGTAGTTTCTGGGTGGTGATAGGTCTATGGGCCGGTGAGGTGTGGGCGTAGTTCCAAAGTGAGGGCAGCTGTAGTGCCATGGGGATGTCCGCTTCTGACGATTTGCCTTTAGGATGGTTGTCAGTTTATCTTATCTCTGGTTGTTAGGGAGGTAAGAGGGGGGGGGTCAATAAAGAGGCAAGATAATCGGGCATTTGTCTTCGGGGTCATCCCACCCCTCCCCGTGTGGATATGGGTAGTAGAGCTCTTTGGATTCAGGCTGGCATCACTGGGTAGGTGGCGGTGGCGGGGGGGGGGGGGGGGGGCAAATTCTCCATCTCCTTATTCTTCGGGGTCGATTAGTCGGTGATGAGTGTGTAGGGCATCTCTGTCGGGTCCCTGGTGGGTGCGGCGTGTTGGCCGCCCTGCGAGGCGTTCATTAAGCGGGCATGTAGTCCAGTCTGGGATAGGAGTGTGGGGGAGGCCTAGGGCTTCCTGGAAGGCCAAGACATCCTGCGGCGTTCTTATTACGGCTTCCGTGGTGCCCTGTCTAGCTGAAAGGGCAAAAGGGAACTGCCACCTGTATCTTATCTGGGCATCTTGCATAGCAGCGGTGAGGGGCCGCAGGGCTCTCCGGGCCTGCAGGGTGAGGTGGGAGAGGTCATTGTAGATCTCTATTGCCTGCCCCTCAATCCTCCATGTTCTCTCCGTGCGGGCTTTTCGTATAATTTCTTCCTTTAATTGGAAGTCCTGTATGTGGCAAATTAGATCCCTGGGGGGCGCGCCTGGGGGGGGTTTGGGTCTCAGTGCCCTATGTGCTCTATCCATGTGGATGCGGGCGTCCCTTGGCCTGCCCAATATGCGGTTGAAAATCGGGGTCAGTGTGGCCCTAGCGTCTTCTGGTGCATCAGATTCTCTGCAGCCCCTCACCCTGATATTATGCCTGCGGCTGCGGTTGTCAAGATCCTCTATGTGGAGGCGCAGGTCTTGTATGTGTCTGGTGTGGGCCTCTGTGGCTTGTATTGCAGGGCAGTGTGGGTTGGGGCCTTGTGTTTCTAGGGCCTGTACCCTTGTCTCTAGTGCTGTAAGTGAGGTGCCCAGGGCCGAGATCTCTGTGCGCAGGGTGGTCTTTACCTCTTCTAGCAGTGCCTGGAAATCCTCTTTTTTTGGCAGGGAGGCAAATAGTGCGTACCAGTCTGGAGTCTGTGGGGCCGGTCGGCCATTTTCCGTGCTCTGGAGTTCCCCTGACAGCGTGGAGCTCGGAGAGGAGGGCGCCATGTTGGAAGCTTCCTCCTGGGAAAGAAAGTCTCCCGGCGTGTTCAGGTAGCTGCGGATGGATGGGTGCGAGCTGTTCCCCTGTGTTCTTGGCGTGGAGGGGGTCATTTGGGCTCTTTTAGTGCGTCCCATGGGTGCCGGATTGTGCTTATTTGCCGTGCGTGGTTGCAGCTTGGAGCGGAGCTCGGGGATTAGGCGGCCATTCCTGTTCGGCGCCAAGCCACGCCCCCCAAGGATATAATTTTTTATGTAGGGTTATAGCTTTTGGATCTAAGGATTAATCTGAGTGCCATTCTGGGGTCAAGCAGGAATTTGTTTCCTAGTTTGTTGCAAACTTGGAAGTGCTTCAAAATGGGTTTTTTTTTGCATTCTTTTGGATCAACAACAAAAAATAAATGTGAGGATGACTGAACTTGATGGACGCAAGTCTCTTTTCAGCTATGTAACTATGTAACTATGATCTGGCTGATTTGTATTGGCCTGATCGGGCTGATTTGCATTGGCCTTAACCACTTATCACATTTGTATATGCCACATTTGATATTCACTTGTCCTGGAATTGGCTTCTTGAGTTTCACTTGTCCATTGAGTTCTTGATTTCTTGCTGACCATGTCTAGACCCAAGCATTCCAGTATCCATGTGTTTGGCATGTTGTCATAGGTTTTCTTGAAGTCAATTCAGGCTTTGCACAGAATCTGGTCTGGTCTTGTGACTCAGTGGCAGATCGAGGGGGGGAGCACCAGGGCAATTGTCCCACCCCTCTCCCCAGAGAAAACAGAGCAGGCCGAAGCTCGCTCTCCCCTGCCAGCACATGCAGGTCCAGTGCTATTCAAGTACCAGCCCTGCTGTTCACCTTCATGGACCAGAGGGGAGATCAGTAATCTCCCTCCCTGGCCCACAGGCACTCTGCTGACAGCCGGCAGGGGAGGAAGACGACCCGGAGGAGCTCTTACATGCAGCTCAGCTGGGTTCTCCTCTCGTGAAGTCAGAGCGTTGTGAGGTTACCATGGCAACCCTCCGCTGTCACAAGAGTGAACTCTAGACGAACCAGCTGCAGTTCACTCTCACCACTGGGGCTTCTCCACCGGACCACCAGGGATGGAATGCAATGTCTTCCCCTCCATGGCCACAGGTAAGGAGGGAGGGGGGATTATACAATATATTTATTTTAATTGCAAAAAAAAATTATAAAGAGTTATATTTGCTTTGATCTGCCTCCATCCCCACAACACACACAATAACACCCTACATATTCACACATTGCCCCCAATACACACATTGCCCCACATACACTGGAAGACTCACACACACTGTCCCACACATGCACTGCCCCCTCACACATTGCACCCCTGACATACACTGCCCCCTCACACACACATACACACACACTGCAACCATCTCACACATACACACACACACTGCATCTGTCACACACTGTCCCCCTCAAGCACACACTGCACAGACATACACATTCCCCCTATACACACACACTGCACCCATCACACGAACACTGCCCCTTACATACACATACACTTAACCCATCACACACACACTGCAAGCCTCACACACATACTGCCTCACACATAGCACCCCTGACATACACTGCCCTTCACACACACACGCACACACACTGCAACCCTCACACACACACTGCCCTCATATGCACACACTGCACCCCTCACACAAACTGCCCCTCATTCACACAAACTACACCCATCACACATACACACACACACACACTGCCCCACACATACACTTCCCCCTTACACACTGCCCCCTGAGATACACTGCCCCCTTACAAACACACTGCAACCTTCCCACATACACACACACTGCAGCATTCATACACTGTCCCCCTCACACACACACACACACACACTGCACCCTTCACATGCACTGTACACCTCACACATTGCACCAAAAACACACACGCCACTGCTCCTATGCCCTACTACAGCCCCATATCCAAGCAGACCCCGAAATTAAATATCTGTACATACTCCTTTCCTATATGTTAGACTTAATCTCATTTCTTCCTATCTAAATGAGTGATCTCATGTATTAAGTATAGTTCTGTTTAAGATTATATTTTCAGACAATGGTTTGTATTGGCCCCCGAATTATATTTATATAATGCTATCATATCTTCTCTGTGGTGCAGTTTTTAAAAACTAATCATATTTTAGTTTGTTAAACTTTCCTCATAACTGAAATCTTCCATTCCGTTATTTTGTAGCCTCCCTACAACAAGCATGTGGCCTGTCTACTCTCTTAATAAAAGAGTCCTGTACCACCAGCACCTGTCTAGCCTCTCTTGCATTTTCAGTCCCATCCATACTAGAGGGGTTGCTCTCCCAGCTGTTAGGAGTAGCAGGTCTCCGCAGAAGAGCTACTCATAAATGAAAGCTCCCAACATCTTCACTCAAATAATAAAATCTGCTAGAGTACACAAACGCAGGACTGTACAAACCCTCTCCACCTATATACATGAAACCAATATGATAGCACTCACCTGAACATGCATACATTATAAAGATACTGGTGGGGCTAATTCATACAACATACAATGCGCACTCACTCATTCACTAAACCATAACTTCAAAGCTCACAGAATGTATTACTTTTTTTTTTTTAAATCACCTAAGATAGCAAAAATATCAATCGTAATGCACCTGTCTTTATTAGCAGGGTGGATTGGGATACTGATATAATTTGCCAAATCTTTAGGGGCTCTTCTTTCTTTTCTAGACACCTGTAAGAATTGTGTGTTTTGTTTTTTAGCAAAACAGAATGACTACCAGCTGAGCAAAGCTCTTAACCCCTTAAGGACAGAGCTTCAGAAGCGTGTCCTTCACTTAATGACAATAGCATTTTTTGCATTTTTTGCTGTTTGCGTTCAACTGCAATTTGCATTTTACTAATTTATTGCACCAACACATATTATATACCATTTTTAAAGGACAGAAAGGGCTTTAATTTGATGTAACATATATATTTATATACATTATATAAATTTGAAAGAAGTCTGCACCATATCCCATAAGCGGGGATCATACCGCTGTACGCTTTCCATACTAGAGCTAGTTATAGCTTTAATACATGTGAGTGCATTACCATCTTCTTTTATTATTTGTTGTACCATATTGGACATACTATACTATTTGTTTTTTTTTTATCTGTTTTAGCTTTTCATATTACTGGATCCCCCTGGGGAAGGACAGCAAAGACATTGTTCCTGAACAAGTACTTTGTAGACTATCTAATCTCATTTGTCCAACTACGTATAACGAAGCTTCAGTTCAATTATCTAAGATCATCAGTAAGAATTGGAACATGTTGGCCTGTGACTCTACCTTACCACCAACGTTTCAACAGAAACCTTTAATTTGTTACAAACGCAATAAAAATTTACGTGATTTATTGGTTAAAACTGATCCAATACAAAGTTATGTGAGGATGGGAAAGACACAACAACGCGGCAGCGTCAGATGTTTGGGATGCGTGACTTGTGGCCATATGGTGCCATCACGCACATTCAATCATCCCCATACCAGTAAGAAGTTCCATATAAATCATACTATTACTTGTAAAACTCCGTTTGTTATATACAAATTAACCTGTCCATGCTGTCTATCCTATATAGGCAAAACACAGACACCTCTTTGTGAACGCATACGGGGGCACAGATCGAATATCCGTACAGCTTATCGAGATGGCACCAGCGACAAACCGGTCGCAAAACATTTTTTGCAGTATCAACATCCTCTAGCATCCCTTAAATTTACGGCTATAGATCACATCCCGGAACCACGACGTGGTGGAAATAGAGGCAAGATGCTCCTTAACAGAGAGACTTATTGGATCTTCTTGCTCGATACTGTTGCTCCAAAAGGACTTAACTAAATGATTTCGTATCATTCTTTTCTCTGAATAGACTCCAGCTTGTGTTTTTTGTTTTTAATTAGGACCGACTTAAGGATTCAGATAACAGTGATTAGGAATATAGGAATATATAATGGAACAGTAATGGCATTGTATTTAGACTAAATTATATCATAGACATTACAATAATTACTATGTAAAATATAGTTGCAACATAATCTTGCAAAAAGTTTAAAGTAAAAAGTTAAATTTAATAATATGCCTTAGAAATGTATTCTGAGAACCTGCAGTTAAAACTAGCAGTACCTTAATAGGGGTTCTTTAAATAAAAATAAAGATAATTATCCTCACTGTAAATTCTGGCAGTCGGCCACATAATTGTATGATCTGCTATTACATAGGGTATATTTAATAATGTATAGTTTTGTTCAGACATAAGCACAAGCACTTATATTATAAGTTTAAACTAAAGAAAGATAACTCCTATAGAAATAGGCACTATATCCCCTAATTAACATAGGGATCTTAATTGTCCTAACTATATAGATTTCACTTAACACAAGTATTCACATTGGAGTGTTAACATATTAGATATTTTTTCATAACTGTTTTTTTGTATATGCACATTTAAGTATAAATTGGAAAGCTTACATCTGTAGCTAACAGCCACTAGGAAGTTTTACTTCCATTATTCACTTTAAAGATTGAATCATTCACTTTAAAGATCTGATTATTCACTTTTAAGATCTGACTATAACTATGCTTTTTATTTTGAATATAATATTAATTAATCTCTTGTGCCCTGGTATTGCAGATCGTGCATTTGCGTTTTTATTTTAAATTGTCTGTTTTGTCCTAGCCTATGGTGCACGGAGTTTAACCAAATGGTGATTTCCTGTTTGAAAAAACGGTCTCTTAGGTAACGCATAATGCGCAACCATGGAAACGACGTCCAGTGACGTCATCGCGTATAGGTTCCGGGTTACCGGAAGGTCGCATGTTTTTCGCGCATGCGCAGTGCTGAAAGGAGAACGCCGGTATGAACTCTTTGCACCTGGGGTAAGTCAATTATGTTTTAATTTTATTGCTATATAAAGGCGATATATGTTCAGTGTATGTATGTCATTTGATCCTGAGGAAGGTCCCTGTGTGGACCGAAACGTCGATTTTTTTTACAATTTATGGAATAAAGTTATACCTTTTCTACGAAAGACCGTGAGTGCAGCCCAGTTACTGCTATTTTCGTTCTATATATATATATATATATATATATATATATATATATATATATATATATATATATATATATACTTATTTATTATAAAAAAATACAGAAAAATGCAAAAAAATTAAATAGTTTTTACAGTTTTTGCAATAATAATGTGTGCATAATTAGTGCAGGGTAAGGAAAGTAATTAAAAATAAATTCATTTAGTTGTTCTGATTTACAGAATATATCATGTGTCTGGGATTTTAAGTTTTTTTGGTAGTTACAGGTCACAAAGCACAAGGAGTAAAATGAACTTTTAATGTGGTGCGATTTTAGAATTTGGTATGTTTGTCTTGTTAGCTTAATAACCATAAAAGAATATAAAATTGCCACTCAAAAGTATATATTTATATAAAGTAGACATCACAGGCTATTTACCTAAGGTTGTTTTGACACTTTCTACATAGCCATTTCACCGCCAACCTCTGCTAAATATTGGAGTAAAATTCTGTTTTTTTTTTTGTTTTTGGCACACAAACTTATAACAAAGAACTTCTCATGTGTATTTTGTAAAGTTGGTGTGTGCTATTCCTGTACAAAGTTTTATTTTGTGTTCAGTTACATCTGCTGAGTAAAATGACACCCCCATTCTATGTCTTTGGCACTATTTTGTGAAGCTACAGTGCCATATAGGAGACCTGTCCTTTTCAAGAATTCACAGTAGCCTATGCTTCCATTTGGGGCATTATAGTAGTTTGACTGTTCAACAAAACCCCACAAAGGCATACCATATGTAAAAGTAGACACTCCAGGGTATCTCATAAGGTGCATATTGTGCCCTAACATGCCCCCATTTTTTCACCAATACATGCCAAAGTATGTGGTAAAAAAGTTTTGTGCATTTTTACATACGGATTGCATTTTTGCTGGACATTTTGTATATTTCATATGTGCCACTAAGTTCAAACCCCCCAAATTATGCTCAGCTAAGTCTTCTGAGTAAAAGGACACCCCCATTGTATGTCTTTGGCATTATTTCGTGAAGCTACAGTGCCATATAGGAGACCTGTCCTTTTCAGTATTCACAGTAGAATTTTGAGAGACGGATTTAATGAGCCTATGCTTCCATTTGGGGTATTATAACAGTTTGGCTGTTCAAAAAAAAACACAAAGGCCTACCATTTGTTAAAGTAGACACTCCAGGGTATCTCATAAGGTGCATATTGTGCCTTAGCATGCCCCCATGTTTTCACCAATATATGCCAAAGTATGTAGTAAAAAATAATTTTGTGCATTTTTTACATACGGATTGCATTTTTGCTGGGCATTTTGTATATTTCATATGTGCCACTAAGTTCAAACTCCCCAAATTATGCTCAGCTAAGTCTTCTGAGTAAAAAGACACCCCCAATGAATGTCTTTGGCACTATTTCGTGAAGCTACAGTGCCATATAGGAGACCAAGCCAGATCAGTTTTTACCGAACTTTTTTTAATGCTGGGCCTATGTGCAATTTCCAAGCATCTTAGCAGGTTTTAAATTCAAACAACCCCACAAAGGCCTACCATTTCTTAAAGAAGACATCCCAGGGTATTTCAAAAGGCATTTTTCCGCTTGCTTTTACCAAGTGTAGTGGTAATAAGCATTTTTCTGCCTTTTTGACACACAAAGTGAGTTTGCACAGTATATTTTGCAAACCTTATGTGTGCTACGACTGTATAATACTTCGTATGTTGCTCAGCTATGTCGTCTGAGTACAGCAATACCCCCGTATGTACCTTTGCCAGGTATATGTGGATGTTGAAGGGGCACATTTGAGACGCAGCCATTCAGTTTTTTTCTAACTTTGAAGTTTTACGCTGTGTCCATGTTCCAATTTGGAGTAGTTTAGATGGTTGAATATTGAAACTTCCCCACAAACACATACTATTTATTAACCCCTTCAGGACGGGTGACGGACGAGGTCCGTCATCCAGGGAATACCCTTAACGACGGGTGACGGACCCCGTCCGTCACGCGGTAAAATTAACCCCAGATCGCCGCAATCGCGGCGATCGTGGGGTTAATGGTGCTCCCGGTCTGCCTCTGTATTAAAGGCAGACCGGGAGCACCGGATCGGGCTGCCCCAGCACATGTACCCGCTCTGACAGCATGTCAGAGCGAGCACATGTGCTGTGTATACTTACCTTCCGCCTCCCTGCACTTCCGGGTTCACTGTGAAGTGCAGGGAGACGGATCAGTGCTGATCCTGCCCCCTAGTGTAAAAAAAAAAGTAAATTTAAAATCCCACCCCCCTTTACCCATTTTAATAAAAAATTAACCCCTTCCCTGCCAATTGATCACTGACTACAGTGATCAATTGGCAGGGATTACATTTTAATATGATCTGATTTTTTTTTTTAACCCCTGAGGGTTAATTCTTTTTTTTTTAACCCTCAGGGGTTAAATTTATTTTATTAATTAATTTAAATATTTTAAAATTATAAATTTAGCTAGCTGGGGAGGGTGGAAGTTAGTGGGGAATTGGGGGATTTAGTGTTGGGCTAACTAGGGGTTAACATTAAAAAAAGTTTTAAAATAAGCTTTAAAAAGTTAAAAAATGAAGTTTAAAAAAAGTTTTAATAACGTTTAAGTAAAAAATTTAAAAAAATAAACCCTTTACCCAGTCCAAATAAAAATTAACCCCTTCCCTGCCAGTCGATCACTGCCTACAGTGATCAAAATACAGATCACAGTATTATACTGTGATCTAATTTTTTTAACCCCTGATGATTCACTTTTATTTATTTTTTAACCCTCAGGGGTTAAATTTATTTAATTAACTAATTTAAATATTGTATAATTAAATATTTTGCTAGCTGGGGTGGGTGGGAGTTATGGGAAAATGGGGAATTTACTGTTAGTGCTGCTTACTGCTAGTTAGGGGTTAACGGTAAAAAAAAAAGCTTAGAAAAATGTTAAATCTGTAAAAAAAAGTTTTACGAAAGTTTAAGAAACTTTAAAAAAATTAATAAGCATAACAAAAGTTTAAAAAATAGTTTTAAAAAGTAAAAAAAGTTTTAAAAAGATAAAAAATACATTTAATAACGCTCATTACCACTACACCTGGTACAAGCTAGCGGAAAAATGATCCCACGCTAAGGTACAAAATATGCCTTTTGAAATACCCTGGCATGTCTTCTTTAAGAAATGGTATGGCTTTATGGGGTATTTGGATTATATAGCCTGTATAATACTCTAAAATGGGACATGGGCACAGCGTAAAAATGTAAAGTTTGAAAAAAATGGAATGGCTGTGTCCCAAATGTGCCCCTCCGATGTCCACATTTACCTGGCAAAGGTAAATAGGGGGGTATTTTTGTACTTAGCCGACATAGCTGAGCAACATATAAAGTATTATAGAGTGGTGGTACACATAAGGTTTGCAAAATATACTGTGCAAACTCACTTTGTGTGTCAAAAAGGCAGAAAAAACGCTTATTACCACTACACCTGGTAAAAGCTAGCGGAAAAATGATCCCACGCCAAGGTTCAAAATTTGCCTTTTGAAATACCCTGGGATGTCTTCTTTAAGAAATGGTATGCCTTTGTGGGGTAGTTTGAATTATATAGCCTGGTAAAATACTCTAAAATGGGACATGGACACAGCGTAAAAATTCAAAGTTTGAAAAAACTGGAATGACTATGTCCCAAATGTGCCCCTCTGATGTCCACATATACCTGGCAAAGGTACATACGGGGGTATTTTTGTACTCAGCTGACATAGCTGAGCAACATATGAAGTATTATACAGTCGTAGCACACATAAGGTTTGCAAAATATACTGTGCAAACTCACTTTGTGTGTCAAAAAGGCAGAAAAAACGTTTATTACCACTACACCTGGTACAAGCTAGCGGAAAAATTATCCCACGCTAAGGTTCAAAATATGCCTTTTGAAATACCCTGGGGTGTCTACTTTAAGAAATGGTAGGCCTTTGTGGGGTAGTTTGAATTTAAAACCTGCGAAGATGCTTGGAATTTGCACATAGGCCCAGCGTCAAAATCCAATATGGCACTGTAGCTTCACAAAATAGTGCTAAAGACATTCATTGGGGATGTATTTTTACTCAGAAGACTTAGCTGAGCATAATTTGGAGGTTTTGAACTTAGTGGCACATATGAAATATACAAAATGCCCAGCAAAAATGCAATCCGTATGTAAAAAAAAATGCCCCAAATTATTATTTACCACATACTTTGGCATATATTGGTGAAAAAATGGGTGCATGCTAAGGCACAATATGCACCTTATGATATACCCTGGAGTGTCTACTTTTACAAATGGTAGGCCTTTGTGGGTTTTTTTTTGAACAGTCAAACTGTTATAATACCCCAAATGGAAGCATAGGCTCATTAAATCCGTCTCTCAAAATTCTACTGTGAATACTGAAAAGGACAGGTCTCCTGTATGGCACTGTAGCTTCACAAAATGGTGCCAAAGACATACAATGGGGTTACCGTTGTACTCAGCAGAAGTAACTGAACACATAATAAAACTTTGTACAGGAATAGCACACACCAACTTTACAAAATACACATGAGAAGTTCTTTGTTATAAGTTTGTGTGCGAAAACCCCCAAAAAACACAATTTTACTCCAATATTTAGCAGAGGTTGGCGGTAAAATGGCTACGTAGAAAGTGTCAAAACAACCTTAGGTAAATAGCCTGTGGTGTCTACTTTATATAAATATATACTTTTGTGTGGCAATTTTGTTTTCTTTTATGGCTATTAAGCTTACAAGACAAACATACCAAATTCTAAAATCGATCCACATTAAAAGTTTATTTTACTCCTTGTGCTTTGTGACCTGTAACTACCAAAAATAACTTAAAATCCCAGACACATTATATATTCTGTAAATCAGAACAACTAAATGAATTTATTTTTAATTACTTTCCTTAACCTGCACTAATTGTGCACACATTATTATTGCAAAAACTGTTAAAAAAATCAAGATTTTTCATTTTTTTTGCATTTTTCTGTATTTTTTAATAATAAATAAGCATTTATGTAAATATATGTTACATCAAATTAAAACCCTTTCTGTCCTTTAAAAAACAGTATATAATATGCGTCGGTGCAATAAATTAGTAAAATGCAAATTGCAGTTGAACGCAAACAGCAAAAAAATGCAAAAAATGCTTGTGTCATTAAGTGAAAGACAAGCTTCTGAAGCTCTGTCCTTAAGGGGTTAAAGAATACACCCTGGGGTAATTCAAAAGGCATATTTTGAACCTTAGCGTGGGATCATTTTCTCTAGTTTGTTCCAGGTGTAGTGGTAATGAGCGTTTTTAAATTTATTTTTTTACTTTTTTAAACTTTTTTTACTTTTTAAAACTAGTTTTTAAACTTTTGTTTTGCTTATTCATTATTTTAAACTTTCCTAAACTTTCCTAAAACTTTTTTTTACAGATTTAACATTTCTCTAAGCTTTTTTTTACCGTTAACCCCTAACTAGCAGTAAGCAGCACTAACAGTAAATTCCCCATTTTCCCATAACTCCCACCCACCCCAGCTAACAAAATATATAATTATAAAATATTAAAATTAGTTAATTAAATAAATTAAAACCCCTGAGGGTTAAAAAATAATTAAAAGTTAATCCTCAGGGGTTAAAAAAATAGATTACAGTAAAATACTGTGATCTGTATTTTGATCACTGTAGGAAGTGATCAACTGGGAGGGATGGGGTTAATTTTTATTTGGACTGGGTAAAGGTTTTTTTTAATTTTTACTTAAACGTTATTAAAACTTTTTTTAACTTAATTTTACATTTTGTAAAGCTTATTTTAAAACTTTGAACGTTAACCCCCAGTTAGCCTAACACTAAATCCCCCAATTCCCCACTAACTTCCACCCACCCCAGCTAGCTAAATACATAATTTTAAAATACTTAATTAATTATTTCATGTATTTACTTTTTAATATTTAACAGATTAATTTTTTATTTGTTATATTAAATCATCATTGAACTTGGTTGCAAGCATAATAGAAATTCACTTACTAATATTCTGTATTTGCCTAGAGGAGTATATTTCCCTTTTCCCTTTTTTTCACTTATTTCTGTGTGCATGCAGTGGCACTTTAAATAAAAAATAATAGATGGCTTCTATTTTGGGATATATATAGTCTATAAATGAGCCTTTGAAGAATATGTAATAATATTATTTCTCCTTCTCCTTTTAATTCTCTGCCTGTACATTGCTCAAACTGAGTTGTTAATTGACAAATAGGAACGGACTTTGTCAAAGAAAGGGCACTTGCCCAACTTTAAAATGGACGAACGGCACTGTAAGCCTTAACTTGAGAACATGCCCAATTTGTGACACGATACTTAACGCTCTATGTCACGTGATTTGGCTCCGAGAACAGAGCACTTTCATCATTAGCGAAGCACAGCTGTTCATTAAAGGAGGACAGCTGATTGGAGGAGGGATTAATTGTAGGACCATATAGGAGGAAGAACATGATATTTAAATGAAGAACATCAGCAAACATACTACCGATCGAGAAAGCTGTCTGAGCACAGCGAAACGCGTCTCGGCTGGAGGATTGAAGATTCCATTTATATATATATATATATATATATATATATATATATATATATACTTTTTATGATTTTTATATTATTTTGTTTATATTTAAATTTGTAAGTTTTTACTACTTAATAAATAAATTCTGTTTTAATTTGGAATCCATCTTCCATTGTTGCTGCTGAAAGAAGGGTGGTAGCCTCCTTAAAGGCACAGATACTTATACACCAGGAGCCAGGTATAGGGCTCCTTATCAGGTGAGAAGCCATCTTTTTGCTATTAGGCATTATATATTGGGACTGTCTACACTAGGGGTTCTCCTCTTCCCCTTGTTTTCTTCTTTCTTATGTATGTATAAGGATCTCCTGACGCCTAAAGGATCGATTGACTACCGTGTCACCATAAGTACACGCAGGCTGCTGAGATCTGAGCCTATCCTATAGGGCTCTGCTACATGTGAGTGGGACTATATAGAACATTTTCTCACTGCATCTATTAAAAATGTTACTTGCACCATTTTGCATTTATATCTGTTACAGATACACTGCTACGAAATACGTTCCTCATACATGTGTATGTTAACCCATATGGGTGAGTTAGTTAAATTGTAAGCGCTCCACATGCACACCAGTGGTGGTTTTTATTATTAATCTCCTACACTGAGTGTACACTTGGTTCTTTGTATTAACTTATAGGGTTGAGAGTCCCTATTTTTAGTGGTAGCTGCTATTATTGTTCATTTTATTACTAACTGTAAGCGCCTTAAAAACACACAATTTGTATTTTAGTAAAAGGTATTAATTGTTTTCCACAAAAAAACACGTGAGTGCACCTACTTCATTTTTGGGTTTATCTACTAAACGCGGTTAGCACCAGGGTATGAAATTGACTTTTTTTTATAAGAAAGGTGAGTGCCAAGCTTTTGGATATATATATATATTCTATTTTTCTGTATGAATCTTCCTCTTACTCCTGATTGCTAAGAGAGAGAATAAGCATGGGGAGCAAGCACATAAAGCATTTGCTAATGCTGTCTGTCTCCTTTGACAGTTTATGTGAGTCATCTTAGAAATCCCAGGCAGGGGGTGGATAATAACTGCAAAGAAGTAAAATATTAAAAGATGCCTGTGCTGCTCCTCTGCAAACTGTGTACATGAATAAGCAGAAAGTCTCTGTAGCCAGGACCTACTGGGCAAGTTAGAGATAGGTGCTTGCTCGGTACTCAGGGATCCAGATAACTGTTTTCATGCTGGATAGAACTTGTAAATAACAGATATGACAAGAAAGGAAGTGTCAATAAAAATAAATGTGCAGGCCAAAGTTAATAGAAATCTTTTTATTAGAGACAGGTGCAAGCACTATAGTTCAATTATACAAAGGCCAGCAAAATAAAAAAAACACAATGAATGCTTAAATATAAATAAAAAATAATAAAATAAGACATAAACATGTGTACATATAATAATAGACTTATTCGTAAATAGAACCTGTAAATAACAGAAATGACAAGTATGGAAGTGTCAATAAAAAAAAAACTAAAGGCCAAAATAGAATATAAATATTATTATTAGAGACAGGTGCAAAAACTATAGTGCAATTATTCAAAGGTTAGCAAAAGTAAAAACATGATGTATGCTTAAATATAAATCAAAAATAGTAAAATAACATAACTGAGTGTATGCACATATAGCAATGAACTCATCCATCACTAAAAAATATATTGAAATTTAAACTCATATAAAAAAGAGCTAGAAAGATACAATTCTTGTTTTGTTTTGCAAAATCCAAGATAATAACAAATAGCAAGTTAATTATGTGTCTGAATCCTAATTCTATCCCCTAGAAAGTAACTTAAATGGATTCATTAATATGCAAATTAATCTAAATACAGTTTATGATTTATGAGAAAAATAGACTTGATCAATACATACATACAATCAAAGTTTATTTTTGTAAAGATAAATTATTATTATTATTATGATATTTATAGAGCACCGTCAAATTCCTCAGCGCTTTACAATGGGTGGACGAACAGACATGTAGTTGTAACACAAGTTGGACACACAGGAACAGAGGGGTTGAGGGCCCTGCTCAATAAGCTTACATGCTAGAGGGAGTGGGTAAAATGACACAAAAAGGATAGTATTAGACTAGTGACAGTTGCAGAAGAGGAATCAGTTGGGAGCTATTAACAGTTTAATTAATACGCTTTTATGAAGAAGTGGGTTTTTATTAATGATTTTTTTAAGGAGTGGAGACTGTATGAGCATCTAACGGAGGAGGGAAGCGAGTTCCACAGGAACGGTGCAGCCCTCGAGAAATCTTGAAGGCGAGCATCAGAGGTGGGAGTACGGACAGAAGATAGACGTAAGTCTTCAGCAGATCGTAAGGACATAGATGGGACATAATTGTGTGTAAGGAAGGATAGATAGGTGGGATCAGCATTATGTAGAGATTTGAAAGCAAGAACCAGAATTTAAAATTGAGCTCTATATTTTATAGGAAGCCAATGTAGGGACTGACAGAAGGGTGAGGCATTGGAGGTGCGGGCGGACAGGAAGATGGGCCTCAACGCCGCATTCATTATGGACTGTAACGGCACAAGTTGGGAGCACGTAAGACCACTGAGAAGCGGATTACAGTAGTCAAGGCGAGAAAGGACAGTGGAATGGACCAACACCTTAGTCGCATCTGGCGTTAAGTAGGGGCGGATGCACGCAATGTTTTTGAGATGGAAATGACAGGATTTGGCGATAGATTTAACATGAGGCTTAAAGGAGAGGTCGGAGTCAAAGAGAACACCTAGGCAGCGAGCCTGCGTGGTGGTGCTGATGGTAGCACCGTTGACTAAACAAAAATGGAAATACATATTTTTATATTGTAATAAAACAGAACTTTGACCTGCAATGTAAACATTGCACCTACCCTAGAATTGCAATGTTTTACATTGCAGCACTAAGTGCAATAGGGATACTATACCAAGACCCCTTCAATGAGCTGAAGTGGTCTGGGTGCCTATATTGTCCCTTTAAAGGTTGTGTCTGTATAGAAATGTTTTTTTATTTAAATATTTTGACCACAATTAAATTAGTCCAGCTTCACTTACATATACATATATACAGACTGTCAAGAAAAAAACATATTGTTTCATCTGAATGGAAGATATAAATGATTCACAAAACATAACATCAATTCTTGGAAAACATGGCGAGTCAAATTTGTAAGAAGTAATTTCCAAAGGAAATAACGTAAGCTTTCTGTCAAAGTAAGGGAATATCAGCATGTTGTAAGAAGGTATATGTATGTATGTATATATATATATATATATATATATATATATATATATATATATATATATATATATATATATATAAAGCAAATCTAAGAATATTTAGCATGTTAGTGGGAGACAAATGTAATTGCAGCTAAAATCTGGGAGAAACAACTATTCTCATCATGTCTTCATTTCTGAGTCAACTGAACATTTTAGTCAGCTTTGCAGCACCATATAATTTGTTATGGATAGATGTTAAAGCAGCACTGGCACATTGCAGGTTTTGTTTTTAATAAATACTTTGAATTGTTTCACATTGTTCTTATTTATTTAAAATATATATATATATATATATATATATATATATATATATATATATATATATATATATATATATATATACACATATGTGTGTGTGTGTATGTATGTATGAACATGTATGTGTGTGTGTTTATACATTAATTGAACACAAGCATAAGTGTTTTAGAACACTAAAACTTGTAATGATGTTGATCATCAGTGAAAGCGCATTTCTTTGTGTGAAAAATGCAAAAAAATATCAAAACTAACTTTGGCTAGGGTTTGTAACTAAGTGGCTACTACAAAATACCAGACTTTGCTGAGACATTGCTGAACACAAATATGAGTGTTAGAGCAGTACAATGTATGATGATGATGATGACATAATCAATGAAAGTGCAGTTTTTGTGTGAAAAAAAATCAAAAAACTAAAATAAAAGTTAATTTTGGTCAGGGTTTGTGACTAAGCGGCTACTAAAAATGACTGCACATACCCAATTCTGAATACCCTGTGTTGTCTACTTTTATGAATGGTATGGCATGATCAGGGTAATTCTCATTCCTGAGCTGCCATACGGTCTCAAAGGTAGCGTGGGCCCAGTAAACCAATCAGGCAAACAGAAATGGGAAAGAAAAATATTGATTTGTCCCTATAACTTTCCAAAATCCCATAAAACCTTTACAGGAGGGTACTGTTTTACTCGTGAGTCATCAATGAACACAAATATGAGTGTTTTAGAGCAGTTAAACTTATAATGACATTGGTGTCATCAGTGAAAGGGCATTTTGTTTTTGTGATATTTTTTATATACAGCCCTATATACTTATTAACCCTTAATAGGGAACACATGGGATGGGCGGCAGCATTGTAACCAGGCTGTGTGATACAAAGTAAATACAAATACAAAAAGGGGGGTTTGCCTTGACGTTGGCAGGCGGGCATTCCCTCCAATGGACATTGGAGCAACTAAATGACCTCCATTTGTCTAAATATACATAGGGATTAAGGAGAGAGAGCGCAGGTAACTTTTTTTTTTTCTTTGGTTTTTACTTTATATTGGGGCTGATGTGTACTGTAGTCCTTGCTGCCGGCCCAGTAGTGATGGGAATGAGCGCAGGACTTCTCTTTTTGTATTTGTATTTACTTTGTATCACACAGCCTGGTTACAATGCTGCTGCCCATCCCATGTGTTCCCTATTAAGGGTTGTAGCGGAGAGGTAGTATAATCCACAGTATCTCCGCTGGGTAACAGGAACAACATAAATAATCCAGGCAATTAAATACAGCATGCAGTAGTCCTAGTAGCGTTATAAGAATCCTTCCTTCCCAAGAACTGGACGACACATAGGCTGGGAGTCAACTGAGGTCTTTATTCACAGTTCCAGTATTTATGCAAGTCCCCGTGCAAGGGGTTTCCATACTGACATAACAGCGGCGTTCTGAACATTTCTCCCATCAGGCACTGCTGGACGAGAGGGATACTCCCAGTAGAATATACAGTTAAGTGGATTATCCCTCCGTGCAGCAGAACCGTCATTTTACATTAAAACCCATGACTTTCACAATATTCCCTTTATTTAAACGAATGGACATTCGGTAGATAGCTGGGGTCTGAGCGCACATTTCGTGAAAGTACCACTCAGATCCCAGCCTAAATAACCGAACGCCGCACGAAACAAGTATTACATTCAAGTTACATTCAAACTACCGATTGACTTTAGGGAACCACTTTACTGAAGGACCGGGGCTCCTGAACGGCTTGGAAGTCCAGCGGTATTCGTGCCGTCGACTAGCCGATTTTAGTTCCAGGCGCTCGACGACAAAATACCGCTGGGCTAACAAAGGATCCAAGATGGCCGACCGCCGCGTGGTCGGTAGCCAAACGGCGGCCACCCAGAATTCCCTCTAATTACCAATTGCAACAATGTTGCAATCCTTAATGGGAGCCACACGACCTCCTGTGTGTCGTCTCCCTTCGGTAGTTTATTTGTTTCACGAACAGTGTGGAAATTCACTGTTCGTGAAACTATTGTATGAATGCTGGCGGTTTTTCATGCCACCAGCATACGAACGCTATTGTTCACATGGAACCTATGCAGCATACATATGCTTGGTTCTTAAAGGTATACACACATCTTTGGGATAATACAGTAAACAGTGGCTAATTCGCCACAAGGGTTAATAACTATATAGGGGTGTATATAAAAAATACCCCTCTCTGTCTCATTAGAGATATCTTTGCCAGAAGCTCAAGGAAGCAGGCTGAAGGGTCAGTGTTAGGACCTGCTAAGGGGGGGGGGGGTCTGCCTTGACGTTGGCAGGCGGGCATTCCCTCCAATGGCCATTGGAGCAACTAAATGACCTCCATTTGCCTAAATATACATAGGGATAGGGGAACCTATTGTCCTCCCCCCTAGCCTCCACCCCTGAGCGGTGGTTGGGGGCCATAAATAAAAATTGGGGGGGAGACCTAATGTCCTCCCACCCATCCCCCACCCCTGCATATTTATGGCCCCCACCCACTGCTCTGGGGTGTGGGCCGTGGGGGAGGACAGTAGGTCCCCCGCTCCACATTCTTATTTAGGGCCCCCACCCGTCGCACAGGGGTGGGAGCTATAGGTTTTTTTTTTTTTTTACAGTGAGCAGCCACTGGCACGCCCCTACTCGCGGTATAGCGAATTTACTAATACTAAGTAATCTTTACTTAGTATTTGTAAATGTGGCTGAAAGACCATTTTAGGTGACCAATTTAGGCCTTTCAGCCATTTGGTAGATAGATCCCTAATACCGTGGGAATTGGGGAGTTATCTACTAAGCGGTGCTTATTTTATGTTATTTTTTAAGTGATTTCCCTATTTACATTTGTTTGCAGGGCACTTGTCCTACTCTTACCCCCATTTTACTTCATTTTGCAGCCCTCTAGCCCTTTCCAGGAGTTTTTTAGAGCCATTTGTGTGCCTTAAAGTTCAGGTCCTCAATGGGGTTCGGGGTCAAGTTCAAGCCCAAACCCGGACTTTTTTTCAAAGTTCGGCCGAACCCGCCGGACCTGAACATCCAGGTGTCCGCTCAACTCTAACTATAACATTAACTGATAAAATGTCATGCAGAACTTGAAAATAAAATGTCTCAAAGTTTTTTTTTAAATTTTATTCATATTAACCCTTTAAGGATGACGGGCGTTCTATGCCATCCTTTTTTGGGCGGGTCCTAAACGCTGGCGGGCGGCATAGAATGTCCAGGGCACTTAATTTGTTCTAACTGTATTTTGATATATATATATATATATATATATATATATATATATATATATATATATATATATTAAATTCAAAATACATTTAGAATGACATTATAAATACATATATGTATGTATCTATCTATTTACATATATATATATATATATATATGAAATAAATTTTATATATATATATATATATATATATATATATACATATATATTTAAATTCTACAAATATATTTATATAATATTTTTGCCAAATCAAGTTATTTTATTAATTACAATTAACAAATTCCAGAGAATTTAGCTCACAAGCCCTATATTTAACCCTGAATTTTTCTAGGACACCATAAAACCAGTCTTTTTTAGTAGCCACTTGGTCAAATACTGGCCAAAATTAGTGTTCAATATAGTTTTTTTTTGCATTTTTGACAAACAAACAAATATGAAGACTAAATTTGGCCAGTGTTTGTGATTAAGTGGCTACTAGAAAAGACTGGACATACCCCATTTGTAATACCTTGGATTGTCTACTTTTGACATGTTATGCATGTGACGGACCGCTGGCACTCCGACCGAGTACCTCCGTCAATCGATGCTCCTACTGCTTTTCGAGGGCTCCAAGAACTCCACCAGACACCATAAGCACTGCAGACCCCACTTCCAGCGATGCAGCCATCCTCCACCCACCCTGAACCCAAGACTAGGATCCAGTTTCCAGTGGGTACACCTCTCCTACTCCACAGAGCGTAGCAGGAACAAGCTCTTACTCCCACATACAGCAAACAATCCCTCCCCTCTGCCTGTGATAGAATTAAGGTAATTAATACAATAACCTAATTATCCACAGGCAGAAAAACACACATTTTCCCTAAAGTCCAGAAAACACCCCAAAACATCCCCATAAATATTATATCCCTGGATAGCCCTGATCTGGGTGAGCAACATCTCCAAAAAATCATCCAGATCAGAACAGGGGTTCAAAAGTTTTATGGAAGTCTCTTTTGACCAAACGATTTTGACTCTGCGGCCGGTCTATTTCCAATGCTAAGTATAGTTCAAATAGACGAACGTGAACCTTCCGTGTAAATAGACAATGTTAAAGTGCAGTTCGAATTGTCGAAGTTTCAGCGGTGTTCGTGCCATCGCGTGTCCGATTTGAGTTTCATGAACTCATCGACAAAAAGATAGAATGGCCGCCGCCACCACGTGTTCGAATGTTGAATGGCAGCCACTTTGGCTACTTCGACACTTCCGCTGTATCCGAAGTGCCACTTCAACTAGTTCAAATGTTAAAGTACAGTGTGCCAAGTCCCAATAGGCACAATTAGGATTTCTTGGGCAAAATTAACCAAAGGGGCCATAGTCACATGGCAAAAGAGTGGCAAGCAGTCCCCTCCAAGTACAAGTGGCAAGGTTACTTTCGCCACAATGACATTATGGGGGTAATTTTCATTCCTGGGCTACCATTTGGTCGCAAAGGCAACATAACCATTCTGGCAAATTGCAATGTGTATAAACTGAAAAATATAATGTGCTATATTTGACCCTGTAACTTTCCAAAACACCATAAAACCTCTACATTGGTACTGTTTTACCCGTGAGACATTGCTGAATACAAATATGTGTACTTTATTGCAGTAACAGCTAACAGCATTGTGACATTCGCAGTTAAAATGCCATGAAGAACTAAAAAAATAACAACATTTATTTTCTCAATTTATTTTATATTGTATTCATATTAAATTATGCTTAATATACAAATGTTTGATGTGACACGAAAGCCCTGTTTTTCCTGAACAAAATTATATATGATAAGTGTGGGAACACATAATATGAAAGAGGTGAATTACGCCTGGACAGACATAGTGCAAATTCAAGGTTTTGATTTGATCACAACTTGTACAATTTGCACCCTTCAGGGCGGAGTCAATAGTACACGTTCTGATCAAAACAAAATGTAAACAAAAACTGGAATTTGCGCTATATGTCTGTTCAACCATAATTCACCTCTTTCATATTAAGTGCACCCACACTTATTGAATATCATTTTGTAGTTCTGCCTAACATTTTCACTGTAAATGTCATAATACTGTTAGCTTTTATTGCAATAAAATGCACATATTTGTATTCAGCAAAGTGTCATGAGTACAACAGTATGCCCCACTAAAAGATTTTACGGTGCTTTGGAAAGTTACAGGGTCAAATATAGCACATTCCATTTTTCTTTTTTTTCACATTAAAATTTGCCAGATTAGTAATGTTACCTTTGAGACCATGTGGTAGCACAGGAATGAGAATTACCCCCATGATGGCATACCATTTCCAAAAGTACACAACCTAAGGTATTGCAAGTGGGGTATGACCAGTCTTTTTTAGTAGCCACTTAGTCACAAACACTGTGACGCAAAATTTAGTGGATGCTAAATTTGAGGACACATTGGCATCTATTTATAAGATTGGATTAGATAATCTGAAATCTCCAATCCTTTGCTTGTATTACACATTCCTTATTGAACAAAATATGAAATGTTTTGAAAAATGTTTTATTTAATATTTTGAACAATAAAAATAATTTGATTAATGTGCAAACAGCCTTTGTTTATTAGCATGTCCTAAAATCTCCCCATTAATAAATAACTAACAATCACATAGGATAAAACAGAGAAGGAAGTGGGTGGGAGGTTGAGGGTCTGTCCTCTCTAATTACAAATATACATAAAGATTTACATTGGTATAATACTGATCAAAACAACACATTTTATTAAACGTTATACTTTCTTTTTTATGAAACTTTTTTTCCAAAAAATTATTAAACTATCCATTGAAAAAGTGCAGTGATGGCTTAGAGACAGCTACTGCTGGAAAGATTCCACATGGTAATAATCAAGCATCTTGATCTATAATTACTTCCTATTTTACAGAGGTTCAATTTGGCATAACTCACAGGGCATGTGTCTCTTTGATTCCAAAGCTACATTTTACTCTTATCGAACACATATTTTTTTCTAAATGGTTCTTAAGAAAGGTTATATTGTTTCATTGTTTTTGAGCTCCAAAAGAAGAAAAGCAAAACCAAAACATGATTGGGGATATATTTCTAAGTACAAGGGATTTATACTATATATTAAATGTTGAACCTCAAACTCTCTTTAAAAGAAAATTCTAATAGCATGTTTAGAAAAAAAGTATCACCACATACGAATACGTAATGTAGTTGTTCCTGCTAGCCATTCAGATGATATGGGTTTCCGTGGTCCATAAAGATTGGCACTTATCCTTGCAGAAATGTTCCAATAAAGGCAACCAAGTTTGCAACAATGATCAGAATCACTGAAAAGAGTAAGAGAAAAGGTAAGGTCAGACTGTCCAAATTCTCAATATCAAAGACAGATATGCAACACAAGTATTAAAATACCAGAATTTAAAACAAGTTGGATAATTTTAATGTGACCCAGCATTTAGTATTTTCCTTAGGTTAGGAACTTAATCTTCTCTGTCGCATGCTGATTAGTATCCGGTAAGATAACAAATAGATCGAAAACTTGACTTGTGCCCATGGTATGGGAGGGGGTAAAATCCTGCCAGCAGGCACCAAAAACAAAACTCATCACTGTGCTGCTATCATACATAATTGTGCAAAATAATGAATTTTCCTTTGCCCATTCTTCATTGGAGATATAACACACAATGGCAGTTGTGTGGCCTTAAAGGGATGTATTATGATGCAATATCATAGCTGGGTTATCTCCTATCACAAAATAAGAACACTTTTTTAAATCATGGCAGCATTTACTCATGGGTTAGCTTTTCCCCTAACAGCAGAAAGGACAGGAAATAGAATTCTGAAACTGGTATAAAGAGATCCTCCTGCTTCCCATAAGCCAGTATTTTTTCCTGTCCTTCACAGTAGTTTGGAAGGAGTCTGTTTATGCAGGCCTAGATTTTTCTTTTATGCTCACTAGGTAATATTTTTGTAGTCCTGCCAGGGTTCAGCCTCTAAGCCCTGAAGACCCAGCAATGCACTATTGTAAAAGTGGCTAGTCTGGGTACCCCCTTTAGTGACCAGGGTTTGGACTCAACCTCTCCCTTAGGGGATGAAAATGATCCACTGCATGTCAGGGTTCAGCCTCTTATACCTGAAGACCCAGCAACAGCATATCTCTGAGTCACCAGCCTGGGTAAGCCCAGGGGATGAATGTGATATACTGCCTACATGAAGCCAGGCCAGGGTTCTGCCTCTTATCCCAAACAGCACATCTGTAAGAGTTGTCAGCCTGGGTACCTCCTTTAGCAACCAGGAGTCTGACCTATCTCTCTGGTTGCTGAGGGTATGACAATGGTCCACTGCATACATGAGGCCCAGCCGAGTCTAAGCCTTTATCCCTGAAGAACCAGTAAATAGCACTTCCATAAGGTGACTACCTGGGTATGCCTCTTCTATGTATTCCACCTTGTCTGGGGTTTGGTTTAATACTTCTCCCACTGGTGATGACGAACGGCATATGGGGTACAGATGGAAGCCTATAGTTTAAACAGTTCAGGCTGTCAGTTGTTCAAATCCCCATTTTGCTGCTGAAACACAGGCCTGCAGCTTTTCAGGCAAGTGCATTAGTAATTTAGATTAAAACTAGTATATGCACCTGGGTCTCTGTTCTTTCAGTCTCTCCCAGCTGCTTACATTAGGCTTTCTTTTAACAAATAGGTCACATTTAAGAGGTTTGTGTGGTGAGTATTTAGGTAAGTTTATACATGCAAAGATGCATTGTGCAAAAGAGTGCTGATAATGCAAGGAAGCATTGTGCAGAAGAGTGCTAATAATGCAAGCAGGCATTGTGCAAAAAAGTGCTAATAATAGATATCCTGGCTATATAAAGTCTGCTGGAATTCCACAGTCCTGAAAACAGAGAAATATTCAAGGTAAGAGAAAACTTTCCTGGATGACTGATTAAAATACACACATGTATATGGCAGGTTAAAACCTAATTTGTCGACACTTGTTTCTATCAAGGCATGTGGCATTGATTACTGTTATCTGTGCATTGTAGCAAATACGCATGCTTTTTCAGAGAGGGGAAGAAAATATACTGCATATGAGACCACTGGGCCTCAGTATCTGTACATGAACTGGTTTGTGGTACAGCATCAGTATGTTTCGACTATATGCTCTATGTATGAATTGGTCTAAAGCATGGTGTCCAACCTTTTGGCCCTGGGCCACATTGAGTGTAGAAATTTTTTCCTGGACCGCATATGAAATAAAGTGCCTCCCGGCACACTGGTAACACACATACTGATGTAACACACACACTGCTGTAGCACATACTGATGTAACACACACACACGGATGTAACACACACACGGATGTAACACACACACTGATGTCACACACACTGATGTCACAAACACTGATTTAACACACACATTGATAACACACTGATGTAACACACACACTGAAGTCACACACACTGATTTAACACACACTCACTGATTTAACACACACACACTGATAACACACACATTGATGTAACACACACACTGATAACACACACACTGATGCAACATACACACAATGTCACACACACTGATGTAACACACACGCTGATGTAACACACACACTGGTAACACACACTAATAACACACACACTGGTAACACATACTCAAAACTACACAAAGATAATAATACACAAAGAAAATAATTTACAATTCATATTTGATCCACCCCCTACTACCATATCTTTTTGGTGCAGGAGGGTGGATTCCCTGGGGGGTCCAGTAGCGTCTGGCTTAGTCTGATAGGAGTCTCCGCACTTGCTCCTTCCTCCTGGTACTGCAGCATCATACAAAGCAGTGGCCCGGTCGTGCTATTTCAGAGCCTCAGTGTCTTATCGGGTCCCTGAATCAACTTTCGCATGGTACCGCAGCTGGTGGGCCGCATTGACTGCGGTTCTGGTCCGTATGCGGCCCGCAGGCCATGGGTTGGACATGCCTGGTCTAAAGACTCAGTCTCAGTGTGTGTGTCCAGTATATGCTCTATGTATGAGTTTTTATGAGGACACCGCCTCAGTATAAGTATCAACTATATGCTCTATGTATGGGTTACTATGAGGACACCGCCTCAGTATATATATGTACTATGTATGAATTACTATGATGACTCAGCCAAAGTATATGTATCCACTGTATTGTCTATGTATGAGTGGGTCTGAAGACTCAGCCTCAGTGTGTGTTCTCTATATGCTCTATCTATGAGTTACTGTTAAAACACAGCCTCAGTATATGTTCTCTACATGCTCTATATGTAAGATGGTGTGAAGACATTGATTCAGTATATGTGTCCACTGTAGGCTTGATGTATTAGTGAAAACACAGAGATATATGTGAATGATATAAAACACATATTCTATATAGGAGTCCAATCTAATACAAGTTCTGTGTATGGGTTGCTGTTAGTCACAACCCTTAGTATATGTGAGTGGTATAATATGTGCATAAAACCTCCATTTATCTTACTCATATAATCTTAATATATGTGCTGGTGTGCAGGCATAGTGTCACAGTATAAAGCAAAGGTAGGCTGTGTATGATTTACTGTTTCAACAGACTGAGTATATGTGACTAATCAAATGATAACTTTGGCCATGTTTTGTGAGTAAGTGGCTACAAACAAAGACTGAACATACCCTTTTTTGAGTAACCTGGGTTGTCTACTTTTTCAAATGGTATGCCCTGATGAGGGTAAATCTCATTCCTGAGCTGCCATATGATCTCAAGAGCAACCAATCTGGTAAATTTCAAATTGCAAAAATGGAAATTAGTAAGTTTAATGTTTGACCCTGTAACTTTCCAAAACACTATAAAAGCTGGACATGGGGGATACTGTTGTACTCGTGAGACATTACTGAACACAAAAATGATGGTTTTAGAATTGTTTTAGATCGTCTAATGCTTATGATATCATCGGCGAAAGGGCTTTTTTTTATGCAAAAATGCAAAAACCTAATATGAACACTAACTTTGGCCAGTGTTTGTGACCAAGTGGCTACTAGAAAATACTGAACATACCACATTTTGAATACCATGGGTTGTTTACTTTTTCAAATGGTATGCCATAATTTATTCCTGAGCTGCTACGTGTACTCAAAGGTAACATACCAATCTTACAAATTTCAATAATTATAAACTGGAAAAGGGAAGGTGCTATATTTGACCCTGTAAGTTTCCAAATCCCCATAAAACCTGTACATGGGGAGCAGTCTTATACTCATGAGACATTGCTGAACATGAACATGTGTGTCATATTTCTGTAAAAGCTAACAATATTAAAACATTCACAGGAAATATGTCGCAGAACATAACATTTTTATTATTGTTATTTGTTATTCATTGTTCATATAACTTTGTTTTATATGTAAATATTTTATATAAAATGAATGCCCTGTTTCTTCTGAACAAAACAATATATAATAAGTGTGGGTGCACTTAATATGAAAGAGGCAAATTATGGTTGAATAGACATATAGTCAAATTCTAGGTTTGGTTTTGATTTTGTTTTGATCAAAATGTATACAATTTGTTCTGGCCTTCAGGGTTCCATTTATCTACATTGTAGAAATTATGTATATATTAGAATGTTTAATTATATCTACCTGCACTATTGATATTGACTCTATTAGTGCTGGTATTATGCTGTCATTGTTCTTTTCTCATGTAATTTTTTTCTTTTTTGTGTATATTGCAAAAAAGTCACATGTTCCCATTCAGAGTCAAATTGCCATACTTAAATGATTGTGAATATGACATCTTTATTATTTAACATGAGTTATTAATAAAAATAAAATAAAAAATGGGTATTTAAGGGTGTTTAATGCATTGTTGAATAAACATGATTATGGCTTTTCAGAGTCAAAATGCTGTTATGTGTTTTTTTTTGCAGACGTAAGGAGAGACGCTCCATAACAGCGCATGCCACGTGAGTTGACTGAGCGGCTGTATTGAATGCTGTAAAGAGCGAGTAACGAGTGAAGCACTGAGTCTAACTTACTACAAAGTCCTTTTTGAGTCCTTTTTGTGATATGGGGAAATCTAAGAAGAACCCCAACTCCAACCCAAGTACACCTAAAAAGGAGATATCAACCAACTTGAGATCCTACCTAGTCCCACTATCTACTTCACCCATTCCTGGCGCAGTTTCTCTGGATATGGGTGTGCCTATTGTCGACGGAGGTGAGGGCTATCAATGACCTGGTTAACGACCTAGTTTACAGTGAGCGTCGGTCTGATAAAGACGAGACTACACAGAAGACATACTTCAAAGAACCTCACTGACACCCCCAGAAGCTAAAGGTAAAGGGGGAAGGAGGTTTACTGTATAAATGAATCTATCACAAAATCTATCTCAAAAACTTTAAATAACACACAAAGAAAACAAATAGAGAATTTGACGCAGCAAATTACTGATTTAGATAACCGAAGTAGATGGAGCAACCTAAAGGTCAGAAGCGTCTCGGAATCAAGACAGAAGACCTCATTGTATATCTAAAAGGCCTGTTTAATAGAATTATGGGGAAGGAAGAATCCTCAGAACTATTAATTGATAGAGCCCATAGGGTCATAAAACCAAAAAATTCCCCTGACAACCCGATGGATATAAATTGCTGCCTCCATTCATTTGCCATCAAAGAATATATATTAAAAAAAATCAAGACAAGACTTTGGACAAGATAAACAGAAGATACAGATACTACGAGACATATCATGGGCAACTTTATGAGAGAGAAAAATATTTAAAGTTATTGCAGACCTGCTTAAAGGAAGAAAATAAATTCACTGGGGTTTCCCTTTACGTCTATAAAGATTCAAACAGTTATACAATAAAGAACCTGGAAGATATTCATAATTTCTGCAAAGCATTGCAGTTACTAACGCAAGACAGATTAGAAGTAGCATAGTCTATTAAAGAGAAAAAGGCGATTCCTGCATTGAAAAATCAACCCTGGATATTACACTCCAGAAGCAAGGAAATATAAAAGATTTAAAACTTCAATAAGTACATTGAAAAAAAATGGACAAAATATTAAAAAACTCTCCATAGATGGGGGGTTACATAGATAAAATAGAAAGGTTATTATTAATGTGTAGCTCTAAGGAGATAAATTTAACAAAGTAGTGTAGAAACTATAGGCAACTAGAGAAGTTTTATTTTTTTAATTCATTCTTATTTTAGGAACAAATGTGATGGTGAAGCGCTATGTTAATATACCGTGGAGATTCTGTACATAAGAACTATACGGTGCAGTATGGCAACAAATGTATATATATATATACACCTGTTAGGTGCCCTACTTTGAGATCCTAGTATTTATGTTATGTTCCTTTACAATATAAAAGAAAAACCATATCATAGTACAGACTGTATAACACTTGAAAAATAAAATGTAAGGTCTCCATGATATATTAACATTATAAAATAAGATTATGGTGATATAGCAGCTGGTTTATAATGTATTCACAGATTTTGGTACTAAATTTTACAAATATATTAGCGCTGGTACTTTATCTTTTTCATTCTTATTTTAGACTACCTCTATATGTCTATATAAATTCTGTATCTTCCCAGAAAGTCTTTCTCCGTTACAATACCACAGAGTCTATATGGCTCCAGCAACATAATTAAAAAAAATGTAAATTCAATTTCGAGGTTTTTTGGCTTGCGTGCATGGGTGCCTTGTTGGGTTCCTATTCCACATACACATTCTATGTTTCTTTTGTTCATACCCAAAGGTGACCTCAGACTCATGTAAATAATAAAATGGCTGACCGGGGCCACAAGCCATTAAAAAGTAATCAGACCCATTATTTTGTGGGAAGATTTTTAGAGAGGGTTCAAGATTTTATCTGTATTATTCATTGTGTCCCAAGGCATAGTATTCCTTAACCTTACTTGCCCAAACCCTACACACTATTTAAAAACATATTTTAATGACTCAAAACTTAATCCCAAATGACTTACAATATTTTTTATTTCTATTAATGCCAATGGTTTCAATTCCCTGCTAAAGAGATCACTTATGTTCAGAGAACTGAAGCAACGCCAAATAGATATTGGCTTCATCCAAGAAACCCATTTTCAAAAGGATAAAACACCAGAAATAAATCACCATAATTTTTTGTGGCAATACTTATTAACAAAAACAACAGGCCACCCTAGCCAATATTTATGCACCAAATAAGGATCAAAATATTTTTATTTGCTCAATATTAAATACACCCTGTTCCAAATTATTATGCAAATGATATTTTTTCTCATTTACCTAAATAATTTATGTAAATAACAGTCAGCATAATTCTCATGTTATCAACTATTACAACTCAAATTAAATTCAGTACAATTCAAATTTTATTGAACAAACCTCCTAATGATAACAGTATTTTTTTTAAAACATAAAAAAACTTACAATACACTGTTCCAAATTATTACACACAGTAAGTTTCAAAACACTTCATAGGTTGCAAAGAACTTAAAATTGTCATTTGTTGTGTTTGCAGCATATTTACTGAAATCGAAAGCTATTTCAATCAAACTTATAACAACATTTTAACTTGTTAAACATTTTAACAGGTCACGTTACATTTTAACATAGGACCCCTTATTTGATAGCAGCTTCACAAGTCTTGCATCCATTGAACTTGCTTGCAAAATGTCAGAATAGCCTCCCGGAGCTGCTGTTTGGAGGTAAACTGCCTCCCACCCTCATAGATCTTTTGCTTGAGGATGCTCCGAAGGTTCTCAATAGGATTGAGGTCAGGGGAGGATGAAGGCCACACCATGAGTTTTTCTCTTTTTATCCCCATAGCAGCTATTGATGCAGAGGTATTCTTTGCAGCATGACATGATGCATTGTCATGCATGAAGATGATTTTATTACGGAAAGCATAGTTCTTCCTTTTGTTCCAGGGAAGAAAGTGGTTAGTCAGATACTCCAAATACTTTGCAGAGGTCATCTTTACACCTTTGGGGACCCTAAAGGGGCCGACCAGCTCTCTTCCCATGATTCCGACCCAAAACATGACTCTACCGCCTTGCTGACGTTACAGCCTTGTTGGAACAGGGTGGCTGTCCAACCATCCAATACTCCATCCATCTGGACCATCCAGGGATGCACAGCACTCATCAGTGAACAGGACTGTTTGAAAATTAGTCTTCATGTATTTTTCTGCCCAATGCAGCCGTTTCTGCTTGTGAGCATTGGTTAGTGGTGGCCGAATAGAAGGTTTATGCACAGCTGCAAGTCTCTGGAGGACTCTACACCTTGATATCCGTGGGACTCCAGAGGCACCAGCAGCTTTAAATATCTGTTTGCTGCTATGTAATGGTATTTTAGCAGCTGCTCTTTTGATCCAATGCATGGATCTAGCAGAAATCTTCCTCAATGTGCCTTTGTCTGCATGAACCCGTCTGTGCTCTGAATCAGCCACACATTTCTTAATAGTGCGATGATCACGCTTAAGTTTTCGTGAAATATCTAATGTTTTCATACCTCGTCTAAGGCATTGAACTATTTCACTCTTTTTGGCAGCAGAGAGATCCTTTTTCTTCCCCATATTGCATGAAAATGGTGCTCTGCTTAATAATGTACAGCACCCTCTGTAACGGCACCCCCAGGCATAAAAGGGGGTTAAAAGCCATTTAGTAGATCTTCCCTTCCAGATATACAGGCACAGCTACTGTAGACACCAATCCACCGAACTGGAGAAGCATATGAATGCTCTCAAACATATGAATGCTATAAACAGCCGAATAGGAAAAACCATACGAAAGGTTTACACTCCTAGCAGTCGAACTGGAACAGCATACAATAAATCCCCCCAAGAACGAGACAAAGCTCAGTGTTGAGGGTCAAGCAGTGAACAGACAGAGCTGTGGGTTTATTGTTCTTATATACACATATTGGTAGCACCCACACGGTTTTGGAAAACAACAAAATACAGACATGCAACAAGCCATAAGACTTGCTTTTCCAAAAGAAATCACAAATCTGCAGTAATGTTGTGATGTTACTACCAGAATCCTTTGCGGTAGTACCATCACTGCAGATTTGTGATTTCTGTGGGAAAAGCAAGTCTTATGGGTTGACTGGTGTGCAGATTTTTGTTTAACATTGTATTAACTATCCACAGACTTCAGGTGGAAGGGGTTTTCAATCACACCCGGAATCGTTTGCGGTAGTAACATCACTGCAGATATGTGATTTCTGTGGGAAAAGCAAGTCATATATATATATATATATATAAAATAAAATAATTAATTAATAGAAAAAATAATAAAATTCCATTTTTAAAAAATTATATACTGTTTTTTGTTTGTTCTAACTGTATTTTTATATTAATATATATATATATATAATAAACAATACACAAGATCCAGCGCACTCTCCTATCTACTAAGCAGCAACTTCAATGTTGACAGATTATTAGTTTGTAAAAGTTTTTTTTAAAAGCACCTAATCTAGGCAAAA
Organism: Pelobates fuscus; assembly: GCF_036172605.1. NCBI lineage: Eukaryota > Metazoa > Chordata > Amphibia > Anura > Pelobatidae > Pelobates > Pelobates fuscus. Next base: position 343,642,683 of record NC_086317.1, on the reverse strand, counting down.
AAAATGGGGATTTAGTTACATTATATGATCATACATTGCATAAGCCTGCCACAACGTCAATGTACCCCATCTTTGGCAGGTCCTACTCTCACAGTCTAATGTCTGCTCTTATGAGATTAACCACTTACTTGGGAAAAAAATCCATCTGAGGCTCTCTGCAGTACAAGGCTAAATAGGGACCTGAGATGAGGCACCTGTAACAGGGAGGGGTACAAAACCAAGGAGTTGGCTAGACTCCCAAATATATATATGAAACATGGGGGGATGGTTGCACTCACCTAAACATGCAGATTTTTGTTTAACATTGTATTAACTATCCACAGGCTTCAGGTGGAAGGGGTTTTCAATCACACCCGGAATCGTTTGCGGTAGTAACATCACTGCAGATATGTGATTTCTGTGGGAAAAGCAAGTCTTATATATATAAAATAAAATAATTAATTAATAGAAAAAATAATAAAATTAAATTTTAAAAAAATTATTTACTGGTTTTTGTTTGTTCTAACTGTATTTTTATATTAATATATATATATATATATATATATATATATATATATATATATACCGTATTTATCGGCGTATAACACGCACTTTTTTCCCCTGAAAATAGGGGAAAAATCGTGGGTGCGTGTTTTACGCTGATATCCCATAATTACTTACCTGTCCTGAAGCGTGGGCCGGCTTCACAGCGCGCACCGCGGTACAGGAACTTTAATTTCAGGTTCCGGTTTCCGGCGGGACTGAAAGGAAGTGTGCACAATAGTGTGCACACTTCCTTTCAGTCCCGCCGGAAACCGGAACCTTAAATTAAAGTTCCTGTACCGCGGTGCGCACTGTGAAGCCGGCCCACGCTTCAGGACAGGTAAGTAATTATGGGAGGGGAAGAAAGTACACTATGGGAGGGGAGGGGGAGGGGAGGGGAGGGGGAGGAAAGTACACTATGGGAGGGGAGGGGGAGGAAAGTACACTATGGGAGGGGAGGGGGAGGAAAGAACACTATGGGAGGGTAGGGGGGGAAGTACACTATGGGAGGGTAGGGGGGGAAGTACACTATGGGAGGGTAGGGGGGGAAGTACACTATGGGAGGGGGAGGAAAGTACACTATGGGAGGGGAGGGGGGGAAGTACACTATGGGAGGGGAGGGGGGAAGTACACTATGGGAGGGGAGGGGGGAAGTACACTATGGGAGGGGAGGGGGGAAAGTACACTATGGGAGGGGAGGGGGGGGAAATACTATGGGAGGGGAGGGGGGAAATACTATGGGAGGGGAGGGGGGAGAATACTATGGGAGGGGAGGGGGGGAGAATACTATGGGAGGGGAGGGGGGAGAATACTATGGGAGGGGAGGGGGGGAGAATACTATGGGAGGGGAGGGGGGAGAATACTATGGGAGGGTAGGGGGTGAGAATACTATGGGGGGGATACTATGGGAGGGGGGGGAGAATACTATGGAAAGGGGGGGGACACTATGGGATGAGGGGGGAACACTATGGGATGAGGGGGGAATACTATGGGATGAGGAGGGGAATACTATGGGAGGGGGGGAAATTTCCTGGAATTTCTTTCTAAAAATGAGGTGCGTGTTATACGCCGGTGCGTGTTATACGCCGATAAATACGGTATATATATATCTGGGGTGAAACCCAATCTGGGATTTTTCTTATACCAGATATATATATATATATATATATATATATATATATATATATATATATATATATATATATATCTGGTATAAGAAAAATCCCAGATTGGGTTTCACATAAATGATTAAATAATGTGGTTGGAGATATTCTGGAGAGTGTTGCTTCTAAGTGTGTGTGGTTGGAGATATTCTGGAGATAAACTGGAGGTAATCTGAGGTATTCAGGAGGATAAATAAAAAGTTAAGATTTGTTGATTTAAATTATTTACCTCATTGGAATGGCAGACTTAGTTCAGTGTAATAGTTGCTATGCATTTGTTTCGTGTTCCACTTTTTGGAGGTTTGGTTGTTGTCTAATCTGTAGACCGTTCTCTATCTTGCGGCAGGAGATTGTATTTTTGAAGTCTGAGATTTGTAAATTATCTGGTAAACAAACTCAGGCTGGAACTGCTGCAAAGCCATTGCCACAGAGACATACTAGGAATGGCAGATGGATTACTGTAGGATCTGGTAGACTTAGAGTTGTGGATAAAAGGCATATTGCACAGTCTGTTGCTCTACATAATTCATTTTCTGCACTTTCAGAGTGCAATGGTGTCATGGAGACAGGCACTGAGGGTAGTGGTGTTGTGGAGAGAGGCACTGAGGCTAGTGGTGTTGTGCAGATAGGCACTGAGGCTAGTGGTGTTGTTGAGAGAGGCACTGAGGCTAGTGGTGTTGTGGAGAGAGGCACTGAGGCTAGAGGTGTTGTGGAGAGAGGCACTGAGGCTAGTGCTGTTGTGGAGAGAGGCATTGAGGCTAGTGGTGTTGTGCAGAGAGGCACTGAGGCTAGATGTGTTGTACAGAGAGGCACTGAGGCTAGTGGTGTTGTGGAGAGAGGCATTGAGGCTAGAGGTGTTGTACAGAGAGGCACTGAGGCTAGTGCTGTTGTAGAGAGAGGCACTGAGGCTAGTGGTGTTTTGGAGAGAGGCATTGAGGCTAGTGGTGTTGTGCAGAGAGGCACTGAGGCTAGTGGTGTTGTGCAGAGAGGCACTGAGGCTAGTGGTGTTGTGCAGAGAGGCACTGAGGCTAGTGGTGCTGTGCAGAGAGGCTTGAAGACTATGGTGAGGCCTAATAGAAAGCAGTTGTTGTTGGGGGATTCCATCATAAGAGGTGTGGAGATGGACAATGGTGGCCTTGTGAGGTGTCTTCCCGGAGCTACTGCTCACAGAGACAGGAGACGTATCTGTAATATTGTTAAGCAAGCAAAGCAGGAAGGGGAATTGGATGTACTTGTCCATTTAGGGACAAATGACTTGGCTTGCAATGAGGTTTCAGAGGGTAAGGAAGTTTTTAGTGTTTTTGCCAATGATATACGGCACTTGTGGCAATAATGGCAACTGATAGTGTAGATTTAGTCGCTGTTACTGAGACATGGTATAATGAGAAAAATTACTGGGACATAGCAATACCAGGGTACTCTTTATATAGAAAAGACAGGGAAGGCAAGAAAGGGGGAGGGGTGGCCCTGTATGTGAAGGATAGCATAAAATCTAGCCTAATAAAGGTTAGTGAGACGAACATAGAGTCAGTTTGGGTTACATTAGAATTTGGTAATCACACAGTAATTTGTGTAGGTGTGATTTATAGGCCCCCAGGATAAATTGAAGAGGTAGATAATCTACTAGTTGAAGAAATAGCTAAAATGACAATGAAGGGGGAAGTTATCATCATGGGTGACTTTAATCTTCCTGATGTGAATTGGAAAACAAAAATAGCTACTTGTGCCAGGAGCACACATATTCTAAACTCCCTACTGGGATTGTCTCTAAAACAAGTCGTTGAAGAGCCAACTCGTAAAGAGGCCATAATAGATTTAGTGTTAACAAATGGAGATTTGGTATCAGATATTACTGTAACTGTAAGTTTAGGATCCAGTAATCATCAGTTAGTGTGGTTTAATATAAGAACAGTGACTGAGTCACACCACACAAAACCAAAAGTTTTAGACTTTAGAAAAACAGACTTCTCTAAAATTAGAATATGTGTAAAGGAGTCATTATCAGACTGGAGCAACTTAAATGGAGTCCAAAAGAAATGGGATTATTTAAAAGCTGCACTACTGAAGGCAACACAAAATTGCATTAGGCTTGTCAGTAAAAGCAAAAAATCCAAGAAACCACTGTGGTACTCCGCAGATGTGGCCAAAATAGTAAAAAACAAAAAGTTAGCATTTAGTAATTATAAAAAAAAAACCAGAGTGAGGAAGACAGAATGACCTATACGATTAGGCAGAAAGAGGCTAAGCAAGTTATAAGAGCTTCCAAATCACACACAGAAGAGAAAATAGCACAGGCAGTAAAAAAGGGGGACAACACTTTTTTTAGATACATAAATGAGAAAAGAAAAGTAAAACAAGGATTAGTTAGATTAAAAACAAAAGAAGGAAGGTATGTAGATGAGGATAAAGGTCTAGCTGACTGCCTCAATTAATATTTTTGTTCGGTATTTACAGCTGAAAATGAAGGAAAGGGACCTCCGTTAAGAAAAAGGATAAATGAGTCATTTATTACACGTGAGTTTACAGAGTAAGAGGTTCTATTTCAACTGTCGAAAGTAAAGACAAATAAGTCAATGGGACCTGATGGAATACACCCAAAGCTATTAAAAGAGCTTAGTGGTGTACTAGCAAAACCATTAACAGATTTATTTAACCAATCATTGTTAACAGGAGTAGTCCCAGAAGATTGGAAATTAGCGAATGTTGTGCCCATTCACAAGAAAGGTAATAGGGAGGAGTCGGGCAACTATAGGCCAGTAAGCCTTACTTCAGTAGTGGGGAAAGTAATGGAAACCATGTTAAAGGATAGGATTGTTGAACATCTAAAAACACATGGATTTCAAGATCAGAGACAACATGGGTTTACTTCAGGGAGATCATGCCAAACTAATCTTATTGATTTTTTTGATTGGGTAACTAAAATTATAGATCAGGGTGGTGCAGTAGACATTGCTTACCTAGATTTCAGTAAGGCTTTTGACACTGTTGCACATAGAAGGCTTATCAATAAACTGCAATCTTTGAATTTGGATCTCAATATTGTTGAATGGGTAAGGCAGTGGCTGAGTGACAGGCAACAGAGGGTTGTAGTCAATGGAGTATATTCAAAGCTTGGGCTTGTCACCAGTGGGGTACCTCAGGGATCTGTACTTGGACCCATTCTCTTTAATATTTTTATTAGTGATATTGCAGAAGGTCTTGATGGTAAGGTGTGTCTTTTTGCGGATGATACTAAGATATGTAACAGGGTTGATGTTCCAGGAGGGATAAGCCAAATGGCAAGTGATTTAGGTAAACTAGAAAAATGGTCAGAGTTAAGGCAACTGACATTTAATGTGGAGAAGTGCAAGATAATGCATCTTGGACGTAAAAACCCAAGGGCAGAGTACAGAATATTTGATAGAGTCCTAACCTCAACATCTGAGGAAAGGGATTTAGGTGTGATAATTTCTGATGACTTAAAGGTAGGCAGACAATGTAATAGAGCAGCAGGAAATGCTAGCAGAATGCTTGGTTGTATAGGGAGAGGTATTAGCAGTAGAAAGAGGGAAGTGCTCATGCCATTGTACAGAACACAGTACTGGTGAGACCTCACTTGGAGTACTGTACACAGTACTGGAGACCATATCTTCAGAAGGATATTGATACCTTAGAGAGAGTTCAAAGAAGGGCTACTAAACTGGTTCATGGATTGCAGGATAAAACTTACCAGGAAAGGTTAAAGGATCTTAGCATGTATAGCTTGGAGGAAAGACGAGACAGGGGGGATATGATAGAAACATTTAAATACATAAAGGGAATCAACACAGTAAAGGAGGAGACTATATTTAAAAGAAGAAAAACTACCACAACAAGAGGATATAGTCTTAAATTAGAGGGACAAAGGTTTAAAAATAATATCAGGAAGTATTACTTTACTGAGAGGGTAGTGGATGCATGGAATAGCCTTCCAGCTGAAGTGGTAGAGGTTAACACAGTAAAGGAGTTTAAGCATGCGTGGGATAGGCATAAGACTATCCTAATTATAAGATAAGGCCAGGGACTAATGAAAGTATTTAGAAAACTGGGCAGACTAGATGGGTCGAATGGTTCTTATCTGCCGTCACATTCTATGTTTCTATGTAACTTTGGCTTATTATTCTCAGACGAACAATGGATGAAAATTGTGGAATTAAATCATAAGTGCTCATTGTCTGTAATAATTCAAGAGAACTCATATAAGCTCTTAACCAGGTGGTATAAGATACCATATGTTTTGCACAAACTTAATAAAACTTTATCGGACAAATGTTGGCGTTGCCTGGAAGAAGAAGGAATATTTATTCACACTTGGTGTACATGTTCCCAAATAAAACCTTTTTGGGGAAAAATTTGAAGTATCATAAACTATTTAGAAAATAGCTCACTTTCCGCAAATCCTTTGTTGTTATTAATTCATAATACAAATCAATCAGTATGAGCTTATATTAATTCTCTAACAATTAGGTTAATAAACTTGACCAAACTACTAATCCCAAAATATTTGAGACAACCTCATCCTACTTCTATTAAATAATGGATTGATATAGTCGAGGTAACTTGCTAAATTGAACAGATAATTTATTTAAACAAAGACAGAATAGAAGAGCATAATAACAGATGGGAAGCCTGGCATAGATTTAAAGAAAATCATTATCAGGTTAAGCGATCTTAGTATTTTGAGTTTCAGTAAATTTGAAACTAGTTTATATATAAATAACCACTAAATGAATATACAAAGAAGTGAAAGGGAGGGCAGGGAAGGGGGGGAGGGGGGGAGGGAGGAAAGGAGTACTAGGACAATGTTTTGTTTTGCTTCTGTTTTATACGTTGGTTTCTATGCATATACGAATATGCATTTATGCTAATATTTTTAATATGATAGCTTTCTGGCTTTTGTTTTTGAAAATGTATTCTAATGTATATGTATTTTGTAAAACTTTAATAAAGAATTATTACATAAAAAAAACACTGTTATGTAAATGAGATTCAACTAAATATTATGCTTTCCCATATTTGTGGCAGCTTATCCTTTGCTTTATTCAGCCCAATAATAAAATATAAATATGATATTAAATATAACAGGTGTCTTAAAAGACAAATATTGCAATACAAAGAAGCAAATACAATGTACTCCACACGTATAAAAGTAAAAATAGAACATACTATGGCAACTACACAGGCTCTAAATCCAGGGGAGTGGCGATTTTGATAGGAAACCGTACCCAGTTTGTTTTTCAGGACCACCACTCCGATGACTCGGGGAGGTTTGTCTTTGTAAAGGGGAAGATAGGAGACACCCAGATAACCTTAGCCAATATTTATCTGCCCAACAGAAAACAAAATGCAACACTGAAAAAGATATTACATAAATTAACCTCTTACCAAGATGGCATTCTTATAGTAGGCGGTGACATAAATATCTCACTGGACGGTGACCTTGACTCCACTGCCACATCTCAACTCCACCTAACATAAGTACGGAAACAAATTAACTCAACACTTTTCGAAGCCCAACTATTCGATAGTTGGAGAACTATTCACCCTACACGTAAGGATTATTAATTTTACTCCCCTCCATCGGGGACTTACTCCCGTATTGACACCTTCTTCCTCCAACACAGATTCTTCCACTTAGCTAAATCAGCTGCCTACGGGCCGATCACTTGGTCGGACCACGCACCTCTGACGCTGGAACTGTTGATCCCCTCCATACCTAACCCGACATCCCAATGGAAACTTAATGACCTGATCCTAAACGACCCTGAGGTAATTTCGCAACTCCAACATACAATTACTTCCTATTTTTCAGACAACGCACACCCAGACAGCTCACCTGCTCTAATATGGGAGGCACGCAAAGCGGTAGTAAGGAGCGAACTGATTAAAATAGCTGCCCAATTAAAGCGGAAGAGAGAACATACGATCACGCAATTGATTCGTGAATTAAAAATACTTGAAAGTAGACACCAGCAAGGTCTCCAAGGCCTAGATGAATATAAAAACATACTAAAAAAGAGATCTGAATTGACTATACTTCTACATCTCCACGCCAAACGTAAAATCTCACTGGTTAAACATACGTACTATACAAAGGGTGGAAAAGCAGGCAAACTCTTGGCACAAACTCTACAACAACCAAAACAGTCCACATTCATCTCTGAAATCAAAACGGAAGATGACTCTATTTCCAGACATATGCCAGACATCATAAATTCCTTCCATAAGTACTACACTAATTTATACAACCTTAATAAATCAACGCCTTCTTCGGAGGACATCAAATTTCATGTGTCCTAGGATCAGACAAACCCTTCCTTCAAGCGATATTGCATACCTAGAGGATCCCATCACAGTAGAAGAATTCACTAACACTGTTAAATCGCTTCGAATGGGTAAAAGCCCTGGTCCAGACGGATACACTGGGAAATACTATAAAATACTTTCCTCAACACTAGCCCAACACTTCATAGCAGCATTTAACGTACAAAACTTAGCATCCTCACTGCCCACTTCGGCATTGGAGGCTAATATATCTCTAATTCCTAAATCAGGCAAAGACCCCTCACTTTGTGGAAATTATAGGCCAATTTCTTTAATTAACATCGACTTCAAAATAAAACCAAAATACTAGCCACTAGACTAAAACCCTTTCTTCCTCTACTCATACACCAAGACCAAGCAGGATTCATCCCCGCTAGAGAAGCTAAACACAACACAACGAAAATTATAAACATCATACATTGGGCACAGAAACACAAGATACGCAGTGCACTGTTGGCCATAGATGCGGAAAAAGCATTTGATAGGGTCAGCTGGGCACTGCTTACACATACAATGAAACACTTAGGCTTTGGTCCCCGGTGGTTGACCTGGTTGTCTACCATCTACTCATTTCCGACGGCAAGAATTCGCATTAATGGCCAACTCTCTCGCCCAGTCACAATTACAAACGGTACAAGACAGGGGTGCCCTCTTTCCCCTCTCTTGTTCGTCCTAGTTTTAGAGCCCTTTTTACAAGGGATCAGAGATAATAATCTTATCCAAGGAGTTCGAATTGCAAATCGTGAATACAAGGTTACGGCGTTTGCGGATGACCTCCTGTTCACCATTTCTAACCCTCTTACCACATTACCACACATCCTCACAGAAATGAAGATTTATGGTATGGTTTCCAACTTTCAAGCCAACCTGTCTAAATGTGAATTAATGCCAATATGCTCCCCCTCCTCCCACAATAAAATACTCCGGGAAAACTTTCATTTCTCTTGGGCCCCTCACTCAATTAAATACTTAGGAGTTCACATTCCATCAAACCTAAACAACCTCTTCGATCTAAACTTTCCTCCCCTATTGAAATCCATTGTCCTGGACCTACAATCATGGCAGAAGCCTTGTTTTGGCTGGTTCTGTAGATCTAATATAATAAAGATGAATATCTTGCCGCGACTGTTATACCCGCTTCAAACATTGCCCATCACGGTACCTAACAAGTTCTTCAAAACAATCAGATCCTTAATTAATAACTTCATATGGACCAACAAGCATCCGCGTTTAGCCCTCTCAACACTAAACAACCCTAGGGAACAAGGAGGAATCAACCTCCCGGACCTTGAAACATACCACAAAGCAACCCACCTGGCCCGAATTTATGAATGGACGCGAACTAATCCAAACCTGCACTGGGTACAGATTGAAAACGCATCTTCGCTGATACCCTTGCAATTAAGACCTTGGCTATTCACAAACCCAGCCCAACGCCATCTCACAATTGATAATCATCCCACGATTAGGCCCACTCTTCAAATCTGGCAGAAACTAACCAAAATATCCTCAATTGCCCCACACCCCTCCCCCCTCTATCCTCTCACGCACAATCCAGATTTCCAGAGAGGGCAATCAGGGAACACGTACGACCTCTACCATTCTGGTGAGGCCTTGCAACTTAAAGACATCACTGACACCGACAATAACATAAAATTAATTTCACCTATTTAGGGTTTTTAGAGGACGACCATGGCTCTAAGTAGAAACATTGATTCCCTACGAATAGACAGAAAAATACTCTTGGATACTTGGTCTTTTAATGAGGATGACCAGAACATTAAAGAATTTACGACAGAACCCCCCAAACAACAGAATGACATCAGATCCCTCATTTACCAATTAGGTAAATTAATGGAAAAGGAGGTACAAGTTTGGTGGGACATAGCGGCTTTAGACTTCTACGTTAATAACAGCATTGTACCAAGGGGTTTAAGGTTATTTAAACGGTCTACCTATAAGCGTCATGATTTAACATTGTTGAAGAAATGGGACCAACTCTTGGACAAAGGTTCCCTATTACTAATGGTGTTCCTCATCAATGAGAAAAAGAAGGATCTAACACAACTAGACCTGGAAATTACAGAACTCAAAACCTCAATCCGCCCCCTAGTGGAAAATGGGGAGTTTGTAGAACTATTAGAACAGTTGGAGAAAAGAGTGAAAGATCTGGAATCCAATATCAGAGAGAACAAGAGAAAGAAAATCATGAGAGATCAAGCAGACTACAGAACTCAGTCACAAAGAAATTGGAAAAGGGAACCAAGACAAAGATATCATTCTCCCAGCAAACAACAAATGGAAAAGAGACCTCAACATCATAGAACCTATAGGGATGTTTTAGTCTCTTCAAACAGTCCCACAAAGAATTATTCCAATAAATGGACACACAACAGACCATACTACCATAAGAGGCATGACTTTGGAAACAACTCACGACCTCAACTTCACTATCAGGAAAAGAGGGAATACCCATATCAGGGAAGACATGCACAACGTTTTAAACCCGCAATGCATTCACATCAGAATGACAACTGGAGATCACAGGACCACTACCACCGACACACTCCCAACCCAAGGGTCTCTTCCTCTAATGACAGGAGGACTGATTCCACCAACAAATCACCTAGACCAAACTAGATACAACAATCCAACATCAATACCCATGTGGAGAATGATTTTTTAGAGGTGAGGGGGAGGATCCCCCCCAAGAAGTTTGTGATGGAGGACTTCAGGTCCCCAGATGTGAGGAAAAAGAGAACAATAAGAGACACAGAAGAAGGCACAGAAAGACAAGAAGACCCGATACAACAGAAAAGGAGGAAATAAATATTTTCAACCTTTCGGATAGAATTCTCAACTTGGATGAGATGTCCATCCTGAGGAAAGGGTTGAAATTTGCGCCCACCTCTAATAATCCAGATTTCAACATCTACATAGACCTACATAAATTCATACGTAAAGTATCAATTAAAAAATTTTTTATGGACAAAAACAGTATGCAATCAGATACAGCACAGGACTATGAACACACACAACTACATCCCACATCCACATTCTATCCACAGCATGTAAAAACCGACTCAATCAAAGTATTTGAGAAGATGGTGGAGAAGGATTTCAGACATAAGATCACCAAGGAGATAAAGAAAGACAACCTAACAAAAAGAGAGAGGGGCGCATTGAAACGATTGATGAAAGCAGAGGACATAACTACCAAGGCAGCGGACAAAGGAGGTGGACTGGTTATCCTTAATACTGAGGATTACATAGAAGAAAATCATAGACTATTGGGAGATACCTGTACCTACCTCAAATTGGATCATGACCCTACCTCCCACTTTAAAGAAGAACTCAAGGAAATACTTGACCAAGGGAAAGATAGAGGCATCATCAACGATAGGGAATACAAATACCTTTATATGCAGTTTCCAAGGTTACCGGTATTTTATCACCTACCCAAGATTCACAAGCAACTTTCCAAACACCCAGGCAGACCGATAATTTCCGGAATTGGATCCCTAACCGCCAACCTCTCCGAGTATGTTGACCATTATTTACAAAAGATGGTCTCCTGTCTTAAGTCCTACTTGAGAGACTCCACACAGATTCTAAATCTTTTATCTAATTTTAATTGGACAGAGGATATGATTTTAGTAACAGCAGATGTCACCTCACTCTATACTGTGATAGAACACCTACAGGGATGCGAGGCTATACAATACTCCTTAGCGGTATATTCAGAACTGAAGAACGACCAGATCGATTTTTTAATACAGTGTGTCGCTTTTATTCTCACCCACAACTATTTTTGGTGTCAGGATCAATTTTATCTCCAAATTGAAGGCACCACCATGGGGACAAGATTCGCGCCAAGCTACGCCAATCTGTTTATGGGCAAGTGTGAAGAAGAGTACATATGGGACCACTGCCCATTTGGCGCGAATCTGTCCCTATGGCGGAGATACATAGATGACTGCTTTTTTATCTGGAAAGGGGACTCGGAATCCCTTGAACAGTTCAAAATCTACCTCAATAGCAATCCGTATCATCTTAAGTTTACATTTAATCACTCCCAACAACTAATTGAATTTTTAGATCTCAATATCTACATCGAAGAAGGAAGACTGCACACCAAATCTTTTAAAAAAAATGTCGCCTGTAACAGTTTTATTCCTTTTAATAGTCACCACAAACATACTTGGCTTAAGAATATACCGTACAATACAATTTAGGAGGATTCAACGAAACTGTTCGAAAATGGAAGACTGTGAGGAACAAATGAAGGAGATGCAACAGAGATTCAGAGAGAAAGGCTATCCCACAACATTACTAACAGAAGCCAAGAACAAAGCTTTAGCTATTCCAAGAGAAGAAACCCTGAAAAATAGTATCAAGACTACAAACTATTTTAACCAGACACCTGCCTTCATTACCAAATTTAGTCACCAATCCCAGAAGATAGAAAAGATCTTCAAGAAACATTGGGGAATTCTTAGAAATGACCCCGCACTCTCCATCTGTCTCGGAAATAAACCTCAGATCATCTTCACCAAGGCGCCCAACTTACAGCTTATGCTGGCTCCCACTATCAAAACTTCATCTGACCTCCAAGATCAAAGACCCTCTAAAGGTTTCAGAAGATGTTCTAAATGTAGGGCATGTAGAAATAATCCCTCTTTGGAAACAGAGATTACCAAATTCTCATCCTCAACCAACAAGAAAAAGTATAACTTGAAAACGGATATGAGTTGCAATACAACAGGAGTTGTCTACTTAATCACATGTCCCTGTCCCAAGCAATATGTGGGGTGGACTAAGAGATCTGTTAAAACCAGGATCGCGGAACATATCCGAAACATTGAAAAAAGACTGCAGACACATAACCTCTCCAAGCATTTTCAGGAATTCCATGGAAGTGACCCTAGGGGATTGAGGTTTTTACCCATTGAAAAAGTGAATGTTCATTGGAGAGGAGGGGACATGGAAAGAAATCTGGACCAGACAGAAGCAAGTTGGATCTTCCATTTAGAGACTCTTGTCCCTAAAGGACTCAACGTAGACTTTGAACTTAATGCTTTCCTATAGACTTTTTTTTTTTTTATATTTCATTCCTATTTATATACCGTTTATTATTATTATTTTTTCTCATTCTTTCTTATTGTAAGACATCTCATAATTGTTGATTTATCCTATTTATATTTATAATGTGTCTAGTTTTTAATTTACTATGCAAAGTATTCCCATTACTTGCATTCATATATGAGTTCTGTGTCTTTTTGAAATGATTGCAATAACATCAGATGACTGATTGATTGATTTATTTATTCATTTATTCATATATCTATCCAGTGATCCATCCATTTATTTATTTATGTATTTATTACCTACTATCTAAGACTACTCATAATGCTGGATAATTCAGTATAACTATAATATAAGTACTTCTATATAGATGGGCCTCTATCTACTCTTTATCTTTATTTTTACCTTCATCTATATCTTATTCATGTTCATATTACATTCTCTATATCTTTATACCATAGATGAGTACTATATATTAATTAACTATATTAATTGTATTCATTTGTCTCTTTTTCCATGTGTATTTGTTTATCCATTTATTCATTTTTACTTCTACTTCTATCTTTATTTTGGATTTTTTCCCAGAATTCTTTCTATCATCCTTGGATTTCCTCTTATATATATCTATTTGCTAATTCCATGTTTTAATTTTAATTTGCATTAGTATCATGAAACTTCATCACTCACTACTCATTCCAAATGTAAATACAAGGTCTTTTTGCTTTATATATTGATTTAAGCTTAATTAACATTGATCAATTAACTAGTGCATACACTTTAATTTTTATATGAATTATAGAAGAATAATCATGCCATTTTGATTTAAAGTTCGTTTTATTAAATTGTTGTTATGTTGAATTGAAAGATATTTCTGTATTGCCACCATTGATATTACTTTATTCATAGAAGATATATCATATCGTCTTATTGCTCAATTAACACTCAAATTGTATACATATTATCCATCAATTGAAAGTGTATTTAAACTGTTATCTGAGCATCAAACGGTATTCCGTCTCTGAAGAAGTGGGGCTGACTCCCACGAAACGCGGCAGACTGAACAAGCAGGTTACCGATTCCATCTATGTTCCAGCCAGTGGTGTAACAACTTGACAGCGAAGCCTTCACAGTCCCGGACCAGGAGCTCTGCATCACCCACCTCCCAGACCGAGGTCTGACACGCACGCCTTCTTTACCGGCAGCCGGCAGCTGGAAAGAGAAAAGTGCTCACACCATCCACAGCCATCCGGACTGGCCCTTGAGGCTGACTTCCAATACCCTCATCCACTGTGCTGGTAATCATTCTGGACTCCATTCTTGACACATATTTTTTATCTATATTTATTTTATATTGTGAATAAACTGGTTTTTACTTTCACCCAGTTTTTTACTATTCCAATTATTTGTTCTAGTGGCACTTTACAGCGATATCACCATTATATTGCACTGCAGAAAACAGTTTTTTGCACATACTGTTTTTTCTGCTGTATTATGTTTATATCTTTTTACAAAAGTATATTATTTGGTGCTTATTCCACAAATTCTGCCTATAGCAGTTCTTAAAGGTATACTCACCATACATTTTTGTTGCACTTTATCCCAGTGTTCCTTTTTTGAAGTATTTCTACCCTATATATATATATATATATATATATATATATATATATATATATATATATTTATATTTATACCACTATTATATCACCACCACAATTTTTTATTATTTATTTGCACATTGTAATTATTATAATCTTTATAATTTTTATAATCTTACTATCTCTAGTTTTAGCCATTTTTGCAAGTCAGCTCCTGGATCACACACACTGCACCTAGGGTGTTACCTCTCATTTTATCTTTCAATAGGTTTCTAGGTGAAACCCTATTAATATCCAGTCTTGAGCGACTACCCAAGAGTCTGACTCCCCCATTCCTGCGTATTGCATTAGGCATACCAGATCCTTTTGTTCTTATTCACAAACCCAGCCCAACGCCATCTCACAATTGATAATCATCCCACGATTAGGCCCACTCTTCAAATCTGGCAGAAACTAACCAAAATATCATCAATTGCCCCACACCCCTCCCCCCTCTATCCTCTCACGCACAATCCAGATTTCCAGAGAGGGCAATCAGGGAACACGTACGACCTCTACCATTCTGGTGAGGCCTTGCAACTTAAAGACATCACTGACACCGACAATAACATAAAAGCCTTAACTCAACTATTACCCAATACGACCCCAACGGGCAACCAGCGATTACAATATGCCCAACTGATCCATTTCAATAAAAAGGCTAATCTCCTTCTTACAGAGAAAAGATCGCTGACTGACTTTGAACAACTTTGTACTGACCACACAATCACAAAGAAATTACTTTCTACCATGTATAAACTAATAAGGAAATCTAGAGATATATCTTTACCCACTTGCACAGGTCATTGGATGGAGGAACTGCAAATAGACATACCTCAAACAGATTGGAGAATCATTTTTATGACTGCACACAAATCCACTTCATCAACCGCAGCTCAAGAAAGCAATTACAAGCGCATCACACGCTGGCATTACACCCCAGCCAAACTTCAAAAAATACATAATCTAACACAACAGACACGCTGGAGATGCAAACACGAGTTAGCGCATCATGCCCACATTTGGTGGCTCTGTCCACAAATAGCAACATATTGGAAGAGGATACAGGTCATAACGCAGCTGATACTTGCTACTACCATTCCGCTTACACCGCAACATTACTTATTCTCCTTAGCCCCTCTAGGTATTGGTAAAAACAAAGCCTCGCTGTTCAATTACTTAGTAATGGCGGCGTCACAACTTATTCCTATATACTGGAAGCAGACGCAGATCCCCTCTATCAGAGAGTGGATTAGTAAAGTAGACGAGGTCAGACAAATGGAAGAAATAACTTATGCGCAAACTAAAAATTATCAAACCTTTACAAAAATTTGGAAGCCATGGCTGCACTTCCTGGCAACTAAAGGCATCGATTACTCAAAGCCCCAACCCGCCTGAAGTTTCCTCCTTCCACTCCTCTCTCCCCCATCCCCCCCACGTAACTCATGCTATTCACCATCCTAATGCCCACATTAAATACATTTTCAAGTCAATCTACTAGCTCAGTAAGACTACACACACATTTAATGTAATGCTCAAATTTACTCAATGTTTTTGTCCAAACGATTTCATTGAATTACTCACTTAATCCCTGCCATAACTAGCAACACTGCAACAACTGTGCCGCTCCTCTTCGTTATGTTATTTCCTGTTAATTCTATATGGTTGAATTTTGAATATTGTTTTAGATTTTGGTTTCTATTTGACCAACGTGATCAATAGCTGAGTAACTACCTTGCCATGACAGTGTATTAGTATGCTTACTCACTTACTCTGTTTTAAAACTCAATTACTGTGTCCCCTACTGTATTGTATTCATTCTCTGAAAATCTACATTGTGAAACTCAAGCACTGTGTTTTCTACTGTAATGTACTCAATAGATGAAAATGCATTCTGTGACACATTTTACTGCTCTATATTTCAATTGCAAAATAAAAATCTTAAATAAAAAAAAAAGTAAAAATTGCTTTTTTTATTAAAATATTATTTAATGTTTATGAAGCATTATTGTAATTATTATCATAATTAGACTGCCAAGTCAAGCACTAAAGATGCAAAAGCAATCTTGGTGATATTGCATAACTACAGACATTGCATTCAACCTCAATCGTGTTTTGTAATTTTTATTTTTTTCAAATAGTTTCTAAAGCCTCGTTTTTTTTAGCAGATATTCTAAGGGTAACTTAGTAAATAATTGATGATTGAAACCATCCCCTACTTCATCTCATATTATAAAACAGTCACATGAATTGGTATTTGATATTAACACGCATTAAACTCATTAACACTCATTACTATACATCAATATATACAATACAGCAAAACAACTTTAGGTTAATAAAACCATTTTGCGGTATAGGTCATGCCCCTGCAGTCTCACTACTCAAATTTATGCCATTTCGCAGTTAAATCCCTTTTTATAGTTTATGCAGCCCTAGTCACAACTCCCCTTGCTGTGACTGCCACAGTCTGCATGAAAAAATGGTTTCATTTTCAATCAGATGTGAACAGGATTTAGATGTATTTATCACCTGCTCTGTAAATTGCATTTTAAAGGGACACTTTAGTTAACCAGACCACTTCATAAAAGTGGTCTGGGTGCAATGTTTTCTCAAAGTTCTTGAGAAATTGAAATAATTACATTGCATGGTCAAGACTGCCTCTAGTGGCAGTCAGACAGCCATTAGAGGCACTTCCTGCTTGCTAGTGCCTCTCATCCAGCATCAGTGCATTCCTATGGGTAGGGCATAATGCGTTAGCGGCAATTGCTGCATATGCGCATTAACCTCCCCATTGGAAGACGTCAAAGGAGGCAGAGCGCCAACTCAGCGCCAATGGAGATTTATACTGTAATCAGGCTAGTACAGTAAGATTTTTTTTAACCCTTACAGTGCGGGGGGAGGGGAGTTGGGGTGTTGAGTAGGGGGGACTAAGGGAGCTATAGTGCTAGGAATACAACTTTGGGCACTGACAGCAATCAAACCAATGGGAAAATAATTAATGTATTATTATTATTATTATTATAATTATTGGTATTTATATAGCACCAGCTTATTCCACAGCAATTTACAAAAAAATGCATATGAGCTATGATTCACACATCCCCTACCATACCAATATTCTTGTGAAAGGCCTCAGTGCAGGTCAACATATTTCTGTATGTATGATGCTCCAATAAATCTGCTTTTTAGCTAGCCCAATGATTGCCTGAAGCCTTTTATGGAAGTACCCGTAGATACTGTCCCCTTCCCTGCTTCCTCCCAATCCTGAAAACAAAATATGAGAGGAGCTTTCTCGGATCCCCCGCTAAACAAGGGTATGTATTACATTGTCTCCTATTACCATACTCTATGTGTTGGCATATGGCTTGTTATATATTACTATTATTATTATTATTATTATTATTATTATTATTATTATTTATATAGCACCAAATAATCATGCACTGATATACAATGGGTGGACTAACAAACATGTAATTGTAACCAGACAAGTTGGATACACAGGAACATAAAGGTTAAGGGCCCTGCTCAATTAGATAGCATGCTAGAGGGAGTGGGGTATAGTGACACAAAAGGTAAAGGTAGGAGTAGGAAAGTAGATTGGTAGTATTTACTGAAGATTTAGTGTGTTTTTTAATGACAGTTGCAGGAGAGGAATCAATTGGGAGCTATTAACAGTTTAGTAATTGACACACTTTGGTGCAGAAATTAATTTTTAATGATTTTTTTTTGAAGGAATGGAGACTGGGTAAGTGTCTAACAGAGAAGGGAAGGGAGTTCCACAGGAACTGTGCAGCCTTAGAGAAGTCTTGAAGACAAGCATCTATCTTCTGTTCAGACTATGAACAGAAGATAGACGTAGGTCTTGGGCAGAGCGTAGGGGCCTAAATGAGACATACTTGTGTATTGTTGAGGATATACAGATTAAAGAGGCATTATGTAGAGATTTGAAAGCAAGAACAATAATTTTTAATCTAGCTCTATATCTTACTGGAAGCCAATGCAGCGACCGACAGAAGAATGAGGCATGAGAGGGGAGGGTGAACAGGAAGATGAGTATTGCCACCACATTTATTATTGACTGTGACAGGGCAAGTTAGGAGCATGTAAGACCACTGAGAAGTGGATTACATTCAAGACAAGAGAGTATAGTGCCATGAACCAGCACCTTACCCCAGTCTGTTGTTAAGTAGGGGCAGAGAAGCAAATGTTTTTGAGACGGAAGCAGCAGGATTTGACGATTGACTGGACATGAGGGGTTAACGAAAGGTCGGATTTAAAGAGAACACCTAGGTAGCACCACTAACATGGAGGGAGACAGAAACGGGAGTAGCAACACTTGAAGGAGGAAAGAGCCGAAGTTCTGTTTTGAACAGATTGAGTTTAAGGAAGTGGGCCGCCATCCAGTTAGAAATAGCAGAGGGGCAGTCAGAGACACAAGTTAATAGGGGCATGGAGAGATCAGGAGAGGACAGATGGATTTGTGTGTTAACCACATAGAAATTATATTGGAACCCAATGGAGCTGATGAGCTTATCGCGGGAGTCAGTATAGATCAAGTAAAGTACCAAGGACTGAACCAACAGAGAGGGGTTGAGGAGAAGAGGCAGATCCAGAAAAAGAAACACTGAAAGAGCACTGGCAGATGTAGGAGGAGTTCCAGAAGAGAGCAATATCTCGTAGACCGAACTTATGGAGGATGAGAAGAAGCTATTGTTGATCAACAGTGTCAAAAGCAGTGGAAAGTTCAAGGAAAATTAGGATAGAATAGTGACCATGAGATTTTGCATCAAGTAGATCATTGGGCACTTTGGTCAGAGCTGTTTCCACAGAATGCTGAGCGCAGAAACCAGACTGAAGCAGGTCGAGCAGAGAGTTGGATTCGAGGAAGACTGTCAATTTTACATACACAACTCTTTCAAGGATCGTTGACGCAAAAGGCAGTAGCGAGAAAGGGCGGTAGTTGGACGGGAAGTTATGGTCAAGGTTGGGCTTTTTAAAAATCAGAGTTACAGTGGCATGTTTAAAGGGTGAAGGGTACTGGGTATGCTGATGTAAAAGATCAGCAGATGGTGGTCAGACAGAGGAAAATTAACATTGGAGAGATTAAAGGCAGTACAGGGAGCAGGGAGTCTTAGAGACACCAAGAACACAGAAATATGTACCCAGTCCTATGTTCTAGTAAAGTGTTCTACTACTCTTACACCAATTATCAGATGTATACCCAGTATCTCTGACTCTTAATTGTTGAGGTTGTGAAGGGATGCACCTTTATTCCAAGGATCAAGCTACAGATGCCATTTTTGGTTCAGTCTGTAATAAAATTGGCTAACTTGGATAAAGATATGCTTTATATTTAAATGAACTTTGTCCTCTATTAGTTCTTCTTCCCCATAATAACTTGCCCCCACTGGAGTACTTCTTGTAGACTGCTTATCTTGTGACATATAGAAATATGTCTCTTCTTACATTCCTTTCCTGACTGTTTAAAAAACAGTAAATATGTTTTGCACGTAAGCACATATCTCCCACTGTATAAAACTAATTGCTCATAATTAAAGCTAGGAGCAATTCTTCTGGATTCACAACTATCACCATGTGTCATGTGCCTTATTGCTTCTCCAAGCACTTCAATTGATTTGGGTTCCCCTGAACATAATTAAAGAGTGATTTATCTTTGACAAGGTACATGCCAAATATTACCATGTCAAGTTTAAATCAAGTTTTCCTGTTACGAATAGTTCTTACATTTCTCAAATTATAAGAAAACATATTGTAAACAGTGTCCTACCATGTAAGTACAATCAAAACTAATTTGTTATACAGTAATAACAAAAATGGCATCCTCTGCCTATTGAAAAAAAGTATCAGTAAACATTTAAAAATATCTATATGAAAACTATAACAAACCAAGTAGTAGAAATTGGCTAGCTATGCATAAAGGGCTGTATTATAGTTTGTAAATTGTTGACTTGTAGGGTTATTCACTCAATCCCACCTTGTACCAAACTAAACCCTGATTGGCACAACTTGGCTTTAAAAGTCTATTCTTTGCAATTCAGATATCCATTCAGTATAATACATTGTTGTAACAAGATGATCTTCTGAGTTGCAAGGTATTTGTTTTTTTTCTGTTAAATTTGTATTTTTATAGATTGAATGATGAATCAATGCCGAAGCTCTGAGAAAATATGTCTGTCCGCTGCTGGCAGTAGGCTCTGTCCCTACCCCACAAATTTAATGTAGAGTTGTTAACAGATAGTCCTTGTCTTAACACACACTTACCACAATTTTACAGTCTTGTTTCTGTTAATGCAAATACAAAATAAATAAGATTAAAAAGTTAAGAATAAAGGTTCTACTATCACCTATGTGAGTCACTTATTCACATAAAACATAAACCATACAGTGAAAAAAATGTTAAATGGTGAGCGCACTCTTAATTAAAATTGCACATTACCCTTATTACACACTTTGGAATACCAATGCTTTATAAATCCTGTAAATTAAAACAGAGAAAACCGCAGCATAGGGTAATAACGTACAAACTCACAGTGTAATTTATTAAGTAACTGATTACACTCACATGGTCTTGAGCCACTTAATAAAAGCTGGCTCAGACTAGGCGTATATTAGGTAAAGGCACGTGGTAATCAGACTCCGAACTGCTTCCCCTCCGTGGTCCTTCAGATTGTTGTTGCTTTAAAATATTCCAGGATGCAGGAAAATAATGCAAACAATTTATTGGACACACTCTCTAAAGCTGCTTGATAAAAACAATTTAAAATACAATTATTATGTCTGTAAAGTCCACTTGTGTATAAATCAGACTTTACGCGTTTCGGCAAAGCCTTTATCAAAAGTCCTTCCTTTACCTTTTCTTCTGATGGTTTAAATATCTTCAAACTTGGCGCTTTTTTCGTCCGTCTTGATGTCATCAAACTTCCGTTCTAACTTCCGACGGCGTAGCCGCATCATCCATTTCGGCATGCATCCTCGCGGCTTCCGTATTTCTTTGATGACGTCATGACGCTACCTTCATCATAACGTCGTGACACATATACTGGAGGACGTATCTTTCTCCGATCCTATTGCTTTTGCCCACAGTAAATATGCATTCCCAACTAGCCAAAAAGGGCAATTTTATATCTTCTACATCATTTGGACATTCTCAAAGAAACTCCATATACACATATATATATATAAATAGACTAAACTTCAAATAATTAACTACATTATAATATTATTAAGGCTATTCCTTTATTTAAAAAATATTAAAAAACATTATATAGCATACTATAATCTATACAATACAACTCTTAAGATTAACATCCCCATTATAGCATAAATTCATACAGGTATTTCAAACACGAAATTCATTAGGGAGAGAGGAGAAAAGACATATATTAAAATATTATAAAAAACTATAAAAACTTGTGACAACTTGAAAGTATACATATATAAAAAGGGGAATCACCTTTTGAAATCACCTCTTTATTACATCCCTGGTATTTAATACTTGGGATAAATATATCAGGAAATCCTATTAAAATGATACCTTTAAAAATTAATTTTAATTAAAAACCCAATAATTTTTTTTAAAATTATTTTTTAACATTAAATATCTTCATTAAAAATATTTATTAACAATTCATATGTATGGGGTGATTTCAAAATCCACATTTAATCCCTGTGGCATTAAAGTGTCCATATTAAAATTCCATTTCATTTCTGTCCTATTTAATAGATTTTCTTTATCCCCTCCTCTCCAATGCACTTTTACCTTCTCTAGCCTTACAAACTCCAGAACTTTTGGGTCACTATTAAGACATTCCATAAAATGTCTGGAAATACCATGATTCATAAACTTACGGTTGATATTATAAATGTGTTCCCTAATTCTAATTTTAAGGTGACATGAGGTTCTCCCTATATACTGTAGTCCGCATGGGCAAATCAACATATATACAACGTCCTTATTGTTGCCGGAGATAACGGAATTAATTTCATAATCTTTCTTTGTGACATTTGATGTAAATTTTAAAACTTTTTTATTTTTCGCTTTCCTCTGTTTGCACCCCCTACATTCCCCACAAAAATAAAAACCCTTCGGTTGTTTTAAAAAAATTATCCTTCTCTTCTATGTCTAAAAAACTTTGAAAGAAATTGAAAGAATAGACAGAAAACAACTTTTACAATATAAGAATAAAGGGGTCCCTCGAACTGAAGAAGAGAAAGTACCACTTATTTTTAATTTTTGTACAAATAATAAAAATGTGAGGAAAATTATTAATAGGAATTGGCATATTTTAAAAACAGATGACAAGTTGACCAAGTTCATTGAAGAGAAGCCAAGAATTATTTTTAGGGGTGCAAAAAATTTAAAGCAAGTTTTAACTAAAAGTTTTTTAGACATAGACGAGAAGGATAATTTTTTAAAACAACCAAAGGGTTTTTATTTTTGTGGGGAATGTAGGGGGTGCAAACAGAGGAAAGAGAAAAATAAAAAAGTTTTAAAATTTAAATCAAATGTCACAAAGAAAGATTATGCAATTAATTACTTTATCTCCTGCAACAGTAAGGACGTTGTCTATATGTTGATTTGCCCATGCGGACTACAGTATATAGGGAGAACCTCACGTCACCTTAAAATTAGAATTAGGGAACACATTTATAATATCAACCGTAAGTTTATGAATCATAGTGTTTCCAGACATTTTATGGAATGTCATAATAGTGACCCAAAAGGTCTGGAGTTTGTAGGGCTAGAGAAGGTAAAAGTGCATTGGAGAGGAGGGGATAAAGAAAATCTATTAAATAGGACAGAAATGAAATGGAATTTTAATATGGACACTTTAATGCCACAGGGATTAAATGTGGATTTTGAAATCACCCCATACATATGAATTGTTAATAAATATTTTTAATTAAGATATTTAATGTTAAAGAATTATTTTTTACATTTTTTTGGGGTTTTTAATTAAAATTTATTTTTAAAGGTATACTTTTAATAGGATTTCCTGATATATTTATCACAAGTATTAAATACCAGGGATTTAATAAAGAGGTGATTTCAAAAGGTGATTCCCCTTTTTATATATGTATACTTTCAAGTTGTCACAAGTTTTTATAGTTTTTTATAAGATTTTAATATATGTCTTTTCTCCTCTCTCCCTAATGAATTTCGTGTTTGAAATACCTGTATGAATTTATGCTATAATGGGGATGTTAATCTTAAGAGTTGTATTGTATAGATTATAGTTTGCTATATAATGCTATATAATGTTTTTTAATATTTTTTAAATAAAGGAATAGCCTTAAGAATATTATAATGTAGCTCATTATTTGAAGTTTAGTCTATATATATATATGTATATGGAGTTTCTTTGAGAATGTCCAAATGATGTAGAAGATATAAAATTGCCATTTTTGGCTAGTTGGGAATGCATATTTGCTGTGGGCAAAAGCAATAGGATCGGAGAAAGATACGTCCCCCAGTATATGCGTCACAACGTTATGAGAAAGGTAGCATCATGACGTCATCAAAGAAAGACGGAAGCCGCGAGGATGCACGCCGAAATGGATGATGCAGCTATGCCGTCGGAAGTTAGAACGGAAGTTTGATGACATCAAGACGGACGGAAAAAGGCACCAAATTTGAAGATATTTAAACCATCAGAAGAAAAGGTGAAGGAAGGACTTTTGATAAAGGCTTTGCCGAAACGCGTTAAGTCGGATTTATACACAAGTGGACTTTACAAAGATTAAAAAATCATACAAAGATTATTCATTTCTTATTTTGAAAGGTTGTTTTCATTGCAAATAGAGCGCCTATGTTGTTATGATTGCTGTGCTATAATTTTTGGTTCTTTGTTCACTTTTTAATATTGTGCCTTTTTGGATTTGACATTGTAATTATAGGTATGAAGGGACCAAGGTATAGTTATAACACTGTGCATAGAATAAAAATAAAACCCCTAAAAAGAATAATGTGCGCTATGTTAGCTTTCTCTCTCAGTGTGATAATGATTTCTGAATACCTGATTTTCTTAAACTGTTAATTTTAAAACTAATTGCAATGTTATAGCAACAAGCGTCCAACACTACTGCAGTTAATATAGAAAATGTAAATGGATAATCAATATAAGGAAATATTTGGATATTATAAAGAAAAACAATGTTCAGATAATAATTTACATTTTAGCAGTCATACAGTTATGTTGTCAGGAAAATCAAATCCTTAGTTCAGTTGTTCTTGGCATGATAGTGGAAAGCATAATGGCACAAAAATATATAACACTGTTGAAGCTATTGATCAGTGCACTTTATGTGCTTTCCACTATCCAGATGTCAATTTATTTATTTTAGCTCAAATATTGTTATTTTATTGATTATTTTGGAACTTTGAAAATATAATTATGTTATAGACACATCATCAAAATATCTGCAGTTGATGTAGTATTTATTATGAATATTTAAGGTATGTACATGTAAATATTCAAGTCAATATTCTTTAGGAGGATTCTTACTTCTTATATTAAATATTGAACTTTGTGCTGTCCTGATTAAAGTTCCTATAAGAAACTGAAAAGTCAACCTAGATGGAGACGTTACAATAAAGAAGAAAACTGTGGAATTCCTAGAGTACTGGTATTTTTTACATCATTCTATTTAAAGTGTTGCCAGGCACCAGGTACTTGAAATAAGAGTTGGATTGCACAGGTGATACTCGAAAAATTAGAATATCGTACAAAAGTTAATTTATTTCAGTAATGCAACTTAAAATGGGAAACTAATATATGAGATAGAAGCATTACATGCAAAGCAAGATAGTTCAAGCCGTGATTTGTCATAAGTGCGATGATTATGGCTTACAGCTCATGAAAACCTCAAATCCACAATCTCAGTAAATTAGAATATTGTGAAAAGGTGCAATATTCTAGGCTCACAGTGTCCCACTCTAATCAGCTAAGTAAGCCATAACAGCTGCAAAGGGTTTCTGAGCCTTTAAATGGACTCTCAGTCTGGTTCAGTAGGAATCACAATCATGCTATGGGGTATGGGGTATGGGGTAATATGATGCCACTGGCTGTCTGATGCTGGCATCTGGCAACAGATATGCATAGAAATAGAATTAACATTTGCAACCCAGATTTTTTGTTGTGGACATGCTGACACCTCTTAACTTTGATCTTTGTTTATCAGATAACTCTCCTATTTGCTATCCTTATGTGGTATTGCCATATTTAAGGACACCAAATAAGGGCACTATCCGATAAACAGCACCCTAATTTAGTATCTTTAAATATGGAAATCTCACATAAGGGTACTCATTTAGGGAATTAACTACTTAACAGCAAAAAGATCAAAATGTAAAAAGCCCTTTTCGTAATTTGAATCTTTCAGTTGTTTAGTAGATAACTCACCTATTTGTTATCCTTATGTGAGATTGCAATATTTAAGGACACCAAGCAAGGGAGCTATCTACTAAACACATTCACATGTATATATACACAAAAGAACACAATACATGTATGTCTGTGTGTGTGTACACCTGTGGTTGTGTATATAATGTACTTACTTTAGGTGGAAGGGATTGTCATCCACAGTTTTTTGCCCCACCACAACTCTTTTGGTATGTACTTTACAAGTAACGCCAAGCCTCCATAGCAAGCCAGTAACCAACTTCATGCTGATGAGTGGCATTAACAATGAAACAGCTGTCCATGAGTAATTCACTGGCTTTGCTCCTCTTCCTGGGTTGTGTTTCAAAGCTGTTGTATACAGCAGACACATACTCCAAGGAATCCATGTGTAAAGTGGAATTGAGGCAAAAAGTGTTTCTTTGTTGAGGTAATTTGCATAGGCCTAACAAGAATCCCTTGCAGTAGTGAGAGCACTGTAAAAGTGAGATTTCTGTGGGAAAAGCAAGTCTTATGGTTTGACTGGTGTGTGTATTTGTGTTTAGCAATGTATAAATTATCCACTTACTTCAGGTGGAAGAGTTTTCATCCAGACTTTTGTCCCCACGACAACTCTGTTGGTAAGTATTTTATAATTAATGCCAAGTCTCCATAACAAGCCAGTAACCAACTCCATGCTGATGAGTTGCATTAACAACGAAACAGCTGTCCATGAGTGGTTCACTGGTTTTGCTCCTCTTCCTGACTTGTGTTTCAAAGCTGTTGTTTTAGGATGGGTATGACAGTAGCATGCTTAACGGGAGCAGGGACAACACCAGATTAAAAATAGCAGTTTAGGATGTGTGTTATGGATGGTACAAAACAAGGGTAGAGAGATCTGATAAGGTGGGAAGCTACTAGATCAAGCAAACAGGTGGTGGGACGAGAGGAGAGGAAAAGAAAAGCAAAGCCACCTCCTGTTCTGTAGCTGGGGAGAAGGCCTGCAGGGTAGGGAAGGTGTGGAGAGGGAGGAGCATAGGGGGAGAATTATTTCCTTAACTCTTCAATCTTGTCGGTAAAGTAGCATGCAGGGCCGCCATCAGGGGGTGACAACCATAACGGCCCGGGCCCCACGTGGAGCACAAAACTGCCGCAGGGGCATCTGCACCAGGGCCCATCAGGTGGCCCAAGCATTTAGGGCCACCCGATGGGCCCTATATCTTCAGGGGCCCGGTCAGCGCTGCGGCCGGGTAATTGCGCGACCGGGCCCCTTTAAAAAAAAATATTGCGACAGCACCGCAAGGGCTGCTGGGAGGAAGTGACGGCCGGTCACTTCCTCCCAGCTTACTGCGTGCGGGAGGAGACCGGAGGGAGAGGAATAAGGAGAGGAGAGAGGAGGGGCATCCGCTCACTCCCATCATCCCCAGCCACCCTCCTGCAACTTAAAGGTAAGAGGAGGGTGGCTGATAAATGAGGTGTGTGTGTATGTGTCTGCATATATGTATGTATCTCTGTGTGTATGTATCTCTGTGTGTATGTCTGTATGTATGTCTGTGTGTATGTCTGTGTGTATCTCTGTGTGTATGTCCGTGTGTATGTCTGTGTGTATCTCTGTGTGTATCTCTGTGTGTATCTCTGTATGTATGTCTGTGTGTATGTCTGTATGTATGTCTGTGTATATGTATGTCTGTGTGTATGTCTGTGTGTGTCTGTATGTATGTATGTGTGTATGTATGTCTGTGTGTATGTATGTATGTATGTGTGTATGTCTGTGTGTATGTATGTCTGTATGTATGTATGTGTGTATGTATGTCTGTGTGTATGTCTGTGTGTA
This sequence comes from Pelobates fuscus, assembly GCF_036172605.1. Lineage (NCBI taxonomy): Eukaryota > Metazoa > Chordata > Amphibia > Anura > Pelobatidae > Pelobates > Pelobates fuscus. The sequence goes on along the minus strand of NC_086317.1, from coordinate 343,614,698 downwards.
TGTCTGTGTGTATGTATGGCTGTGTGTATGTCTGTATGTATGTATGTGTGTATGTCTGTGTGTATGCATGTCTGTGTGTATGTCTGTGTGTATGGCTGTGTTTATGCATGTGTGTATGTCTGTGTGTATGTCTGTATGTATGTCTGTGTGTATCTCTGTGTGTATGTCTGTATGTATGTATGTGTGTATGTCTGTGTGTATGTCTGTGTGTATGTCTGTGTGTATGCATGTCTGTGTGTATGTCTGTGTATATGCCTGTGTGTATGTCTGTATGTATGTCTGTGTGTATATCTGTGTGTATGTCTGTATGTATGTCTGTGTGTATGCCTGTGTGTATGTCTGTGTGTATGTCTGTATGTATGTCTGTGTGTATCTCTGTGTGTATGTCTGTATGTATGTCTGTGTGTATCTCTGTGTGTATGTCTGTATGTATGTCTGTGTGTATGCCTGTGTGTATGTATGTGTGTATGTCTCTATGTATGTCTGTGTGTATCTCTATGAATGTATGTCTGTATGTATGTCTGTGTGTATCTCTGTGTGTATGTCTGTATGTATGTCTGTGTGTATCTCTGTGTGTATGTATGTATGTATGTATGTCTGTGTATATGTCTCTATGTATGTCTGTGTGTATGTCTGTGTGTATGTATGTCTGTGTATATGTCTGTATGTATGTCTGTGTGTATGTCTGTGTGTATGTATGTCTGTATGTATGTCTGTGTGTATCTCTGTGCGTATGTCTGTATGTATGTCTGTGTGTATCTCTGTATGTATATATCTATCTGTGTGTGTGTATGTCTGTATGTATGTATATCAGTATGTATGTGTATGTATGCCATTATGTATGTATGTATGTCTGTTTGTATATCTGTATGTCAGTTTGTATGTATGTCTGTTTGTCAGAATGTATGTATGTATGTGTGTCTGTCAGTATGTGAGTATGTATGTACGTCAGTGTGTGTGTCTGTATATCAGTGTGTGTGTGTGTGTGTATCTGTATCTGTGTATGTGTCTATATGTGTGTGTGTCTGTTAGTATGTGTGTATCTTTCTGTGTCTGTGTCCTTTTGTGTCTGTGTTTTTATATTCCTGTGGGTGGGATTTGGAGGCGGGGCTTGGAGGCAGGCCCACAGGGGCCCAGACCTTGAGCTGTGTTAGGGGCCCCACAATTTCTGATGGCAGCCCTGGTAGCATGCAAGCCAATCTGCAGGAAGGTCAGTTTGAATGGTGGCTTGAGGTGGGCAAAGGAGAGAGTTGAAGGTATTAAAGAGATGCCTGGGATTGCATGAGCATGAATTAACAAGAGAGGAAAAGTAGGATTGTTTAGTAGGCTGTGTTATATGATCACAAAATGAATTTATAATGGAGGAAGTCTGACAACGTGCAGGCCTTCCTCCAGCAGTGTTTAGCTGAACAGGAGCATCTTTGCAGGTAGTGGGTCGATTTAGTGTGCCAAGGTTGGAGGCGCGTCTTCTTTGAGGTGCATCTTTGGAGCAGGCTGTAGCATCCAGGGCAGAGGTGAGGGTGGCATTATATGAGGAGATAGCCAGAGAGGGACAAGATAAAGTGGGGATGAATGAGAGTTTTGAATGGAGATCAGCTAAGAGTTGCTGAAGGTGAAGAGAACTCAGGTCCCTTCTGAGTTGAGGGCAGTTACGGTGCAACTGTTGGGTATGGTGTCTTTCAAGAACAAATAATAAGAAGTTGTGATCTGAAAGAGGAAATGGAGTGTTGTGGAGCTTAGAGATAGTGCATGCATTACAAAAAATAAGATCAAGAGTATTGCCAACCACATGTGTGGGAGTATTTACCCACTGTGATAGGCCAAGAGAGGAGGTAATAGAAAGGAGCTTGGAAGCTACTGAGGTTAGAGGTAGGTTAATGGAAATGTTGAAAACTCCAAAAATTAGGGAAGGGATATTACTTGAAAGGAAGTAGGGAAACCAAGCAGAAAAATGGTCAAGGAACAGACTAGGGAAACCAGGGGGGCAATAGATGACAGCTATGAGTTTTAACAGACGAATTGAGTGAATTTCAAAGTTGGAGAAGGATAGGGAAGAGGGTGAGGGCAGAGATTTAAAGGAGCAGGAGGGGTGAAATCCTACACCGCCACCTTTACTCTCAGCCTGTCTTCGGTTGTGAGTAAAGTGAAGACCACCAAAGGACGAGAGGAGAGAAAAAGGCAGGGATAGCAGTATCAGATAGGAGAGCAATGTTTCCATTAGTGCAAGTAAGTTTAGTGAGTGTGAGATAAATAGGTTATGGATGGAAGTTGATTTAACTGTGCTGTACACAGAGTGTGCATTCCAGAGGGCAGCTTTAAAGGATGAATTATAGTGAGAGTTACATGAAATGGATATGAGATTGCTGTGGCTTCTGATGTTAGCACCAGGTGGCTTAGTAATGGAGGGACCAGGGTTTGGAGAGACATCACCAGCTGCCAGGAGCAGTAGGATGGAAAAGAAGAGAAGGTGGGAAGATGGGAGTAATAGCTTGTATTTAAGGGATTTAGAAGGGGTTTGTGGAGGATGGCTGAATAGATATGAGTAAAGTGCTGTGATGAATACAGAGATGATGGAAGTAGAGAGGGAGCAAAAGGATAGAGAGATTTTAATAATGAGGGAAGTGAGGGAGAAAGTGACAAATATAAGGAACAACATTATTAGGAGAATAGGTGCTGTGTTTAAGATATGGAGAATTGAGCTGTGAAAAACCATAGGTGAGGTTAGGAGGGTTAAGGGATAAAAGGTATTCATTGTGTGAAATAAGCTATTTTAGGTGTGGAGGGCTTGGTGGACATGATTAGTTTGTCAGGAAAGCCAGGTAATTTGAGCAATCTATAAATGTAATGAGTACCATGGAGAGGGTGGGATGTGGGGCAAGGTGGGTGGGAAATGATCATCCAGAAATGCTACCTCTGCTTAAGGCTGTTCCAGCAGGGTTCTGAGTACTGGGAGTAGCTGCTAAAATGCTCTATTGGCCCAGGCTATAAGAGAGGATTTTTAGATACTATGTTAATTCTTAATAACATATTGTTAATTATAATTCTCTGATTATATTGTATTCTGTAACATACTCACCTACGTGACCATACTCACCTACGTGAGTAATACTAAGTATCTTACCTACGTAACCTCAGGTACAGGCAAAAGCACAAATGGGTATCACTTTAAAATGCTACTCACATACGACATTTGCATGATATATTGCCACCTCAATGTTTACTGACAACCAAATTAATCCCTTGAATTTATCTGTCTCAAACATTGTCAAAAATTGTACCACTGTATACAACTGTATCTTTATTTTTGAAAAAAACAATAAAAATAAAATAAACAACAGCAAAATAAGACTCTTGGCTCAAATATTCTAATACACAAATACTGGAGCTGAATTAACTAAAGCCTCAAATCTATAAAAACATTTCCCCTTAACTAAATTACGCCATCATCTATCTAATGGGGCTAAGAACGTTCAGGATTATTCACTAAAGTCCAATGGAATTCAGCAATGTCATGATTTTGTAAATCAGGCCCCAAAAGAACATGGATTTGGTCGGGATTACAGCTGTCCCGATTGTCTCCAGATGCCTGAAATCCAGGCCTGGATTTAAAAAAAAAATCTGAACTATTATTTTTTTATAAATTGACAGATTGCCAATAAAGTGGAAATTCAGTAATTTTCACCAGATTACATACTTATATTGCTAGTTTTCTGCTTTTGCAGCATTATCTACAGTGGGAATATAATATAACTGGTTTATGTACTGTGTGAGATTGTGAGGTCTGGTTTACTAAGAGATGCTTTATGGTGTTCTGCGCTTTTATTAATAATGAAGGAGGATTATTATTAATGCTAATGCTCTCTTTTAGTTTTTATTTCACTTTGTATCTCCTGAATAGTTGTCTCTGTTATATATTTATTTTAGGTCATGCCATTTACTTCAGAGTAAGCTTCGTATTTTATATATACAATATGAGGCTGATTAGTTTTTGGTGTTACATTTTGTGATAGGGTTCATGTAATCTTATATTTTTTTTAACATTAGATTTTATTGTTTTTCAAAATTAAGTGGGATTCAAGATGGAAAAGAGAAGGATATAAAATATACTGTTACAAAGAATGTAACAGTTTTACAACATCTTGCCACAACGATTATTGCATAATTGACATCAAGCTTTAAAAACCTCAACCTTACATATCATTGGGTAAAAGATGTCTGTGTCATAAACTCTGGACTTTCTCCATCACCATCTACTGACTTGATCTTATCAGAGGTCCCACTGCCCTTAATGTATGTTTATTTACCACTGTGGCACATTGTAACTGAAAGAGTCGAATATGTGGGGACGGAGAAGATGGCAGGGCAGGATATGAGCACAAGGAATGGGGATAATCATTACAGGCATGAGGTTGTTTAAATAGTGACCAAAAGAATGTAAAACTTGCAAGTACTTGTTTAGTGTAGCATGGGTATATGTCTGCAAACCAGCCTTAACTGATTTGTAAGGAAGTCTAAGTTTCCAAACGGAATATGTTGTGGCCCTGGTTTTCTTGTTAATATGTACCATGGCTTAGTACATCCTGGGTTCATTGCCTCTAGTACGAGTTGCTAATAGAATATGTGAAAGGAACGACAGGAATTAAATGAAATAAAATAAAATGTGTTGTTTTTGTCGTGGTTAAGACTTTTAGAGTTTATGAGTTGCATCCATACTGTTTTTGCTTGTAGAGCTAGGGCAATATTGGTTCCTGTCGTTTGTATCATAGACTCATATGTCGGCTTCTGCAAGATTGTGTGTATAGCTCCTCAACTAAAGTCACTAGAGTCAATCTTCAATATCTTGCTATTAAAGAGTCAGCTGCTACTAAGATCAGAAATGTTCTTTATATGTTTTGGTATGTTTCCTGTGATCATGAATAACAAGTAAAATTCAGGTAGTAATTTTAGTGTTATTTCTGTAGCTCCGCATATTAAGGAAAGTTTATGACAGCTCCACCAAATGTAAAGCATTTTAACTTTTTGTAATTGGAACCTCTAGCACATCTCACTATTATCGTCACTGATATGTTTAAGCCTTGTTGGGACCAAGTACCATTGGTACATTATTTCCCTGATTAATTTGAATTGGGTTGCACATTGTGTAAAGTCTCTCTGGATTTCAAAGGCTTTTTCTCAACTTTTCTTCTCCAGAGGCTACCCCAATTCTCTGTTCCATGCTAGTATGAAATTGTGTAGTTGAGTGTGTGATGTTTGTCCCAACAGTTTATAACACATGGATAAAGGTTTAGGAGCTGGATTGAGGCATAATTCCTCAAAGAACTACTGTCCTTAAAGTGGCTGTGTTAATGCCTGAGACAGATATATAAAATGTCTGCAAGCAGACAGAGAATAAGCGAGAAACAAGCAGAGGTCAGGATTACAGAAATACACGGAATTGATAGCTAGGCCAATATCAGGATAACAGAGAGCAAGAATGGTCAAACAAGCCAAGGTCAGAGAACAGGAAATCCAATACACATTATAAACACACTCTCAGGTAACAAAAACCACGACAGGGCAAGGAAACAAGGACAACCAGGAAGTATATATACCCTAATCTGGGTAGTGATTGGTCACACAGGACCATGATGTCACAAGCCTGTACACAGCATCAAAAAGCGACACATGGGCTGACACTATAAAAGGAGACTAATAGGAGGGGTCCACATTACATATGATGTCATAATAAGGCACCAGGAAGTTAGGGATAAATGTGTGTGCATCAGAACTCAGAAAATACGTAATTTCTGTGATTGCACGTTGCCACGAGGGACAGGTATTCACATTGTTAACCCCAGACAAGTTAGATTGTAATGGTCTTAATTGTAGGTAAGAGATGTACAGTTTGTTTGGTAAACTCTAAACCTTTTGTAGTTCTTGATCTTTCCACTTTTATAGAGCTGATATATGTATTTGATCACTCCCACATCCCATGGTTCACAATTAAAGAAGTAGGACAATCCCACATTTACAGAGATTAATCGTGTGGCCATAGATCATAGCCATAGTTGAGTAACATTTAGTTTTTACTGCATCCTAAAGGAGTGCTTCAGTAGTGAGTAACATGTTTGTCATTTTAGGTTTAAAGCTCTTGGTAATCAATAGTAGGTATTTGATTCCTTGAGAAATGCAATTGTGTGTTTCTATATATTCCCACTGGGGTTTGATGTCGTGTAATTGCAGTGCCAGAGCTGTATTCAACAGTGCACTCTTATAGTAGTTTTTAAGATGGGGTAAGTTGAGTCCTCCTTCTCTTACATCTCTCTGGAATACCCTAGCTGCTACTCTGTTTTTTTTTCCCTGCCACACAAAGTTGATAAAGTTGCAACTGTGCAAATAAATTGTTTTGGATCATTATCTGAAGATTCCTGAACAAGTATAGAAGCTTAGGCAATATTACAATTTTTTTTGCCACAATTCGGCCTAGTAATTTCATTACTTACAGTAGGTTTGACTTGTATCTCTCATGGCTCGTGCCCTTTTGGTACACTTGGTAGGCAGTATTTCACTTTAATTTTTGTATGAGTCTTGACTTTATTTTACAAAACAGTTTTGCAAATATTACTCATCACTATATAAATTGTATTGTGATATGATAGATGCTCTGGGGTTTGAAATAAGCTGCCAATTCCATAAGTTGAATCTGATATTAAAAATTAGTAATTAGAGGATACATTAGGATGTTAGGAAAATTCTCTATTAGCATAAGGTAACCATTCCTCAAATTGGATTTGCCAAGGCAACTTGATCAAAGGACACAGGTTCTAAGGTCATAGGGGAAATATATATTGCAGTTTTAAAGAACTGTATTCTAATATCTTCTTCAGATGGCACACGAACACAACATGTTTAGTCATAGTTATTACAGTACATACATTTTTGTATTTGATAAAAAATGGTCACCCAATGATACTTAAACAAGATTTAAACTATTTTATATTGCAATTAACTACTTGAAGTATATATTCTCTCAAATATGTTTTGTTCATTTCCTCAATCTCTCCTATCGTCAGTTTTAATTCCATCTCTTGAACCAAAACAGTTAATTTGGCAGTATTATACTTGCCAGATACACGATTTTGAAGTGGCCTATATATGCATGTGTGTTTAAATTAGCAGTCAGAATCCTGAAAACCATTAAAATTCATTAATAAATGAAGGAGTTTAATCTATCTGAATAGAAAATAAGATCTGACATTTTCATTTTCTGTCAATGGTATTCCACAAGGGAAAAGTGTCAAAATGTAATTTCTAAAGTTACAGAATATCATCTGAAATATTTATACATTATAGAAAACCTGCTTTGATTGCAAATAATGGCAACATACATGTTTTTTTTCTAAAGTAGGTGTAATAAACAGGTCATTGTGGTAACATTTATCCTGCACATATACGACTTTATGGCACAAATCACCACTGGGACAAATTAAACATAAACACTTAAATGTTTGAATTTATATCCATTTTGGTAAAATAATATTTTCTAGTGTGTCCTTGGTAGAAGACTATTAATTTCCATTAATCAAAAGTAAAAAAAAATAATTCTGTAAATAGATAACTATTATATGATTGACAAATAATTTAGCTGGCGCTGTATAATGCCATGCATAAAAGTAATTTAAATATCCAGATTCTACACTCTACATGTGCCATTATCATGAAGTATCTTAATGTATCAATGTTCTTTCAGTTTGTTGAAGAATGAGTAGAGTAAGAGTGAACAAAATATTCATATTACATTAAAATGCTTTTTGATAGACATTGTTTATACATTTATATGTATAAAAATTATTTTCTTACCTCATTGAGGTGGTATATATTCCTCATTTATTGGGTCTTCTACCATTGGCCTGGGAGGGTTCTGCACAGCTTCTTAGCTGTCCCTAGAACTGCACTCATCTTTACAGTGATCTCAGATGTACCACCTGAATTTGTTGAAGCCACTCCCCCAACATGAGGGTCACAGCCCTCAGTGCTCCAGCCACAACTGGGAATCTACTGCCTTTACTTTCCACATTCTTTATAGCTCCTCTTTTAGTCCTTGCTTTTTGTCCACTTTATTATGTTCCTTATTCCTGATGTTATTATCACTGGGTATTGCAACATCTACCACCACTGAAGTCTTCTGTCCCTTTTTTACAATGTCATGTTGGTTGGCCAGTACTTGTTATATGTTATATATGTGTGTGTGTGTGTGTGTTAAGGGCCTCAAAAGTTTGGGGAATAAGACATACAGGGAAGAAACAAAAGTCGGTTGTGGTGTGCCTGCAATAAATAGCGCAAAAAGAGATATAACAAAATGTATTCAGCCTACAAATACAACATGGATACATCACATTAACATGTTCCGTAATGCTTGTCTTACCTCTTGCATAGGTTGAGGTATGTATCTAGAGTAGGCTATGGATTTCCATCGACCTAAGTTTTTGATGATGTGTACAGGAATATTTCTTTTGGAAGCTGTGGTGGTGGCCCAGATATGGAATGAATGACCTGAGTAACTAGCCGGGTTAACACCTAACCGTACCGGTAACATTCTAACATAAAGCATGAACTAGTGATGTCCCGAACGGTTCGCTGGCGAATAGTTCCTGGCGAACATAACATGTTCGCGTTCGCCATTGCGGGCGAACACATGCGATGTTCGGTCCGCCCCCTATTCTTTATCATTGAGTAAACTTTGACCCTGTACCTCACAGTCAGCAGACACATTCCAGCCAATCAGCAGCACACCCTCCCTAGCAGACCCTCCCACCTACTGGACAGCATCCATTTTAGATTAATTCGGAAGCTGCAACCATTTTATTTTATTTTTTCAATTTATTATTATTATTTTTTTCAGTGCATATAAATGTTACAAGCAGATACTCCCCCCAGAAACTCTGTATTATGGCAGATACTCCCCCCAGACACTCTGTGTTACTGCAGATACTCCCTCCAGACACTCTGTGTTACTGCAGATACTCCCTACAGACACCCTGTGTTACTGCAGATACTCCCTCCAGACACTCTGTATTACTGCAGATACTCCCTCCAGACACTCTGTATTACTGCAGATACTCCCTCCAGACACTCTGTGTTACTGCAGATACTCCCTCCAGACACCATGTGTTATTGCAGATACTCCCCCCAGACACCCTGTGTTACTGCAGATACTCCCTCCAGATACTCTGTGTTACTGCAGATACTCCCTCCAGACACCCCTGCGTGGTGGGTGGGGGCTATAAAAATAATGAGGGGGGACCTACTGTCCTCCCCCCGGTCCCCACCCCTGCGCGGTGGGTGGGGGCCATAAATCACAATGTCGGGAGGACCTACTGTCCTCCCCCCGCCCCCAACCCTGCATGGTGGGTGGGGGCCATAAATCACAATGTCGGGAGGACCTACTGTCCTCCCCCCGCCCCCACCCCTGCGTGGTGGGTGGGGGCCATAAAAATAATGAGGGGGTCCTACTGTCCTCCCTCCGGCCCCCACCCCTGTGCGGTGGGTGGGGGCCATAAATCACAATGTCGGGAGGACCTAATGTCCTCCCCCTGCTCCCACCCCTGTGCGGTGGGTGAGGGCCATATAAAATAATGAGTGGGGGGACCTACTGTCCTCCCCCCGGTCCCCACCTCTGCGCGGTGGGTGGGGGCCATAAAAATAATGTGTCAGTGTGTATCAGGGTCTCTGAGGACAGGTGTCAATCCATATGTCAAGGTGTCAATATGTCATATGTCAGGTGTCAATCCATATCTATTGTGATTTAGGAATGTTAGGTGATTTATGCCCTTTATGGATTAAAACCAGACTCTGCATCAACTGTGTAATTTTCCATGGGAGTTTTGCCATGGATCCCCCTCCGGCATGCCACAGATCAAGGGGTTAGTCCCCTTGAAACAACTTTTCCATCACTATTGTGGCCAGAAAGAGTCCCTGTGGGTTGTAAAATTCGCCTGCCCATTGAAGTCTATGGCGTTTCGCCCAGTTCGCCGGTTCACGAACGTTTGCGGAAGCTCGCGTCCGCCGTTCGCGAACCGAAAATTTTGTGTTCGCGACATCACTAGCATGAACCTGCTAGTGGTGAGTGTTTTCCTGTGTAAAGGCAGAAGGTTGATTAGGATTTGAATGTAGGAAAGGTAATGGTCCAAGACTCTGACAGGGCACAATTGATTGCCTGTGGGGTAATATGTGATTTTTACGGCTTGACCCTTTCCACCAGTTTTTGTGTGATTTAGTGCAAATATGTAGTGCCGTGTGCTTTCACCAGTTGTGCTTTTGTGACGAAGTCAGCTGAGTTAATGTTGGTGGTGGTGAATTCTCTAGGTTGGAGAAAGCCAAAGATGGCCATGACTTTAAATCACGTGATTTCTCTGGGTCTCGAAAGTGATTGGAACATGTCATCGTGGATGGGTAATCTAGAAGGTGTAGGTATAGGTGAGGAGTCTTTTCTACCTTTTAATATGGCTTTACCTGACAGGATGACAGGCCATGTGGTGAGGATGTGGTGTTGGATCCCGGTAGCGTATAATATAATGGTGTTGAAGGATAGCTTTAGGTGCAGTTGCCAAAAAGAGATGAACACTAGCAATATTACCATGGAGAACTTGTCCGTGATGTGAAACTCCAGCAAAAATCTATTGAAAATGCGAAAGGCCCATTTCCTTGTATTTGCAGACAGACCTAGGTGTGAGAGGTGAAGCCCGTGAGCAAGTAATTTATCTAATCCATAACCATGTCCTGCCACTGTGGAGCCGGAGTGACTACTAAGTCTGCTATTGGCAATACTGTCCGGAACTCCTGAAATCGAGTTTTAGTTGGTGAAACAGGGACGCCCAAGTGTTCAAACAATTGTATAGTGCATGGAGGCTACTGGGTGGAAATAAGTTACTTTCTACAGTCAGAAAGTCATCAAGACAGTGATATACTGTAGGGCATCTGCAGATGTTAAGCAGCATCCAACACAACATATCAGCGAACATATCAAATATCCTTGGACTGCTTTTTGAACCAAACGTGAGATGTGTGAAGAAATAGTATGATCCCCGCTGTAACGGATCGACGGGCACCCCGACTGGGTACCTCCGTTGAAGGATGCTCCTAGCACTTCCTGAGGACTCCAAGCACTGCAGCAGACACCACAACCACCGAACCGGAGAAGCATACGAAGGCTCTCAAGTATATGAATGCTGTAAACAGCTGAACAGGAAAAGCATACAATCAGCTTGCTGTCAGCATACAATCCAATTCCCCCAATAACGAGACAACACTTCATTTTGAGGTCAAGCAGAACTGACTGCACTGGCACATACAGCCTCTTTTATTCCCAATCCACAAACCTAATACTGCCCACAGGGTTTTGAAATACAACCAATCAATCCGTACACACAGACACTCCCACACAAAATCCTCCCCTCTGCCTGTGATATGATTACTGAACACAATGGTCAATATAATTACCACAGGCAGAGAAATACAGTATTATAAAACATATCACAGGGACCCCAAAACATGCAATAACCCCATAAAAAATGCAGATTCTGCAGAACATATACAGGCTATATGAAAAATAATTACTGTTAAATGTGTCCCCTGTTCTGTAGTTTAAAACTACTTAACGATGTCTTTGTGCACCAAATACCGGCGAGATGGCACCGTGTAGAAAAGTCAAAATAGTGTCTGTGAGTTAAAATGGCCGCCATCCATTGTTCTCACCATGTGCTTCATCCATTGTTCTCACCATGTGCCTATGATACATGAAATGGTGGCCACCCAATAACTCCACAGTATGTCCCCAGATGGTTCTTAAAGGGCCAGTAGCAGCATAATAAAATACAACATGCCCAAATAAGTTCCTAGAAGGGTAATACATCCCAGGGTCATAGTCACAGGGCAAGAAGCTGGCAAGCAGTCCTCTACAGGCACAATTGTCGGGGTTGGTTCCGCCACACCCGCCACTTAACACCATGTAGATGCCACAGGGAAGGATGAATAGGGAGGAGTTTGAAAACGCTGACTATGTCTATCTTGCTAAGCCAGGCTCCCACTCCTGCTGACAGGATGGCCTATATAGCGTGTTGTAGCGAAAATTCCTCAGGTGGAATTAGCGAGTTAAGACTAGGTGTTGTTGTAGCATGAGGAGCAGAGAGGTCAATGATGAGCCTTTGTTTATTAGAGGTCTTACCAATAACTATACCTATGAAATTGGTCCTCCATACTGAGAATGGTGGAGAGCTGAAAGGACCTAGTTCGAAACCTTGATCTACTTCCTTCTGTAGCAACGCATTGACAGTGTTGGTAATAACAAGACCAGTCTGTAAGTTGTTGCATTTGACTATCCCTCATGGCATATAAAGGATACCTGTGTGAAATCCGTAAACCCAGCCACCAGAAATTCTACCAGATGTGTTGAGGGGTGGTTGAACAACAATTCCTGTAGCAGTGAGATATTGACAATCGATAGGTAAGGCTTTGAGTATAATTTATTAGGGCACATAGTCTTGGCATGGGCCCAGTAACACTGTGAGCATATGTGTAACAGTCTGCAGGCACTGTAACTGCAGGTGCTTGCATTAAAATTGTTACAAATTTGAGACTTGCCTAAAAATATGATATTCCATCCTAACTTGTCTTTGAGAACCTTGTTTTGTCTAAATGTCATATTCAGGCTGGGGTTGGGGTAGAAGGCACTCACTTCCGGGGTGTTTTGCTATATGTTTGCTGTGTGGGAAGCAGATGAGCAGATAGCACAAGCTCAGGTTTTGAGACTCGCTAATTGGGGTATAATTGGGGTATTACTAGATAGGGTGCTAGGGAGAATGGCCGAGTCAGGGGTAGCTGGAGCTGGTGGAGAACTTGTTTGGTGTCCTGAGATCATCCTATCCAGTTTGTCATTAATTTGTTCTAAAGAGGATAGAACTGATGACAAAACGGCCTGTAGGTCAGCAGACTGTCCACTACTAGATCCCTCTCCTGCCCCGTCATTGTCAGTTTGGGTATTTAATACAATTCTGCTTTCATGACTGTAGCTGGATAGGGGATGTTTCTCTTGCATAGCTCTGCAGTGATCCTTGGGATGGTCCAGGATCTGAGGGATAATGGACTTGCGATGTCACCCACTTGGGGCGGGGTCACCGATCTGGCTGGCGTACTGGGGATCAATAGTTCTTCCCTGCCCTCAGGTAGTTGTTATATATTATAATAAAAATTAGGAGGTTATGCCGGGCTTCTCTTACACTGGCTGGCTAAATAATGCCAAGTGGCGAAAAAATTACCTAAGAAGAAATAACAGATGACACCCTGCTAATTGCCAAGTGGCTTGAGAGGCTCTATCTATGAGTTGGCATGATTAGCATTGCGGCCAAGGAAAGTTGTGGTGGTGACTTGAAGAGCATAAGATAGACTTGGAGTCACAAGTGAGGCCCTCTCTATGCCACTAAGTGAGGCGACTGACTATGTTTTAGCTTGATGGGTAAATGTACCTCCAAGTGAGGATGGGTGCTGGCCTTGCGTGACCACTAACCTAAGGCATAGAAGGCCTAGAAATAAATTTAACAAGTGGCCTCCTTTTCTTAATCAGCCAATATGAACCTATCTACAGAAAAAACAGCAAGGAGTTGGAGGGTAAGATCAGAAATGGGGACTGACGTAACAGAACTTATGGAAGGGAGTGAGTTCTGTTGAAGCAGCAGTCTGTAATACCTATGAGAGTAATGATAGGCTTGTAGTGTTCATATCATATTGTACCTTATACATATTATTACTATAAATATACCTACTGGTTTATCACTTGAGCAAAAGTTTAACCGTCACTAAAGGACTTGGCAGAAGACTTGAATACCTAGTAATGTAGAAAATATAACATGTTCCGGACATAAGTTTCAGGTTAAGTTTCAGGTTAATGAAAAACTTGAGGAATGTTTATTAGAGGGGGTGGAATGCCCCTTATAAAGCAAAATTACATCATAAGCATTGTCAGAGATAACATGAAATAATACATTAATAATTGGTTAATTGTTAAGTGTTTTATTCAAAGCACGTCCTACTGGGTGTGCCATCTTATGTCATTACTGTCGTCATGAAGTTCTCCCCTGGATTCCAGCGCCATCTTGAAAATTAGAGTGTTTAGTCGATGGGTGGGGTACTCCTGAGTGACATCTAGTGGTCATTTTAGTAATTTTTTTGAATAATACTGATTATAACTAAATGGAGTAAATAGGCATTTTACTTTTGCTAATATTCTGTCCACAACAGTCCCCCCCTTAAAATGACTATTTACGACTTAAAACAACTACAGTAAGCATTCACAAATCTAAAACAAATCATAAAACAGACAAGGAGAGCAAGGAAAATGAACAATTAGAAGACAGCCACGCCTATCTGGGTCAGAACCTTTTGCTAGCCATTCATCCATCAAACCATCTACCCCATGAATTAATGGTTCCTGAAATCCTTTTAATTCTTCAGTGGGACACCCTAGCTTCTCTATTTTCAAAGTCACGTTACCATATGATCCTGTGGTATCTGGAATGTAGATACAAAATGTCATGTCATAGTATCTGGGAGTATGTTACATACTCCTCCTTTCTTCACCAAAATTGTGTCTAGGGCCATCTGGGATGTGTCTTGTAAGAGTTAAACCAGCTCTTGTAAGGCATCTCCAGTATAATTAACAAAGCGCTGTTGGATGTTATAAATATAATAAATGCAAATCAAAATATCATTAGCATTGATGGTTGGGGAAATGGACTCAAACTTCGTCTTTTACTGTGAAATCATCTGGTACCCCCCTTGGCATCAATATATATATATAAATATATATATATATATATATATGTGTGGGTCAAACTTCCCTTTACAGAGGTGCTCCTTTTTTTTGTCCTGAAACATGAATGTGGTGTGTCAAGAGTACCTTGTCATGTATTATGTGTATGGACACCGGACTGGGAATTAAAAGCAGCCCTGGAAAAAAAATATTTACCAGCCCCATAATGCGTTGCGCCAGCATAGTGTGCAGATACAGTGTTAGAAGCGCACTCATAGGCTTCAAAATAAACAAAAGTGCAGATTTATTTTAAGCAGATGTGAATCCCTGGTGGTCGCAGTGCTGAGAGTGAACTCTAGCCCGTAGCTCCAGGGCTAGAGTTCACCCTCGTGAGAGCTGGAGCGTTGCCGTGGAAGCTGCGGAAACGCTCTGTGCTCATGCGAGAAGGACCCAGGGGGCTGCTAGAGCTCCTCGGGTCCTCTCTTCCTCCCTCCCCTGCCAGTGTCTCTTCCTCCTCCCCACTTTCCCAGTGTCTCTCCCTCCTCACTTTCCCAGTGTCTCTCCCTCCTCCCCACTTTCCCAGTGTCTCTCCCTCCTCCCCACTTTCCCAGTGTCTCTCCCTCCCCACTTTCCCAGTGTCTCTCCCTCCTCCCTTCCTCCCCACTTTCCCAGTGTCTCTCCCTCCTCCCTTCCTCCCCACTTTCCCAGTGTCTCTTCCTCCTCCCTCCTCCCCACTTTCCCAGTGTCTCTTCCTCCTCCCCACTTTCCCAGTGTCTCTCCCTCCTCCCCACTTTCCCAGTGTCTCTCCCTCCTCAATTTCCCAGTGTCTCTCCCTCCTCTCTTTTCCTCCCCACTTTCCCAGTGCCTCTCCCTCCACCATCTCTCTATTCCCCATCCCCGTTTACCTAGAGAAGTCAGAGGGGGCTGGCCGCATTTCAGGCTGGAGCCGCCGGGCCGGGTGGCAGCCTCGCCGGTCCGGCGGCACTTCTGTCATTGATGATGCTGAGGGGGGAGGAGCATGTCTACCATGCTCCCTCGCGGTACCCACAATCCCCAGCACATTATGCTGTATCAGTATGATGCTGTGCTGGGGATTGTGGGTACCGCGAGGGAGCATGGTAGACATGCTCCTCCCCCCTCAGCATCATCAATGACAGAAGTGCCGCCGGACCGGCGAGGCTGCCACCCGGCCCGGCGGTTCCAGCCTGAAACGCGGCCAGCCCCCTATGAGTGTGCCACCGGACCGGCCACCCGGTGGCACATATAAGCGCAGCCCCCAGGTGCCGCGGCCCACCGGGAAATTTCCCGGTATCCCGGTGGGCCAGTCCGGCCCTGATGGACACAATAACCTTGGCTAGGGCACATTTACTTATTCATCATAGTATGAAACCTGTCCCATGCTACGTCAGTGTAGGTGGACTCAAATCATTTAGTCAATATTAATAACACCACAAACTCAAGATGGGCAGATAATCCTGAAGAAGCTTGGCACCTCAGCTTCCGGATGTGAGGGCTGCAGGGTAATGAGTATGTCTGAATCTCTTTAGCTTCACGAGGTCTCCTTTTGGGGTCTTCAGCTTTCCATCGATGGCAGGTGGTCAGGCGTTATTATGGCCATCAAAACATCTACTTGTTGATATTTATTTTCCCAACAAGTAACTTTTCCTTTACAGTCAAAGGTTTGTCAAGATCAACAAACGTTACTTCCCATGTAGCAGAGATAGGCTTGAATCTGGAATGGTGAATCCACTGAGTGATCTTTGCAACTTTCACGATGCACTACTGGGTATATGGTCTTGGTTGTCACATTGATGACCGGCTAGGCCCCTGGCCATCCTGACAAAATGTCTATTATAACTAGTGCATATTTGAACCGGCAACTCTTTGGCACCTGGATATAGTCACATGGATTCTTGAAAGGGATAGTGAGGTTTAGCTAGATGCTTAGGGCTTTCCTCCTTTTCTGCCTGAGTTGTCCTTGGCACAAATGGCACAGGATCGGCAGTAACTGTTGATCAGAGGGGTGATTCTAGGTGCTTCAGAGTATTTATTGATCAAAGAGTTCATAAGGGTCTTGGATAGGTATAAAGCTCCATGGGCCCACTGGACCACTGCCCAGTACATGTTTTTGGGTAAACAGAACTTGAGAGTGTTGGAGTGCAGCCCGTCTTTAGGGGTTGCCCCTTTCTGTTTCCAGCGTTGTATTTCTTCAGGGTCGGCAGCTGCTTGTTATTCCTTCAGGAGCTTGAGATCTGTGGATAGGATCTACATGGTGAATATAGAAGTTTCTTCAGCTGACACTCTTCTGTCCACTTCCCGGGGGGGGGTACCACACTATTGGTACAGTCTTGACATAGACCCTGACGTCCAGGACCAGATCCACACTACGAAAAAGAACTATTCAGACTGGTGGAGGTACGCCTCATCATGACAGACCTGTTTTGGGGACTCTCAAGGAAATAGTGCTGTCCTGATCCAGATACCCATGAAAGTAAGACACATGTATCATCACTGGGAGGTGGCTGTCCCTCATGTTTTCTTCACTAAGTCCCCAGAAATCTCATGAAAGGAACTTGGCTCATTAGAAAAAACAAAAAACAAAACATGGAACACTAAAAATCAATATCAGCTCTCTACAGAGGGGGTCAGCAAGAGAACTGTGAATGGAAAGACAGATACCCTCAATATCACACAGAAATAGGTGTGGATACCTCTCCTACTGTGGTAGGCTTATGAAATAATTAAATGCCTATGTTTTTGTTTGGGTTATGTTCTTTTAAAGAAACCTATTGCATTCTATGAAAGAACCCCCCCCCCCCAAAAAAAAAAAAAAACAATAGATCAACGTGTACTAACCAGAAAATAAAAATAGAAATAAGAAAAAAAGACAGGATAACTGAGGATAAGGGGCTCCCTCAAAATACCCCACAACAATTCTAAATGCTAAAAGCCAAAGAAAAAAACTGGTTGTGCCAGAAGGTATTATGTAAATAATATTAACCACAAATAAAAATAACGATAATATTAAAACCTATAATAGAGACATAAATCTATAAAAATATATTTTTATTGTGACAGTCCAACGTCGGTAAGAGTATAGAATAAATATCACTTTGAAGAAAGCAGAACACAAGAGATTCCCAATTAGATGAAAAATGGTTGGAATGCTTGAAAGAATAATTACTCTCATTCTGACACATCACCTTTTCCTCCATTCTTCCTCTTTTTTTAAAATGCTTTATTCGGTATATTTCTTATCATACAAAAATAAAAACATATAACAAATTGTTATATAAATAATCTCGCAGATACAAAACTCAATAAAAAAAACAAGACAAAACATAAATGTGTACGTAGGTGAAACCCATAGCAAGATCGGCATAGGGACCTAGTTATACCTGTATTTAGACTGTATCAAATCAAGAGGAGAACTTTTCTCTATCCAATATCCCCAGTTAAACTTAAATTCATTAGAAGAGACCCAAGAATTACACATGGAATAATATTTAGTTCATTAAAGAAGGCCATGATGGAGTAGTTTTGGTTTCCCATCTCTTAGCATTCAATATTTTATAAGCCCCAAAACAATGTATA
This sequence comes from Pelobates fuscus, assembly GCF_036172605.1. Lineage (NCBI taxonomy): Eukaryota > Metazoa > Chordata > Amphibia > Anura > Pelobatidae > Pelobates > Pelobates fuscus. Next base: position 343,596,322 of record NC_086317.1, on the reverse strand, counting down.
ATAAAAAAAAAATTCTCATTTTCTGCAAGGAGGCCAGCTCAAATAAAGTAACCTTTAGTCTTAAATTGGACACGAGAGAAACGAAGGCCAATAGTTTTCTTTCCAGTTTGATAATATCTGTGGGCAAACATGGAACATGTAAATACACTGAACAAAATTATAAATGCAACACTTTTGTTTCGGTCCCCATTTTTCATGAGCTAAACTCAAAGATCCATCCAAGACTTTTTCTATGTACACAAAAGGCCTATTTCTCTCAAATATTGTTCACAAATCTGTCTAAATCTGTGTTAGTGAGCACTTTGCAGAGATAATCAATCCACTTCACAGGTATATCAAGATGCTGATTTGACAGCATGATTATTGCACAGATGTGCCTTAGGCTGGCCACAATAAAAACAAAGAATAAACACACAATACAAAAGTCCCAGTATGTGATGACAAGCAGATACCACCACACTCTAAAACACATGTGTGATTACCTCTCTATTCACACATAAAACAGAATATATACATACAAGTTAGGTGGAGTGTAAGTTGGACCTTGATTGTAGGTATCACAGACAACTGGCTCAATGTGTAGGCTGGTGGTAATATTAGTAGGGATCCCACTCCCTAGCTGAGCAGGATGGGATTATATGCTGAAGATCCTCCACCCATTAACGTTCCAGGACATAAGGTGATGTTTAAAAAGCTAATTTATTTGGAACATTAACATAAAATAATGAGCAGTAAAACTCTGCAAAATCTTTAGTAAAATAAAATACTTGCAAGACGTGTTTCGCCTAAATAGGCTTCCTCAGTTGCATAAGTCTCTTATCCTGGCTTCTGTCTTCTTATGTGGCTCTCCCTTAAATGTCAATCTCGATCTGCTGTGGTAGCCGCGGACTACTTCCGTCTTCTTCCTATGACGTTTCTGTCCGCCGTCCTCATTCTGATGATGCACTTCCGGTTTCGCTCTGTGCCTGGAACGCATGTGCGTTACACTTACGATATAAACTTTATTGTCCATTTAAAGTATAGGTACTCTGGAATACAAATAAAGGAAAAACGAAATAGAAAATCAATGTGTTAAAAAACGTGAATCCATTGCAAGTGCAGAAGATAGTACAACTAATGTGATAATACTGTAGACTGTAGTACATAAATTAAAATACAATAATTCAATTATTTAGCAATGTATAGGGAAGGCAACAGGCTTTAAAATGGATAAACACATAAGAATAATACATCCCTAAGGTGTGCTAAATAAAAAGGCATTCTGTAAGAAGGAGAGACATCAATATTGAATCCATAAAATTCGATATCGCAAGAACCAGCTGCCATTATGGACCTGGGTTAACTAATGCACCAAAGGGACAATGTTTAAGAATCAGAAGAAATTGCACAGAAGAGAGTGATTTTACACAACAAGCTTTTTACTTGAAAAATCAGTTCGCAGAAAGGGGGTACGAAGAGGAAACTCTGAGGAGAATATAGAAGAGGTACAGTCTCTAGCGAGGAAACAGCTTTTAAAGTATAAGACACAGAATGATGTACAAAGGGATAATGATATCCCTTTTATCTGCGGGTATAATGGGAGCTCCAAGAGAGTAAGGCAAGCCATAAGAAAGCACTGGCACACCTTAAGGGATGACCCAATACTTAATGGAATCTTATCACCAAACCCTAGGATTATACATAGAGGCACAAAAAAAATTAAAAAACGTGCTAGTAAAAAGCTGTTTGAGAGTAGACAAACCCAATGAGCTGACAAAAAACCTTTCAGGTTTTTACGGATGTGGAAATTGCCTCCCATGTAGAGCAATCAAAAGCCATAAGAGGCACTACACCGACATTAGTCAAATCATAGGAAGACAGTACACTATTAAAGATCATACTACATGTTACTCTAAAGGTGTAGTATACCTCTTGAAATGCCCTTGTAACTAGTGATGTACCGAACTGTTCGATGGCGAATAGTTCCCGGCGAACATAGCGTGTTCGCGTTCGCCGCCGCGGGTGAACACATGGGCGGTTCGATCCGCCCCCTATTCGTCATCATTGAGCAAACTTTGACCCTGTGCCTCATGGTCAGCAGACACATTCCAGCAAATCAGCACCAGACCCTCCCTTCCACACCCTCCCACCTCCCTCCCAGCATCCATTTTAGATTCATTCTGAAGCTGCATGCTTACTGAGAGGAGGGAAAGTGTAGCTGCTGTTCATTAGATAGGGAAATTGATAGCTAGGCTAGGGTATTCAGTGTCCACTACAATCCTGAAGGACTCATCTGATCTCTGCTGTAAGAACAGCACCCCAAAAAGCCCTTTTTAGGTCTAGAACATCAGTCTACTTTTTTTTTTCTGTGTAATGTAATTGCAGTTACCTGCCTGCCAGCTTCTGTGTCAGGCTCAGTGGATACTGTGCCCATTTGCCCAGTGCCACCACTCATATCTGGTGTCACAATAGCTTAAGCTTGCATTTAAAACCAAAAAAAGTTTTTCACTGTGATAGATTGAAGAAGAGCAGTTAGTTGTCTACCAGCTTCTGTGTCAGGCTCAGTGGATACTGTGCCCATTTGCCCAGTGCCACCACTCATATCTGGTGTGACTATAGCGTGCCTTTAAAAACAAAAAAAGTGTTTCACTGTAAGCTAATAGCAGTTAGTTGTCTGCAAGCGTCTGGGTGTCAGGCCTTCAGCATGTGCTCTGCCAACCTCTGCAAGTGTAATTTGGCACTCATATCTGGTGTCTCTACAGCGTGCATTTAAAACCAAAAAACTTTTTTCACTGTAATAGATTGAAGAGCAGTTAGTTGTCTGCCAGCTTCTGTGTCAGGCTCAGTGGATACTGTGCCCATTTGCCCAGTGCCACCACTCATATCTGCTGTGACTATAGCGTGCCTTTAAAAACAAAAAAAGGGTTTCACTGTAAGCTAATAGCAGTTAGTTGTCTGCAAGCGTCTGGGTGTCAGGCCTTCAGCGTGTGATCTGCCAACCTTTGCAAGTGTAATTTGCCACTCATATCTGGTGTCTCTATAGCGTGCATTTAAAACCAAAAAACTTGTTGCACTGTAATAGATTGAAGAACAGTTAGTTGCCTGCCAGCTTCTGTGTCAGGCTCAGTGGATACTGTGCCCATTTGCCCAGTGCCACCACTCACTCACTGCTGGTGTCACAATAGCTTAAGCTTGCATTTAAAACCAAAAAAAGTTTTTCACTGTAATAGATTGAAGAAGAGCAGTTAGTTGTCTGCCAGCTTCTGTGTCAGGCTCAGTGGATACTGTGCCCATTTGCCCAGTGCCACCACTCATATCTGGTGTCTCTGTAGCGTGCTTTTACAAAGAAAAACAGTTTTCCAGTGTAAGCTAATAGAAGTCAGTGTCCTTAAAGCGGTTGTGTCAGGCCTTCCTTCAGCGTGTGCCCTGCAGAACCCTGCCAGCGTACTTTGACAGTTGCCACTCATATCTGGTGTCTCTGTAGTGTGCTTTTACAAAGAAAAAAAGGTTTCCAGTGTAAGCTGATAGCAGTCAGTGTCCTTAAAGCGGGTGTTTCAGGCCTTCAGCGTGTGCCCTGCAGAACCCTGCCAGCGTACTTTGACAGTTGCCACTCATATCTGGTGTCTCTGTAGTGTGCTTTTACAAAGAAAAACAGTTTTCCAGTGTAAGCTAATAGCAGTCAGTGTCCTTAAAGCGGGTGTGTCAGGCCTATAGCGTGTGCTCTGCAGAACTGTGCCAGTGCACATTGCCACTCATATCTGGTGTCACAATAGCGTGCATTTAAAACTAAAAAATGTTTTTCACTGTTATAGATTAAATAGCAGTTACTTGTCTTCAAGCGGGTGTGTCAGGCCTACAGCCTGTGCTCTGCAGACCTGTGCCAGTGCACATTGCCACTCATATCTGGTGTCTCTATAGCGTGCTTTTACAAAGAAAAAAAGGTTTCCAGTGTAAGCTAATAGCAGTCAGTGTCCTTAAAGCGGGTGTGTCTTGCCTACAGCGTGTGCTCTGCAGAACTGTGCCAGTGCACATTGCCACTCATATCTGGTGTCACAATAGCATGCATTTAAAACCAAAAAACTTTTTTCACTGTTATAGATTGAATAGCAGTTACTTGTCTTCAAGCGGGTGTGTCAGGCCTACAGCCTGTGCTCTGCAGACCTGTGCCAGTGCACATTGCCACTCATATCTGGTGTCTCTATAGCGTGCTTTTACAAAGAAAAAAAGGTTTCCAGTGTAAGCTAATAGCAGTTAGTGTCCTTAAAGCGGGTGTGTAAGGCCTACAGCGTGTGCTCTGCAGAACTGTGCCAGTGCATATTGCCACTCATATCTGGTGTCACAATAGCGTGCATTTAAAACCAAAAAAAATTTTCACTGTTATAGATTGAATAGCAGTTACTTGTCTTCAAGCGGGTGTGTCAGGCCTACAGCCTGTGCTCTGCAGACCTGTGCCAGTGCACATTGCCACTCATATCTGGCGTCTCTATAGCGTGCTTTTACAAAGAAAAAAAGGTTTCCAGTGTAAGCTAATAGCAGTCAGTGCCCTTAAATTGGGTGTGGCAGGCCTACAGCGTGTGCTCTGCAGAACTGTGCCAGTGCACATTGCCACTCATATCTGGTGTCACAATAGCGTGCATTTAAAACCAAAAAACTTTTTTCACTGTTATAGATTGAATAGCAGTTACTTGTCTTCAAGCGGGTGTGTCAGGCCTACAGCCTGTGCTCTGCAGACCTGTGCCAGTGCACATTGCTACTCATATCTGGTGTCTCTATAGCGTGCTTTTACAAAGAAAAAAAGGTTTCCAGTGTAAGCTAATAGCAGTCAGTGTACTTAAAGCGGGTGTGTCAGGCCTACAGCGTGTGCTCTGCAGAACTGTGCCAGTGCACATTGCCACTCATATCAGGTGTCACAATTTTGTGCATTTAAAACCAAAAAACTTTCTTCACTGTTATAGATTGAATATCAGTTAGTTGTCTTCAAGCGGGTGTCAGGCCTACAGCGTGTACTCTGCCAACCTCTGCCAGTGCACATTGCCACTTATTTCTGGTGTCACAATAGCGAGCATTTAAAAACATACAATTTTTTTTCACTGTTATAGATTGAATAGCAGTTAGTTGTCTTCAAGCGGGTGTGTCAGGCCTACAGCGTGTACTCTGCATACCTCTGCCATTGCACATTGCCACTCATATCTGGTCTCACAGTAGCTTGCACGCATAGTACCACTAATCCCCCAAAAAATGAGAGGCAGAGGCAGGCCACCCCGCAGGGGCCATTGTGGTCGTGGTGCTGTGATTCCCTTTGGCCCTAGAATAATGCCCAGTTTTCAGAGGCCGTGTACCCTGAACTTGAAAAGTTCTGAGGACATAGTTGACTGGCTAACACAGGACACCCAATCTTCTACAGCCTCCGCTCGGAACCTTGACGCACTATCCTCCTCCAGCTTAGCTTCAGGCACCTCTCAAGATACCACTCACCCGCCTGCCGCCACCACCAAAACTAGCACCACAGCTGCTTTACTTGGTATGTCAGAGGAGTTATTCACACATCCGTTTGAAGAAATGAGTGATGCGCAACCATTATTGCCAGAGGATGTAGATAACAGGGATATGTCTCAGGCAGACAGCATTACACACATGGACGTACGGTGTGATGATGATGATGTTGTACCCGCTGCTGCTTCCTTTGCTGAGTTGTCAGATACAAGTGAAGCGGTTGATGATGACGATGCGTCCATGGATGTCACGTGGGTGCCCGCTCGGCAAGAAGAAGAACAGGGCGAAAGTTCAGATGGGGAGACAGAGAGGAAGAGGAGGAGACGAGTTGGAAGCAGGGGGATGTCGTCGCAAGGAGCTAGTGGCACAGTCAGACAGCATGCATCGGTACCCGGGGTCAGCCCGACAGCACGCCAATCAACGCATGCTGTGTCCACCACCAGAATGCCGTCATTGCAGAGCTCAGCAGTGTGGAATTTTTTTTGTGTGTCTGCCTCTGACAACAGCGATGCCATTTGCAACCTGTGTTAAAAGAAACTGAGTTGTGGGAAGTCCAACACCCACCTAGGTACAACTGCTATGCGTAGGCACATGATCTCACATCACAAACGCCTATGGGATCAACACATGAGTACAAGCAGCACGCCATCCTCCTCCTGGTCCAGCATCTTCAGCCACGTCAACCACTGCTGTCCTCCTTGCCCTCTCTTAACCATCCGCCACTCCGTCTCCCGCCTTGAGCAGTTCCCGCTCATCTGCCCACAGTCATGTGTCTGTCAAGGACATGTTTGAGCGTAAGAAGCCAATGTCACAAAGTCACCCCCTTGCCCAGCGTCTGACAGCTGGCTTGTCCGAACTATGAGCCCGCCAGCTTTTACCATACAAGCTGGTGGAGTCTGAGGCGTTCAAAAAATTTGTAGCTATTGGGACACCGCAGTGGAAGGTACCCGGACAAAATTTCTTTTCACAAAAGGCAATCCCCAACCTGTACTCGATTGTGCAAAAGGAAGTAATGGCATGTCTGGCACACAGTGTTGGGGCAAGAGTCCATCTGACCACTGATACCTGGTCTGCAAATCATGGTCACGGCAGGTATATCACCTACACTGCGCATTGGGTAAACCTGCTGACTGCTGCCAAGCATGGAATGCATGGCTCTGCAGAGGAGTTGGTGACACCGCCACGAATTGCAGGCAGTCCTGCTGCCACCTCCTCTACTCCTCCTACTCCATCCTCTTCCATAACCTCCTCGGCTGAGTCCTCTTCTGCTGCTGCGTCTTGCTCCACATCAACGGCACCCCCCAGCTCCCCAGGTACTATTCCACATCCCGGATACGGTAGTGTCACGCCGTCTTGGGTTTGACTTGCTTGAAAGCAGAGAGTCACATCGGACAAGCACTCCTGTCCGCCCTGAACGCACAGGTGGAAAAGTGGCTGACTCCGCAGCAACTGGATATCGGCAAAGTGGTTTGTGACAACGGAACAAATTTGTTAGCGGCATTGAAGTTGGGCAAGTTGACACATGTGCCGTGCATGGCACATGTGTGTAATCTGATCGTACAAAGCTTTGTGCATAAGTACACAGGCTTACAGGACATCCTGAAGCAGGCCAGGAAGGTGTGTGGCCATTTCAGGCGTTCCTACATGGCCATGGCTCACTTTGCCGATATCCAGCGGTGAAACAACATGCCAGTGAGGCGCTTGAATTGCGACAGCCCGACACATTGGAATTCAACACTCCTAATGTTCGACTGCCTGCTCCAACAAGAAAAAGCTGTTAATGAATATTTGTATGACCGGGGTGCTAGGACAGCCTCTGGGGAGCTGGGAATTTTTTTGCCACGTTACTGGACGCTCATGCGCAATGCCTGTAGGCTCATGCATCCTTTTGAGGAGGTGACAAACCTAGTCAGTCGCACCGAAGGCACCATCAGCGACATCATACCATTTGTTTTCTTCCTGGAGCGTGCCCTGCGAAGAGTGCTGGATCAGGCCGTAGATGAGCGTGAAGAGGAAGAGTTGTGGTCAACATCACCACCAGAAATAGCCTCATCAGCATCGCTTGCTGGACCTGCGGCAACGCTGGAAGAGGATTGTTCTGAAGAGGAGTCAGAGGAGGAATGTGGATTTGAGGAGGAGGAGGAAGACCAACCACAACAGGCATCCCAGGGTTCTCGTTGTCACCTATCTGGTACCCGTGGTGTTGTACGTGGCTGGGGGGAAGAACATACCTTCATTTACATCAGTGAGGAGGAGGAACGGGAAATGAGTAGCTCGGCATCCAACCTTGTGCAAATGGGGTCTTTCATCCTGTTGTGCCTGTTGAGGGACCCTCGTATAAAAAGGCTGAAGGAGAACGACCTGTACTGGGTGTCCACGCTACTAGACCCCTGGTATAAGCAGAAAGTGGCAGAAATGTTAACGAATGTCGGAAAGGATGCAGCATTTGCAAAATAAATTAAAAAGTATGCTTTACACAGCGTATAAGGGTGATGTCACAGCACAACGGGAATCTAACAGGGGGAGAGGTGGAAGTCATCCTCCTCCTCCCACGACCACGCCAGCAAGGACAGGACGCTTTAAAGACGTGTTGTTGATGGAGGACATGCGGACCTTTTTAAGTCCTACGCATCGCCACAGCCCTTCGGGATCCACCCTCAGAGAGCGACTCGACCGACAGGTAGCTGACTACCTCTCCTTAACTGCAGATATCGACACTCTGAGGAGCGATGAACCCCTTGACTACTGGGTGTGCAGGCTTGACCTGTGGCCTGAGCTATCCCAATTTGCGATAGAACTTCTGGCCTGCCCCGCTTCAAGTGTCCTGTCAGAAAGGACCTTCAGTGCAGCAAGAGGTATTGTCACTGAGAAGAGAAGTCGCCTAGGTCAAAAAAGTCTAGATTACCTCACCTTTATTAAGATGAATGAGGGATGGATCCCGAAGGGACTGACACTGGGCGATACATTTGATTAAAAAAGGCCTGATGAGATGAGTGAAAAATATTTTTTATGTACTTTAAATGTATTTAACGTGTTGATATAAATATTATAAGTTTTATTCAGATTGCTTCCAGAACACTGAAATTGAGAAGCCATACCTTGGCCTATAGAGTATTACAGACTTTCATTGTATAGGAATGGAGACCACATCTGGTTCACTTTAAGAGTGATGTTGAAGGGCTTGTTTATAGTATCCTTTGACCTAGCCTTGAAAGCCTGAATTCCTTTAAAGACTCACATTTCTACAGGCAATTATTCATTACATCATGTATATAGAAGTTCTTTGTCTTACATATCTTGCCGCCAAATATAACGTATGACTTTAATCATAGATTTCAAATGATGCTAACTCACACCCCTTTTTCTAAGATAGCCACTTATTTTAAAGTAAGGCAATCTTATGGATACTCCCCTCTGTAACTGAATTTTAAACCCATAAAACTAATTGTAGTTTAGAATTCGTGGCCAATACCTTTAACATCAAAAATGGATAACACCTGGAACATTGCTCTGTATTGGACAAAGACTGTTAAAGACATGTTATTACCAGATGGATGATACTTGTTATGTTTGAATAAACATAAGTTAAACTGCAAGATACTTGATTCGATTGTTAAGAAAACTGATATGTGACAAACAAAGATTTCACGGAATGCCAATTTCCTACATTTAATGGTGGAGAATGCGGGCACCAACAGCAAACTTTTGATTTAAGCCTGAATTATGACTGACTTAATCTTTAAGTGTTCTGCTACAAGAAGATTACAAGAAGAAGATAAGAAAATCACTGAAGAAAAGTTGAAATTGTTCCCTGAAGAAAAAGCTTTAGTACCCGGCTTGAAACAGGAGAAACACAAGTGACTGATACAGCAGGATGGCATCCCAAAAATCCTTTATTTAAACATTCAGCTTTACTATGCGAAAATAGAGTTGCGCAGGGTGAAAAATCGTTCGAACGTGGAAATCTCAGTACTGAAGGAAGAATAATTTTGACGATAATATATTGATAATATATTATAATTTTGACGATAATAATTGAGATGGACAATCTGGATCCTTTTATCCATACTTTATTTATGAAGAAATAAATGTTATGACGAATTGCAGATCGAAGATGGCATTTCGGAGGATTCTCAAGAAATAACCACATATTCCAAAAAGTATTCTTCCATCAGATGATGCGCACACCTGTGGAAATCAAATACTTCAAGGGTATGTGTCTTTAACATGTCTGTAGAAGTTGCTCATATGTATATTGAAACAAATTGTATTAACTGTTCGTTAATTATGGATTGGCAGCAAAAGACTGCTGTCAAATGTAACAGGATCTGTCTGTAAAAGAGTTAATCCTGAAAACGCTATTGTGTATTGAAATGGTTAGACAGATTAACTGGTATTGAGCAAAGCAATGTGGTTAAAAGGGAAAGAAAAAGTTGCATTACTGGCAAAAGGCTTTCTGGAAACTAATGATTCTATAAAGGAATGGTGTCAACTTAAAAAGACCAGTAATTGTTATGTTTGTAATACATCGAAACAAAAAAGAAATGTGTTGTAAAACAATTGAAAAATATATGTGTTGTTGCAAGGTCTAGTAATTTACCTAGCCCCTAGTTAAACTGTAAATATCCTTAAAAGTGTTAAAAGAAGGAAATCGCCCCCCATGGCTCTCTTTTGAGAGTGCATTGGATGCAACATTAGATGAAACAAAAACTCAGACTCTCGGCAGTTGTTGAAAGGATTAAGTAATGTCAAGGAAATTAAGATTTTAATATAATGAAAGAAATGCTTAAGAATCAGACTGATCTGTTAGACAGAACCCTTAAACAATGTCTCACATGTCCAAGATTAGACTTTGTTACTAATCTTGACAATTGGCAAAAATTGCTAGTCTGGGGAATGTTACAGATATTTTGTGGAAAAATCTGAAAGATTTGGATAAAAGCAAAAGTTGTGTGAAAAGGGCAGAAGAGAAGAAAAGATATTGAAAAATTGGGAAATTGTGCAAGGAAAAGGGTCAGATGGACACTCTCAGATTAGCCAGATTGATTAAAATGTGTCTAAATATGATGAGCAGAGAGGACCTTTTTACAATATGAGGGTTTTTGAAGGTGAAATGAATAAACGAAAATTTAGTGATGTGGTAGCCACCAGATGTCGTTTGATCTGGCTGCCAGCCTCATTAAGTGAATGGGTTAAAAATTAACTCATTGATGTGTTGGAGGATAAGGAATGTGAAAAGCCCAGAGTTTAGTTGCAGGAATTGTTTCCAAATATATTGCTAATGGTTGTACAGTGTGCAACTGGTTTGGATAGTTTTGAATTTTCTATTCTTGATTAATTTAAATGGAGAAAATTATGATATACATGTTTGTGCTAATTTAAGGAATAAGGCATGGAATTTGATTACTGACACAAAACCGTCTACTATGTCTAAAGAGTAACATAGGCAGAGTGTTAGTGAATATGTCTCTAGAATATCAGGGTAACCAAATGAGCTAGATTAAGAGATTTTGCTGCTATGGAAATTATGAAATCCTTGCAATTGTTAAAAAGGAAAAACACAGGAATAACTAAAATGTTGCACAGACACACTTTTGTCTAGGGATACTTCAGCAGGACTGGCCCCTATTAAAATGTGTCTAGTGAAGAAGGTAGAAGGAGAAATGAGGTTATTAATTGAATATGGTAATTTTAGAGTGAGGTTTAAGGAAAGACCACAAAATTAACAAAATTACCAGGGTACTAAAAACTATTCGGCCACACCCCAAGATAGATATTATAGGGTTTTATTAGAGTAATTCTATGGTATGCTATAATTGCAACCAAGAAGGTCATGTTAGGAGATATTGTCCTAAATATGAAAAAAAAACTTACCCAGTGAAAGGGAAAGAAAATTGAATTTCCCAGACCATAAGAATCTACAGAGAGTGGCAGCTGTAAAAACAGAGCATACATCTTCAACCAACCCCCCCTCACATATCAAATTCATGTGAAGAGTGTATACTGATGTTAAATGCCATTGAAATTCAGCAAGTGAAATCTGCCTAAACCCACCAATAAATAGGGATGTGTAACCCCTAGCTATTATCAGATCTATCTTGCTGATAACGAAGTGAAGATGGGCGACCATATATTTATGGAAGACTAGAGGGAAATATAACAGAGTTTTATTAGAAACAGGAGCAGGAATGACTCTAATAAAACACGCTTGCCTTTAAAAATTTAAGCATATCAACAAATCCCTTCTAAGTTTTAATGGAACACATGCAACTCTATCCACTGATAATGACGTTGAGTTTGAAGGAGGAAAAATAAATTGTGACTAATGGGTCGACCTCTCCTCCCACTGTACTATTATGGGAATGGATGTTATCAATGGAAAAAAGTTGTATGTGGATTTATTAAATTTGGTTTTATGGCAAGCTTTAGGTGAGAGCAAAATAGGTTGAGTGGTTAAACCTAATAATTTAAGATAGTTTAGTCATGATATAATTGTAAAACAGAGTGAAGTGTCATCTTCTATACAACAAGATGATGAGGTTGTACCATATCTTAAAACTAAATACCCCACAGTGTGGTCTAAGTCTAAACAAGATTGTGGGATAGTGAATTTGCAAGTTGTAATCGTAGTTCTAGACCCCCCCTGCAGTTAAACAATATAAGATCCCAAAGAATAAGAAGAAGGTGTGAATCAGGTGATAAAAGCATTGGTATCTCAAGGAGTGTTGAGAGTGGGTAACTCCAAATGTAAGTCACCATTTGGCCAATAATCAAGCCGATGGCACTTATAGTTTAATTGTGGACACGTATGTGGTGAATAAGTAAATCTCATCAGATATCATGGCGCAAGTAGATGGCAATGTTAAGTACTTTCTGTATTGGATATAGTCAATGTGTTCTTTTCTATACCATTCAATCCAGATAGCTAGTATCGCTATGCTTTACCTTTAAAAATCATCAATATCTGTTCCAGGTGTTGCTACAGGGCTTCCACGCCTCACCAGCTTACTTTCATAAAGCAATGGCTCAAGTATTGGAACCCCTGGGGTATGGGAATAAGATTTTGCAATATATTGATTATCTGTTAAGTTCAAACAGTAACAAGGGAAGAGCATGAGCAGATACTGTGTGATATTTGTCAAACACTGGCAGATAATGGGTTAAAACTGAACACATTCAAAGTGCAGATCTTGAAGGAAAGATGTACTTTCCTAGGAGTTAATATAGATCCAGAATGTAAAACGCCATGTACAGCAAGGGTTAAAGCATTGCAGCAATTGCCAAGGCCAATGACAGTGTATCATCTACAGAAATGTTTAAGCTTGATAAATATTAGCAGAGAATTTATATATGATATGGCAGGGATAGCAAAACCCGTATGCAATATGCTAAAATATAAAAGATAAGATCATCTGGACAGGGGAATTTGAAAAGAGTTAAATCTGTTAAAAGATGCTCTCACACAAGCGCCTGTGCTAGCTGCTCCCATTGAAACAGTACCATATATTGTTCAATGTTACACAGGTGTCTCTTCATTAATAGCAGTTTAATGCAAAGGTAGCATGAATCTTTACGAATGCTGGGATATTTTGCTAAAATTATGTATCCAGTGGAAAGAGGAATGTTTTCCTGTGTAAAACAGCTCATGGCTGTATGATGGGCTTTAGAAGCAACACAACACATGGCAGGATTTGGACAGATAAATTTACAAACCCCACAAATATCTAAAACTGTTACAAAATTGTTCTGAGTTAGGAGTATATAGCCAGTTACAAAATAAACCACCCAGGGTAGAAGCCAGTAAAAGCTATGTTATTCCTGATTTGATGTCAGAAGGAAATGGAAATATAATCCAGATCTCCGTTTGAGAAGCAAATAATACAAGGGATTTCTAGTTTGTATGTGGAGGAACTAGATTTTATGTTGATGGATCACATCACACAGGTTATGTCATATATGACGATTAAACAAAAGAATTGCAAAGATAGACTGCCAGGCCATATGGCTGCTCAGAAAGCTGAGTTAGAGTCTGTAAAGAAAGTTCTAGAAATAACAGTATATGACCAGTGAATATAATCAGTGACAGCAGTTATGTAGTTAAAGCTTTAACACTTCACCTCCCAATATGGGGAAAAGAGGAATGGTAGATTCTCAGGATAAAGCTTTAAAACATGCAGGTATTCTGGCAGAACTGTTTAATTAGGCAGGAAAAATAATTTAACTTGTTGTGAAACAGACTTGTAGATCAGGAATCAAAGGAAACTTTGTTTGAGGAGTTGTAATACTACTGTGTAATGAGTGCTACTGTTAGTAAAAGACATAACAAATACCCTATAAGATCAGATAGAGAATGGAAGGATGTAGCTTTCAGTATAAAAATTATGGATCTAGATACTGAAACTGGCATGTACAGGGTTAAACACAATGAAACACAAACATTTGTACCTAGTGGCTTATTACAAGGGCTGATTGTATTCAATCATCGTACACAGGGCATTTGGGTACAGGACAACTGTTTAAGGTCCTGCAAAATAAATGGTATCATCCTAATTTAAAACAAAAAGTATATAAATATATTGCAGAAGTGTCTCATATGTGCTCAATTTAATCCAAGACCTAAATACTAGAAACCAAAATTGCAGTTCCTTTGCAGTTCCTTTGGCAAAAAGAGCATGGTACTCTATAAATTAATTTCTAAAATAAAATAAAATAGAAATAAAAATGATTTAAGATAAGAGTAATTGGTTAACATATTTACCAGGAGTATTAATGTCTATTCCTGCAAATCCAAACTCAAGTGTCACCTCATGAGTTAGTGACATGTAGAACTATGTAATCACTTTCCCTAATAAACCTTTTGTTCCAAGTACATTCAAAGTTACAGCAGAACATGCTGAATAGTTGAAAGTATTACAGGAACATCTATTGTTAGATTTGAAGTTTGCTACTTCAAATGTCGTCCCTTATGGTAAACTATGTGTTAAAGTTGTACAGCGCTACGGAATCTGATGGCGCTATAAAAATAAATTAAATAAATACAAAGAAGTAACACAGGGAAATTATGCAGATATGTTTAAGCCAGGTTATAAGGCAATGGTAAATCATTTAAAACACCAGGTCTATGAAAAGCAAGTTGGGAAGGTCCTTATGGTCCTTATGTTGGTCTAAGAATAAAAATTAGAACAAACTGTGTTACAGGTTTAAAAAGCAAACATTGGTACAAAGTGTAATAAATCAATTCTTGTGTCTAGTGATCAATGTAAAAGAAATGTACTAAGGTATAAGAAATTTACTAATGTATAAGACATTTACTAATGTATAAGAATAGTAAACTGCCATCTGTTTTTCATTACAGAACCAATACTGTTTTACATGGACAAAAACCTGTATGATTTTAAATAAAAGGACAAATTGTTTGGACTTTCAAAGGACATTATGGACTTTCAACGAGACTGTGCTTGTGGATTCGATTGGAGAGGACAGTATTTCATGGACTAAATCAAACCGATTGTGTTTTCTGGTTAATGTAAACTGTATACAATTGCACAGCATAATAACTATGATACTGTTATTATTAATGTTAGGTAAAATCAATGCCCAAGGTAAATTAATGAATTAGTTAAAAATGTAAAGGTAATTGTAACAAGAATTTTGTTCTTAGGAGTTCAGAAATGAAAGGGTTAAAATGTCTTGCTTCTTTCTCTTTGAGTGCAAAAAGCAATACAGACAACTGGAAATGGCTGTGTTAAAAGGCCTTTCCTTGTAAACTGATACTTAGACCAATATCAGAAAACAAAATTAAAATCCCATAAGTAATTGGTATAAGTTATTATGATGCAATATTTTAAAATTCATTAAAATAAAGCATCACAGAGGGGCTTGAAAAATATTTTTTATGTACTTTAAATGTATTTAACGTGTTGATATAAATATTATACGTTTTATTCAGATTGCTTCCAGAACACTGAAATTGAGAAGCCATACCTTGGCCTATAGAGTATTACAGACTTTCATTGTATAGGAATGGAGACCACATCTGGTTCACTTTAAGAGTGATGTTGAAGGGCTTGTTTATAGTAACCTTTGACCTAGCCTTGAAAGCCTGAATTCCTTTAAAGACTCACATTTCTACAGGCAATTATTCATTACATCATGTATATAGAAGTTCTTTGTCTTACATATCTTGCCGCCAAATATAACGTATGACTTTAATCATAGATTTCAAATGATGCTAACTCACACCCCTTTTTCTAAGATAGCCACTTATTTTAAAGTAAGGCAATCTTATGTATACTGCCCTCTGTAACTGAATTTTAAACCCATAAAACTAATTGTAGTTTAGAATTCGTGGCCAATACCTTTAACATCAAAAATGGATAACACCTGGAACATTGCTCTGTATTGGACAAAGACTGTTAAAGACATGTTATTACCAGATGGATGATAATTGTTATGTTTGAATAAACATAAGTTAAACTGCAAGATACTTGATTCGATTGTTAAGAAAACTGATATGTGACAAACAAAGATTTCACGGAATGCCAATTTCCTACAATGAGCTGCCTTGAGCTAAAAATGGTCCACACGCTGCTGTATTTTAGCTCTGAATGCCGGTTGACTTGCGTGACTTATCCGCCACCAACTAGGGTTCAAGCCGCCATGTTTTAGGGCACTTTCTGCCTGTGAAACAAACATCAATTTTTCTGGCCGCTGCTACAGCAGCGGCTGCAACAATACCAAATTTTTCAGGCATGTGTACATGCCTAATTTTTAAGCCCACTGGTGCTTCACTGTGGATTCAAAAACCAAACCAAAAAAAAAGGCACATAGTGACCCTATGTAGGGGAAACAGTCCCTATTCTGCTCTGTGTCAGTGTGTATCATGGTCTCTGAGGACGGGGAACAGTCTCTATTCTGCTCTTGCATTTCTATTTCTTCTTAGATAACAACAAAAATTCTGAGATGACGTTGGCAGGGCTATTCACTTGTGTGATCTGTCATGAATTGTCATTTGAATGTTAATTTGAACTGTGGGGCACAAGAACTTGAATCTGACAATTTTTATTTTATCAGAGAACTTGTTCGGGATACAGAAAGGAAAAAAGGGAGGGTTAGCGGTTAAGGTACATTGATCTTATTCACATCTTATACATTCAAGAGCAAACTGGTTATTCATTCTCGTGGGAGTTTTTCCGCTGCCCTTGTGCCTTTGGTCTAGTACCATGTCATGGTTGTCTTTCTCTCCTAAACCTGGGTTTGGTCCAGGGTATGGGAAGGGGGAAACCTGGGGACAGGCTACGGTAGGGGAAGAAGAACGGGGGAAATAGACGTCGGAAGCCCCTCATCTCCCTTTGTCTCCTTCTTAGTTTGCACGCTGTGTGCGGTCACCAGGTCTATTCCCTTATCTAACTACTTAACTATGTACAATGTGGGTGTTTGTTCTGTTATGCCCTATAGATTGTTTAAATTCAGCTTGGTATACCTCAATGTTGGCTGTTGTACCATGGTGTTTGGAGTCGTTGTCTCTCTGCGTCAGAGCAGTTAGGTCTTAGGAGTGGTACTATTCATCCTTCGTGTATATATATATATATATATGTGATATGTTATTGTTCTAACACGACCCCCTCCTCCTCTTTCCTCAGATACGCCTCCCATATGTTCCTGGCTTCCACTATGTGGTGTGGGGGGTGTAGCCGCTGGCAGGTTTTTGTTTCATATGCTAGGTTTAGGGAGATCTGTTGGAGAAGGCTAGATCTCTCCGGTGGCTGTTGTTGCTTCCACCCTCTGGCTATTAATAAGTTGGCAGCAATCAATATATGATATGTTAGGTCGGCATGTGCTTTTGGGAATGGGTTAATCGAGATGAAGAGTAGGGCATTTTCTGGTCTCAGGTTGGTTCTCGTGACCAGTGCCCCTTGTATCACCCCCCTCAACTGCCTTCCAGTATCCTCTGATGGCCGAGCAGGCCCACCAGATGTGGAGCATTGTGCCCTACTCTATTAAACATCTCCAGCAAAGTCTCGAGGTGTTGGGATATATGGTCGCTAGTCTAGTCGGTACCAAGTACCACCTATATTGTATCTTGCGCATTAGCTCTAGGTTGGATGCGCATCTGGATCTACATTTATGGGCTATGAAGGCTTGGTTCCATTGTTCTTCTGAGAAGCCTGTACTCAAATCCTTATGCCATGCCTCCCAGGTGTGCGGTTCCTAAAATCGCTGCCATATACACGTCCACTGATAGGAGACGCAACAGGTAATAAACTGATAAGAATAATACTAAACACACCACTCCTATCTGGTGGCACATTAGATTGCACGCGCAGTGCCCCAAATTTGAAGTAGGAGGACCGACCAAGCATCTTCTTCCATCTCCCTGTTACAAAAATCGCTGCCATATACATATAAGTTGTACATGATGTCCAGGATAGTTTTCCAGGGACAAATGTTGTAGCCTGTTGAACGAGGTGACCTTGCTCGGGTCCCAGGTGTGCGGTTCCTAAAATTGCTGCCATATACACGTCAACTGATAGGAGACGCAACAGGTATTAAACTGATAAGAATAATACTAAACACACCACTCCTATCTGGTGGCACATTAGATTGCACGCGCAGTGCCCCAAATTTGAAGTAGGAGGACCGACCAAGCATCTTCTTCCATCTCCCTGTTACAAAAATCGCTGCCATATACATATAAGTTGTACATGATGTCCAGGATAGTTTTCCAGGGACAAATGTTGTAGCCTGTTGAACGAGGTGACCTTGCTCGGGTCCCAAGTGTGCGGTTCCTAAAATCGCTGCCATATACATGTCCACTGATAGGAAAGGCAACAGGTATTAAACTGATAACACCACTCCTATCTGGTGGCACATTAGATTGCACGCGCAGTGCCCCAAATTTGAAGTAGGAGGACCGACCAAGAATCTTCTTCCATCTCCCTGTTACAAATATCGCTGCCATATCCATATAAGTTGTACATGATGTCCAGGATAGTTTTCCAGGGACAAATGTTGTAGCCTGTTGAACGAGGTGACCTTGCTCGGGTCCCAAGTGTGCGGTTCCTAAAATCGCTGCCATATACACGTCCACTGATAGGAAACGCAACAGGTATTAAACTGATAAGAATAATACTAAACACACCACTCCTATCTGGTGGCACATTAGATTGCACACGCAGTGCCCCAAATTTGAAGTAGGAGGACCGACCAAGAATCTTCTTCCATCTCCCTGTTACAAATATCGCTGCCATATCCATATAAGTTGTACATGATGTCCAGGATAGTTTTCCAGGGACAAATATTGTAGCCTGTTGAACGAGGTGACCTTGCTTGGGTCCCAAGTGTGCGGTTCCTAAAATCGCTGCCATATACACGTCCACTGATAGGAAACGCAACAGGTATTAAACTGATAAGAATAATACTAAACACACCACTCCTATCTAGTGGCACATTAGATTGCACGCGCAGTGCCCCAAATTTGAAGTAGGAGGACCGACCAAGCATCTTCTTCCATCTCCCTGTTACAAAAATCGCTGCCATATCCATATAAGTTGTACATGATGTCCAGGATAGTTTTCCAGGAACAAATATTGTAGCCTGTTGAACGAGGTGACCTTGCTCGGGTCCCAAGTATGCGGTTCCTAAAATCGCTGCCATATACACGTCCACTGATAGGAAACGCAACAGGTATTAAACTGATAAGAATAATACTAAACACACCACTCCTATCTGGTGGCACATTAGATTGCACACGCAGTGCCCCAAATTTGAAGTAGGAGGACCGACCAAGAATCTTCTTCCATCTCCCTGTTACAAATATCGCTGCCATATCCATATAAGTTGTACATGATGTCCAGGATAGTTTTCCAGGGACAAATATTGTAGCCTGTTGAACGAGGTGACCTTGCTTGGGTCCCAAGTATGCGGTTCCTAAAATCGCTGCCATATACACGTCCACTGATAGGAAACGCAACAGGTATTAAACTGATAAGAATAATACTGAACACATTACTCCTATCTGGTGGCACATTAGATTGCACGCGCAGTGCCCCAAATTTGAAGTAGGAGGACCGACCAAGCATCTTCTTCCATCTCCCTGTTACAAATATCGCTGCCATATCCATATAAGTTGTACATGATGTCCAGGATAGTTTTCCAGGGACAAATATTGTAGCCTGTTGAACGAGGTGACCTTGCTTGGGTCCCAAGTGTGCGGTTCCTAAAATCGCTGCCATATACACGTCCACTGATAGGAGACGCAACAGGTATTAAACTGATAAGAATAATACTGAACACATTACTCCTATCTGGTGGCACATTAGATTGCACGCGCAGTGCCCCAAATTTGAAGTAGGAGGACCGACCAAGCATCTTCTTCCATCTCCCTGTTACAAAAATCGCTGCCATATCCATATAAGTTGTACATGATGTCCAGGATAGTTTTCCAGGGACAAATAGTGTAGCCTGCTGAACGAGGTGACCTTGCTTGGGTCCCAGGTGTGCGTTTCCTAAAATCGCTGCCATATACACGTCCACTGATAGGAGACGCAACAGGTATTAAACTGATAAGAATAATACTGAACACACCACTCTTATCTGGTGGCACATTAGATTGCACGCGCAGTGCCCCAAATTTGAAGTAGGAGGACCGACCAAGCATCTTCTTCCATCTCCCTGTTACAAAAATCGCTGCCATATCCATATAAGTTGTACATGATGTCCAGGATAGTTTTCCAGGGACAAATGTTGTAGGTGACCTTGCTCGGATCCCAGGTGTGCGGTTCCTAAAATCGCTACCATATACACGTCCACTGATAGGAGATGCAACAGGTATTAAACTGATAAGAATAGTACACCACTCCTATCAGTAGGTCCCCCCCATTGTGATTTATGCCCCCCACCCACCGCGCAGGGGTGGGGGCCGGGGGGAGGACAGTAGGTCCCCCACCTTATCCTTATTTACTGAATATTCCCCTGTATAACAATGTTTGGCATTTAGTGAATATTACCCATTCTGCTCTGTGTCAGTGTGTATCAGGGATCCTTAGGATAGGTGTCAATCCATATCTGCCAAGTGACCCTATGTAGGGGGAACAGTCTCTATTTTTCTCTGTGTCAGTGTGTATCAGGGGCTTTGAGGACAGGTGTCAATCCATATGTCAAGGTGTCAATATGTCATATGTCAGGTGTCAATCCATATTCATTGCGATTTAGGAATGTTAGGTGATTTCTGCCCTTTATGGATTAAAACCAGACTTTGCATCAACTGTGTCATTTTCCATGGGAGTTTTGCCATGGATCCCCCTCCGGCATGCCACAGTCAAGGTGTTAGTCCCCTTGAAACAACTTTTCCATCACTTTTGTGGCCAGAAAGAGTCCCTGTGGGTTTTACAATTCGCCTGCCCATTGAAGTCAATGGCGGTTCGGCCGGTACGCCGGTTCGCGAACGTTTTTTGGGTTCGCGACATCACTACTTGTAACCTGTTATATATTGGTAGGACTATTCGCCCCCTATATGTCTGAATAAGCGAGCACATACGCAATATAAAAAAAGGGTTTGAAAACCATAGTGTATCTCTGCACTTTAAAATTATGCACAATCAGAACCCCACAGAGCTTTTTTTCTGCGCCCTCAAATTGGTCAAGAAAGACTGGAGAGGTGGCGACTATACTAATAAATTAGGGAAGGAAGAAATTAGGTACATCTTTAACTTAAATACCCTCATCCCTCACGGTCTAAATTCAGATTTTGAATTGTGCAATTTCCTGTGAATGTGATTTTTTTAATTTTTAATTTATAATCCTCCTAAATTTATCTTTTTTTTTTTTATCTATTTATGTAAAGTTCTTTCCCTATTTCCCTGTTAATCTGTTAATTTTTTAACTAATTTAAATCAAATTCATTTTATTGGACTAATTAAAATTGTGATCATTATAAACTATATTTAAGAATTTTATGGACTGCCCATAATAATTTTATGGAGTGCCCTTTTTTAGTACAACTTAGGGATGTATTAGTCTTATGTGTTTATCCATTTTAAAGCCTGTTGCCTTCCCTATACATTGCTAAATAATTGAATTATTGTATTTTAATTTATGTACTACAGTCTACAGTATTATCACATAGTTGTACTATCTTCGGCATTTGCAATGGATTCCCATTTTTTAACACATCGATTTTCTATTTCCTTTTTCCTTTATTTGTATTCCGGAGTACCTATACTCTAAATGGACAATAAAGTTTATATCGTAAGTGTAACGCATATGCGTTCCAAGCACAGAGCGATATCGTAAGTGTAACGCACATGCGTTCCAGGCACCAATCGAAACCGGAAGTGCATAATCAGAATGAGGGCGGCAGAGAGAAACATCATAGGAAGAAGACGGTAGTAGTCCGCGGCTACCACAGCAGATCGAGATTCACATTTAAGGGAGAGCCACATAAGAAGACAGAAATTAGGACTTATGCAACTGAGGAAGCCTATTTAGGCAAAACGCGTCTTGTAAGTATTTTGTTTTACTAAAGACTTTGCAGTGTTTTACTGCTCGTTATTTTATGTTAATGTTCCAAATAAATTAGCTTTTTAAACATCACCTTATGTCCTGAAACATTATTGGGTGGAGGATCTTTAGCATATAATCCCATCCTGCTCAGCTAGGGAGTGGGATCCCTAATAATATTCCCACCAGCCTGCACATTGAGCCTAACGTTATTGGCTCTGTACTTGTGAGTACAATACCTATTGATAATTATATATGTACTTGAACCAGACCATATTGCACTAGGATGTGTTTTTTTATATATTTTCAGCTGTCTGTGATACCTACAACCAAGGTCCACCTTACACTCCACCTAACTTGTATGTATATGGCCACAATAAAAGGCCACTCTAAAATGTGCAGTTTTATCACACAGCACAATGCCACAGATGTTGCAAGTTTTGAGGGAGCATGCAATTGACATGCTGACTGCAGGAATGTCCAAGAGAGCAGTTGCCCATGAATTAAATGTTAATTTCTCTATCATAAGCCGTCTCCAAAGGTGTTTCAGAGAATTTGGAAGTACATCCAACCAGTCTAACAACCACAGACCACGTGTAACCACACCAGCCCAGGATCTCTACATCCAGCATCTTTACCTTCAAGATCATCTGAGACCAGCCACCTGGACAGCTGCTGCAATACTCGGTTTGCATAACCAAAGAATTTATGCACAAACTGTCAGAAACTGTCTCAGGGCAGCTCATCTGCATGCTCGTCATCCTCATCGGGGTCTCAACCTTACTGCAGTTCGATGTCGTAACCGACTTGAGTGGGCAAATGCTCACATTCGATAGCGTCTGGCCCTTTGGAGAGGGTGTTCTCTTCATGGATAAATCCTGTTTTTCACTATACAGGCCAGATGGTAGACAGTGTGTATGGCATTTTGTGGGTGAGTGGTTTGCTGATGTCAACGTTGTGGATTAAGTGGCCCATGATGGCGCTGGGGTTATTGTATGGGCAGGTGTATGTTATGGACAATGAACACAGGTGCATTTTATTGATGGCATTTTGAATGCACAGAGATACCGTGATGAGATCCTGAGGCCCATTGTTGTGCAATTCATCCACGACCATCACCTCATGTTGCAGCATGATAATGCACGGCTCCATGTTGCAAGGATCTGTACACAATTCCTGGGAAGCTGAAAACATCCAAAGTTCTTGCATGGCCAGCATACTCACTAGACATGTCACCCTTTGAATACAACAGGAAGTCAGCGCTAGTTAACAGACCAAATGTAAATGGGCAGCAACCCAAACGAAGGAGACCCCTCAAATCCTTCAACAGATAGATAAAGCAATACAAAAAGATGGAGTAGGGCTGTGCCAACAGAAATTAAAATAACATAAAATAGTCCCAAAGTCTCACTAGAACAACAACAAAAAAAATCATCAGTAGTATTTGATAAAATGCTGATGGGCAGACTCTTCAGTAGGGATAGGTGCGTCTGAATGTCTCAGGGTATTTGTTCATATGGAAAAAAAAGAGACAGAGGCAGCCAATAGTGTTATAAGTCTAAAATCCAGAGTGCAAAATAGTAGTAGGAGGTTGAAAACTCACATTTGAAAGAGCTATGGTCAGCTCTGGTGTGAAGGGCGTACAGCTGTATAATCCCCGCTTATGGGATATGTGAAGAAAGTGCGTCTATCAGCACCGTCCATCATCCAAGGCTCCAAAGGAAAAATAAAAAGAGCAACGATAGTGCTCTCAATTATGATAAAAATAAGTAAAAGTAAATAAAATAATACTCACAAGTATAGAGCAGAAACACGGCTCTATTAATAAAGCGTTTGTGGTATGATCCCCACCTCGGATTTCTTTGAGTACAAGAACAATAAAAAAACAGGAAGTGTAAGAATAATAAAAGTTCATAAAAGTACAAAAAAGAGGATTGGCACAGCAAAGTTACCAAAAAACTTTTAATGATCTAAAATACACACTAAAATAACCATTTCGCGTTTCACCAATATAGGCTTTCTCAAATAGTATTAAAAATCATAAAACCTGGCTAGTAGGAGTTTAGATAGGGGGAAATATAGTTTAAAATAGGCTCCAAAATTACATCATAGGCTATCCTCCAATAAGCATACATCATTATTTTATACATTTTAAATAAGGCAAACAATGGTACATACTAATAGACATTGAGTTATGGATCATTAGTTACATGTTTAATATTAAAAACGAGCATATAGTAAGTAATTGTGGCACTTAGAAGCCAGAGCATGTGCACAGCTTTAATTACCTGCTGCTAAGGGCAATGGGAAATGTGGTTCCCAATGTAGTACTTACGAGGTCGGCAAAAAAACGGCATTTACCAACCTTGAAACGGAGTAAGATAGGGAAGATGGGATGCAGGATGTCCCGATAGGGGGTAGGTGTCAGGGTACCTGAGGTCTCTACCTCTGAGAGAGGTAGAGACTTAGTCGTTTATCCGTCTAGACGAGCCGTTTCCCCCGTTCCTCGCGGTCCATCCAGTTACTTAAACGCTGGCCGCGAGGGATCCGCTTCCTTTTCTAACATGACGCTCAGTACGTGACGTCATGACGCCAATCCCGAGTGACCTGTCACTCAATTGTCCGATATCTAATCAGGACTTGTCGGAGGCGTGTCTACTCTCCGGAGTCAGGGTATTTAAGCTTGCTTCTTTCTTCAGCTCATTGCCCTGTCGTGGTTCTAGCTTGTCTAGTCACTCAGTGCTCTTGTATTCTAGTATTCTCTTTGGTTCTGACCCGGCTTGTTGTACTATTCTGTTTATCTCTGTTATCCCTCTGACCCGGCTTGTCTCTCGCTTACCTGTCTTCTCGTTCCCTCGACCTCGGCTTGTCTCTGACCATTCTCTGTTATTCTCTGTACGTTAGTCCGGCCATTCTAAGGCCCGGTACACGTACCTTTCCACTGTTTGGACTCTGCGTGTTGGATCCCTGTCCCGATCCTGACATTACGACAGGGCCAATGGATCCTGCAGGTACAAACAGTCAGCTTGGTTCTTCCGACCCCAGGTTTGATGCCATGGAACACAGGATGGATCAGATGGCCCTAGCACTACAGGCGCTATTGTCTCGTGCTAGTAACCCACCAGAGGAGACACGTACTCCTTCGATCTCTCCTGTAAGTTCAGGTCTAGAAGTAGCTACTGTAGGTGCTTCTTCTCGTATTACTCCACCAGTACGTTATGGCGGTTCTCCTGAGAAGTGTCGTGGCTTTTTGAACCAGATCAGCATCCATTTCGAATTACAACCCCGCTCCTATCCTACAGATAGAGCGAAGGTTGGATTTATTGTTACGTTACTCATTGAGAAGGCTCTGAGATGGGCTAATCCTTTATGGGAGAATGATAACCCGTTAGTGTATAACTATAATGCCTTTGTAGCTGCTTTTAAAAGAACTTTTGACCCCCCTGGTAGGAAGGTCAATGCAGCTAGATTACTGTTGCGCCTTAGACAGGAAAATCGAACACTTGTGGATTATGCACTAGAGTTCAGATCCTTGGCGGCAGAAGTTAAGTGGAACGAACAGGCTTATATAGACGTATTTTTAAATGGGTTATCAGATGTAATCCTTGACGAGGTCGCTACTAGAGAGCTCCCTGAGAATTTGGAGGATTTAATTTCTTTTATCTCTCGCATTGATGAACGCTTAAGAGAGAGGCAGAATACTCGAGATAGGACTCGTAGACCCTCCTTTAAACTAGCTCCTGCATTTCAAAATTCTGAGATCAAAACCTCACGTTTCCCAGAGCCTATGCAGATAGGTAATACTCACCTCACAGAGGAGGAGAGACAGTACAGGAGAAGGGAGGGTTTATGTATGTAATGTGGAATCAGAGGTCATTTACGCCTAAATTGTCCCAATCGTTCGGGAAACGCTCGCACCTAAGTTTCTCTAGAGGACAGGCCTTGGGTGTATCTATTTTGTCCTCTGTTCACAATTATAAAGATCACAGGCTTCTGTTACCCGTTTCTTTGACTTGGGAGAAGGGAGTAGTAAAAACCATGGCTTTGATCGATTCTGGAGCCGCTGAGAGCTTTATCGATCAAGTTTTTGTTAACAAGCATACTATCCCATCCCAGTTAAGGGAGACACCCCTGGCCGTTGAGGCCATAGAAGGTAGACCTTTACTTGAGCCTGTTATTTTCCGTGAGACCATACCTGTTAATTTAACTGTTGGTATCTTGCATGAGGAAGACCTATCCCTGTTGATCATTTCCTCCCCTTCTATTCCCACAGTCCTGGGGTACTCCTGGTTAAAGAGACATAACCCTATCTTTAATTGGGAGTTAGGGGAGATAGTTTCATGGGGTCAGAATTGTCAAGAGAAATGTTTGCGGAGGGTCTCGCCTCTTTGCCTGGCTAACACGTCGGCTAACTCCTCTAATCCTACAGAGACACAAATACCGCCTCAGTACCTGGATTTATAGGCTGTATTTGATAAAAAGAGAGCCGATACCTTACCTCCACACAGATCCTTTGACTGCAAGATTAACCTACTTCCTGGTACTATGCCTCCCAGGGGTCATGTATACCCGTTATCTACTAAAGAGAATTCAGTTCTAGAGGAGTATATTCACGAGAATTTAGACAAGGGATTCATTAGGAGATCCTCCTCCCCTGCCGAGGCTGGATTCTTTTTTGTTAAAAAGAAGGATGGTACACTTAGGCCTTGTATTGATTATCGAGGTTTGAACAAGATAACCATTAGGAATGCTTATCCCATTCCTTTGATTACCGAACTCTTTGACCGTTTAAAGGGTTCTAACATTTTCACCAAGTTAGATCTCAGAGGGGCATATAACTTGGTGAGAGTCCAGCAGGGACATGAGTGGATGACGGCGTTCAACACTCGTTACGGTCACTATGAATATACAGTTATGCCTTTTGGGTTATGTAATGCACCGGCTGTATTCCAGGATCTGATAAATGAGGTTCTTAGGGAATTTCAGCATGAGTGTGTTATTGTATACCTGGACGATATACTCATACATTCTAGAGAGATTGAGACTCACCACGAACAAGTCAGAAGGGTTTTGCACAAACTTCTTCAACATGGTCTGTACTGCAAATTGGAGAAATGTAGTTTCGATCAATCCCAAGTAAACTTCCTCGGTTATGTGATCTCTGGGGAGGGATTTAAGATGGACCCGGATAAACTCCAGTCCATTCTAGATTGGCCTCTACCCAAGGGTCTTAAGGCCGTTCAGAGATTTATTGGGTTCTCCAATTATTATAGGCGCTTTATTAAGGGTTATTCTTCTATTATTGCGCCCATTACCAATATGACCAAACAGGGGGCTGATACTAAGAATTGGTCTAAGGAAGCTCTCCTTGCTTTCAAAACTCTCAAGGAGCTTTTTGCTTCCGCCCCAATTTTAGTTCACCCTAATACCACTCTTCCTTTCCTACTTGAGGTTGACGCCTCGGAGACTGGCATAGGTGCTATCCTATCCCAAAGGCTAGGTGTGGATAAACCCTTACACCCATGTGGATTTTTTTCTAAAAAATTGTCTGGTGCTGAGAGCAGATATGACATTGGTGACAGAGAACTACTAGCTGTTATCAAGGCTTTAAAAGAATGGAGACATTTATTGGAAGGGACATTACATCCTGTTACTATTTTAACGGATCACAAGAACTTGTCCTATATTGGAGAGGCCAAGCGATTGTCCTCCAGGCAAGCTCGTTGGTCGTTATTCCTCACCCATTTCAATTACGTTCTCACTTATAGGCCTGGTTCGAAAAATTCTAAAGCCGATGCCCTATCTCGCCAATATGAACCTTCTGCTTCATCTGAACCGGTTCTGTCCTCTATTGTACCTAAATGCAATATTATTGCTAACACAAGTCTCAAAATCCATTCCCCGTTGCTTGCCCAGATCATGAAGTCACAACATCTGGCACCTGGACAGACTCCTGAGGGAAGAAACTTTGTTCCTCCTGAACTCCAATTGGAGCTCTTACAGTGTTTCCACGAAAGTAAGGTGGCTGGTCATCCTGGCATTCGCAAGACTTATTCCCTGATCTCTAAGGATTTCTGGTGGCCTTCCTTACGAAAGGATATTAAGGAGTTCATCGGAGCTTGTGAGATTTGTACCAAGACTAAACAGCCTCACACATCGCCATGTGGTCTATTACACCCTTTGGACATTCCTGAGAAACCATGGTCCTGCTTGGCCATGGACTTTATTGTGGATTTACCTGCTTCCAAGAGACAGACTGTTATTCTCACGGTGGTTGATAGATTTACTAAGATGGCTCATTTTGTGCCGTTACCTAAACTCCCGACTTCTCCTGAATTGGCGGAGATTTTCGCGAGAGAGGTTTTTCGCTTACATGGGATACCTTCTGAAATTGTTTCTGATAGAGGTTCTCAATTTGTCTCACGATTCTGGAGATCCTTCTGTTCTCAATTAGGCATCAAATTGAACTTTTCCTCTGCCTATCACCCCCAGTCTAACGGGGCTGCTGAACGTACCAATCAAAAGATTGAACAATATCTGCGCTGCTTTGTTTCCGAACACCAGGATGATTGGGTCGGTTTGATTCCTTGGGCGGAGTTCGCACACAATAATCTCGTTTGTGATTCTACTCGTTCTAGCCCCTTCTTCATGAACTATGGCTTTCATCCTTCCATTTTTCCTTCGGTCTCTTCTTCCCAAGGAGTACCGTCGGTTGATGATCATGTCGCCAATCTGAAGAAGTTGTGGGATCAGACTCGTCAAATTCTCCTGCATAATTCTATGTTGTTCAAAAAACACGCTGATAAGCACAGAAGGGCGGCTCCAGTTTTTGTTCCTGGGGATAGAGTATGGCTGAGTACTAAGAACATTCGTTTAAAAGTTCCCTCTATGAAGTTTGCTCCTCGTTACATAGGTCCTTACAGGGTTCTGACTCGTATCAACCCGGTTGCGTATCGCCTAGCTCTGCCATCTGCCTTACGCATCCCTAACTCCTTCCATGTGTCTTTGCTGAAACCGCTGATTTGCAACAGATTTTCCTCTACGGTTTCCTCACCTCGTTCAGTTCAGGTGGAGGGTCAGGAGGAGTACGAGGTCAACTCCATTATCGATTCCCGAGTCTCCCGGGGGAAGCTACAATATCTAGTCAACTGGAAGGGATATGGTCCTGAGGAGAGGAGTTGGGTACCTCAGGAGGATGTTCATGCCCCTCGCCTCCGCAGGGCGTTTCACTCCCGCTTTCCATCTCGTCCCGGTTCCTTCCGCCCGGTGGGCGTATCTGAGAGGGGGGGTACTGTCAGGGTACCTGAGGTCTCTACCTCTGAGAGAGGTAGAGACTTAGTCGTTTATCCGTCTAGACGAGCCGTTTCCCCCGTTCCTCGCGGTCCATCCAGTCACTTAAACGCTGGCCGCGAGGGATCCGCTTCCTTTTCTAACATGACGCTCAGTACGTGACGTCATGACGCCAATCCCGAGTGACCTGTCACTCAATTGTCCGATATCTAATCAGGACTTGTCGGAGGCGTGTCTACTCTCCGGAGTCAGGGTATTTAAGCTTGCTTCTTTCTTCAGCTCATTGCCCTGTCGTGGTTCTAGCTTGTCTAGTCACTCAGTGCTCTTGTATTCTAGTATTCTCTTTGGTTCTGACCCGGCTTGTTGTACTATTCTGTTTATCTCTGTTATCCCTCTGACCCGGCTTGTCTCTCGCTTACCTGTCTTCTCGTTCCCTCGACCTCGGCTTGTCTCTGACCATTCTCTGTTATTCTCTGTACGTTAGTCCGGCCATTCTAAGGCCCGGTACACGTACCTTTCCACTGTTTGGACTCTGCGTGTTGGATCCCTGTCCCGATCCTGACAGTAGGCAGGAGAAAAACAACAGTTTAATAAGGAGAAGGAATCTAAATAATGTAAAATAAAATAAATTAAATAAATTACGTCGGCCATCTTGGTTGGGGAAAATAATAGTGGCAAATGCCATATACATGGGAAGTAAACTTAGTTGCCATGTTTGGGGGGGGGGGGGGGGGGGACATCCCTAATGTTTGTTAAAAATTGCTATACATAATAATAAATAATGTAAACTAAAAGTAATAAAAATTAATGAGTTAAAGATAGTTGAATAAGTGATTAGGTAAATAACAAAGAGGACATGTAACATGTTTTGTATTAGACAAAACAGTTAAAGGTGTAATAGGAACTGAGAAGAAGTGGTTATAGTAGGGGTGTTCTTATTCATAATGATGTAGATAAAACAACTATGCATAAGAACAGCCCCAGGAGGACAATTCAATATTCTCAGGAAAGTGCTGATAAACATGGTGTATCAGCTAAAAACATCAAATATTATTAAAATCTTAGTAATAAATCATAACAGTAGATACTCTGACCAACATGGGTAAGTGAAACATGGGTATTATATAAAAGAGGATATATACATATAACATAGTACACAAAATTAAATAAAATTAAACAGATCAAAATCCACGTTCAGACCAGAAGGGGTTTGTAACAGATCCTCTGTCTCTGGGTTTAAATCTATCCTCTGTTTCATCTGTGTGTTCACCTAAACCCCTTCCATTCCCTTGCTGGTTCGTCTATTTATTCACCTAAAACCTCTTCCATTCCTTTGCTTGTTCGTCTAATTATTAACCTAAAACCCCTTCCATTCCCTTTCTGCAAAATTGCACTTCGGATACAGTGTCGAAGTAGTCAAACACGGCAATCTTATCTAGTTGACCGTGTTCAGCGGTGTTTTGTCGTCGAGTTCATGGAACTCAAATCGGATACGCGACCGCACGAACACTGCTGAACAGTTACCTTCAAGAGAAATTAGACCATTCATATAGTCGAACGAAGTTCGGTGAATCGAAGCCCACGAACAAGAGACACCCTTTAACTATGGCCATTCACCCTTCCTTTTCGTAATTCGACTGTTTTAAATAGACCAGCCACACATCCTAATTCTCTGGAACTATTTAAGGTATGAAACCATGCGTGCGGTCAGTGGTATATCCTGGTTTTGTGCTGCCCTAGGCAGGACAAAACTCAGGTGGCCCTCCCCCCCGCCAACCCAACCCCACCCTTCCCCCCTGCCCTGCCTTCTAAATACACACACACACATTCACTGACAGATATGCATACACTTGCTAACAGACACACACTAACAGACACACACACACACTCACTCACTAACAGACACACTCACTCACTAACAGACACACACTCACTCACTAACAGACTAAATTTAACCTCCTTAACAGCCTCCTTACCTTTGGTTATGCTGGGGGGGGGGGTTTCCCATTCCCTGGGGGTCCAGAGGCTGCTGGGTGGGCAGTGCTGGCGAGGGAACACTTTCCCCTGAGCGCTGTGCTCAGCTCCCTCATGCGCCATAGAGTGATGCTGGTCACCTGGAGCCGGATCATGAAGTCATATTCCAGCTCCCGGCATCACTCTGCGGCGCGCGAGGGAGCTGAGCAGACAGCTCAGGGGAAAGTGCTCCCTCGCCAGTGCCGCCACCCGCCCGCCCGTCTGGCTTGCCAGTTAGCCGCAAGGCTAACAATGCATTTGGGCGTTTGGGGGCGGCTTGTTTTGCTGCCCAAGTGCCGCCCAAGGCAAATGCCTTGTTTGCCTCGTGGCTAATACGCCCCTGCGTGCGGTCGGTCAAATGAGACTTCCATGAATTTCCTGAACCCCTGCTCTGATTGGGGTGATTTTTGGATATGTTGTTCACCCAGATAAGGGATATCAGGGGGTATAGATATATGTTATGTTTTAGGGTGTTTTCTATACTTTGTGTAAAAAGTTGTTTTTTTTATGCCTGGGGATAATTAAGTTAATACATTATCTACCTTAATTATATCACTGTCAGAGGGGAGGGATTGTGTGCTCTATGTGGGAGTGTCGGACATTGTTATATTGTTCTTATTGGACTGTACGGTTTGCAAAACAGTGCTCCATCAGGTTCGGGGGGTGTGTCTCTGGCCTGAGGAATTGTATATAAAGCCAACCTGTACAATTAAACCTTCAGACCTCTTCACTCTCAATACTGAGTTCTGTCTCTTATTGTAGGGAGCTGCTATATCACTACCAAGGATTGCTATACTCATTATACTCCCCTGGATAGTCACTAGCTCTTATAAGAGCTGTTCCTGCTTGACTCTCTGGAGGAAGAAAGGTTTCCCCACTGGAACCTGGAGCCTTGTCGTAGATTCAGGGTGGGTAGGAGACGGCAAGACCCCAACCAAGCTGCAGTGGTTCGTGGGGTCTACAGTGCTTATGGTGTCTAGAGAAGTGCTTGGAGCCCTCGGTAAGCAGTAGGAGCATCCGACAGAGGAGGTACCCAACCGAGGTACAGGAAGCTCTGTTACAGGGTTAATTATTTTAAATGAAATATGCATTCCATATCAGACTTGCCTAGAATGTTCTTGGTATTTCCACCTCTCCATGGGATCACACAATTTTTGATACCAATGCAAGTAGTTTTGTGTCATTATTATACAAGCAAAAATGTTTAGAGACTGAGTGATTTAAATATCCCTTTTTAATGTTTCTGCTCAGTCTACTTTTGAGGTTTCTTGTGGTCATACCAGGGGCGTATTAGCCGCGAGGCAAACAAGGCATTTGCCTTGGGCGGCATTTTTCAGGGGGCGGCAAAAAAAGCCGCCCCCAAATGCCCAAGGCGAATACCGAAGGAAGGAGCACTTCCTCTGAGCTGTCTGCTCAGCTCCCTCGCGCGCCGCAGAGTGAGGCTGGGAGCCGGAATATGACGTCATATTCCGGCTCCCAGTCTCACTCTGAGGCGCGCGAGAGAGCTGAGCAGACAGCTCAGAGGAAGTGCTCCCTCGCCAGCCACCCGCCAGTGCTGCTCGCCCACCAGCCAGTGCCGCTCGCCCGCCAGCCAGTGCTGCTCGCCCAGCAACCACTGGACCACCAGGGAGGAAGAGACACCCCCCAGCATTCCCAAAGGTAAGGAGGCTGGGGGAGGGGGAGGGGGGTGTTTAAATAAATTTAAAAAAACGTGTTAATGTGGGTGAGTGTGTGTGTGTTAGTGTGTGTGTCTGTTAGTGTGTGTCTGTGTCTGTTAGTGTGTGTCTGTTAGTGTGTGTCTGTTAGTGTGTTTTGTCTGTTAGTGTGTTTTGTCTGTTAGTGTGTGTCTGTGTCTGTTAGTGTGTGTCTGTTAGTGTGTGTCTCTTAGTGTGTGTGTCTGTTAGTGTGTGTCTGTTAGTGTGTGTGTCTGTTAGTGTGTGTGTCTGTTAGTGTGTGTCTGTTTCTGTTAGTGTGTTTGTCTGTTAGTGTGTGTCTGTGTCTGTTAGTGTGTGTCTGTTAGTGTGTGTCTGTTAGTGTGTGTGTCTATTAGTGTGTGTGTCTGTTAGTGTGTTTCTGTTAGTGTGTTTCTGTTAGTGTGTTTGCCTGTGAGTGTGTGTGTCTGTTAGTGTGTGTGTGTGTGTGTGTGTGACTGTGTGTGTATGTTAGTGTGTGTCTGACTGTGTGTGTCTGTTAGTGTGTGTGTTTGCCTGTGAGTGTGTGTGTCTGCTAGTTTGTGTCTGCTAGTGAGTGAGTGTGTGTCTGTTAGTGTGTGTCTGTTAGTGAGTGTGTTTGTCTGTTACTGAGTGTGAGTGTGTCTGTTAGTGTGTGTGGGTTTCTGTTAGCGAGTGTGTGTTTCTGTTAGCTAGTGTATGCGTATCTGTCAGTGAATGTGTGTGTGTATTTAGAAGTATTTAGAATGCGGGCGGGGGGAAAGGTTGGGTGGGGATGGCGCGGCGGGGGGGTGCCTGAGTTTTGTCCTGCCTAGGGCAGCACAAAACCAGGATACACCACTGGGTCATACCTACATACTGGAGGCCACACGGGCACTCCAGTAAGTAGATAACATTTTTAGTGTCGCAGCTGATAAAGTCCTTAATTTTATATGTTTTATTAGTTATATTTGGAACAGAGGGGTCTGTGTTTTTACAAATGATATATTGCTTACATTTGTAAAATCCACTTGCATTGGAAATAAAAGAGGGGGTATTGGGTTTAGTCTCTTTAGTAAATTGGTGGTTAAAACATACTTAAAATTAGGAGCACCTCTAAAAATAATATTTGGTCTATCCGGTATAATGTTTTTTAGTATTTCGTCCTGTTTTAGTAAATGCCAATGTTTTTTAATTACTTTCTTTATATGGCCACTTTTGTTGTTAAAATTAAAAATGATCGGAGGGGGCATGGCATTAGTGGTTTGTTTGTTTTTGTATGTTATGAGATCTGTTCTTTCTTTCTTCCTAATACTATTTATGGTGGTATTCCTTGCTATATTCACAGGATAAAATAATACTTCTATTGTTGTGATTAAGATGGAGAATAAAAGAGTTTAAGAGGTCTTCTGTACCCTCCCAGATAAAAAATAAATAATCAATATATCCGAAATAGGTGACCAGGTTTGCCAGCCAGGCAAGTCCACCCCATATGTCCGTGGATTCCGAATCGGCAATAGATAGGTTGGCATAGCTAAGGGCTAACCTGGTCCCCATAGCAGTCCCTTTCTTTTGAAGACAACATGAATCGAGAAACCAGAAATAATTGTTATTAAGAATAATATTAATGCCTTCTAATATAAAATCAATTTGAGCAGTGGGGGATTCTATTTTCTTTAGTTAAAATGTCTTTAACTGCGTGGCAACCTATGTGATGAGGGATTATGGTATATAGGAACTGTACATCGCATGTTGCCAGAATAAAATTGGATTGCCATTTAAAATTGTTAAGAAATTGAAGGATTGCATAAGTTTTACTGAAGGTTGGAGAAGTATGTCAATATACTCTGATAAGTTACATAAAATAGAGTTAATCCCAGATACAATCGGACAGCTGGGAGGGTTGTTAATATTTTTGTGAATTTTTGGCAAGAATAATATGACTGGAATCTTTGGGTATTTTATATTTAAATAATTGAATTATTGTTTGTTTGAAATGCTAGAGTCTAGGCCTTTCTGTAGGAGAGTGGATAAAGTGGTTTGAATATTAGGAGTGGGGTCAGAGGGTAGTTTTTCATATACTTCATTATCTTTTAACTGTCTGTGTTCTTCTTCTATGTACATATTTCTTGATAAAATGACAATCCCCTCTCCTTTGTCAGCAGGTTGTTTTAGTGCATTCCATTCAGCAAAGGTCAGATTATGTGAATTATATTTGT
Organism: Pelobates fuscus; assembly: GCF_036172605.1. Classification (NCBI taxonomy): domain Eukaryota; kingdom Metazoa; phylum Chordata; class Amphibia; order Anura; family Pelobatidae; genus Pelobates; species Pelobates fuscus. Next base: position 343,561,179 of record NC_086317.1, on the reverse strand, counting down.
TAGTATTGATTTTTTTCAAAGTCTTTTAGTACAAGTTTTTCAAACATTATCAAGGGTGCAGATTTACAGTAGAAAGGATACAATTTAGATTTTTCTTTCAGACCAGTGTTTATACATTGATGATTAGCTGGTAAAATAGGGGGAGGTAAAATTACTGTTTGTTCTGTTTTTCATTAAAAAAAAATAAACCTTTTTTAGATGGCTTTACGGACAAATTTGTTGATATCTAAAAATGCCTCAAAAGGTTTGAATGGGTTGGTTGGAGCAAATTTAATTCCTTTATTTAGGACAGATATTTGGGTGGCAGACAGTATTTTGTTTGATAAGTTGAAGATACCACAATTACCGTATATACTCGAGTATAAGCCGACCCGAATATAAGCCGAGGCCCCTAATTTTACCCCCAAAAACTGGGAAAACTTATTGACTCGAGTATAAGACTAGGGTGGAAAATGCAGCAGCTACTGGTAAATTGCAGCAGCTACTGGTAAATTTCTAAATAAAATTAGATCCTAAAAAAATTATATTAATTTAATATTTATTTACAGTGTGTGTATATAATGAATGCAGTGTGTGTGTGTATGAATGCAGTGTGTATATGAATGCTGTGTGTGTATGCAGTGTGTGTATGAATGCAGTGTGTATATAATGAATGGAGTGCAGTGTGTATATGAGTGCAGTGTGTGTGTATGAGTGCAGTGTGTATGCAGTGTGTGTATGTGTGTATGTATGAATGCAGTGTGTATGCAGTGTGTGTATATGAGTGCAGTGTGTGAGTGCAGTGTGTGTATAATGAATGCAGTGCAGTGTGTGTATGAGTGCAGTGTGTATGCAGTGTGTATATAATGAATGCAGTGCAGTGTGTGTATATGAGTGCAGTGTGTGAGTGCAGTGTGTATATAATGAATGCAGTGTGTATGTATGAGTGCAGTGTGTATGTATGAATGCAGTGTGTATATGAATGCTGTGTGTGTATGCAGTGTGTGTATGAATGCAGTGTGTATATAATGAATGTAGTGCAGTGTGTATATGAGTGCAGTGTGTGTGTATGAGTGCAGTGTGTATGCAGTGTGTGTATGTGTGTATGTATGAATGCAGTGTGTATGCAGTGTGTGTATATGAGTGCAGTGTGTGAGTGCAGTGTGTGTATAATGAATGCAGTGCAGTGTGTATGCAGTGTGTATATAATGAATGCAGTGCAGTGTGTGTATATGAGTGCAGTGTGTGAGTGCAGTGTGTATATAATGAATGCAGTGTGTATGTATGAGTGCAGTGTGTATGTATGAATGCAGTGTGTGTATGAATGCAGTGTGTATATAATGAATGGAGTGCAGTGTGTATATGAGTGCAGTGTGTGTGTATGAGTGCAGGGTGTATGCAGTGTGTGTATGTGTGTATGTATGAATGCAGTGTGTATGCAGTGTGTGTATGAATGCAGGGTGTATGCAGTGTGTGTATGTGTGTATGTATGAATGCAGTGTGTATGAATGCAGGGTGTATGCAGTGTGTGTATGAATGCAGTGTGTATGCAGTGTGTGTATGAACGCAGTGTGTGTATGAGTGTGTGTATGAATGCAGTGTGTGTGAGTGCATTGTGTGTGTGTGTGTGAGTGCAGAGCATTGGTGGGGGTGGGCATTTTATTAATTATTATTATTGTAATATATATTTTTTTAATGTTATTATTTTTTTATTATTATTATTTTTTTTTTTTTATTATTATTTTTTTTATTTATTTTTTTCGTCCCCCCTCCCTGCTTGTTAGCTGGCCAGGGAGGGGGGCTCTCACTCCCTGGTGGTCCAGTGGATGGGCTGTAGGAGGGGGCTGTCAGGAAGCTGTAACTTACCTTCACCGCAGCTCCTGTCAACTCCCTTCTCTCTCCTCCGTCCGTGCAGCTCCCAGGTCAGCTTCCTCTGCAACTCTCGCGGCCGCGCGGAGCGTTGCCACGGTAACCCGTGGCAACGCTCTGACCCCGCGGCTCTCGCGAGAGTTGCAGAGGGAGCTGACCTGGGAGCTGCACGGACGGAGGAGAGAGAAGGGAGCTGACAGGAGCTGCGGTGAAGGTAAGTTACAGCTTCCTGACAGCCCCCGGTCCTTGTCTGTATTATGGCAATGAAAATTGCCATAATACAGACAACTGACTCGAGTATAAGACGAGTGAGTGTTTTTCAGCACAAAAAATGTGCTGAAAAACTCGTCTTATACTCGAGTATATACGGTAGTTTCTTTGGGAGTGTTTATTTCCTTTCTAACCTCTCTCTTTTATGCTCGTCTGCCACTGCGTTTTCCTCTGGACTTAGGGTCCTTTTTCTTGATCGTAGTGGGTAAGGTGTTTGAGCTAGAGAGTTGGGGTGGGTATGAATTTCTAAAAAATGATCCTCATTTTCTATCTCAGAGTCTAATGATAAAAGTTGGAATCTGTTTGGATGATTTGGAATTGTGGGTGATTTGAGGTAGTTAGAGTATTGATTGTGGCTGTTGGTGTAGTGAGGCCTTTGGGGTTTAGGTGAATTGTGTCTGTGACTTTGGCCTGGTACATTGTAAAAATTAGGTGATCATGATATTTGATATGATGGCTTGAGGTATCTGTTTGGTGGTGGGTAGTGTTGGTTCTGTGAGTGCGTGGTTTGAATGGGGAGCGGTGTAGGGGTTTGCGTGCAATGTAGTATAGGTGTTGTGACGTATAGTGGGGTTTGGTTTAAGTTTATTAGCTCTGCCATGGTAAGTGGATGGAGAGGGATACTCTTTGGGGGGAGAATTGTCAGAAATTTATCTTTTGTTTAGATGGTATGTTCTCACTTGTTTGTTAGCATAGTCATGTTTATCCCTTGCATACTTTTTGATTTTTTTAAAAATGTTTTGTATCCATCTCTATTTTTTCAATTTTACTTTGGATTATAATGGAGTTTTGTTTATATACATTAGTACCCATAAATGGCATAAGTTTATCTTTGAGCTAGTTCATTTCTAGGTCTAATAGAGACAGCTTTTTACATTTTTTTGCAATTAGAGTCTCCATAAGTCCAAATGTACATTATTCAAGTTTGTTATTCCATTCATACTCCAGCATACCCACCGGACATGCCACCCATTGAGCATGTTTGGGATGCTCTGGATCATCGTACACGAAAACATGATCTAGGTCCTGCCAATATCCAGCAACTTTGCACAGCCATTGAAGAGGAGTGGATCAACATTCCATAGGCCACAATTAACAACCTCTATGTGATGGAGATGTGTTGACTGCATGAGGCAAATGGGGGTCACACCAGATACTGACTGGTTTTCGGACTCCCCCAGACCTACCCAATACAGTAAAATTGTACATTTTAGAATGGCCTTTTATTTAAGCAAGCATAAGGCACACCTGTGCAATAATCAGGCTGTCTAATCAGCATCTTGACATGCCACACCTGTAAAAAGGTGCCACCGGCAAAGGAGAAGTGCTCACGAACACAGATTTAGACAGATTTCTGAACAATATTTGAGAGAAATAGGCCTTTTGTGTACATAGTAAATGTCTTAGATCTTTGAGTTCAGCTCATGAAAAATGGGGTCAAAAACAAAAGTATTGTATTTATAATTTTGTTCAGTTTATGTACCTATTTTTCCCCACATCTCCAGCACAAGTCAATTCCATTGGGAACAGTTTTATAACTTTAGAAGGAACTAGATAGGATATCTCGTATTTATCAATTTGAAGTTTCTTAAAGTTTTAAAATAATAGGTCACTTTTCTCACATTATTTATTGATGCAAACAAGCCAGAATAAGGAATCGTAATGTTTAAATCCTTTTCCAAAGTAGTTAAAGCTGTTATTTTTTTTCACTCTGATGTATTTATGTTAACAAGAGTTATCGCTTACGAGAATATTCTATGAACTTTATCATAATTAAATATATTCTGTAAACCTTTATAAAATGGTGGGTTTTTTTTGTCTCCAAATGATGTGTTAACCCCTTAAGGACCAAACTTCTGAAATAAAAGGGAATCATGACATGTCACACATGTCATGTGTCCTTAAGGGGTTAATGTAAACTTTACGCTTACATACCTAAACAATTTTGATGAGTGTAACTTAAATTCATCAAGTAAACTAGGGAATGATTTGATATTGTCATCTTTGTATATTTGATCTCTATAAGTAATGTTACAGGTTTTTAATGTTGATAAGACCAGATTTTCTAGATTACCTTCCACAGCCTCCACCTTTAGAAACCTATATAGATTTGATTTAAAACCAAGAATTGTTTTTATATTATCCCATACCTCTGCTAGATTTTTTTAAAATATAGCTTTCAATAGTTGGTAAAGGCTTGAGGTGACAGTTTCAGATAATTTGTTCTATTGTTTTTTTATTTGTTCCTTGTGTTTCTACATCAAACAAGCTTTGTTTGTTATATAAGCCAAGCTGAAGATTATATAAGTGTGTTATTATACTAGCAAGATAACTAATTTTAATATTTGGAAAATATAGGCCTCCTTTTAGAGGGAGTCAAGATTTTCAGTCTCAGGTGTTTGCTTCTCCAGATGTAGCTATTAAAGCTGTGTTGAAACATTATAAGCCAACTCTTCGGGACTCTAAAGGGAAGCATCTGGAAAATGTACAGCTTTAACCACCAGCTAAATTGAATCCCACAAAGTAGAAACTCACTCATTTTGTTAATATTGTCAAAAAAAATATGTTGTCTGATGGGGAGGGAAAGGAGCATTACATTAAATCTCTAAGACCCTTAATGAAAGGGGAAAAGAAAAGTTCTGATTGATTCACAGTGATATCATGATTTTCTCTATTAAACCTATAGTGGAGCCTATCATACAATAACAGTAAGTGAATACAGTCATCCCAAATAAAAATACAAAAAAACTGCATAATTGTATTAAAAACAACAACAACAAAACTTAGTAGATTGAATTACAGCAATGTCCTAAGTGCCTCTATTTAGTCTTTAACACATTTCGTCCTACAGTGATAATAGCTTATAAATACATTCATCCTTAATGCAGAAAACAGCATGCTTGTACCTATAAGGAGACTTGTTTAGTGTTGCTCTCATTAGAAACAAATATACATTAAAAATAGGAAAGGAAAAAAAACAACTTCTTCTTATTGATTCACAGCACTATTGTGAAATCCTCTATTAAACCTTTAGGCAAGTCTATCATTCTATAAGAACAGTAAATTAACGCCTTCATCCCCCAAAACAGCATCATTGTATTAAAAAAAAAAAAATGTTTTCAATTTTTTTCACAACAGTATTACAAGAGCCTCAATTAAACCTTTGGCACTTCTTGTCATCAATGGTAACAAGAGAGAATAAGTGTGTGCATTCCTTTTTAATCCAAGGGCATCTTAATTGTATCAATTTTTATATTTTAAAGTAGTAGTGCTATTACTAGGATATTAAAAAAGCATATATAAAAAAGAAGAAGTGTATACATGTTGTTTCCTAATAATATTATCAAAATGTCGGATAAAGCTTATAAAAAAGCCTATCATATTAAAAATAAAAATTATATAAGGTAGTAAATCATTTGTAGAGAAGCCAAAAAAATGGCATTGCTATATCTATAAAGATGCTCTTGTTATCGTGCTTTTGTTGGAGTATTCAATGTGAAAAAAAACAAAACATGTATTTATTAATTCTAAATGTAGACCTGTGATGAAGCCTCTTGTAGAGTGATGAAAATAAGTGAATAAGTGGGTTCATTCATCATTGATCCAAAAACAAAATAATTGCATCTGAAAAATAATCATATAGTAAAACTATGTTTGGAGGAATAAATAGTAATTAAAATAGTAAATAGCAAAACAAAAAAACTCAAAAAGGAAAAAATGTAACACACATTTTCCCTAGCACTATTTTAATAGCCTCTAATAAGATGTGTAAAACAAAAAAATATTATCATATAGATATAAGAAATTACATAACTAAGTGAATGCATTCGTCAGAAAAGCAAAAGCAGCCTTATTATATATTTCTACAAGATGCTCATGTTGTGGAGTTTTTGTTAGATTATTAAAAAAAAACTTCTAAATAAATATTATCCATGCTGTCTCGTGCTTCAAAAAATTCCAGCTGACCTTTCCAGAAGACTTGAAAAAGAGCGTGAAAACCCAATTTGAACTTTAAATTGTGTTGTTTTAGTAACGAAATAACTGAAGAAAATGAACTGCACAATCTTCTTGTTTGGAATGAAAGATCTTTTAGGATGATGAATTATTTAAATTTATGATTTGTTGTTGGATGTTCTCTGCTAATTCTGAGTAGTTTTTCTTTAAAAATAGATATTAAAAATGTTACCATTACATCTCTTGGCTTTGTCTCGTCTATTCCTTTGGGTTCCTGGATTCAATGCATTCTTTCAATCTTATACTCAAAGGTATTTGTTTCCAGTTCAAGTTATCTTAAGAAGGTCATAATATATGATTCTAAATTTGCATCTTGTACATCTTCTGGTATATTCCTAATCCTTACATTTGATCTTATTGATCGATTTTCTAGGTTGTTTGTTTTAATTTCCAGTGATTTTATTTTCATCTCTAAATGTTTTAAATTATCTGAGACCTTTTCATAGTGATATTATCCTCCAAGATCATTCTTTCTGCTAGATGAGTTCTTTATTGTTTTATTTCCATTTAATGTTTATTTATCTCTCTCATTAATGTTTGAAGCTGAGTCTCCAGATGTTGTTCTATAAACTCCTTGATACTTTTGAAATTTTCTTCTTTCTCTGAGTCATGATCATTCTTGGGCATAGAAGAGTTCTTCTCCCCTTGTTTTTTAAAGGCCATAATAACCTTATGATTGAAACAATAATGCCCCAATCTTCAGTGTGGGAAAGAAGATAAATAATTATATATATATTTTTCAAATTAAAGGGGAGATTAACTAAACAGTTATTGTCTTAAAGATTAATTTAAATTTGTTCTTTCATAAGTCTTTTCATAACTGTTGACTTTCTTATTATTTGCAAATAGAGAGACTAGAACATGGTGTAGGATGTATTACAGATATATTCAGGGCCGCCATCAGGGGGTGACAACCATGACGGTTGTCACGGGCCCGGCGGCCCTGGGGGGCCCGGACTGCTCTGGCAGTCCCGGGCCCCTCTTTCCCTCCCTGCACACATAGATAGCGAATATCGCTATCTATGTGTGCAGCCGCGGGCCCCCGGATTCCCTGTTATTGCAGAGGGGGCCCAACACACACACACACACACACTACATACACTGACACAACACACACACTGCATACACTGACACAACACACACACACACACTATATACACTAACACAACACACACACACACACACACACACTACATACACTAACACAACACACACACTACATACACTAACACAACACACACACACTACATACACTAACACAACACAAACACACTACATACACTGACACAACACACACACACACACACACACACACACTACATACACTGACACAACACATACACACTACATACACAGACACAACACACACACACACTACATACACTGACACAACACACACACTGCACACACTGACACAACACACACACACTACATACACTGACACAACACACACCACATACACTGACACAAAACACACACTACATACACTGACACAACACACACACTGCATACACTAACACAACACACACTCTGCATACACTGACACAACACACACTCTGCATACACGGACATAACACACTCTGCATACACCAACAAAACACACACTGCATACACTGACAGAACACACACTCTGCATACACTAACACAACACACACTGCATACACTAACACAACACACACACTGCATACACTAACACAACACACACTCTGCATACACTGACACATCACACACTGCATACACTAATACAACACACACTGCATACACTAACACACTAACACACTAACACATACACTAACACAACATACATACTGCATACACTAACACAACACACACACTGCATACACTAATACAACACACACACACACTGCATACACTAACACACACAGTGCATACACTAATACACTAATACAATACAAACACTGCATTCACTAATACAACATGCACTCTGCATACACTACACACTAACACACTCACTGCATCCACTATACTGACACACAATCTGCATTCGCTACACATTAACACACTCTGCATTCACTACACTAGCACACACTCTTCATCCGCTACACACTAACACACTCTCTGCATTCACTACACATTAACACTCTGCATTCACTACACTAACACACACTCTGCATCCGCTACACACTAACACACTCTCTGCATTCACTACACATTAACACACTCTCTGCATTCACTACACTAACACACTTTCTGCATTCACTATACTAACGCACTTTCTGCATTCACTACACTTTAACACACTCTCTGCATTCACTACACATCAATACACTCTCTGCATTCACTACACATTAACACACACTCTGCATTCACTACAAATTTACACACACACTACATTCATTACACTGGCACACTCTGCATTCACTACACCCTAACACACACTCTGCATTTATTACACACTAACACACACTCTGCATTCACTAAACTATGCACACACTCTGCATTCACTACACTAACATACACTCTGCATCAACTGTACACACAGCATCCACTACACAAACATCCTGTATTCACAGTACACACACTACATCCACCACAAATTGAAACACTCTGCATTCACTATACACAGACACTGTGTCTAATACACACACTAAATCCACTACAGACACTGCATCCACTAAACACATTTCATCTAGTACATACAAACACTACATCCACTACACAAACACACACTACATCACTGTACACACACTACATCCACTACTCAAACACTCTCTGCATTCACTACACATTAACACTCTGCATTCACTACATTAACACACACTCTGCATCCGCTACACACTAACAAACTCTCTGCATTCACTACACATTAACACACTCTCTGCATTCACTACACTAACACACTTTCTGCATTCACTACACTAACAGACTTTCTGCATTCACTACACTTTAACACACTCTCTGCATTCACTACACATTAACACACTCTCTGCATTCACTACACATTAACACACACTCTGCATTCACTACAAATTTACACACACACTACATTAATTACACCGACACACTCTGCATTCACTACACCCTAACACACACTCTGCATTTATTACACACTAGCACACACTCTGCATTCACTAAACTATGCACACACTCTGCATTCACTACACTAACATACACTCTGCATCAACTGTACACACAGCATCCACTACACAAACATCCTGTATTCACAGTACACACACTACATCCACCACAAATTGAAACACTCTGCATTCACTATACACAGACACTGTGTCTAATACACACACTAAATCCACTACAGACACTGCATCCACTAAACACATTTCATCTAGTACATACAAACACTACATCCACTACACAAACACACACTACATCACTGTACACACACTACATCCACTACTCAAACACTCTCTGCATTCACTACACATTAACACTCTGCATTCACTACACTAACACACACTCTGCATCCGCTACACACTAACAAACTCTCTGCATTCACTACACATTAACACACTCTCTGCATTCACTACACTAACACACTTTCTGCATTCACTACACTAACACACTTTCTGCATTCACTACACTTTAACACACTCTCTGCATTCACTACACATTAACACACTCTCTGCATTCACTACACATTAACACACACTCTGCATTCACTACAAATTTACACACACACTACATTAATTACACTGACACACTCTGCATTCACTACACCCTAACACACACTCTGCATTTATTACACACTAGCACACACTCTGCATTCACTAAACTATGCACACACTCTGCATTCACTACACTAACATACACTCTGCATCAACTGTACACACAGCATCCACTACACAAACATCCTGTATTCACAGTACACACACTACATCCACCACAAATTGAAACACTCTGCATTCACTATACACAGACACTGCGTCTAATACACACACTACATCCACTACAGACACTGCATCCACTAAACACATTTCATTTAGTACATACAAACACTACATCCACTACACAAACACACACTACATCACTGTACACACACTACATCCACTACTCAAACACTCTCTGCATTCACTACACATTAACACTCTGCATTCACTACACTAACACACACTCTGCATCCGCTACACACTAACAAACTCTCTGCATTCACTACACATTAACACACTCTCTGCATTCACTACACTAACACACTTTCTGCATTCACTACACTTTAACACACTCTCTGCATTCACTACACATTAACACACACTCTGCATTCACTACAAATTTACACACACACTACATTAATTACACTGACACACTCTGCATTCACTACACCCTAACACACACTCTGCATTTATTACACACTAGCACACACTCTGCATTCACTTAACTATGCACACACTCTGCATTCACTACACTAACATACACTCTGCATCAACTGTACACACAGCATCCACTACACAAACATCCTGTATTCACAGTACACACACTACATCCACCACAAATTGAAACACTCTGCATTCACTATACACAGACACTGTGTCGAATACACACACTACATCCACTACAGACACTGCATCCACTAAACACATTTCATCTAGTACATACAAACACTACATCCACTACACAAACACACACTACATCACTGTACACACACTACATCCACTACTCAAACACTCTCTGCATTCACTACACATTAACACTCTGCATTCACTACACTAACACACACTCTGCATCTGCTACACACTAACACAACCTCTGCATTCACTACACATTAACACACTGCATTCACTACACTAACACACACTCTGCATCCGCTACACACTAACACACACTCTGCATTCACTACATATTTACACACACTCTGCATTCACTGCACTAACACACAGACTACATTCATTACACTGACACACTATGCATTCACTACACACTAACACACACTCTGCATTCATTACACACTAACACACACTCTGCATTCACTAAACTATGCACACACTCTGGATTCACTATACTGACACACACTGTGCATTAACTGTACACACAGCATCCACTACACAAACATCCTGTATTCACAGTACACACACTACATCCACCACAAATTGAAACACTCTGCATTCACTATACACAGACACTGCGTCTAATACACACACTACATCCACTACAGACACTGCATCCACTAAACACATTTCATCTAGTACATACAAACACTACATCCACTACACAAACACACACTACATCACTGTACACACACTACATCCACTACTCAAACACTCTCTGCATTCACTACACATTAACACTCTGCATTCACTACACTAACACACACTCTGCATCCGCTACACACTAACAAACTCTCTGCATTCACTACACATTAACACACTCTCTGCATTCACTACACTAACACACTTTCTGCATTCACTACACTAACACACTTTCTGCATTCATTACACTTTAACACACTCTCTGCATTCACTACACATTAACACACTCTCTGCATTCACTACACATTAACACACACTCTGCATTCACTACAAATTTACACACACACTACATTAATTACACCGACACACTCTGCATTCACTACACCCTAACACACACTCTGCATTTATTACACACTAGCACACACTCTGCATTCACTAAACTATGCACACACTCTGCATTCACTACACTAACATACACTCTGCATCAACTGTACACACAGCATCCACTACACAAACATCCTGTATTCACAGTACACACACTACATCCACCACAAATTGAAACACTCTGCATTCACTATACACAGACACTGCGTCTAATACACACACTACATCCACTACAGACACTGCATCCACTAAACACATTTCATCTAGTACATACAAACACTACATCCACTACACAAACACACACTACATCACTGTACACACACTACATCCACTACTCAAACACACTCTGCGTTCACTATACACACTGCATCCGCATTCACTGCACAAACAGTATCTAATACACACAAACACTACATTCATTACACACATTCTAATTCACTTCCACTATACACACCACATTCAGTCCCGCATCATTGTCAGCGGACTAGGTAGGGCGTGGGCGGGCCCGGGAGGGAGGGGGGGCAGACCTTGTGCTTTGTCAGGGGCCCCAAAATTTCTGATGGCAGCCCTGGATATATTGCTGTGTAAAGGGGAAAAGGAAAAATAAATATACAAAAAAAAGTAATCATTCCTTTCTCCTTTCTTTGGTTTTTTTCCTTTTCTTTTCCTTTTTGTTTTTGTTTTTTAGGGTCTTAATAGTTCCATCAATCAGGGGCATTAATCCTAATCACAGTTAATGGATATTATTCATATCCTCAGTGTCACTAACTGGACCTTTGAATCAGCAGCTTAAGGAGGAAGGGGAGCAAAAGGATGCTACACAGAAGCCACAGCTTTCCCATGTGTACTTCCGTGAAGTAGTTCCCAACCTATCTTGATTCATGGAGGTTTCTTGGTGTAGCCTTAGAGGCATCCAGCTCCCAAGGTCAAGCTCCCACAAACTTCCACACACACTGCTCAAGCCCTTTTACCGCACTGAGCAGCTAACAAGTTGCTGCCAATATACAGAACCAGTAGACTGACAAACTGTCGACTCAAACTCTGCTTCAGAGTCAGACCGTCTGACACTCGTTCCACAACCCAGGTAAAATCCACCCCCACCTTCCGACATGCGTGCTGTCACAACTGGTCTTGGTGGGTGGAATGCTTGAAAGAAAAACTACTCCCATTGTGACACATCATTTTTTCCTTCATTCTTCCTCTTTATGTTTTTTATCTTTCTCTTTTATTAATCCATTCCCCATTATTAATCCTATTATTAGTATTCCGCTTATAGATGAACATACCATGTATGTTTTTACTACCTAGGAATGCATTTCACATCGTTCATTGTATGTTCAAGTTAAAATAATTTAGTGGTCTTACGTGCTCCCAACTTGTGCCATTACAGTCCACAATGAATGCGGCGGCGAGGCTCATCTTTCTGTCCGCCCACACCTCCCACGCCTCACCCTTCTGTCAGTCCCTACATTGGCTTCCTGTAAGATATAGGGCTAAATTTAAAATTCTGGTTCTTGCTTTCAAATCTCTACATAATGCTGCTCCCACCTATCTATCCTCACTAATACACAAGTATGTCCCATCTAGGCCCTTACGCTCTGCTGAATACTTATGTCTATCTTCTGTCTGTATTCCCACCTCTGATGCTCACCTTCAAGACTTCTCCAGGGCTGCACTGTTAGATGCTCACCCAGTCTCCACTTCTTCAAAAAAATCATTAAAAACCCACTTCTTCATAAAAGCATATCAATTAAACTTTTAATAGCTCCCAACTGATTCCTCTTTTGCAACTGTCATTAGTCTAATACTATCCTTACCTTTTGTGTCACTTTATCCCACTCCCTCTAGCATGTAAGCTCATTTAGCAGGCCCCCCAACCCCTCTGTTCCTGTGTGCAACTTGTCTAGTTACAACTACATGTCTGTTCGTCCACCCACTGTAAAGCGTTGCAGAATTTGTTGGCGCTATATAAATAATAACATAATAATAATAATAATTTTAGCTGCTACATTTACTTTTATTGTGAAAATACAGATGAAACCCTAGCTTTATTTTTAAAATATGATACTACTTGAAATGCCATAGCTATCAGACTAATTATTCATCTAGTGAAAGATGCAGTTTGCTTAATGATGTTTTGCTTTGTTGCAAGAAGTCGAAACTGTTAGAATTTCTGCTCATATTAAAATATAGCTGTGCCACAGCCATCACATAATAAAGCCAACATAACTGAGCATTTTCCTTTTTTTTTATATTTCAGATAGATACCTTAACATTGTATAGTTATTAAAACTATTACATAATGTACACAACTTTAAGGTCTCTCTATCATCATTAATACAATATTTCTTCTATTCATAATTCCAACAAAAGAAAAAGAAACCTAATGGGATTAACATTTATTGCCTCCTATATTTCCCTATTTCCCTATTTCTTCCCCCCTGCCCTTTGCCCCCACCACATCCCTTTCTTAATTATCACTATCATAACCCTAATAGACTCGCTTATCTAATGTTCCTTATCTTTATTTGTAGAGGGAGAGAGAGAGCCCTTTCGTCTCTTTGATCAAACTACTATCGTTATCTATTTTGTCATACGCCCGAATAACCCGTATGTTCCCATCTTATTGTCATCACATTACATATACTATTCATCTTTTTTATCCACTTCCCAGTTCCATTCCTATTCTCTACACGAGAGACTCTTCATGACAATTTTAAGAAAAATTCTAATTTATCTATCCAGTTGTCCCAATATTCTATTTGCGTATAAAATAAATTTAAGCTCACCAAGATGCCTCTTTCCATTTTTGCTTGCCAAATTACTTGTAATATCACTTCTCGTATAGATGGAATTTGTAAATTTCCCACTTCTGTGTTATCAGTCATTTAGCTGCTGTGATGATATGTAAGATTAACATCAAATTCTTTATCTTCTTTTCGGACTTATTTAAATTTAATAGAATTATTTTGGGCTCCATTGCCAATTTATTTCCTGTCATAAAGTCAGTTAGTGTAATTATATCTTTCCAATAAATATATGTTGTTGGCAGTACCACCATAGATGTAATAAAGTGCCCTTATTGCACCAGCAACATCTATCGGATGTGTTTGGGTATATTTTATTTAAAAGGTTCGGTGTTAAGTACCATCTATTCGAAAGTTTAAACTGCAAATCTGTCAAATTTAAGAAGTGGATGTGTTTATATAATTTATTAAAATAACCTTTCCAACTTTCCTCCTCTATTTGTGTGTGAAGATCTTTTTCCCACTTTTCAATTGCTCCGTAAAGTTTATCATGTCTTAACTTATATACAACTTTAACACATTTAGACAGCATGTTTTTACAGTTTTTTTCTTCGACAAGTTGAAAAACCCCATCTGTTTTACACTCTCTATTCTTAATCATATAAGCTGAGACAAACCCTTTAATTCTTAGGTAATTAAAGCTATCCTTCGGTAGGATACAAAATGATTCTCTTATTTGTTGGAAGGGCTTAATTTTATGATCCTCTGTTATATCTATGATTTTGTTTATTCCCTTGCTCCTCCAAGATTTGATATTTATATTATCCAGCATATCGTTAATCACTGTAATTGGTAGTGAATCTATAATTCTGTTCTTTAATCCAACTCTTTTTCTAAATATATCCCACCAAGCTCTTAGATCTCTAATTACATGTGACTTGGATCTTGCCTCACTTATAAAAATTTTGTTTAGATCTAAAATCCAGAATAGAGAGGATACATTCTCTACCCCTGTACAATCTTTCTCTTTTTGAATACCATTCATTTTCTGCGGATTAATTCTGTGATAACATTATATGAAACAATCTACTGGCTTGATAACATTGATGAATTTCTGGGCAACTCAAACCTCCATCTTGTGTTAACCTGGCAACATTTTTCATTTTTACTCTTGATTTCTTTCCATCCAGACAAATTTTAA
Source organism: Pelobates fuscus (assembly GCF_036172605.1). Lineage (NCBI taxonomy): Eukaryota > Metazoa > Chordata > Amphibia > Anura > Pelobatidae > Pelobates > Pelobates fuscus. Next base: position 343,545,556 of record NC_086317.1, on the reverse strand, counting down.
AAAAGAGGCAAGTAGCATTAATAGCCAGTCTTTGGGGCAATTAAGGGGGATCATTCTCCATGAATAGAGCCATTTTGGTAAGATATAGGCCCTTAGTATATTGATTCTGCCTGACAACGAGAATCCCAACCCCCCCCCCCCCCCCCCAGTCCCGTAGGTTTTTACTTGTTTGTTTTGATAAGGGTAAAAAATTTGCTTCTATTCCCAAGTATTCAAAAAAAAATGTATCGTTTGGGAGTCCATAATTTTTTATAAGATTATTAACTGATCTTTTACCCATGTTCTTGGCTATAACTTCTGATTTATCTAAATTTATTTTGTAACCGGATACTCTAGAGTAGCTATTTATCTCCTTTAATACTTCTGAAATAGAGGTATCTGGCTCTTCAAGTATCAGTAGTATATCATCCGCATAAATATTTAGTTTAATCTGCTCTAGCAGGTATATTTAGCCTATAATTTTTTGATTTTGTCTTATAGAAATGGCTAAAGGTTCTGACACTAATATATATATATACATATATATATATATATATATATATATATACATATATATATACAGGGAGTGCAGAATTATTAGGCAAATGAGTATTTTGACCACATCATCCTCTTTATGCATGTTGTCTTACTCCAAGCTGTATAGGCTCGAAAGCCTACTACCAAATAAGCATATTAGGTGATGTGCATCTCTGTAATGAGAAGGGGTGTGGTCTAATGACATCAACACCCTATATCAGGTGTGCATAATTATTAGGCAACTTCCTTTCCTTTGGCAAAATGGGTCAAAAGAAGGACTTGACAGGCTCAGAAAAGTCAAAAAATAGTGAGATATCTTGCAGAGGGATGCAGCACTCTTAAAATTGCAAAGCTTCTGAAGCGTGATCATCGAACAATCAAGCGTTTCATTCAAAATAGTCAACAGGGTCGCAAGAAGCGTGTGGAGAAACCAAGGCGCAAAATAACTGCCCATGAACTGAGAAAAGTCAAGCGTGCAGCTGCCAAGATGTCCCTTGCCACCAGTTTGGCCATATTTCAGAGCTGCAACATCACTGGAGTGCCCAAAAGCACAAGGTGTGCAATACTCAGAGACATGGCCAAGGTAAGAAAGGCTGAAAGACGACCACCACTGAACAAGACACACAAGCTGAAACGTCAAGACTGGGCCAAGAAATATCTCAAGACTGATTTTTCTAAGGTTTTATGGACTGATGAAATGAGAGTGAGTCTTGATGGGCCAGATGGATGGATTGGTAAAGAGCAGAGAGCTCCAGTCCGACTCAGACGCCAGCAAGGTGGAGGTGGAGTACTGGTTTGGGCTGGTATCATCAAAGATGAGCTTGTGGGGCCTTTTCGGGTTGAGGATGGAGTCAAGCTCAACTCCCAGTCCTACTGCCAGTTTCTGGAAGAGCAGTGGTACAGGAAGAAGTCTGAATCCTTCAAGAAAAACATGATTTTCATGCAGGACAATGCTCCATCACACGCGTCCAAGTACTCCACAGCGTGGCTGGCAAGAAAGGGTATAAAAGAAGAAAATCTAATGACATGGCCTCCTTGTTCACCTGATCTGAACCCCATTGAGAACCTGTGGTCCATCATCAAATGTGAGATTTACAAGGAGGGAAAACAGTACACCTCTCTGAACAGTGTCTGGGAGGCTGTGGTTGCTGCTGCACGCAATGTTGATGGTGAACAGATCAAAACACTGACAGAATCCATGGATGGCAGGCTTTTGAGTGTCCTTGCAAAGAAAGGTGGCTATATTGGTCACTGATTTGTTTTTGTTATGTTTTTGAATGTCAGAAATGTATATTTGTGAATGTTGAGATGTTATATTGGTTTCACTGGTAAAAATAAATAATTGAAATGGGTATATATTTGTTTTTTGTTAAGTTGCCTAATAATTATGCACAGTAATAGTCACCTGCACACACAGATATCCCCCTAAAATAGCTATAACTAAAAACAAACTAAAAACTACTTCCAAAAATATTCAGCTTTGATATTAATGAGTTTTTTGGGTTCATTGAGAACATGGTTGTTGTTCAATAATAAAATTAATCCTCAAAAATACAACTTGCCTAATAATTCTGCACTCCCTGTATATATATATATATATATATATATATATATATATATATATATATATATATATATAACAATGGGGATAGAGGGCATCCCTGTCTTGTCCCATGGTTGATGTTAAAAATTTGAGAGGTAAATCCAGATCCCATGACTTTTGCCTGTGGAGAGTCAAAGAGAGCAGATACCGCTTTTAGAAATGAGCCTGTCAATCCAAATTGTTTTAATGTGGCTGACATAAAGGCCCACCCTAACCTATCAAACACTTTCTCTGCGTCTATTGATATGAGCATGAGTGGGTTCCCCTTAGTCTCTGTTGCCTCCAAAATGTCTATTACTTTCCGGATATTGTTAACTGATGACCGACCTGGAATAAAACCAACTTGGTCATTGTCAATAAGATCTGGTATGACAACTGTAATGGAGCTCCCCGTACTCAGACCGAGTACCCTCCGTTGATGGACGCTTCCTAGCTTGCACCGAGGACCACAAGCACTGCACCGGACACCACAACCACTGCAGACTCCACAACCACCATAGCTTAACTGGAGTCTCGCCATCTTCTGTCCACCCTGGATCAGCTTCGGTCCTCCAGGACCGTGTGGGAAGACCTCTCCTCCAGGAGAGCATATCAGGAACAAGCTCTTAAAAGAGCTGAGTGATTAAAGCTCAGGGGAGTATGGAGAGCATAGCAATCCCCAGTGTGATATAGCAGTTCCCTCCAATAACAAGACAAGGCCACATATTGAGGGTCAAGAAGATCTCTTTTACTTGGCACCAAAGGGCCTTCTTTTATGCAGGATTTCCCTACATAGGACCACCCACAGGGTGTTACAGAACAACCAATAACACACGTACATTACAGAAAACACTCCCAGCAATTATACACAAAATCCTCCCCTCTGCCTGTGATATAATTATGGTACACAATGGGTTAACATAATTATCACAAGCAGGAAAAATACAGTTTTATACATGTAGTATAACTTAAAAAATATACATCCAATCTTCAAAAATATATATAATATTCAGAATCAGCCCACTTTAAACATAAACACTCTCAAAAATCAGACCAATCGATCCAGTAGATCAAAAGTTAGCTGGGAGTCCTTTATGACCGACCGCAAGCACATTTTCCTGCCCAAAACAGTTCCATAGATTTGGGCTGTGCGGTCGGTCTATTTTACACAGAAAAATGACTAAGTCCCATTCGAATGCACGAACGGGGCCGTTCATGCATTTAGCTTAGTATAGCAGTGAGTTCAAACTGCCGAACGGGACTTAGTCTCTGCAGCTGAAAACGGAGTGTAGGAGAAGGTAAGGGTCAGCGGTGTTCGTTGAAATGTGTAGCCGATTTCAGTTCCATGGATTTGGCTACACATACCGCTGACCTCGTTCGAATGAACAAAGATAGCTGCCGCCACGTGTTCGTTTGTCGAATGGCGGCCACTTCGACTACTTCAGCACTTCGGCTGCATCCGAAGTGCCAATTTAAAGCTGCAGAACTGCTCCAATACAATTTAAAGGGGCAGCAAGAGTCTTTTAAAATCCAATCTACTAAAATAGTTTTTAACAGGCAATATCTTCCAGGGGCCATTGTCTTAAAGGGGCATTATTCACCAAAGTCACAATGTGCCCACAGACGGCTCTTAAAGGGCCATACACAGTTCAATAAAAGTCCATAAGCCCAAATGCTGGTTTTAAAAGGGTACAATCTCCCAGGGGCCATAGTCGCAGGGGAGGAGGCAGGCCTCTCCAGGACAAAGTGGCAAAGGGCACTTCGTCACAACAACTTTCAGGCGATCAGCAAGAATCAACGAGAATATTCTGATGTCTGTGTTTATCAATGAAATCAGTATAAAATTACTTATAAGTTCTGGATCTTTATCTGGTTTTGGAATTGGAACAATATTATCTCTCAATAAGTCTCCAGGGCATTTTACTGTATTTATCATATAGTTAAAAACATTTACCAGTTCTTCTTTTAATTGATCTTTCATAATTTTATAAAATGTTTTTATCATTACCAAACAATCCGGTAGTAGATTATATAGATCTCTATAAAAAAAATTAAATGCTCCACCTATTTGTTCTGGGGCCATTATGTATGTATCTTTTTCCCTAATTCTAGATATCACTCTTATATTTTTTTCCTTTTTCAACTTACTCGTCATAAGTACTTCAGGTTTATTGCCTTTATGATACCATTTAGATTGAAAAAATCAAAAGGTTTTGCTATTTTATTGGATAACTGTACATTTATGTTCTGCTCTATTTCTGATATTTTCTTTGCTATTTCTGTAGAATGTGTTATTTTATTATGTTTCTTATATTCATTTAGCGCTATATAGCTATGAGAGTGGGGGTCCTTCTTTCTTTTTCATTCTAGCTGCCATCCACATCAAGTGGCCCCTAATTACGCTTTTGTAAGCGCACCATACTACAGTATCTGATGTCCCCTTATTATTTTCCCCAAAAAAAGTTTAGTTAGTTTTTTTATCTGTTCAATATTATAATTTTTGTATAATATACAATCGCCGGTCTTTACAAACTTATCAAATGCATCTTTGTAATCCAATATGATTCAGGTTATGATCTGACCATGTTATATCCTGTATTACAATCTTTTTAACAAGGTACAGCATGGCCACATCCCCCAAAATAAGGTTGATTCTGGAGTAGGAATTGAATGTTTTTGAATAGCATGTGAAGTCCAACTCCAAAGGATGAAATGTTCTCCATATATCCCTAACTTTATATTGATCTAGCAAATTTTGTAGTTTATCTGATGATGCTTTATTGATCTTTTTTCCATTATAGTTCTTCCTGTCTTTAAAAGGCTCTATTACACAGTTGAAATCACCCATCATTAATAGCACCCCCTGTTTGATTTGATCTATTTTCTTCATAATCTTTGTTAGGAATTTTATGGTAGACTTATTAGGTGCATATATATTAGCTAGTGTAAAGAGTTTATTGTTTATTTCGCACACCAGGATAATATATCTTCCATCTATATCAAGATCTTGGTATTTAATGTTTACGGATATATTTGTAGACAACATAAAGGCCACCCCCCTTTTTTTTTTCTTCCAGAGCCACGCTTATAATAATCAGATAATTAACATATCATATTAATTTTGTCAGTTTTTATCCAATGTGTTTCTTGTAATGCATAAACTTGTATTTGTTTTTTCTTCAAGAAATCCAGAATTAGAGATCTTTTAAATGGTGAGTTAATCCCATGGGCGTTCAGTGATGTTAACTTAATTTAACAGTATCTGCCAGCTCAAATGTCTCTCTCTCCAATTTTAACATCAGGGCTATCATAACATAGGGTATATATGATTTTTTTTTTAAATTACGCACATAGACAGGCTAGTCCTAAACAAAGGAATCAGCCTAAGACACAGCTTATGTATGGTACAAACTACCTGACATACTTTATCTTGAGCAATATCACTCATTGCTCATATAATGAACCCACCTAACCTGTGGGTTAGCGTGCTCGGTTAAAAAACGCCTGAGTCACTACCTAAACATCTAATGGGTATCACACTGAACAAACAAACACGCAGAAGAAACAATAAATCAATCAATAATGGAAAAAGGGACAACATAAAAGAAAGGAATGGCCTCACCTCCCCATCACTCTACCAAAGAGCCCTTAGGACATTGCTCTGTAGAATTCTAAACTTCACTTAAAAAAAAAAAAAGAGCCTTATTCATTCCAATCTATAATTGTGTATAGGTCTAAAATACCCCCTTTTAAATTTTTTTATTTTTATTTTGTATCCCTTTTCCCTCCCATTTATTCCCCTGCCATCTTGTGCCTTTTCTCTAAATATCACCTGGTGAGTAAACCATTCCATAAAATGTATTAATTTTTTAACTTTATAGTGCTATTTCTTTTTACCCACATCCTTTACACTTTTTCCTTTACTTGAATAAATCTTCATAAGTCTATTAATCCCTCCTAATTTGTTGATAAATGTATGTGACAGTTTCGTCTTAAGTGTATATTAATTAGCACCTCAAACTTTGGTCAGTGTTGTCTAACTTGTGAGTCTTCTCTGAGAAGAAGAGGCAAAAAAAAAAAGAAAAAAGAAGATAATAAATAAATAAGCCCAACTAATCTCTTCAAAATACCTGATGTCTGCAATTTCTAAGTGTATTCATTTTTATTCTACTAGTGTATCTGTTTTCCTCTTTATATTGTGTACCTCTATCTATCATCCTCTATCACAACCAAAAAAGTTAAAATAAAAATAAATAAGTAAATAAGTCTGCAGGTGCACTTATTTCCATCTTTACCGTCTTCCTACTTTCTTTTCACCCTTTTCCTTCCTTTCTTTTTGCTATATTTTCCTATTTCTCCCCCTTTTCTTCATTGTCTTCTTCCGTTCCCTAGCAAGATAGTTACTGTTTCTTCTTTATATCTCTTTCGTTAGGGTCATCCATCTTTTAAGTTCTTCTGCTGTAATGACACTTAAGATCTTGCCTTCATGCAATATAAAGATATTTGTAGGGAACCCCCACCAGTATTTTATATTCTTGGATCTAAGTAATGTTGTACTATCTGCAAATGTCTTTCTCTTCTGATAAAGGTTTAACTTTTCATACTCTCCTGAAAGATTCGTTTTTTTTTTCAGTGATCTTAGGATCTGTAACTTGGGTTTAAAAGAGGAGCAACAAACCAATATGTCTCTTGAAAGGTGATCTGGTATGCCTTTTGGCTTGTTAACTCTGTGACACCATTCCATCATAGGGCTTTTGATATCCCATTCCACGTTCATATATTTGAAGAATTCTTCTAGATATGTTTCCAATTCTGTTGTCTTTATTTGTTCTGGCACACCTTCTAATTCTTAGATTGTTCCTCCTTGATCTGTCCTCCAGATCTATATTTTTTCTTTGCAAGATAACATGTTCTTACTGGTAGGAGTTACTCACTTGTTCGATAATCTCAAGTTTTTCTTCAATACTCTGTATCCTTGGGATTAATAAGGAAAGGTCTCTCTTGATGTCTTGTGTATTCACTTGCATTTCCTCCCTCATGTTCTCAAATTGTGTGAGAATTAAGTTATCGTGTGCCTCCATTTGTGTACTGCTTGTTTCTCGTTCTGTCAGATTGGTTGACTGGTGTGACATAAATTTGATTTATTCCCAGGTGTGACGAAACCAATCTCGCCACTGAGAACTGGAGAAGCCTGGTTGCCCGCCTGCTGCCTTTGGACTATGGCCCTGGGAGATTGGGCCCTTTACAAACAGTATTCGGCCCTAACAGAGTGCATGTCACTCATTCTGGCCCTTTAAATACAGTGGGGCCATTCGGTACTTGCCCTGTGTGAGCAGTGATACCCCCCAGATAGCTATGCCATGGAGCCTATTCATATAATGAAAGACTATGGGAAAGACTTTGGCTCCATGGCAATTAAACTGTATTTGTGTGGTCTGCGTGCCATTCACCTAATAATGTGCACGCAGACCTGAGCTATCTGGGGATATGTTAAATGTCTGTGTTTAATGTATAAAAAGTGACTTTATGTATTTTAAAGAGTTTTATGTTGTTTTGCAACCATGTGGTTAATGGAGTCTGCCTCTAGTCCTGGATAATTAGATTTCCTCTCCAATTATCTCCAGGGCAGAAGGGAGGAAGCCAGGATGCATTGTGGGGATGTTTTACTTTTACTGTTTGAGCCAGAAGGAACAAAAGATACTTTTAGTAACTTTTTAACCCCTGGTCGGATTCATGCCATTTTTTAATATGTTGTTCCCCTGAATGGATTGATTGTGGATATGTATTTTTATGTGAATGTGATGTATGGTTTTAAAGTTATGAAAGTTGTGTAAAAGTATATTTTGAACTGTACACATAATGGGATTAAGTGTCACACTAAGGGGAGGGGATGTGTGGGAGGTAACATCTATGTTATTGGTTATTTTATGCCTCCCCCTGGGTGTGGCCTGTATGTGTACTCATGTAATAAAAACCAGGCTGGGTGCCCAGCACCTCAGACCACTGCTTGACCTTCAACACGGAGCCTTGTCTCGTTCTTGGGGGGATTCACTGTATGCTGTTGGAGATCGACTGCTAGGAGTGTAAGCGGATGTCTGCTTTTCCTATTCATCTGCTAGCAGCTATTCGTGAGGTTCCAGCTTGGAGTGCTACCTTATTCACCTATATCCAGTTCGTGAGTTTTGATGTTCTGCAGTAGCTGTGCCTTTCTGAGAAAAGGGGATTATCGCCTAAACGGATTTTAACCCCTCATATGCTGAAACGGTCCGTTACAATTGGTGGCAGCGGTGGGATCGTTCCTACAGCCAGAAGGACAGCTACAGGAGACACCATTACTCTGGATTGTACAATTTGAGGGCAACGCATGTCCCAGTACAGCGACCCTAAAAGCAACAGCATGGAACCAGCAGTGGAGTACAATAAGGGTGACATGGATGACCGGGATGCAATAAGGAAAGGCATCTGGTACCAGGCCCTGGATAATGTACAATACCAGCGGGGTGAGAGTCTCCCCAGTGAAGAGCAGCGGTTGCAGAAGCAAGTGGCCCTGTGGATGCCCTTCCTGGGAGAGCAGCCCCTGGAGGAATGGGTGAAGGAACTAGAGCACCGGGTATGGCAGGAGCTATGGCTGGAGGATGCCTACCAGGCGCTCTGGTGGTATATGGCACAGTATATACCCTGGACAGCCGAACATGACAAGCCAGAGGGAGAGGAGTTTGATGGTCCTGGCTTGTTATGGGAGTCCTTTGCAGAGCCTGGCTTCGGGAGCCCTGCGCAAACCAGACTGCAGGACATTTTCTATGAGAGGGAGGCTAGGCATGAGTGGGATGACCCCCATGAGGTAGAGCAAGACCTGGCTCACCTAGCAGCCCTGGAGTGGGAACTGGAGCAAAACTACCAAGATCTCTTCCGCTTCATTGGGAAGGCTCAGCAGGACAGTAAGGTGACAGACCCAGATCCAGACCCCTTCCGCTGGGAAGATATTGTAGAGATTTACTGGGAAGAACCCCAGGTGGCCTGTAGAGATGGGACCGAGGTCTCTCCACCGGTCCTGCAGGGAATTGGGAGCCCAGTCTCCATTCCCCAGCGGCAGGCTGAGTTACAGGGGGCAGAGGTAGTTGGTCCCACCACCCAGCAGCAGAGTGATATGCCGGGAAGGCAGTGTGAAGTGCAGGGAGAGGAGAGCAGCGTCCTCCCTCCCCAGCGGCAGGCTGAGTTACAGGGGGCAGAGGTAGTTGGTCCTACCCCCCAGCAGCAGAGTGATATGCCGGGAAGGCAGTGTGAAATGCAGGGAGAGGAGAGCAGCGTCCTCCCTCCCCAGCGGCAGGCTGAGTTACAGGGGGCAGAGGTAGTTGGTCCTACCCCCCAGCAGCAGAGTGATATGCCGGGAAGGCAGTGTGAAGTGCAGGGAGAGGAGAGCAGCGTCCTCCCTCCCCAGCGACAGGCTGAGTTACAGGGGGCAGAGGTCGTTGGTCCTACCCCCCAGCAGCAGCGTGATTTATTGGGAATTGGGAGCCCAGTCTCCATTCCCCAGCGGCAGTGTAAAGTGCAGGGAGAGGAGAGCAGTGTCCTCCCTCCCCAGCGGCAGGCTGAGTTACAGGGGGCAGAGGTAGTTGGTCCTACCCCCCAACAGCAGTGTGATGTTTTGGGAATAGAGAGCCCAGTCTCCTTTCCCAAAAGGCAGAATGTCCAGCAGGGAATAGAGAGCCCAGTCTCCTTTCCCCAACAGCAGGACACTGTATTGGGAGGAGAGACAGTCGGTCTCCCTCCACAGATGATGGAAGTATGTATGGGAGAGGAGCTTGCTACCACCTCTCCCCAGCGGCGGATCATTGATGTGCAGGGAATAGAGAGCCCAGTCTCCTTTCCCCAGCGGCAGGACACTGTATTGGGAGGAGAGACAGTCGGTCTACCTCCACAAAGGTGGAAAGTATGTATGGGAGAGGAGCTTGCTACCACCTCTCCCCAGCGGCGGATCCGTAATGCGCAGGGAATAGAGAGCCCAGTCTCCTTTCCCCAGTGGCAGAGTGTTCTAGTGGGAGAGGAGCCTGTTACCCCCTCTCCCCAGCGGCAGCTTAATATACCAGGGGGAGACTGTAAACCCCCCACCGGTGCAGATGGGACCGTGGTCTCTGCACTCACCACACAGGGGGTAGGGATGGTCGGTCCTACCCCCCCACGACAGAACTATGTATCCAAGGGGGAGACAACCGGTCTCCCCATTCAGCAGCAGAGCTATGCAATGAAGGGGGAGACAATCCGTCTCCAGCAACCAGGCTCCAACCAGACTACTCCGGTGGTAGTGCTGGCATCAGGACAGAGTACCGCTGGTCTCTGCCCACTCAGCAACCCACCAAGGCAGCCTACCAGTCCCCTGCACAGCCGGGGTGAGGCACCTGGACATGGACAACTTTCTCCTCTACCCAGGTGTAGTAACCATTTATTGTGGGTGGGCTGTACTGATGTTTCTGCTTTGTGGGTGGGTTGCTGGACTAACAAGGGCACTGACCGGCAGGAGGTCAGGTACCCTGTTAGTCTTTTTGGAAAGGGGGAGAGATGTGACGAAACCAATCTCGCCACTGAGAACTGGAGAAGCCTGGTTGCCCGCCTGCTGCCTTTGGACTATGGCCCTGGGAGATTGGGCCCTTTACAAACAGTATTCAGCCCTAACAGAGTGCATGTCACTCATTCTGGCCCTTTAAATACAGTGGGGCCATTCGGTACTTGCCCTGTGTGAGCAGTGATACCCCCCAGATAGCTATGCCATGGAGCCTATTCATATAATGAAAGACTATGGGAAAGACTTTGGCTCCATGGCAATTAAACTGTATTTGTGTGGTCTGCGTGCCATTCACCTAATAATGTGCACGCAGACCTGAGCTATCTGGGGATATGTTAAATGTCTGTGTTTAATGTATAAAAAGTGACTTTATGTATTTTAAAGAGTTTTATGTTGTTTTGCAACCATGTGGTTAATGGAGTCTGCCTCTAGTCCTGGATAATTAGATTTCCTCTCCAATTATCTCCAGGGCAGAAGGGAGGAAGCCAGGATGCATTGTGGGGATGTTTTACTTTTACTGTTTGAGCCAGAAGGAACAAAAGATACTTTTAGTAACTTTTTAACCCCTGGTCGGATTCATGCCATTTTTTAATATGTTGTTCCCCTGAATGGATTGATTGTGGATATGTATTTTTATGTGAATGTGATGTATGGTTTTAAAGTTATGAAAGTTGTGTAAAAGTATATTTTGAACTGTACACATAATGGGATTAAGTGTCACACTAAGGGGAGGGGATGTGTGGGAGGTAACATCTATGTTATTGGTTATTTTATGCCTCCCCCTGGGTGTGGCCTGTATGTGTACTCATGTAATAAAAACCAGGCTGGGTGCCCAGCACCTCAGACCACTGCTTGACCTTCAACACGGAGCCTTGTCTCGTTCTTGGGGGGATTCACTGTATGCTGTTGGAGATCGACTGCTAGGAGTGTAAGCGGATGTCTGCTTTTCCTATTCATCTGCTAGCAGCTATTCGTGAGGTTCCAGCTTGGAGTGCTACCTTATTCACCTATATCCAGTTCGTGAGTTTTGATGTTCTGCAGTAGCTGTGCCTTTCTGAGAAAAGGGGATTATCGCCTAAACGGATTTTAACCCCTCATATGCTGAAACGGTCCGTTACACCAGGCGGTTGGGGTGAGAAAAAAGACAAGTGTTTTTCTAGCTGCCCTCCCATTTTTTTTTCTTTCTTCAGGTGTTTGCCATTTTGCATCTTTTTGGTGGCCATATTTTCTTCTCCTTATCTCCCCACCTCCTCCCCTCTTTCCCCTTCCTTCTTTTCCTCCCTTCCCTTTTCTTCTTTTTTGCCACAGTTATGTTACTGGAGAAAGAATGTGTGTATGATGGCATACACCTACATGCCTTACAGTATCCACAAGTATGGAATCCCTTCCTCATCTTCCACCAATCCCTTCCTATATACAACCTTTGGGATATCTGGTAATTTGCGCCCTAGGTATTGATCAATTTGGAGAATTGCCCAATGCTTCTTCAGTTAATGGAGAAGGCCTTATAATTGTATTGGGTATTAAACGAAAATTCGAACTGGGTATTGGAGTTAGTTGTATGTTTGGGTTTGTCTATAAGGAGAATTGGGTATTAAACGAACATTTTGAATTGGCTATTGAAGTTTGTTGTATGTTTGGGTTTGTCTATAAGGAGAGGGTATTAAACAAAAATACTAATTGGGTATTGGAGTTAATTGTATGTTTGGGTTTGTCTATAAGGACACTTCTATACATCTTGGCTGTATTGAACACCTAGTGTGATGCATGTTATAAGTTGGCATATATTAATTTCTCATATATCTTAAATGCTTGGTTTTATATATATATATATATATATATATATATATATATATAGTGTCTTTGAAATCTCTCTATGTATACTCAATTATCTGAAACATACATAATTGTACATAATGAAATGTCAACTTAGAAATAGATTACTAATTCTTTGAATACATCTTTATTTGCATGTTATTATTTGATCCTTTACGATCTAATGGGGACTGATTGTGTACATTTTGGGAAGAGACTGAGAAACGAAGTGGAACGCGTATTCATTCCGGCCGCACTTTAATGATGCTAATACCATCGACGAGAAGACGGACGACTTCCTGATCGGTGGAATGCATATGCGTTCCACGGACGTCCGCCGGAACCCCATCTAAGGAAAGAAGAAGAAAAAGAACAATGAATACATAACAGGTGATTTGAAGACAGCGGATTGGCTAAACGGTCCCTAATACAAACAGGAGGGACTTTTAAATTCCACTCAGATCATCAGACCTAATACAGGACTTTATCTACACACCACCTAATTTTATTGCTCCTGAGGAAGTCTACCGTAGTAGATGAAACGCGTAGAGTTTATTGATATATTTTTATCTTTTACTTTTTAATTATTTTTATATAATAAGCATTTGCCTGATACTCCTGTGAATAATACTCCACCCTACACTATTTGGACTGAGGGAATACAGAGATGTATTGATGGGCATTTTAACTCCTTGTATACTGTAAGTGTACCTAATAAAGCGTGTCATTTCTACTTTCAAACAGTGCTGTATTATGTCAATTTCTATATTTCTTGCATGCATCCATGGAGATCTGAGGTATGATTGATCCGTGAAAATCTAACTTATTTGATGAGCCTGAAAAATTCATTCAGGCTGTGAGTGCAATATTGATACAATGGGCCATTTGTTGATATATGCTATTGCCCTATGAGTTTTTTCTTTTCTCTACTTATATATTTAGGTGTATCTTACTTTTGCATTTATCTTGAGGATTGAGAGGAATCCTTTGCTACACTTGCAAAAAAAATGAAGTAATTATCTTTTTTATTTATTGTACTCACACTGCACTCGGATGGTCTAAATTTTTTTATCAATTACTGGACCTGGTGACTCTGTTCGTCTGTCTCAGTCCTATAGGCAGCATTACAGCCGCGTGGTGAGGGAAGTTGTTAGTTGCTGGATCTAGGACCAGGCGAGGGCAGAGGTTAACTGTGCTCTTCCCGGTTGCCAGCACTTCTGCTGGGGTCGCCTGCAGGTAGTCAGGCCCTGTGCAAAGGGAAAGCAGAGGGCAGAGGCCAGCAGCACACTGCCCTGATTCCAGCTCTTCTGCTGGAAGTGGGTCAGTAGGTATGTCAGTCTTCCACTAAGACCAGAGCCCAGCTGGAAATTGGCTGTGGAGGGGAGACATTGCTTACTTCCTCCTCCTGGTATCCCTGTAAGGTTAGTTGGGGGTCTGGACAGGCCGTTCAACATCCCTGTAGGTCTAGTTCAAAAACCATGCTTCCATCTGCACCATCGGTGATAGAAGTGCCTCCCTCTGTAGCTGGGGGGAGGGGCCGGTTGTCTCCTCTCCCTGTAGGGAAGCTGCCGCTGGGGAGAGAGGGCGATATGCTCCTCTCCCTAAAACACATACTGCCGCTGTAGAGTGAGACCGACTGTCTCTTCTCCCTGTAGGACACACTGCCGCTCGGGGAAAGGCCCCCTCGGTTGCATACTGCTGCTGGGGAGGGAGATTGCTTGTCTCCACTCCCAGTAAGATACACTGACACTGGGGTGAGAGGCCATCTGCCTCCTCTCCCTGCATTTTACACTTCCGCTGGGGAAAGAGACCGTTTGTCTCCTCTCCCTGAAACTCACTCTGCCACTGGGGAGAAAGGCTGGCTGCATCCTCTTCCTGCAGTTTACACTGCCGCTGGGGAGAGAGACCAGTTGTCTCCTCTCCCTGCAGGATACACTGCCGCTGGGGAGAGAGACTGGTTGTCTCCTCTCTGTGCAGGATACACTGCCGCTGGGGAGAGAGACCGGTTGTCTCCTCTCCTTGAAGTTCACACTGCCGCTGGGGAGAGAGACCGGTTATCTCCTCTCCTTGAAGTTCACACTGCCACTGGGGAGAGAGGCCGGCTGCCTCCTCTCCCTGCAATTTACACTGCCGCTGGGGAGAGAGACTGGTTGTCTCCTCTCCCTGCAAAGAAAACTGCTACTGGGGGGAAGGAGTTGGGTTGGGTCCGAAGGGAGCCAGCCAACTCTTTAGCATAGCGTCAAACTGTGCCTCAGTATAGCTGAGCGCCATGCTTGCTCGGTGTCTCCAGGATGCTGTTCCTCGCACTAGAAAGCCATCCCGCCGCTTGTCAACAATGTAACGGATCACTTGTCAATCGATGCTCCTAGTGATTACCAAGTACCATCTGCACCGCACCAGACACCATAAGCACTATAGACCCCACGAACTGCCGCAGCTTGGTTGGGGTTTTGCCGTCTCCTACCCACCCTGGACCTACGACAAGGCTCCATGATGCAGTGGGTGAACCTCTCTTCCTTCAGAGAGTGAAGCAGGAACAGCTATTTGAAGAGCTAGTGATTAGATACCAGGGGAGTATACAGAGTATAGCAATCCCCAGTGTGATTATAGCAGTTCCCTACAACACGAGAGAAGGCTGCGAGTTGAGGGTAAGAAGGTCTGACAGTTTAATGGCACACACTGGTATACAAGTTTTACAGCAAAGGTGATGCCACATACAAACCAGTAAAAACAGGTTTACATTTAGACACTCCCATACAATGTACACAAATCCCCTCTGCCTGTGATACAATTAACGAAGACAATGGGCTAACTCAATTAACTCTAAGCAGAAAAAACATACATTTTTACAAAGTCTTCAAAACACCCCAAAACACCACATATCCCCATATCACCACACATCCCCTGATAGCTCTGATCTGGGTGAACAGCATATCCAAAAATCACCCAGATCAGAAGAGGGGTTCCGAAATTCCATGAAAGTCTCTTTTTGACCCACCGTGCACATGGTCCCATGCCCAAAACAGTTCCAGAGAATTAGGGCTAACGGTCGGTCTGAGCATTTTAAAGTACATTGAGCAAAGTAAATTGCAGGGCCCATAGTCCTGAGGCAAGAGGCTGGCCAGCAGGCCCCTCCAAGAACCAGTGGCGAAGTTGCTTTCATCACACTATACATTTTTATATTTTATTAATGTGCTTGTAGTTTGTAGACATATTGTGACAATCTGTATTTTAAGTATGTTAGTCAAAGTATACAGATTATACAGTCAGTAGGTAATGTGGTGGAGTATATCTTGCCATGGAAGCATTTGTAGGATCAATACAATTGTGACAGAAACTATAGGGCATTCAAGAATATAGTGTCAAATGCTGATCCTAAGAAGAATGTAGAATATCTCATTACCCAATCGGGTGTTTTAGATGTCATGACAGGTGACCCTTCAAGCCATCTATATAGAAAAGATACTGATAGTGGAGCGCTGATTAAAAATAGATATAGGTGAGACTAGGGTATAAAATAGGATACCTAACAACCTATACAATACTATACAAAATCACACTAGAACCCTTCTCTTTTAGACAATAATGTCTCACTATATCCTAATAGTAGTACTTTTACAAGAAATCTAAGTACACAATAAATAATGCTGATTTAGAAAAATCTGTAAAAGTCCAATTGATAATTTCCCAGGTGAATCTCCTGAGTTGTTCACTCCATCATGCAGATCCACATATCTAGTAAAAATCTCTCGGTGTCCCAAGACAGCTGAGTAGTATTGCTGTGAAAGATTGAGATTTGGGTCTTCTATATGGTTAAGTAATGGCTGTGAGTGATAGTCGTCAGACCTATCCATCGGGACGCCGAGAGATTTTTACAAAATATGTGGATCTGCATGATGGAGTGAACAACTCAGAAGCCATCTATATAGACTAGAGATACAACACCGGTAGGAGGCATTGTCAAAAGGGGAGGTTCAACTCCACTTGAAAGGATAGGGCAAAAGTATCTGGTATGTCAGTCGATATGTTTGGTTAGGGTAAGGGATGGAGAGGTCATTTGTCATGTCTAGCTGGGGTGTGATGAGGACAGTATGGGGGTAGGTAAGAGAGTGGGAGAGGATGAAAAGATGAGGGAGAATGGATGAGAAGAGAGATATGGAGAGAGAAATAGAGAAAGAAGGAGAAAAAAGTGAAGGTTTCTCCTTTTCTTTTCCTTGTTAGTTTCCCTCTTTTCCTCTACCTTTACTCCCTTGCATTATTAGCTGAAAGGAAAACCAACCAATGGGTCCAGGTCTGGGTACAGCTGTCTGAGCGACTCTGAGGGGCTGCTGTCAGTGATTCCATATTGTAAATCTCTCCCACCCAACATATCCATTGATGGAAGGTTGGTGCACCAATCTGTTTCCAGAGCATGGGCATCAGGGATTTTGCTGGGGTCAGTAAGTGTTTAGTCAGTGACTTTTTGTATGACTTTAGGGATCATGTGGTGTAGTAGCATGGGGAGGGGCCGGAGCAGCAGGTCAGAGTCCATGATTTCTCTGATCTTGGCATTCACCATTGCCCAGGAAGGGGGAAATAATTGGGCAGGTCCACCAAATGTGAAGCATGGTACCAACCTCAGACCCACATCTATCAAATATAATAATATTTATTATGAACAAAAATAATCACAGTGCATACAAAAATATAGATGACACTCAAATTAGTTACACCAACAACAGATACAAACAAAAAGGTTAAAATCTCAGAAGTCCTAATTACTTACCTTAGGTTTTAAAAGTAAAACTTCTACACACGGGGTCTCTGGCAAGGAAAAATGGTGACTCACTCAAAATAAGATTTTGGCCCCAAGCAAGTACAATAGACATCATATATATACCCTCTGGATTCATCTCAAGTTCCCAAGCCTTGCCCAGAGGTGGAGATAAGGTGTACTTATATAAAAAATAAGTAACCACACCTTGTGTTCCAGACCAACATTAATCCTAATATAAACTTTTGGTTTTATCTCCTTTTATGTGCTTGTCACAGAAATAATAATTGCATGTATGAATTTGATACAATTTTTCCAATCCATAAATATGTTACACTTCTTACCTAATAAAGTGGACTTTTTAGTTTCTTCCAAACAACTTAAATTGTGCTATTTAATACTGTTTATGTATGAATGGAGTAGCCCTCATGTGTTCGCACACCTCCCCGATAATCAATTTTCCTGGCACTGCAGGTCCCCTCTCCCTCCCACCCCCCAATCCCGGTTGCTGAAGGGGTGAAAACCCCTTCAGTAACTTACCAGAGGCAGCGACGATGTCCCACGTTGCTATTTCTTCCTCCACTGCCGCTCCTCCCTGTGATTGCATCGGCCGGTGGGCAAGACTGATCCCTCCCACCGGCCGGGGAGACCTAATGCGCATTAGCGCTCCCCATAGGAAAGCATTGAAAATACTTTTTAGTGCTTTCCTATGGGGAAATGAGCAACGCTGGAGGACGTCCACAGCATTGCTTTTGGCCACTCTCACATGATACTGCAGACACATTTGGTTCTGGCACTCCTGGTCACTCTGCCCTCCCTCCCAGCACAGTTGCCCAGCATTTTAATGTTTCCACAGACACCCCTGGTTGTGGCATAGATTGACACATAATCTGCACTACATCCCAGCAAAGTTGACCTTATTTCACCTTCTTTCACCTAGTGCCACAGACAACCCAGGTTCTGGCACAGCCTGGCACGCATGCTCCCTTTGCCCTCCCTCCCAGAAACTATGTCTTGGCACACTCTCACATGGTACCACTGACACTCCTGGTTCTGGCACAGAACAAACGTCAGTCTTCACAGTAGGGCCCCTTCGATATTTGGGTTTATAACACATATTACTTTCAGGCACATATCGAGATAACCAATCTTAATTCTGTTACTAAGGCATTTTTATCCGCTCTCGTGAGCATGTTAGTGGAGATTGTGGCTAATTTAGCCAAGATCTGTGCTAGGGTTTCACTCTGCAAGGAGCCCAGCAAGGAGTCAGCCATGCTTTTGGCTACAGGGGAAGTCGGTGCCATGTTGTGTGTTGTAATGCTGTCGGGTGTGCCCCACTTGTGTCTCAGGCCATTGGGAGTGGATAGGAGATCATCCATGGTGTCCATGGCCCGCCTCAGGGAACTTGCTCCGGAGGTTCCAGGGGTCACCATGCGTCATGTTTTTCCCATTTCGTGAAGCAGAAGAGATGTGATATGGGGCTATGTGGACTGCGTCCTACTCCATTAACCGGCTATCCACACCCCCAGAGCATTTTTAGACTATTCTATACAACACACATTCTATACCATTCTATATCATTCAATTGGACAGGTATTTCCAAAAACCACCAGCAGATCATGTCAATTATGACTGAATAGAATATGTACTGGACATAAACTTTGAAAGAGGTATATAGTGAACATCTGTAACTCCAATAACATTTGTAATCTACAGAATGCCCTTAGAAATTCTATGAGTCATCCGCTCTGATCATTAATCCAACACTGTTCTTTGTGAGTCATTCAAGGTCCTGTAAAGAGCTGTACAAGAGCCTGGAAGAGGAAGGTCTTTTATAGGTAGGACTAGAGATCCAGCAAAGAGATCCAGAGCAGAGAGCAAGGTAAGTATTTTTTTTTTTTACATATTTACCATTGTTAAGAAATATGTATCATAATAAAAAAATGAGATGTTCAAATGCTAGATAAAATTGTATAATATAGTATTGTTCAATGCAAATTGAAAAGATATTCTTCATTTCATTGATAGCCACAGCATATTAAATGTATTGTTGTATTGCTGCAGTATAATATATTACAACAATGAAGAAGGCTATAATGTGTCGCTTTATGAATTTTACAGGAAAATCACTCAATGGACAGCATGAGATGCGGCAGAAATCAATACAAGGCTTTGCTTTCGAGGTTTCTTTTAAAATTTACTGTACTTGACAACGGAATTGCAATGAACACAGAAACAATACACAGTTTTACTAAGACGATTCTTAAAAAAATAGATCCCAGTGTATTAATATATTACATACAAAGGCTAATATATATGTAAAAGGCCATAGGTCTGAATTTGTGGGAGGAGTGTTCCCTATATAAACTCTACCCCCCTACTTACCTTTGCCGTTTCCTTTTCAAGTGATCAGGTTGCCACGACAACCAGCACTTCCGTTCCGGTCCTTCCTGCCAATTTTTCACTGCTCCAGCTCGAGGACACGGCTTTATTTGTCTCTGACCTGGCTCCAGTATCGCAAGACGCCGGCTTCCAGCCACTAGACCCAGCATGGGTGTTCCTACGTTCGGGCCTATTACTTAATTCCATTACTTTCACTTACATCTGTACTGTTTCGTTAAATTTCGTTTAAACACTCCTGTGGTTCTTACTTATGTTCACATGTTTTCGCTTATTCCCATACAGCCTGTTCGTTCACTTAGCCTGTTCATTTGGTTCAAACCGTATATTTGTTTACTTTCTCTTCGCGGTTTTTCATTACTTCCATCTGTGCGTTTAATGTCTGTTCACTGTTTGGTATTTGGCCAATGTTCTTTGTAACGGACCGTTTCAGCATGAAAGGGGAAAAATCCGTTTAGGCGATAATCCCCTTTTTGAGAGACAGGCACAGCTACTGCAGAACACCAAACTCCCGAACTGGATACAAGATAACACTCCGAACTGGAACAGCTGAACAAGAAAAGCATACGATCCGCTTACACTCCTGGCAGTCAGCTTACAATCCAATTCCCCCCAAGAACGAGACGACACTTCATTTTGAGGGTTAAACAGGAACTCTCGACTGGCTCATCCAGCCTGGCTTTTATTTCCAACTCACACATACAGGCCACACCCAGGGGGAGGCATAAAAGAACCAATGACATAGATGTTACCTCCCACACATCCCCTCCCCTTAGTGTGACACATAATCCCATTATGCATACAGTGTAAAATATACTTTTACACAACTTTCATAACTTTAAAACCATACATCACATTCACATAAAAATACATATCCACAATCAATCCATTCAGGGGAACAACATATTAAAAAATGGCATGAATCCGACCAGGGGTTCAAAAGTTACTAAAAGTATCTTTTGTTCCTTTCTGGCTGGCAGAAAAACATCCCCACAATGCACCCTGGTTTCCTCCCTTCTGCCCTGGAGTTAATTGGAGAAGTAATCCAATTACCCAGGACTAAAGGCAGACTCCATTAACCACATGGTTGCAAAACAACATAAAACACTTTAAAATACATAAAGTCACATTTACACATAACACACAGACATTTCACCCATCCCCAGATAGCTGGGATCTGCACGCACAAAACTACCGAATAGCGCGCAGATCCTACTCACACAGTACAATTGCCATGGAGCTAAAGTCTTTCCCATAGTCTTTCATTATATGAATAGGCTCCATGGTATAGCTATCTGGGGTATCACATTCCCATAAAGTCTGGTCCATAGTCCAAAGGCAAGAGGCAGGCAAGCAGCCCCCTCCAAGGACACGTGGCGAGGTCGGTTTCGCCACACTTCTCCCCTTTTCCAAATAGACTAACAGGGTATCTGACCTCCTGCCGGTCAGTGCCCTGGTTAGTCCAGCAGCCCACCCACAAAACAGAAACAGCAGTACAGCCCACCCACAATAAACGGTTACTACACCTGGGTAAGGGAGAATCTGGTCCATGTCCAGGTGCCTTACCACGGCTGTGTGGGGGACTGGTAGGCTGCCTTGGTGGGTTGCTGAGGGGGCAGAGACCAGCGGTACTCTGTCCTGGTGCCCGCACTACCACGGGAGTAGTCTGGTTGGAGCCTGGTTGCTGGAGACTGACTGTCTCCCCTTTAGGTGCATAGCTCGGCTGCCGGAGGGAGAGACCGACTGTCTCCCCTTTGGATACACCGCTCTGTGGCTGGGGGACAGGACCGACCGTCCCTACCCCTTGTGCTGTAAGTGCAGAGACTACGGTCCCATCTGCACAGTTGTGGGGCTTAACATCTCCCCTTGGTGGGTTAGGCTGCTGTTGGAGAGAGGGTGTAACAAGCTCCTCTCTCTGGACGGTGAACTGACGCTGGGGAGAGGGGTTAGCAGGCTCCTCTCCCTGCCACTCTCTCTGCTGGTGGAAAGGGAGACCAGCTGTTTTTCTCTTGTCCTGCTGCTGGGGTGCGAGACTGACTGTCTCTGCTTCCTGCAGGACACACTGCCGCTGGGGAGGATGGACAACACCATCAGCTCCCTGGGGTACACACTGCCGCTGGGGAGGAAGGATGGCACCATCAGCTCCCTGGGGTACACACTGCCGCTTGGGAGGAAGGACGGCACCTTCTGCTCCCTGGGTTACACACTGCCGCTGGGGAGGAAGGACTGCACCTTCTGCTCCCTGGGACACACACTGCCGCTGGGGAGGAAGGACGACACCTTCGGCTCCCTGGGTTACACACTGCCGCTGGGGAGGACGGACGACACCATCAGCTCCCTGGGTTACACACTGCCGCTGGGGAGGAAGGACTGCACCTTCTGCTCCCTGGGACACACACTGCCGCTGGGGAGGACGGACGACACCATCAGCTCCCTGGGGTACACACTGCCACTGGGGAGGAAGGACTACACCTTCTGCTCCCTGGGGTACACACTGCCGCTGGGGAGGAAGGACTACACCTTCTGCTCCCTGGGGTACACACTGCCGCTGGGGAGGAAGGACTACACCTTCTGCTCCCTGGGGTACACACTGCCGCTGGGGAGGAAGGACTACACCTTCTGCTCCCTGGGGTACACACTGCCGCTGGGGAGGAAGGACTGCACCTTCTGCTCCCTGGGACACACACTGCCGCTGAGGAGGACGGATGACACCATCAGCTCCCTGGGGTACACACTGCCGCTGGGGAGGAAGGACTGCACCTTCTGCTCCCTGGGACACACACTGCTGCTGGGGAGGACGGACGACACCATCAGCTCCCTGGGGTACACACTGCCGCTGGGGAGGAAGGACTGTACCTTCTGCTCCCTGGGACACACACTGCCGCTGGGGGGGAAGGACGGTACCTTCTGCTCCCTGGGGTACACACTGCCGCTGGGGAGGAAGGACGGCACCTTCTGCTCCCTGGGATACACACTGCCGCTGGGGAGGACGGACGACACCATCAGCTTCCTGGGGTACACACTGCCGCTGGGGAGGAAGGACGATACCTTCTGCTCCCTGGGACACACACTGCCGCTGGGGAGGACGGACGACACCATCAGCTCCCTGGGGTACACACTGCCGCTGGGGAGGAAGGGCTGCGCCTTCAGCTCCCTGGGACTTACTCTGCCGCTGGGGAGGAAGGACGACACCTTCAGCTCCCTGGGATTCCTTTTTGGCCAAATCTACTAGGGATTGCAGGTACTCTCCTACTAGTTTCCTGGCGAGCTGCACGGCTCTCTCCGGGGGGTTGGGTCCATAGCCAGACAGCACCTCATTGACCTCTCTGTCCAACTCCTCCTGAGTGTAGTCATATGCCATGCTTGCTCTGCTGAAGTTGATTCTTTTGTAGATAGGGTCGCTGTACGGGTACTAGCGTTGCCCTCAATTTGTAATCCACGGAAATGGTGTTTCCTGTAGCTGTCCTTCTGGCTGTAGGAACGATCCCGCCGCTTGCCACCAATTGTAACGGACCGTTTCAGCATGAAAGGGGAAAAATCCGTTTAGGCGATAATCCCCTTTTTGAGAGACAGGCACAGCTACTGCAGAACACCAAACTCCCGAACTGGATACAAGATAACACTCCGAACTGGAACAGCTGAACAAGAAAAGCATACGATCCGCTTACACTCCTGGCAGTCAGCTTACAATCCAATTCCCCCCAAGAACGAGACGACACTTCATTTTGAGGGTTAAACAGGAACTCTCGACTGGCTCATCCAGCCTGGCTTTTATTTCCAACTCACACATACAGGCCACACCCAGGGGGAGGCATAAAAGAACCAATGACATAGATGTTACCTCCCACACATCCCCTCCCCTTAGTGTGACACATAATCCCATTATGCATACAGTGTAAAATATACTTTTACACAACTTTCATAACTTTAAAACCATACATCACATTCACATAAAAATACATATCCACAATCAATCCATTCAGGGGAACAACATATTAAAAAATGGCATGAATCCGACCAGGGGTTCAAAAGTTACTAAAAGTATCTTTTGTTCCTTTCTGGCTGGCAGAAAAACATCCCCACAATGCACCCTGGTTTCCTCCCTTCTGCCCTGGAGTTAATTGGAGAAGTAATCCAATTACCCAGGACTAAAGGCAGACTCCATTAACCACATGGTTGCAAAACAACATAAAACACTTTAAAATACATAAAGTCACATTTACACATAACACACAGACATTTCACCCATCCCCAGATAGCTGGGATCTGCACGCACAAAACTACCGAATAGCGCGCAGATCCTACTCACACAGTACAATTGCCATGGAGCTAAAGTCTTTCCCATAGTCTTTCATTATATGAATAGGCTCCATGGTATAGCTATCTGGGGTATCACATTCCCATAAAGTCTGGTCCATAGTCCAAAGGCAAGAGGCAGGCAAGCAGCCCCCTCCAAGGACACGTGGCGAGGTCGGTTTCGCCACATTCTTAAAGTCTACTGCACATTTAAATCCACATATACATTCACAAGGAATTATGCACACTAGATATATAGTCTGTTATAAATTTTGTCCAGTTCATCTGGGATTCCTGTTTATTATATAATATCATTAAGTGGTCACATCCGTCTGTTTATAATAATGCATGTCTGCTAGGTGACACACAAATTCAGTGCATAGGTCTTTTTGATATATATATTTCTCCAAATCGGTACTCACTTTGTTCTCCTATTATACCGTGTATTTTAGGTGCCATATCAATTTATTCGCAATCTTACTAGAGAAACCAAGCGGTTTTCTTCCAGCAATATTGTTTTGGGTATTTCCTTACGTTCATATTTTTTCGTTAAACCCATATTTAGGCCTCACACTGTCTTTTACGTTTATACATTGTGCTTATTTAGGGGCTTAGGTTATTTAGGGGCCCATGTTAGGTCTCCAATACGTTTACATTCATACAGTGACTTCAGTGTTGTACTGTTTTCAAATTACTCCATTAGGCAAACTAGGATACAGAGAGTTATATTCCCACACCTATCAGGTATTTTATAATTTTCTCTTTAAAACTCTTCTCCCAAATTTGTGCCTTCTTCTTTTACCCACACGTTTCTTCAATTATTTATAGGTGCACATAACAGACCCCTCTCTGGTTATAATGCGCTCTCATCAGCTCTTTCAGGGTACGTTCTGTTTATATACACTAAGCAATAAACCAATAAATCATGTGTCACAATTTAATTGCTGATCTTTATTTCAGAGAGGTGTCATTTCAGCTATATCTTCCCTCCAGCTCTTTCTTCCTCTGTCTCTATTTCAGTCTATTTAGGTACGTATGTTTACAATTATGCAACTTCTTATAAGACAAGCCTCTGCTAGGGATAGAGAACTGGCTGCAAGGGTTAGGAGCTGGCCTTATTTTATTTGGTTACTTTCATGATCCGCGAGGCCAACTCCCTACCTCTCTCGGAGGTATTGCCCACACGGCCCAACGTTTAGTTAAATTGCCTTATATGCATGGGGTTTTTAGAGTATCACATGCCACAGCCATATGCTTTTGACTCTTTACTATCACCAAGAGGCCAACATCCTCTCCCACAAGCCAAACCATAGATAGAGCCTCTCATCGCTACTTGGCAACTAACAGGGATTCACCTGTCACAGGGTAGTTAAGTTCTTCGCCACCGGCACTAGAGGGGTTTCCACCGCTGGAGGGTATCCTTCTCCTGGTGAGTGAGGGGTATTCTCAGCATCCAATCTTCATGCAGGTGAGGAAGCTCTTAAAAGCTCTTAACATGATTAGCTGTATAGCTGGTTACCCACAATAAGAGACAGGACTCTAGATTGAGGGTGAAGAAGAACTGACTCCAATGAGCGTTTATTCCTGCTTATATACAAGTTTCCCAGCAGGGTTACCAACCACGTAGACCTTGTGGGGCACTGGAACTGTAAACTTAGCAACCAATCAAATAAAGGCACATGGATAATCACACCCACCTATTACAATAAGAACCCTCCCCTCTACTTGGGAGAAAATTGAGTTACTTACTGTATCAACTAAATTATCTACATGCTACAAAAACATACTTTTATGCAATTTTGATAACTTTGTGAGTTTACATACAATATGAATAAATTATTATATTTTTACAACCAGCATAACTTGGGGACAAAGCTCACTTGAATCGGTTAAGTGGTTAAAAAGTTAGGTGGAGGTCCCTTTTTGACCGACTGCACACACAAACAGTTCCATAGATTTGAGCTGTGCAAATGGTCTATTTTATGCAGAAAAATAACTAAGTCCCATAAAAGTCCATAAGCCCAAATAATGTTTTTAAAGGGCCATACACCCCAGGGCCATCGTTATGCGGCAAGAGGCTGGCAAGCAGGCTTCTCCATAAGCCAGGGGAACAGAGCAGTTTGGCACATAGAAAGCCAGTGGCAAATGGCAGTTTGTCACACATGGGTTTGTTACAGACTACCTTTAGATGGACCCATATTCAGGAACATATCAGACCTTTTGGACACTAACCCTTTTAATGTCCAGGCTAACTCAGTTATCAAAGCAGCTATTTATATCGCCTTCTACGTCTTCCTCAGACCTAGAGAATTCACTGTGGTCCAACAATCCAATTTTAATACAAGTTCAAAAATAGCCGGTTTGGTCAAACACAACGACCATTACATCCTCTCATTACAACCATCTAAGATTAACCAAACTAACCATCTCTTTCCAACAGACAACCTCTGGTGCCTCGTTAAAATACTAGATTCATTTCAATCCGCATG